>NC_092402.1:72640289-73337789 GCF_030028105.1 Mobula birostris
AGGGGTAATAACTGTTCCTGAACCTGGTGGTGTGCGTCCTGAGGCTCCTGTACCTCCTTTACCTCCCTCCTGATGGTGGTAGTGAGAAGAGAACATGACCTGGGTGGTGGTGTTCCTTGATGATGGATGCTGCTTTCCTGCAACAGCACTGTGTAGATGTGCTCAGTGGTGAGGAGGTCTTTACCTGTGATGGACTGAGCCACGTCCACTACTTTTTGTAGGATTTTCCATTCAAGAGCATTGGCGTTTCCATACCAGGCTGTGATGCAATGAGTCAATATACTCCCCTGTATATACAGAAGTGTTCACTCGTGAGCAGCGCCAGGCATACCGCAAAATGCAGTTTTACCGAACTGGCACTTCAGCACTTGGACATATGCGCTAAACAATCAACACCCTGCTCAAAAACCCTGCAGTTCTCTAATATTTAGTTGTAAATTCTGATGGAGAACTAAACTGACAAAAGGAAGAGATATCAAGTGCATCCTCATCTTCAATGATGATGGGGTGCAGCATGTGAATACCAAAGAATAAGGCAAGAGTGTTTTCTCATAGCAATGCCTTTTGACCTTTCGAAATCCATGCTGGCTCTCAAAGCAGTTCCTTTCTCTCCCTCGTTTCCCTGTAACCCATGAGGTTGGGTGGAGTATGTGAGTCTGGATTGAAGATTGGTTATTGCATAGAAAATCAAGTTTGAATAAACAGCCCTCTTTGTAGTTAATAGACAGTCACTAGTGGAGTGCTCTAAGCATCAGTTCTTGGCCCTTAATTATTTATGATTTATATGAAGTGACCTGGAGGAGGGAGCAGAGTTTAAGGTAGATTTTCATGTCATGTACATCACTGACATGAAAATAGGTGGGCAGACATGTTTCATGAGGATATTTGGGCTCTGAAACATGCCTGCTTGAGGATTAACAACTCGTTTTCAATCTGGACACATTGAAGCCTTCAGGCCTCAATATAGAATTCTCCACCTCACTCGCGCTTTCTTTCTGCTTGTATGAAAGGTAGCCATGTTTGCTGCCATCATACTGATTCAGATTATCTGTTTTTTTTTGCATATTCTGACCTGCTGGGCACATACCAGAGCCTTGTCATTAGCAGCACATTACACAGAAAAGAGGCTTAATCTAATTTTAACTGGGACATTAGGTCATCCAGTGTCATCCTATTTGCTGCTTCCATCTCGGATTCCTACATTATTCCCTCTTTCCTATTTCTGAAGGATCTTCTGAAACATGAACTGTCTCTCTTTCCACCAATGTAATCTGATCTGCTGAGTGTTTGTAGCACTTCCTTTTTTTAATATGTATTTCAAATTCCCAGCATCTGCTATGTTTTGTTTTTCAAATCCTTAATTATGCATCTTTGCCTCTTCTTCAGATCTCTATTGTGCCAAGCCAGTCTTCAACTTGTTGCCACCTGAAGTGATATCAAGAATTGCTGAAAACCTAAAAGGCAACACAGATTATGGGTTCTGATGGTATACTAGCTGTAGTATTGAAGGCTGTATTGCAGAACTAACAAATATACTGTAGTTTTAACACTAGCATCTCCCTGACGGTGTAAAAATTTGCCTAGCTTTATAATGTCTACAGAAAAGTAAACCCATTTCATTCCAACTAATTACTGCCGAATTAGGAGTGACAAAAGTGATGGGGGTGCCATTCTCACTGATGTCCATCTGGGTTTTAATGGGACCACCTGCTTCAGACATCATTACAGCTATAGTCCAAGCATGTACTAAAGAGCTACTTTTCAGAAATGAAGTGAGAATGAAAATCTTCGGTAGCTCTTGACTACAAACAGCCTGTGTAAAACTGGTAGAGGGCATCCCAGTGGTGTGAGTCATACCTCATTCGAAGCATGGTGATTGCTATTTTTAAAGTCTGTGAACACCAGGACATTAGAGGGGTTCACCAGAGTTCCAGGCCCAGCTACTGTTTCATCAGTGAATTTTGCTTCATCACAAGATCAGTAATGACAATTTTTGCTGCAGCTGGCTCAATCCTGTTCACAAATCACCAGAACATGAAGCGTTGAAGGCCTGTTGACACCAAAATGCAGGCAACATTCAGACACCAGCTGATATGTAGCAAATAATATTGTGTTGCTTGAACTAGAGACAGACAACATTCTAGGGATCACCATTGACCAAAGCTTCAATTGGGCCAGTTACATAAGTACTGTGGATGCCAGAGTAGGATGGTGTCTGGATTCTTTTAAGTGACTGGCTCAATTCCTGATATCTCCACCTGTATCTTATGGCCCCAAGCCAGGTGCAAGCATCACCTCACTTTTTGTCAACCTTCAAGGAACTGGACGTTATCCAAGACAAGTCAACCTGCTTGATTGGCATGCCACGCAGCACCATGTATCATAGCTGCAGTGTGCATCATCTCCAAAATGCATCACATATGTTAATTAGACAGCACCTTAAAACTTGTGACCATTACAACCAAGAGATCAAAGTTAGCATGTGCTCGTGAGCAGCCCACTGCCCACCTTTACAACAGCTATCGGTAGTGTGTGTTCATCATTGCCTAGCCAGTGCAGTTGACACCAGTAAGATAAATAAATGAAGTACAATCTCATGTTTTATTGATGCATTGTAACCCAGTCCATTAATACAGGGCTAATTAATAATAAGCCTACTGACAACATTGACTTGATCAGCTTGTTGCAGAACATGCCATAACATGAGCAGAGAACTGTCAGCCACACGCTGGGTTTAGTAGTTAATACATATTTGTTATCTTCTTTTCCCACCCACACCACCCTAGTTAGATATTTTAGGTCTACGTTGCTTTGTTCTAATGTTTGTAGGAGTCTTGGCTATGGCAGCATTATAGTGCATCATTCAGCTTGTGATTCAAAGAAATTTCAGATGTTGGAAATCAGAAATTAAAAATAGTATTCAGTGTTGTAATGAGCTAGGTATTTGCAGTAGGTTTAATCAATTATCTATTTAAAATGATTTTCTTTTATTTAAACAGTGAACTAAGGAAAAGATCTGGAAGATTTGCATATAGATGATAGCAGTAAAGTTTCAGCAGAAACTTTACTGAGATGTGTTCTTGGCAAACACCTAATATTTGAAAATGGGCATTTGAATTGTAGCTCTCTAAACAGAGCCCATCATCTGTAATTGTTCATTCAATATACTGTATGTTTCAATTCTATTGCCTACTGTTGAATTCACAAAAAGGCTGACTGGTTGTGCAGTCTAGGAGCACTCTTCCTGAGCTACATTTTTTGTATTTTACTAAAATATTTGAGAGAGAGAGAGTCAGTTTTTCACTAAATGTCTTTCAGGCTAACTCGTTGCCAGCCGAGAAGCTCCAAGAGATCCAGAAGGCCATTGAACTGTTTTCTGTTGGTCAAGGTCCAGCAAAGAGTATGGAGGAGGCAACCAAACGCAGTTACCAGTTCTGGGATACCCAGCCAGTGCCAAAGCTTGGTAATGTCGAAAGATTTTATAGTGGGCATTGTCCAGGTTGTAATGGATAAGGTCAGCAAATCCATAAAATAACACTGGACAGCAAATTTTTTTTGAAAGTGTTGCTTCCTCTGAATTTTTTTGTGGTTATGGTAGACCGCTTGAAGCTGAACACAAATATAATTTCAGACTACTTGTATTGCATAGGAATCTGGAGAAACAAGAAATTAACTTTTATTGAATATAATGCATTTAATTGCATAACAGTGCTGATACTTTGTAATAGTTCAACTAAGCTAAAATGCTTTGTTGATGATTTTCATTTGTACTCTGTGTCTGAGGCTTCTTGCTTAAGTGTCCAACGATAATCAGCCAGCATTGATGGATTCCAGTTGCCCTGATACCGGTTCTCCATGACCACAATGTCCTGGTGAATCCTTTCACCATGCTCGTCACTGACAGTGCCAAGGTTTGCAGGGAAGAAGCCTAAATGGGAATGCTGAAAATGAATCTTTAGTGACATGTTTCACTTCATGGTTTTGTATGCTTGAAGCATGTTGTCAGCCAGCTGCATGTAATTTGGTGTTCTGTAGTTGCCAAATAAAATTCAACATCCTTGAATGCCTTCCATGCGATTTTCTCCAGTCCCACTAGAAGTTCTTCGAATTGCTTGTCATTGGTGACCTGCTTGATTTGTAGACCAACAAAAATGACTTCTTTAATCTTGGCATCAGTTCTTCTGGCAAACATCTGTCTCAAATATCGAAATCCTTCATGGAAATTTTTGTGCCTCGTGACAGCAGTCATTCTGCTTTTCTGCTTTTGCCTTTGACAACCCCAAGTCTCTCACTAGGTCACTTAACTAAGATTGAGTTATCAGGTGAGGCCCACTTGACAAAATCTCTGTCGTTTTCCATTCCTGGCTTGTGCATCGTGGCATCTTCGTCTGCCTCCCGTAGACTCCATGTCTCTGGTGGCTTTAGTACCGGAAGACTATCGTCATGCGGCACAGGTCTCATGGCTGAAGGGAGATTGGGGTATTCAATGGATTTCTTGTTTTTAGCAGAGAAAGCAGACACACTGGTCAGACAGAAGTAGCAGTCTGTCACATGACCCTTCTGCTCTTGCCATATCACTGGGACAGTGCATAGCATTGACTTCCAAGTACCTCTGAGCCAAGCTCTACCATCGACACCAGACGCAACGCGCAACGCAATAAATGTGAGGAACCCAGGCTTTGTCTTAGTTGCTAATTTTATACCCAAAGTACAGCTCATAGACTTTTCTTAATAAGAGGAGTCGTGCTCCATCTTTGAGATTTAAGCGTATACTCAGCATTAATATATCAAAGTATCGCGGCTGTTGCAACATTTGCCAGACATTTTGCTGTCACAAGTACTCTTGAAAATACAGTTACTTTATTATAAAGAGTACACATAGTATGCTATGCGCGTAGAGCATGCGCATCAACATAATCGCAAACCAACATTCATGTAAACACAATGCATGGAATGATATGTGCATGATGCTTTTATGGCCTTTTTGAAAACCTATCCTGCCATGCAGCATCCGCCCAAACAAAGTCTACCCACGCATGCCTAGAGAAGATAGAAAACTTTTCAGTTTACATTGTGGGCAGCATTTTAATTGACTTGAATTATAAAGTAAAATAACAAATATAGGCGATTGCGAAAAAAAAAGTGCATGATAGGGAAATTTCATGGTGATTTTCATGATCAGCAGCCCAAAATCCATAAGATACACCCAAAAGTATTCAGGAAGCAAAATCTTTGTTGTCCAGTGTAATTTGTAGAGATGGAGGGTGGTGAAACGTTGAAATATTTTGGTATTGATAAAAGTCGTTTTTATAAGAATTTGTCCAATCTGTGTTTCCCCTTAACACCAGCACACTGGAACCCTGCACATTATCAACAGCCTACCACATGACTAGAGCCAGCATTGGAAACAGATAAAGATTGATGTGGATGTCAAAAACTGGATTAGATGGCACTCAGCACAACAGCATTCTTAAAATAAGGATGTCTGGCAACAACTCGGAGCTGTGTATTTTGGTGGGCACAGTAGCGCAGCTCATAAAGCTGCTGCCTCATAGCTCTAGTGACCCAGGTTCAATGCTGAACTCCAGTGCTGTCTGTTGGAGTTTGCATATTCTGTCCCTGACTACTACTACTGGGTTTCTTCAGGGTGGATTTGCATTGGTAAGTGAATTGGCCACGGTAAATTACCTGAGGTATGTGTGTGAACCTTGGGATTATTGGGAGAATAAAACAGAACCAGTGTGAGTTGAGTTTAAAAAATTGTACTAGGTGATCAGTGTGGACTCGATGGGCTGAAGAGCCTATTTCTCTACTATACTGATTACTCTGTTTCTAGTTGCTCAAAGTTTGGAGGCCAGTGATGTGAAAGGGAGAGCGTCATCAATACAATGTAGACACCTCTCTATAAAATCCAAAACACTACTAGCTATATCCTCACTTGCCCCAAGATTTGTCCACAATTCACCTAAACTCAGTGACTGTGTCTGGCAGAGTTTCAAGTTTAAACCCTGCATTGTTTTCACAGGCCTCTTATTTATTGTCATCTTATCTTCATTAAACTCTAGCCCTGCAATTGTGTACTGCTGAAGTATTTTTTCAGTCACTTTCCCTTGAGTTCCCACAAGTTGTAGTCAGGTAACTCTATCCTGAGCATGTTATAATCTTAATCTAAGCATGTGTTGAGCCACATCTGAGGCTGTTGATAGTCTGTCTGCAGTGTTCCACTGTGATTCTTGAGGTGTATATCCAAAAAAAAAGCAAAATCTCTTTACCCTGACATAGTTTCCCATCATCATCCACTGTTGTGTTCAGCATCATACAGTTTGTTATATAAATGTTGAACCAGAATTTCTCTTGAATGTTCCCATGCTTAAACCATACGTATGGCTGTAGATCTGTTTATTGACCTTCTCCTCATGAGTATTTTTGTTAATTAGGCATTTGTTTCCTTCCGGTGACAGTCCTGTTGGGATAGTTAGACTGACTCCAAAGTTCCTCATATCTAATGAACCACCATGTCTTGGATCACTGAGCTACTGTGTTGGTAAACACTTTCTTCAAATTGAACTGCACTTTCATATCATAGTTGTGGAGAAGTACAGCAAAGAAACAGGCCCTTCTGCTCATCTAATCTGCACTGAAACAATTTCAAATGCTACTCCCGTCGACCTGCACTGGGAGCATAGTTCTCCGTACCTCTACCATCCATGTGCCTATCTAAATTTCTCTTAAACATTGAAATCAAGCTCACATGCACCACGTATGCTGGCAGCTCATTCCATGCTTTCGTGCCCTCTGAATGAAGACGTTTCCCCTCATGTTCCCCTTAAACTTTTCACCTTTCACTCTTAAGCCATGACCTCTGGTTGTAGTCCCACCCAACCTCAGTGGAAAAGGCCTGGTCGCATTTACTCTTATCTATACCCCTCATAGTTTTGTATACTTTCACCTAATCTCCTTTCAGTATTCTATGTTCAAGTCCTAACCTATTTAATCTTTCCTAATAACTCAGGTCCTTCAGAACCAGCAACATCCTTCTAAATTTTCTCTGCATTCTTTCAAACTTATTTACATCTTTTCTGTATGTAGGTGACCAAAATGGCACATAATACTCCAAATTAGGCCTCACTAATGTCTTATGCAACTTCAACATAACATCCTATCTCTTGTACTCAATATTTTGATTCATGAAGGCTAATGTGCTAAAAGCTTTCTTTACAACTCTATCTACCAGTGATGCATTCGTTGAATTATGGACCTATATTCCCATATCCCTTTGTTTTGCCTCACTCCTCAACCTACACTGGTTGGTCCGATCAAAGTGCAACCCCTTGCATTTGTCTGCATTAAGTTCCACTGCCATTTTTCAGCCTATTTTTCCAGCTGGTCCAGATCCCACTGCAAGCCATGGTAGCCATCCTCACTGTCCACTACACTCCCAATCTTGGTGTCATCTGCAAATTTGCTAATCCAGTTAACCACATTGTCATCCAGACTGTTGATATAGTTAACAAACAACAACAGACCCAACACTGATCCCTCTGGCACTCCACTAGTCACAGGCCTCCACTCTGAGAGGGAACCATCTATCTACAGGTCAACCTTCTATAATCCGGTACCATTGGGACCCGAGGAGTGTCAGATTAGTGAAAATGTCGAATTACAGAAGGATCACATTAAGCAATAGCTAACCGCCTCATCATACCTTTAAAATATCTAAGGATTCAAAGGTTCATTTAATGTCAGAGAAATGTATACAATATACATCCTGAAATGCTTTTTCTTCACAACCATCCACAAAAAACAGAGGAGTGTCCCAAAGAATGAACAACAATTAAATGTTAGAACCCTTAAGTTCCACCCCTCCCCACCGGCAAAAAATAAAGCGCACCCACTACCAGCACTCAGGTGTGAGCTAAGCAATAGCAAGGACACAGACTTGCAGTTACCCCAAAGGCTACATTGCACTCGCAGTTATTAAGGGAATCCTCATTAGTTTCTTTTCCTCCGCTTAGTAATATACTTAAATTCAGCAGGTCACCACGTCTGATCTGAGGTCATAGGCAGAAGAAAATGGAGCGTCGTCCAGGTGACGCCGGAGGGCAGTGCGCGACTGCCGGCAGGCGGGCGAGAAGGCAGACCGGCCCAGTGCGCACCAGCTCCCCCGCTGCTGGCGGGTGAGACGAGCAGGTGCCAGGCAGCCGTGCCTCATGCAAATGATATTAATAAATGCAGGAAAACAAGCAGGAATCGCCTGTCTGTGCTTACAAGAGTGCGCCAACACATGAACAGATCTAATGCAACCAAAGTAATGCGCAGCAGATTGGCACGATGGCCTGGAAAATTTGAAATTACAGTTGCGTGGAAAATCTGAAATCAGTGCGGATTATCGAAGGAACCGGATGCAGGTAGTCGGATTAGTGAAAGTCGACCAGTACTACCACTCTCTCGTTTCACCCACAAAGCCAATATCTAATCCAATTTACTACCTCATCTTGAATGCTGAGCAACTGAACCTTGTTGGCCAGCCTCCCATGAGGGACCTTGTCAAATGTCTTGTTAAAGTCCATGTAGACAACATCCACTGCCTTGCCTTCATCCATTTTCCTGGTAATTTCCTTGAAAAATTCTAGAAGATTGATTAGACATGACCTACCACGCACGAAGCCATGCTGACTATCCTTAATCAGGCCATGTCTATCCAAATAGTTGTATATCCAGTCCCTTAGAATATCTTCCAATAACTTTCTCACAGCTGTCAGACTTGCCGGCCTATAATTTCCTGGTTTTTGTTCAGAGCCTTTCTTAAACAGCGGAACAGCATTGGCTATCCTCCAATTCTCTATCTCACCGGTCACTAAGGATGATATAAGTATTTCTGCTAGGGCCCCGGCAATTTCTGCACTTTCCTTCTGCAGGGTCCCTGGGGATTTAGCTACCCTAATTTGCCTCAGGACAACCAACACCTCTTCCTCTAATCTGTTTAAGGTCCATGAAGTTGATGCTGCATTACCTCACTTCTATAAACTCTGTGCCAATCTCCTGATTAAATTCAGATGCAAAAATTTAATTTTAAGATCTCCGTCATATCTTTTGTCTCCATACTTGGATTGCCATTCGGATCTTCCAGAGGACCAATTTTGTCCCTTGAAACCCTTTTGCTCTTAATATATCTGTAGAAACCCTTGGAATTCTCCTTCACCTTGTCTGCTAGGGCAACCTCATGCTGCCTTTTAGCCTTCCTGGTTTCTTTCTCAAGTGTTCTCTTGCATTTCTTATACTCCATAAGTACCTCATCTGTTCCTACCTGCTTATACCTGCTATGCCCCTCCTTTTTTTTTCCCTTAACCAGGGCCTCAATATCTTGAAAAACAAGTTTCCCTACACCTGTTATCTGTACCTTTTATTCTGACAGCTATATACAAGCTTTTGAAGGCATCCCACCTACCAAGTACACCTGTCCCAGTTCACACTTGTCAGATTCTTTCTGATACCACCAAAATTGGCTCCTCTCCAATTTAGAATCTCAACTCGCAGATCAGACTTATCTTTTTGCACATTTGAAACTAATGGCATTTTCATCACTATTTGCAAAGTGTTCCCCTACATAAGCTTCTGTCATCTGCCCTACCTCATTCCCTAATAGAAGAGCCAGTATCGCGCACTCTCTCATTGGGACCTCTATGTACTGATGAAGGAAAGTTTCCTGAACACATTGGACATACTCTGTCCCTTCTAGTCCTTTTACAGTATGAGATTCCCTGTCAATATGTGGAAAGTTAAAATCACCTACTTCAACAAATTTATGTTTCTTGCAATAGTTTGTGATCTCTCTACAAACTTGGTCCTCTAAATCCCTCAGAATGTTGGGTGGTCTGTAATATAGCCCCATTAATGTGGTCATACCTTTCTTATTTCTCAGTTCCACCCATAATGCCTCACTAAACAAGTTCTCCGATCTGTCTTGACTAGTAATGCTCCACCTCCTCCTTTAATCCCTCCTGTTCTATTGCATCTAAAACAATGGAACCCCAGAATATTGGGCTGCCAGTCCTGTCCCTCCTACAACCAAGTCTTACTAATGGCTACAATGTAATAATTCCAGGTGTTGATCCGTGCCGTAAGGTCATCCGCCTTTCCTGTAATATTTCTTGCATTGAAGTTTACGTAGCCGAGGACTCTAGTCTCAACATGCTCAACCTTTTGATTCCTGACTTTGTCTGAGGTCTTACCAACATCTGCCTCCATAACCTCTCCACTAACTGTTCTGACACTGGTTCCCATCCCCTTCCAACTCTATTTTAAACCCCACCGTGCAGCATTAACAAACATTCCTGCTAGGATATTAGTCCCCTCCAGTTCAGGTTCTTCTGTACAGGTCTCACCTTTCCTGGAAGAGAGCCCAATGGTCCAAAAATCTAATGCCCTCCCTCCTACATCAGCTCCTTGGCCACATGTTAAACTGTATAATCTTCCTAGTTCTGGCCTCACTAGCACCTGGCACGGATAGCAATCCTGAGATCACAACCCTGGAACTCCTGCCCTTTAACTTGGCACCTAACTCCCTAAGGAGAACCTCATCACTCGTCCTACCCGTGTTGTTGTTACCTAAATGGACCATGACTTCTGGCTGTTCCTCCTCCCACCTAAGAATGCTGAGGACGTGATCTGAGATGTCCCAAACCCTGGCACCTGGGAGGCAGCATACCATGTGGAAATCTCGTTCTTGTCCACAGAGCCTCCTTTCTGCTCCCCTAACAAATGAATCCCCTGTCGCCACAGCTCGGCTCTCCTCTTCCCCCAAACCACTTCTTTTCTGAGTCACAGAGCCAGGCTTAGTGATGAAGACCTGAGCTCTCTGACTTTTGTTTGCTAGGTCATCCCCCCACAACAGTATCCAAAATGGTTTACCTGTTGTCGAGGGGGCGGCCACAAGGGTACTCTGCACTGCCTTTTTAAACCCCTTCTCCTTCTTGACTATTACCCAGTGTCCAGTGTCCTGCACCCTGGGAGTCACTACCTCTCTTCTGTCTACCTCTCTCTATCACTCTCTCAACCTCCCAAATGATGCTGAGTCCAGTTTCACCTCCAGCTCCTTCACGTGGAGTGTTAGAAGGTACGACTGGATGTACTTCTTGCAGGTGAAGTCGTCAGGGACACTGGAGGTCTTCCTGCCTTCCCACATCTCGCAAGAGTAGCAGTCCACTATCCTGCCTGGCATCTCTACTGCAAATATAAAGAAGGAATAACAATAAACTGTGGAGGTGGGGGGGAAGGAATTCTACCTTCAGCTTTTTTTCCTTCTCTCACTGAAGCCTCAAACAATTAAAGCCTAAACATCTCCGCTCTAATGATGCCCATTCTGCTTACCCAGTCTTACTTCAATTTAATTTGTTTTTGCCAATCAATCCTGAACGCTGACTGGCTGCTGCTCAAAGCACCAAACTGCCACAAGTCGCTGCCCTTTCTACTCAATCAGCGAACCTGAGTGAGCTACATATAAGGCTTCTGATCTCCAATTTGCCGCTGCTCAAAGCACCAAACTGCCGTGTCGCTACCTTTTATACTCAATCGGTGAACCTGGGTGAGTTACATTTTCTCAGGGTTCTGGTCTCCAATTTGCCGCTGCTCAAAGCTCCAAACTGCCACAAGTCGGTGTCTTTTTCTACTCGATCAGCGAACCTGAGTGAATGATGTCTTCTCAGGTTTCCAATCTCCGATTTGCAGTTGCTCAAAGCTCAAAACTGCCGCAGGTTGCTGCCTCTACTCAATCAGCAAGTAGAATTATGATCCTATTCAAGTAATTATGATTTCTTCCTACTTAACTGCACTGTATTATAGTGATATTTCTGTTTCAAATCAGGCCTAGAACCCCTCAACGTCTCTCTGAATTTTGGCATTGGAGCTGGTATCTTTTGTGGTCATACTGTAACTTGTGCAGGCGACTGCTTCTCAGTGCCAGTCCTTTTCTAACGTATTACTTATGTGCTTGTACTGTCTCAGAGCTAGATAGTTTAGCAATTGCACTGCAACTAAAAAAAAAATTCATTGGTTTAAACTCCCATCTTGTTGCAGGTGAAGTAGTGACTGTGCATGGCCCTATTGAGCCAGACAAGGCTAATATTCGACAAGAGCCCTACAGTCTACCACAAGGGTTTCTGTGGGATGCCCTGGATCTTGGGAATGCTGAAGTGGTGAGTCAGTTACTTCTTGATGTGTATTGCAGAGTTTGTAATTACATTTTTTTGTATATTGCTGTTGTTTGATGCCCTTAAATGTATAATTCAGTGTCATAGTGTGTGATGTTTTAAATGAGCATGTTGGAAAATCCTCAGTCTTTCACTTCTGAAATCCAAAAAATACCCAAACAATTTAGATGCTTATTATAAATTCCATTTACTTGAATTGAACTGCTTGAGTAGCCTTTGAGAAGGGTGGATTTACAGTGAATTTGGTTTGGTATACAATTTTGCTTGGTGCAAAGATGTTCAATGGCCATGCTTAATATAAATATAATTCAGAATTAGGAACATATTTTGTTTTGCTACTCACAAATGATATCCTAATCCCCCTTGGAATGATTATGTGCAATGTCCTGTGCAGTTGCAAGAAAGTTTGTGAACACTTGTAATTACCTGTTTTTTTTTCATTAATTACTCATAAAATGTGGTCTGATCTTCACCTAAGTCACAATAATAGACAAACACAATCTGCCCAAACTAATAACACACACACAATTGTATTTCTCGTCAATACTGAGTACACCATTTAAACAATCGCAGTTGAGGTTCGAAAAAATATGTGAACCTCTGGGGTAATGCCTTCTACAAAAGTTATTTGGAGTCAGGTGTTTCAATCAATGAATGCTGAAGGAGATGGAAAAAACCCAAGGGTAACAGCAAAAGACTTATAGAGTCTCTGTTCATGGTCACTATAAGAAAAATACTGAACAAGAATGGTGTTCATGGAAGGACACCACGGAGGAAACCACTGCTCTCCAAAAAAAAAACATTGCTGCACGTCTCAAGTTTGTAAAAGACCACCTGGATGTTCTACAACGCCTCTGGGACAATGTTCTGTGGACTGATGAGACAAAAGTTGAACTTTTTGGCAGAAATACACACCACTATGTTTGGAGGAAAAAGGGCATTGCATACCAGCATGAAAACCTTATCCCAACTGTGAAGCACGGTGGAAGGAGTATCATGGTTTGGGACTGATTTGCTGCCTCAGGGCCTGGACAGCTTGCAGTCGTTGAGGGAACAGTTAATTCAAAATTGTATCAAGACATTTTACAGGACAGTGTCAGGGTAATGATCCGTCACCTGAAGCTTAGTAGAAGTTAGATGATGCAATGAAACAAATGATCCGAAACACAAGTAAGTCAACAACACAAACACGAGGAAATCTGCAGATGCTGGAAATTCAAGCAACACGCACCAAAAAATGCTGGTGAACACAGCAGGCCAGGCAGCATCTATAGGAAGAGGTACAGTCGCCGTTTCAGGCCGAGACCCTTCGTCAGGACTAACTGAAGGAAGAGCTAGTAAGAGATTTGAGAGGGGGGGAGGGAGATCCGAAATGATAGGAGAAGACAGGAGGGAGAGGGGTGGATCTAAGAGCAGGAGAAGGGAGAGGATCATGGGACGGGAAGCCTGCGGAGAAAGAGATGGGGGGAGTGGAGCCCGGAGGGTGGAGAGCAGGCAAGGAGTTATAGTGAGAGGGACAGAGGGAGAAAAAAGGGGGAAAAAATAAAAAATGTATAAAAATATATATTAAATAAATAAATAAGGGATGGGGTGTGAAGGGGAGGAGGGGCATTAACAGAAGTTAGAGAAGTCAATATTCATGCCATCAGGTTGGAGGCTACCCAGACAGAATATAAGGTGTTGTTCCTCCAACCTGAGTGTGGCTTCATCTTTACAGTAGAGGAGGCCGTGGATAGACATATCAGAATGGGATGTGGAATCAAAATGTGTGGCCACTGGGAGATCCTGCTTTCTCTGGCGGACAGAGCGTAGGTGTTCAGTGAAACGGTCTCCCAGCATGCGTCGGGTCTCATCAATATATAGAAGGCCGCACCGGGAGCACCGGACACAGTATATCACCCCAGGCAAAGTGTCACCTCACCTGGAAGGACTGTCTCGGGCCTTGAATGGTGGTGCTTTCAAATCTCTTACTATCTCTTCTTTCAGTTAGTCCTGACGAAGGGTCTCGGCCTGAAACGTCGACTGCACCTCTTCCTACAGATGCTGCCTGGCCTGCTGCGTTCACCAGCAACTTTGATGTGTGTTGCTTAAATCAATAACATAATGGTCTAGAAAGAAGAAAATCTGTGTTTTGGAATATCCAAGTCAGAGTTCAGACCTTACCTGAAGAGGGCTGTCCATGCAAGGTATCCAGAGATATTAATGAAGTGTAGCAGTTTTGTATGAAAGAATAGTCTAAAATTCCTCTTCGCTGTTGCACAGGTCTGAACAGCAGCTACAGGAAATATTTGGTAGAGGTTATTGTTGCTAAAGGAGGTTCTACACTAGTTTTTAATACAAGGATTCACATAATTTTTCCAGCCTGGACTGTGGATGATTAAACAATGCGTTCAATAAAGACGTGAAAATTACAATTGTTTGTGGGTTATTAGTTTAGGCAGATTGTGTTTGTCTATTATTGTGACTTAGACGAAGATCAGACCACATTTTATGAGTAGTTAATGCAGAAAACCAGGTAATGCAAAGGGTTCACAAACTTTTTCTTGCTACTATAAATGAGTGGCACATCTAGTAGAGACATTGCCTCTCAGCTCCAGCTGGGTTGAATCCTGATCTCCACTGCTGTCTGTATGTAGTTTGCACATGCTCCTGTGATTTTTGTGGTTTCCTCTGGGTTTTTTCCGTTTCCTTCCACATCCGAATGACATGAGAGCTGGTACATTAATTGCCCACTGTATATTGCCCTTAATGTGTAGATGGGTGGTAGAATCTAGGGCAGTTGATGGGATTGTGCAGAGAATTTACAAATAAGCAAGGTAGATGTTGGTGTGGAATTGGTGGACCAAACGACCTGTTTTAACGACTTGTCCTTATGACCCTATATGAATTTGAAGAGGTACCACTTGTATAAATCTGCTGAATTTGATTCCAGTCTGGGATTTGGTCTCTGCCTTGGTGTATGTGAACTCTTTTGTTACAACAGTGAGGTGAATCTAGTTATCTGTGTGTTTGAATCTTCAGCTGAAAGAGTTGTACACCTTGCTGAATGAGAACTATGTGGAGGATGATGACAATATGTTTAGGTTTGATTACTCGCCTGAATTCTTATTGTGGTAAGTAAAATAACCGGTTATAAGTTAAATTTATAACTGTGCTTTCAGCTATGAGAAGGTATCTCCGTTTTAGCTCTAATCAATGCTATAACTAATCTGGGTAGCATAGTTAAGTTGAGTAGCATCATTGTTCCCAGTGTCAATTTAGATAACTCTAATTAGGTGCAGAGCAGAGCTGTCTATATAAAGTGGTGCTCTTGACTCCGATACAGTGTGAGCTGTGAGGTGGTATACAGTGTAAATGATAGAGCTGTACTTTGAGGAGGTGGGATGTTACACGTTGTGACAATGACTAAGCTGTGAACCAAAGTGAGAGGAAGGAGATTTATACACTCTGTGATTACTAATAGCATACATACCAAGCTATTATGTGAGGAGATGAGCTAATAACATGGATTGCATAGATTGCGTTTACAATCACATTATTTTTGTTTAAATCTTTTGTTCTCTTGCCCTTTGTAAGTGAAAAAGTTAAGGACTTCTGTACCCTGCCCAAACTTTGTTTAAAGAAAATTTAGAAACTCATAACCTAATAAAAGAAAGATTATAAGAAAACTAAAGTAGTTACTTGTAATTTGGGTAAGTTGGCACAGATAGAGCATTCTAACAAAAGTTAGCTGATGTACTGTACCATTTCTGTTTTTCATATCCGTTTGTCCTAAACAAATAAAAAAACATTTTTAAACATCTTTAATTTGGAATGCATGATATGTTGCCTGCTTTTTTTAAAAAGACATTATATGCCTAGTTAATATCATAGTGTTAAAATCAAATGTAAATAATTGTGTGCAAGGGACATAACACTATTGTCATCTCCTCATTCCTTCTCCACCTGGATTAAGAAGCCAATGCCAATGTAGGAACTGCTGACCTTTCCAAAAATAGGAAGGAGGTGGCTGACTGAAGTTAAGGTTGGTGGTGTAGAGGTGCAGGTAGATAGTTTGCAAGCTAGCTCACCCCTTCCACTTATATTGGACTTCTCTATGTTCAAAGAGCATGCACTGATGTCCTCAATACCTTGAATGTTCTTTCTCCACTTTGAGCATTTGTAATCCAGAGTTTCCAAGAAGTCAGTACAAATATGACACTTCTAAACACTTCCACATCTCTGTCTCTCTATTCCCCTGTCTGCCTGGTAACCTCCCACAAAAGAACTCAGAAAAGTATCACAAGATCACAAGGAAATAGGAGCTAGGAATAGGCCACCTCGCCTCTTGAGCCTTCGGTGTTCTTCTTCACCCCGTCAACCCTGCTACGGCAGTAACCCCCGAGAGCAACTCGCCAGAGTCCTGTCTTGGGCCAGTCTTCAAGTCCAGCTGTGGCCCATCAATATGTCTTCTAAGTGAAGATCATTCCTCTCCCAGGGATGATGTCTTTGGAGCTCCTGTTGGTGTTTACTCTGTAGTGCTGGGTTTTTATAGGATGTGGTTGCTAGCCCCATGCCCAACACTCCTCCTTTGGCAGTCAGGCTTGGGACTGTCCGTGGTGGAGTTAAGCCAGTTCTCTATGATACTCAATTTTCCAATTTTTCAATTTTTCAAAATTTGATCCACTTCCACTTTTTATACTAATAGTGATCCTGCCTTGACCACCTTGGGGTAGAGAATCCCAGAGATTCATTACATTCTGTGAAAATAAGTTCCCACACATCTCGATTTTAAAATGACTTTCCTTTACTTTGTAATAATATTCCCTCATTAAAGACTCTCCAGAGTGAAAACATCATGACACCTACCCAGTCATGTCCCTTCAGGATCTTGCACGTCTCCATAAGGACACTCATTCTTCTAAACTCCAAGGAATACGTTGTCATATAGCACAGGAACAAGCTATTTGGCCCTTCATGTCCACACTGACAGATCAGTCATTAATCTATAGCCTAACACTACCTTTCACACTGTCAGTAATTTCACCTAATCTTTGTGTCATGTACAATCTTGCTGACCATGCCTCTTGTATCCACATACAACTCATCCACTTTTTTTACAGCAAGGATCCCAACACTGATCCTTGAGTGTCATCAATAGTCACAAGCATCCAATCACTAAAACAGCCCTCTGCCATTGTCTTCTATCACCAACAAATTTTGGATCTAATTTGCCAACTTGCCTTGGACCTTATCTTTTGGACCAGTCTCCCTTGTGGCACTTTGTCAATGGCCTCTGTGAAGTCCATCTACTGCATTCCATCAGCAATACATTTTTCTATCGCTTCAAAATAATTTGGTTAGTTTAGTCAGACAGGATCTGCCCTTGACAAAATCATGCTAGCTTTCTCTAATTAGTCCTTTCCAAATGATTGTAATCCTGCCCCTCAGTTTTTTTCCCCCTATTATTTTCCTGCTAATGATTTCTGGCTGTAGTTGTTGGACTTTTCCCTGCTGCCCTGCTTGGGGTAAAATGGGGGACCATATTTGCTGTCCTCCAGTCTTCTGGTACCTTACTTGTGGCCAGCGAAGATGTAAAAATCTCAACCAGAGCCCCTGCAATCTCCTCCCCTGCCTCTCCTAGTAGCCTGGGACAAATCTCATCTGGCACTGGAAATTAACCCATTTTTAAGACCACTCGGGCATTAAATACCTCATCTTTATTTATAGAGCTTGCACTGGAATTTCATCTTCCTCTTCACTGAACTCTCCCACTACTAGGAGAGAGAAGTCTGTTTCTTTTGTGACTACTGATGGAAAAATATTCATTTAGAACCTCATCTATATTTTCTGACTCCATTTATTGATTAACCCTGACGTGCTTGCTCTTTCCCTTGTTATTCTTTTGCCCTCAATATACTTGTAAATCACCATTGGCTTTAATCCTTCTCCCAGTGATATTTGTGACCTTTCGTAGCTTTCCTAATTAAGTGTCTCCCTACACTTTTGATAATCTTGACAGATCTCTCCTCTTAAGGCATTTATGTCTGCCATATGTTTTCTATTTTTCACTTTATCCAAACATCAATGTCCCTCAACACCCAGGGTTATCTATACTTGTTAAATATATAGACCCCAATATGTTTGCCCTCTTGGTAGGACAGTCCTCTCATCCCAGGAACTAGCCTGGTTAATCTTTTCTGGGCAGCCTCTAATGCCACTATCCCCTGTTTTAGGTAAGGGAACTTAAATTGTGCACAGTGCTCTAGATGTTTGAGAATCCTTAGTCACTATCTGTCTGTCCACAAGTTGATCCAGTAATGGGCAGCACAGAGGTGAATTAAAATTTGGGATATGTTGGTGACTATTTTAGCATGACCTGTTGACACCTGTCTACATGTATACTATGGCTGCAGATTAAATCCTGCATGTATTCTTCAGATGCCAGATGTTCTTTAGTGATGAATTGGAATAACATTGTTTGGTGTTCTCTTTAGGGCTCTGCGTCCTCCTGGTTGGTTGCTCCAGTGGCACTGTGGAGTACGTGTTGTCTCCAACAAAAAATTAGTGGGCTTCATCAGTGCCATTCCAGCTAATATTCAGATTTACGACCAGTACGTAAGCTTGCTTCTTATTTTTGGTACTAACAAGTCTATAGTCAATAATTGGCTGATGCATCAGTTTTGTCCTCTGACTTTCCAAGTACTCATAGAACTTTAAGAACAATTATTTTTGCTTGAGATAGGTAGTAAAGGAGTAGCGTTTGTGATTGAGGTCAACAACAATGGCTTAATCATTAGCAGGAAGAAACTGCAGTTATGCAGGCTAACAACAGTAAGGTAGCTGAAGGGTATCAAAGCAAGAGTCATTAGTGAGTATATGAAAGCAAACAAAATTTCTTCAAATAATGCTGCTCAACAGAAAAAAAGTAGTTGAGGAAAATGGAAATGGACCAAGGACCAACGCTGGTGAAGCACTTCACATCACATAACTAGGTGAGGAAAGGAGAAAAAGATTTGTTAGTAAGTTCACAGATCACACATTGTGAATCCACAACAAAAATTTCCAAAAGAGATGGTGACATATAGATCATTTGTAGATATGAGTGGGGAAATGACAGATAAGAGTTTAACCTGGCCAAGTGTAAGGTGTTGCACTTTGGGGGATCATGCATACACAGCTACTGGCAGAACCCTTAATAGCATTGACATACAAGGAGATTGTGGGGTCCAAGTCCATAGCTTCCTGAAATTGGCTGCACATTGATAGGGTAGTAAAGAAGGTATATGGCACACTTGCCTTTATTAGTCAAGGCAGTGAGTTCAAGAATCAAGAAGTCGTGCTTAAACTTTAGAAAACTGATGAGGCCACATCTGAGTATTGCATACAGGCCTGATCACCACATTATAGAAAGGATGTGGAGGCTTTGGAGAGGGTGCAGAGAGTTTTACCAAGATGTTCCTGGGTTAGGAAATATTTGGTTTGAGGAGTGGTTGGGCAAACTTGGGTTGTTTTCTCTGGGGTGGCGGAGGCTGAAGGGAGATCTGGTAGAAATCATGAGAGGAGATAGAATAGATAGCTAGTACGTGGCTGGTATCACCTTCCTAGGGTTGAAATGTCTAGCACTAGAAGGCATGCATTTAAGGTGGGGGGGGGGTAAGTTCAAAGGAGATGTGGAGGGCAGGTTTTATACACAGTGGTTGTAATAGAGGCAAATACAGTAGAGACTTTTAAGAGGCTTAGATAGGCACATGCGTGTGCAGAGAATGGGGGAGTGTGGACTTGTTAAGCAGAAGGCACTAGTTTGGTTAGGCCTTTAATTACTATTTTAATGCAGTACAATATCCTGGGCTGATGGGTCTGTTCCTGTGCTGTACTGTTCTGTCTTCTAACCTGAACTGGATAGGTTAGTGTAGCAACAAGTGAGGCCAACTGATGAAGCGCTGTGTTCACCTGATGGAAAGCCACTAGATGGAAAAGGCGTGGTTCATTGTCATTGACTTATCCAAATTGAGAAGAATGAAAAGAGAAAGATTTACCATGGACTCTGTTACTTTGGTGACTTTAATTAATACCATTTCAGTCCAGCTCAGGGTGCAGGAATCTATCAACTTGCTCCAATCTACCATAGCAGAAAGCTGCTTGGGGAGTTGAGAGGCAACAGCAGGTTCAATTAGTTTGAAAGGGATGGGGTGAGCAGGGGTCCTAGCTTGTTTAAGAGAGTGGTAGTAGCAAATTGGAAAAGAAAGGACTTGGCTGATGGTAATACAACAAAGGAACTTGTGGATGTGCCCAAGATGTTATTTCATTTTTGTTTTGCTCCCATCTCATCTCATGCCTTCTTTCACTATGTCCACAGTACCTATCTTACCCCCTCAGTTCTATTCCCATTTTCCAATCAACACATATTAGCTAAGTCCTTTACCAATTTGCTATTACCACTCTCTTAAGGGAACTAGGTCCCTCTGCTCACCTCAGCTGTCACAGTGGTGTCTGAAATCTGAGCTAATATAAAATTCTGAATAATATAAAATTGCTTTTGTTTGAAATATCATAAGACCCTATTATTGTTTTGGCATTGGCCTAAAATTTCCTGCTTTCCCTCCCCTTTCTTAGCAACTCCCTGAGTTTGTCAGTGCTCAGCATGAGCATGCTGTATCATTCTGAACGTTGCTTCAAACCCCACTTTCTTACTCTCTCTGGTGCTGTATATATCCACCTCATCCACACTGTATTACACGTGCCCAAGTGGGTTAAGGCATTGGACTAGCTACCAGAATGTCGTGAGTTCGAGCCCCAGCTGAGGCAACGTGTTGTGTCCTTGAGCAAGGCACTTAATCACATATTGCTCTGCGACAACACTGGTGCCAAGCTGTATGGGTCCTAATGCCCTTCCCTTGGACAACATCAGTGGCGTGGAGAGGGGAGACTTGCAGCATGGGCAACTGCTGGTCTTCCATACAACCTTGCCCAAGCCTGCGCCCTGGAGAGTGAAGACTTTCCAGGCGCAGATCCATGGTCTCGCAAGACTAACGGATGCCTTAAACACTGTAATATTTTGTGATTACTTTCTGACTTGGTAACCAAGATTCCCCTTCCTGGTCCCATCTTCACTCTGTCACGTTCCCCATCATACTCACACTTTTTCATGATATTCATTATTTTCTCAACTGTTCTCAACATGCCCCCTTACTTGTTTTTCTTCCACACATCTTTATTTGGTGAGGCACGCTTTATTATATTTGATGTGGCGCCCTTGTAGTTTCACACTTCAGCGTTTGCCTCCTCTCTATCTTGTTATGATCACAAAGTCATGGACCATTTCAGTGTTTTATTTTCCAGAAAGTCCTTCTTTCACAGTGACACCCTATATTAACAATCTTGCCTCCTGCCGAAACTTCCTTAAAGATTATATGGCAGGAGACCATGCGTGAGACACTGGTAAAGGTGTTTGGAGTACATGGGACTCTGTATACTTGAAATTTCTGCCTCCACAGTTGCTGCTTGTTTTTCTTTTTTGATGCAGCTTATAAATCTGGGTTTTCTAGAGTTTACTTTTTCGTGTATCTGTAAACATGTCTTCTTTTTACCTCCAGCCAAAAGAAGATGGTGGAAATTAACTTCCTGTGTGTGCATAAAAAGCTACGAGCTAAACGGGTGGCTCCAGTTTTGATCCGGGAGATCACTAGGAGAGTCAACCTTGAAGGCAGCTATCAGGCTGTGTACACTGCAGGTGTGGTGTTGCCTAAACCCGTAGGCACTTGCAGGTATGGTCCAAGTTTTAGCAGGTTCTCCTTATCACAACGTACAACCCTTAGAATAAGCCTGCACCAAAGTAGAAATAATTTACCCAGGATAGGCATAGCAGAGGACAGAAGAGCTCATTCTACAGTAACTCAGCAAGTATTCCTATGGCAAGTTCTACTCATTTGCTTAATGAACTCAGGATGAAATGTACTTTCATCTTCCTTATACAGTGGTATGCAAAAGTTTGGGCACCCCGGTCAAAGTTTCTGTTACTGTGAATAGTTAAGTGAGTAGAAGATGAACTGATCTCCAAAAGTCATAAAGTTAAAGATGAAACATTTTTTTCAACATTTTAAGCAAAATTAGTGTATTATTTTTGTTTTGTACAATTTTAGAGTGGGGAAAAAAAAGGAAAGGAGCACTATGCAAAAATTTGGGCACCCCAAGAGATTTGAGCTCTCAGATAACTTTTACCAAAGTCTCAGACCTTAATTAGCTTGTTAGGGCTATGGCTTGTTCAGAGTTATTGTTAGGAAAGGTCAGGTGATGCAAATTTCAAAGCTTTATAAATACCCTGACTCCTCAAACCTTGTCCCACAATCAGCAGCCATGAGCTCCTCTAAGCAGCTGCCTAGCACTCTGAAAATTAAAATAAATGATGCCCACAAAGCAGGAGAAGGCTATAAGAAGATAGCAAAGTGTTTTCAGGTAGCCGTTTCCTCAGTTCGTAATGTAATTAAGAAATGGCAGTAAACAGGAACGGTTGAGATCAAATTGAGGTCTGGAAGACCAAGAAAACTTTCCAGGAGAACTGCTCGTAGGATTGCTAGAAAGGCAAATCAAAACCCCCGTTTGACTGCAAAAGACCTTCAGGAAGATTTAGCAGACTCTGGAGTGGTGGTGCACTGTTCTACTGTGCAGCAACACCTGCACAAATATGACCTTATGGAAGAGTCATCAAAAGAAAACCTTTCCTGTGTCCTCACCACAAAATTCAGCATCAGAAGTTTGCAAAGGCACATCTAAACAAGCCTGATGCATTTTGGAAACAAGTCCTGTGGACTGATGAAATTAAAATAAAACTTTTTGGCCGCAATGAGCAAAGGTATGTTTGGAGAAAAAAGGGTGCAGAATGTCATGAAAAGAACCCCTCTCCAATTGTTAAGCACGGGGGTGGATCGATCATGCTTTGGGCTTGTGTTGCAGCCAGTGGCACTTTTGCTTCGGGCCCTTTTCCTTTTTTGTTATTTTGAAACTGTAAAAGATGTAAATAAAAAAGTAATCTTAAAATATTAAAGAAATGTGTCATCTTTAACTTTATGCCTTTTGGAAATCAGGTCATCTTTTACTCGCTTAGCTATTCACAGTAACAGAAATTTTGACCGGAGTGCCCAAACTTTTGTATGCCACTGTACCTATACATATAAAGTGATCTTCCTGGAGTTTCTCAGCCCCAACTGAATTTGTTCCAAATAAAACTCATGAAAGAGTAGTTTGGGCTTTACAATGACAAAAATCACTAACATTATTTGAACTGTTTTCTTATGGACAGTTTTATGCATATAATAGCAGAAACCGAGAAAGGGGAAAATAGCATTTCGCCTTTGAACTTCCATTAAATATGAAAGCATGGCTGATCATGGAGGGAGGGGCAGTTAGTGGTGATGGATTTCTAAGTACTAGTAGGCCTCTTGGCTGTAGTCATGAAGAGCTGTCTACTTAATCTGTCAGAAATAACCAAGGTAAAGACTTCTAGCCACCAGCTACAGAAGTATAGTAATATGCTTTGTTTGTTTCCTAGGATCTCCTTGCAATCTCCTCAACAGATTTGATTTTGTGAGTCCCTGGGTCCCCTTCTGGCTGCCTGAGTAGAGACCATAACCATAAGACCACGAAATATAGGAGCAAAATTAGACCATTTGGCCAATCTACCATTTCCTCATAGCTGATCCATTTCCCCCCCTCAACCCCATTCTCCTGCTTCCTCATAACCTTTCATGCCCTGAGTAATCAAGAACTTATTAATTTCTGCCTTAAATACACCCAATGACCAGGCCTCTACAGTCACCGGTGGCAACAAATTCCACAGATTCACCACCCTCTAGCTAAAGAAATTTCTCCTCATCTCCATTCTAAATGGACGCCCCTCTGTTCTGAGGCTGTACCCTCTAGTCTTACACTCCCCACTGAAGGAAACATCCTCTCCACATCCACTGTATTTAGGCCTTTCAACATTCAATAGGATTTCAATGAGATCCCTCCTCATTCTAAATTCCAGCGAGTACAGATCCAGAGCCATTAAATGTTCCTCATACGATAATCCTTTCATTCCCAGAATCATTCTTGTGAACTTCTTCTGAATCCCCTCCAATGTTAGCACATCCTTTCTTAGATAAGAGGCCTGAAACTGCTCACAATACTCCAAATGAGCCTCATCAGTGTCTTATAAAGCCTCAGCATTACATCCTTGCCTTTATATTCTAGTTTGAGTTGGGGGTGAGGATTGTGTTTGCCACTGACTCAGCCTGCAAGTTAACCTTTAGGGAATCCTATACAAGGACTCCTGAGTCCCTTTGCACCTCGGACTTTTGAATTTTCTGCCCGTTTAGAAGATAGTCTACACTTTTGATCCTTCTACCAAAGTGCATGACTGTACACTTCTTGACACTGTATTCCATCGTCCACTTCTTTGCCCATTCTCCTCATTTGTCTCAGTCCTAATGCAGCCTCCCTGCCTCCTGAACACCACCTGCCCCTCCACTTATCTTTGTATTGTCTGCAAGCTTGGCCACAAAACCACCAATTCCATTATCCAAGTCATTGACATACAACATAAAAAGAAACAGACCCCACCAACCCCCGCAGAACACCACTAGTCACCGGCACCAACCAGAAAATGCTATCTTTATTCCCACTCTTTGCCCCTTGCTAATCAGCCAGTCCTCTATCCATGCTAGTAACTTTCCTGTAATACCATGGGCTCTTGTTAAGCAGCCTCATGTGTGGCACATTGTCAAAGACCTGAAAATCTAAGTATACAACATCCACTGGCTCTCCTTTGTCTGTCCTCCTGTTAATTCCTCAGAATTCCAACATTTTTGTCAGGCAAGATTAACCCTTAAGGAACCATACTGACTTTGGCCTATTTTATTATGTGCCTCCAAGTACCCCGAAACCTCATCCTTAACAATAGACTCCAGTATCCTCCCAACAACTGAGGTCAGGCTAACTGGCATATAATCCCTTTCTTCTGCCTCCCACCCTTCTTGAAGAGTGGAGTGACATTTGCAATTTTCCAGTCCTCCAGAACTATTCCAGAATCTAGTGATTTGTGCACGATAGTGGTGTTGACCAAGCTAGGAATCCATTTAATTGTTTCTGCATTGGCATATGATGGTGTTGCAATCGAGCAGGCTAGCCCTATTAGCTGAAACTAGATTTACTTCCTCCATTCATGGTGGTATCAATAGCCATAAAAGAATAACATCTATGAAAGGATGGTGAAACCCATCATCTTGTGCGTTGCACATTCTAAATTTACAAACCCGTTAATGCGGCATGGTCTTTGTAAAGTGGCCTTCACCTTCTGACTGGAAGTAAGTGACATAAACCTCTCCATTGAACACATATACATCTGTTGTGCCATTATCACCTAGCTGTAGTATAATCCACCTGGGCTTGGTTAGCAGGCAGGGTTCCTGTAGCATGGCTTTTGCAAGTAAAGCTTATACATGATGGTACATTTGATTCTTAATCCAGCCTATCCATTGTAAGCCTTGTAACATGTTTATAATATGAATTATTCCTGGGAATGTTTCAAGCAATGTCTTTCTATTGAGTGACGCACTTACTTTGCCAGAAGCCTTAATTCCACCCTGTAAGGCAGTGGTCCCCAACCTCCGGGCTGCAGACCGATACCAATCCTCAAAGCATGCAGGAGTGCAGCAGTAGCCGGGATGCACCCATCACATCTTTAAGAAAAAGCCGAAATAAACAAGCTAATTAATTACGTGCCAGGCGGCACCTAATTAATTAGCTTGTTTATTTTGGCTTTTTCCTTAAAAGATGTGCTGGGTGCGTCCCGGCTACCAATGCATCCTTGCATGCTTCGCAGCCCGGAGGTCGGGGACCACAGCTGTAAGGCACTATTGGTGACTGACTAGAATATTCTATGATTTGTTGGGCAGGTACTGGCATAGGTCACTGAACCCACGCAAACTAGTTGAGGTGAAATTCTCCCATCTGAGCAGAAACATGACTATGCAACGAACAATGAAACTATATAGACTACCAGAGGTGAGCCTTAACACTGCTTTAGTAAATCTTGTTCATAGGCATTTATATTTTGAGTGATGTATTTGTTACCTTCCTTATAATAGGAACATCTTTGAGTTTCTGTATTCTTTTTGAACACGTTTCTCTCCAATTAAGCTAAGCAATTTCAGCTAAGTGGAAAATACAAGTCAAGTTTGTTCCAGTTATTTTGCCACTAACGGAAACCCAGGGAAAGACACCAGAGGCAACTTGCAGTGGCCAGTTAACCTACCAACCTGCATATCTTTGGGGTGTGGGAGGAAACCAGAATACCTAAGGAACCCCAAGCAATTATGGGGAAGTGTGAAAGCTCCACATAGATTGAACCCACATCTGTCATTGGGAAACAACGGCTCTACTGGCTGTGTTGCTGTGCACCTTTGTGTAACAAAATATTAACAAAGTAATTGCAGACTTGCCCATGAACCTCTAATCTGCCCTTCACTCTACTCCAGGTGTCCAAACTTCATACATTAACCAGTCTGAATGATGATGTCCTTGCAGAGGAAAATGAGATTCTGAGAGAAATCGTAAAAGTTAATCCTCACAATCACACAATACAGAAACAGGCTCTTCAGACCACCATGTCCATGGTGACCAATTTACCCATGTATACCATTCCTGTTATCCCATCCTGAGCTAGATTTTGGGTCAAACCACAACTGTTGGACAAGTGCACAAACTCAAAAGCAATGAGTTCGATAATGGTACCAGTAAGCACTTTGGACATGGTCATAGCTAGAATAGAATTAGATGTTTAAAACTCTGAAATCAATTGAGAATTAGCTGAGGAGGTTAAATAGAGGTCTAGTGCTAGTTAGCTTGTTATCTTCAGCTTTTACACATATACTAGAAATTCCTTTTTTCTGCAAACAATATGATTGATTGTATCTTTGGTTGTAAGAACTCCATGGAGAACTGGGACCTGTGTTCTCATTACAAGTCGAACTAAGCCAAAGTTCAAAGTGCCATCAATTGTTTTCTGAATGAATAATGAGCTTGGCTGGTGCTGCATGGGTTTAATCCCTGAAGTGAACTAATTGTTGCCTGTTGATTTTGTGTGCATGGATCCAATCATGGGATTTCAATTCACTTAAAGCCCTTGAATCAGAAGGGCAGTGGCTCATGTCCCACTGATCAGTGCAATTTTGAAGTATTACACAAAATCAGCAGGCAACAATTAGTTCACTTCAGGTACTAAACCCACGCAGCATCATCCAAGCTCATTATTCATTAAGAAAAGAGTTAAAGGCACTTTGGTAGCTAAGGTCTACAATCAGGGGAGGGGGATAGCGTTTTGCTCGTATCCAAACCAATACTTTTCCCTAAGCCAACAGCCCTGAAGCAAATTATTTGGTCAAGTTTTTCATTGGTTTGGGAGATCTAGTTGCAGTGTTGCTACCATTTTTCCTACCTTGGATCAACAATTTACATCAATTAAATCTTTAAGCGATCTAAGGATAATGATCTTCATAAGTGCTAATCATTTCTTCTAGTTAGCTATAATGACAATGTGGGAATGGGGGTGAGTTCAACTACCTGCCGACTTGTGCTGTTGTTGAGAAGTTCTTGCTATGGCTGGCACTACCAAGAAATTAGTGACGCTGCATTTATGAAGCACACACCCTGCTTTGAGCAGAGGATGGATTTAAAAATTGTTGCGATTTCTAATGTGACAGCATGTTCTGGTAGGATTAGGATTGTTTCCCATCCCATTTTCTTGGATTGCGAGTGATTTAGGTGCGCAGAAATAAAATAGTAACTGCTAAGGAGATGGTCACCAATCCTTGTGCTACAATATTACTGAGATGTTGGTAAGCTGCTGATGTAGAGTGGAAGAAACAGAGCCACTTTGGGATTATTGCTGATGCTTTCTTCCACCCACCAGGACTCCATCACAAAATTTAGTGTTTGCTTTTGACAATGTGAGAAGGCCCCATGAGTTTTGTTTGATCTGAAGAGACCCTGATGGAATACTTGTTTTTTTCCTGATATCATAGACACCAAAAACACCTGGTCTGAGGCCGATGGTACGCAAGGATGTGAAGAGTGTGTGCAGACTGTTGAGAGAATATTTGAAGCAATTCTATCTGACTCCAATAATGAATGAAGAGGAGGTCGCTCACTGGTTCTTGCCTCAGGAAAATATTATAGAAACTTATGTGGTTGAGGTAAATAATGATTTACTAATTATGGAGGACAATGCATGGAACCATAGGATGATAAATCAGAATCAGGTTTACTATCACCGGCATGTGACATGAAATTTGTTAACTCGGCAGCAGCGGTTCAATGCCATACATAATATAGAAGAAAAAATAATAATAATAAATATAAATTAAATCAATTACAGTATATGTATATTGAATAGATTTTAAAAACGTGCAAAAAACAAATACTGTATATTTTTTGAAAAGTGAGGTAGTGTCCAGGGGTTCAATGTCCATTTAGGAATCAGATGGCAGAGAGGAAGAAGCTGTTCCTGAGTCGCTGAGTGTGTGCCTTTAGAATTCTGTATCTCCTACCTGATGATGACAATGAGAAAAGGGCATGTCCTGGGTGCTGGAGGTCCTTAATAATGGAGCTGACTAGATGTACAACCCCCTGCAGCTTCTTTCGGTCCTGTGCAGTAGCACCCCCCCCCCCCCCCCCCATACCAGACAGTGATGCAGCCTGTCAGAATGCTCTCTGCGGTACATCTATAGAAGTTTTTGAGTTGACATGTCAAATCTCTTCAAACTCCTAATGAAGTATAACCGCTGTCTTGCCTTCTTTATAACTACATCGGTATGTTAGGACCAGGTTGGATCCTCAGAGATCTTGACACCCAGGAACTTGAAACTGCTCACTCTCTCCACTTCTGATCCCTCTATGAGGATTGGTATATGTTCCTTTGTCTTACCCTTCCTGAAGTCCACAATCAACTCTTTCGTCTTACTGACGTTGAGTGCCAGGTTGTTGCTGTGACACCATTCCACTAGTTGGCATATCTCACTCCTGTATGCCCTCTCATCACCACCTGAGATTCTACAAACAATGGTTGTATCATCAGCAAGTTTATAGATGGTATTTGAGCTATGCCTAGCCACACAGTCACGTGTATATAGAGAGTAGAACAGTGGGCTAAGCACACACCCCTGAGGTGCACCAGTGTTGATCATCAGCGAGGAGGAATCAGACAGGATTCCTGCCACTGGTCATAATCCATTGATTTTGGCTGGCATATTCAAGGATTTGGGTATTGACCAAATACCTCTCAGTATCAGTTGTGATGCCTCATAAGTTTGAATAGCAATCACCTAGAACGGTGATTTTCCACTTGATTTGCAATCCCCAAACCATAACACGCCTTATTTGAATCTCTCTAATCAAAGACAATAACAATAATGAGCAACAGTATGTTTATTTACGAATTTACAGTCTTTGACCTGATGGTGCGTGCCATGTCCATTTTCTCTGGTTATCTGTATAAACATCCTTGTGTATGGTGTTATCAGCATATTTTTCAGAGGTGCTACAGAGGACCTTGATCATCCTGAACTGTGGTATAAATGAAAAGTTATGATCTTCAATAACTATTTTTAATCACTGTAGAAATTAATCACAATCATTTCAATGTATGAAGTGATTTCAGCTGTTCAGAAAGCATTCAGTGCCTCTTTTAAGCATTGAATCCTAGAATAGTGCAGTTAGATTAACTCAAGTTAGATTCAGATATATATCAGTCTTGGGTCACCCACCATTTCACTTGCCCGGAAAAGATGCTATACTTCCCAGCTCGAAAATATATTTAAACTCACCACACTTTGTTACTTTTTTAACTCACTGGGACTCTGTCTGCTATGCTCCTTCTAAAATCCATGTTTTGTCTCTTCCCCACTCTTACTAAATGCATCAGGAATTAGATAGCATCATTAGAGCCATAGTGTACAGAAACAAGCCCTTCAGCCATGTTGACCATCAAGTACAAATTCCATACAGACAGCAACAGAAGTCCAGGTCAAATCAAGATGCCTGGGGCTGTGAGTTAGCTGTGCTATAGAAGTATAAGATATTGGAGAAGAATTAGACCATTTAGTCTACCAAGTCTACTCTGCCATTTTTTTTAACAGTTTGTCCCACCTTCTTTATGTAAACATTAATTTCCTTACCATTCTCTGCCTTAGATACACCCAGTGATTTGGCCTCCGTAGCTCTCTGTGGCAACGAATTCCACATATTCACCACCTTTAGGCTGAAGAAATTCTTTGTCATCTCTGTTTTGGAGAAAAGCCCAACAATTTTGAAGCCATGCCCTAAGAACTTAAACTCTCCCACTAATGGAAGCATCCTCTCTATGTCCACTCCATCCAGGCCTTTCAGTATACAGAAGACTTCAATAAGGCTACAGTGCCATCAAAGTTCAAAGTACATTTGTTACCAAATTGTGTGTACTATATACAACTTTGAGATTCATTTCCTTACAGGCAGCCACAAAACAAAGAAACCCAACAGAACCCATTTAAAAAAAAGACCATCAAACACCCAATGCGCAGAAAAAAAAACAAATCGTGCAAACAACAAAAATAAGCAAATAGCATTCAGAACTGAAGTTCATGAAAGTGAGCCCACGGACCCAAAGCCAGAAGCCGATTCAGCAGTCCATTAGTTACAGGCCTCAGCCTCAGTTCAGCGCCAAGACTGGTAAAGCTCATGGAGCAGTGATTTGAACCGGCCTCTCCTTCAGTCTGGCCTGGCGTTTAAATCGTCCAACCCTTGAGTTGTTCCTTGCTTCGATTGGCTCTCGAGCCTGGGCCACACCGCCTTGATTCACCACATACCCGACCATTCCAATTCGGCCCGTCACTAATATTGATCAAACCTCGAGTCTTTCCTTAATTCTCAGGCCTGGGCTCCACCTAGACTCTGCCTCGCCTTGCTACAGTTCTCCAGCAACAGCCAAACGTTGTCTCATTCTCCGCTCCCATGCCCGGGCCAAGCCATCTCAATTCAGCCCATACACACCACAATCCTGCACCAGTTCATACTGCAATAATGCCAGGTCATACAGGCAGTTCTAAATCTCAACCCCCAAAAGGAAGTTATGGGCTATTGATTGCAGTGATCGTTTACCAGAAAAAATGTGAGTTAATAAAAGTGGTTAGTAATTTTCTTTGTTTTGTGTACCGCCAGCAAGTAATCGCTGAGCATCACCAGCACCATCTTAAATTGGAAGCCTATGCATGTCCATTTCAAGTGTATTACTGGAGCAGAATTTGTGATCATCTTCAAGCCAGATGCATTCACCACTGAGTTAGAGTTGTACAGCATGGAAACTTTTAGCCCAGTTGCTCCTGCCAGTGAGGCATCTTCCTGAGAGAGGCACTGTATCCTTCTAAACCTTTCCTATCCATGAATCTGTCTAAATAGAACTGTACCCGGCTCTACCACTTCCTTTGGCAGTTTTCTCCATATATCCACTACCCTCTGTGTGGGGGGAGAAAAAACATCCTTCAGTTCCTTTTAAATCTGTGCCTTCTCACCTTCAACCTGTGCCCCCTAGTTTTAGACTCCTCAGACTTGGGATAAAGATTATGACCATCCACCTCATTAAGGCTCCTCATGATTTTATAAACCTCTATTAAGTCACCCCTCAAGCTTCTTCACTCCAGGGAAATTAGCCCCAGTTCCTCAGGAACTATTGAAAGCTACTTGAAAGAAATCCAGTTAGCAAGAGGGCCCCTGCTGTGTAAGTGGGATCCTGTGGCATAAGGAAAAAACAAGTTTCCCACGCAAAAAAGGAGAAAACAAGCAGTTTGATAATCCATGTCCCTGCTTAACCATTAAAGGCAGCTTTCTAAAACATTAGGGTAAGTGGAAGTGTTATTTATTCATCTAAAGCCATTTAAATGCAAGGAACTAAAATGACAAACAACGTTTTACATTCTAATATTCCATTAGGGATCTTAATTTTTTTGTAAGATTAGTTAATATTAAAGTATATTTTATAAGCATAAATAAAAGTCCCTAATGAACTACTCATCTTTACATTTAGAGTCCTCAGCTGAGGCTCTCACAGTTGTGCCTCCTCTTGCCAAATGTAGAATTTCGTAATAAATCTAGACTTTTTTTTTCCTCGCTGCCACTCTGATATGGAACTTGATGAGCCCAGATTTGGAGGGCTCTTGGCTGCCCACTGGTTAAACTACTGACTGCAGCTTACACAGTGCTGTCTTTGCATGATAGCAATGCAGACGTTGCTGCCAGATGTGTGCAGTAATGTGCAGTGAATGCTGACAAACTGGCCAGTGTGTCTCCACCAGTTGCAGAGCAGTAGCCTGGATTGTGCTGGATCTGGCCCACTGTCTGTATTTACTTCCCAGAGAGGAGACTCATCCACATTTCCCTTGAACAAGTTACACAACTCTAACCTTTGCACCCAGGAGCTGGAGTGAGCTCAGCAACGTCAATGGCTTGAACTCCTCAAATTTATCTGATTCAGTTAAAAACGGTTCAGATAGTTTAAAACAATTATTTAAAAATTGAAAAGGCAATGTCAGTGTAAAATACTAAAATTACTCAATAGTAAAATAAAATACTTCACACAACTCATCCACTTAACCGTTTCCACTTTCCCCTCTCCTGTACATCAGTATTCCACCACTAGATATGATGGTGAGACGACTGGCAGAGCAGGAGGTCAGGTACACTGATGTCTGACTTCTCTTTATGAAATTCTATTCAACTATGGATCTACAAATTTCCAAAAACAAAATGAGCCATGACTAATTGACAGTCAATGAGTAATAAAGTTCTGAAGAAGAGCCTCTGCCCGAAATGTTGACTGTTTACTCTTTTCCATTGACGCCACCTGGACTGCTGAGTTTCTCTAGTATTTTGTGTATATTACTTTGATCTCCAACATCTGCAGATTTTCTCGTTATAGCTGTCTGTTAGCTATAATTAAGCCTTTAATCTTTATTTTTTAGTGTACCTCAAAGCTCTGTCATCTAGATTTTTAAGTTGGTCTCTGTATTGCAAGCTTAGGTCAATATGTACTGTATGTCTAAGCCATCAGTGGTCCAAAAATAGAACCACAATATAGCCCCGAAAGCAACCAATTGCTTGTCATGATTTAGGCAATTTAAATCTGCTGCTTCTGTCCTGTGGACTTCATTACTACGAAACATAATATGTGCTGTATGTGTTTATATATTTGCATTGATTTTAAGTTTTTAAATTTAACTTATTTTTGTTTTTAATTATTTATGCCTTTTGATCTGTTTTTAAATGTCTGTGTCAGTGAGATCTAATGCAGTCAAGACATTCTGGGATGAGGTCATAGGCTCTAGCATTTAAAGCCTGCTCAAAGCACTGGCTTCCACCTCTGAGCTACAAAGAAAAATCTGCCCAGTTTGCTCTCCAATTTGAACAGAATGTGGCCAGGGAGTAGATTCAAGACTTACCCCCTTAACCTCCTCCCCTCCACTCCACTGACCCTTTCTGTATGTCAGAATCAGAATCTGGTTTATTATTACTGACATATGTTGTGGAATTTGTTGTTTTGTGGTAGCAGTACAGTGCAATACATAAATTACTGAGTTACAGTAAGAAATATACTTAAAAGAATGGATAAATCATGCAGAAAGAGAACAAAATAGTGAGATAGTGTTCATGGTTCATTCAGAAATCTGATGGTAGAGGGGAAGAAGCTTAAAACTTTTTAACTCTTTAAACTTATCTCCAACTTTTCCCAGTTCTAATGTCCTGGCTTTTCATTGCCCCTCTGTACCTCTTGTAAAAGACATGAAGTACTAAATATCATTTCTGGGAAAGGAAGTTCTTAATTGTTTTGGGCAAAGATGTGTTTAAATGTATGTGGTAACTAAAACTTCCTGCCGGTGAATGGTCAATCAGCTACAGAGTTAATGGTGAACACCTGAAAGTGCTCATGCCCGACACTGCTTGGAAATTGCAGTTCTTTTGCTGATGTTACAAATAACTTGCTGTTTCCCATTTTGTTCCTCCAGAACCCTGAAGGAGAATTGACAGACTTCATCAGTTTTTACACTCTTCCTTCCACCATCATGCACCATCCTGTTCACAAGAGCCTGAAAGCTGCTTACTCTTTTTATAATGTCCATACCAAGACTCCTCTTGTTGACCTCATGAACGATGGCCTCATCCTTGCAAAGTCGGTATGTGTCAATTCCCTCAGTTGCCTTCTACACCAGCTCACCAATTGCCCTTCAATATATAATACTACTGTAACACTAGAGATGAAGCAAAGAACTTCAGACCAGAAACTGCAAGCCATTCTGATTGTCATTCCAAAAGCAATATATTTGAAGAGCCAGAAGCAGGCTTATTTCACAGTACTTCTCTTTGCCTCTTCAATGCCACTATCAAAAGTGCAATAAAATTACCTGATGGAGACCTATCAGAATTTGCAGTGATGTGGAAAACACCTTTTCATTCCAGTAATTTGGATTCTTAGCCTCTGCATCAAGTGCCAGAATATCAGGTTCACGTTAGAGACACTAGCAGGAAGGACAGCAGAGCAGCAATGGCTGGAGTTTCTGTGAAAAATGAGGGAAGTGCAAGACAGATCTATTCCAGATAAGAAATTTTCAAATGGAAGAAGGACACTACCGTGGCTGACAAGTGAAGCCAGAGGCCAAAGTAAAAGTAAAAGCAAAAGAGAGGGCACACAAGGAAGCCAAAGCCAGTGGATTGGGAAGTTTATCAAAAAAAACTTGCAGAAGGAAACTAAGAAGGTCATTAGGAAGGAAAAGATGAATTATGAAAGGAAGCTGGTGACTAATATCAAAAGCTTTTTAAGTATATAAAGGATAAAAGAGAATTGAGAGTAGATATAGGACGATAGAAAATGACGCTGAGATAGTGTAATGAGAGACGCAGAGATGGCAGAGGAACTGAATGCGTATTTTGCATCAGTCTTCACAGTGGAAGACATCTGCAGTACACCGGACATTCAGGAGTGTCAGGGAAGTGAAGTATGTGCAGTGAAAATTACAACTGAGAAGGTGCTCAGGAAGCTTAATGGTCTGAGGGTGGATAAATCTCCTGGACCTGATGGAATGCACCCTCGGGTTCTGAAGGAAGTAGCTCTGGAGATTACGGAGGTATTAATAATGATCTTTCAAGAATCGATAGATTCTGGCATTGTACCGGATGACTGGAAAATTGCAAATGTTACTCCGCTATTTAAGAAGGGTGGGAGGCAGCAGAAAGGAAACTGTAGACCTGTTAGCCTGACATCAGTGGCTGGAAAGTTGTTGGAATTGATTGTTAGGGATGAGATTACGGAGTACCTGGAGGCACATGACAAGATAAGCCAAAGCCAGCATGGTTTCCTGAAAGGAAAATCCTGCCTGAATAACCTACTGCAATTTTTGAGGAAATTACAAGCAGGGTAGACAAAGGAGATGCAGTAGATGTGGTGTACTTGGATTTTCAGAAGGCCTTTGACAAGGTGCCACACATGAGGCTGCTTAGCAAGATAAGAACCCATGTAATTACAGGGGAGCTACCAGCATGGGTGGAGCATCGGCTGATCGGCAGAAAACAAAGAGTGGGAATAAAGGGATCTATTCTGGCTGGCTGCCAGTTACCAGTGGAGTTCCACAGGGGTCGGTGTTGGGACTGCTGCCTTTTACAATGTATGTCAATGATTTGGACTATGGGATTAATGGATTTGTGGCTAAATTTGCCGATGATACAAAGATAGGTGAAGGTGTGGGTAGTGTTGAAGAAACAGAGGGCCTTCAGAGAGACTTAGATAGTTTAGGGGAATGGGCAAAGAAGTGGCAAGTGAAATGCAATGTTGGAAACTGTATGGTCATGCACTTTGGTGGAAGAAATAAACAGGCAGACTATTATTTAGATGGGGAGAGAATTCAAAATGCAGAGATGCAAAGGAGTCCTTGCGCAGGACGTCCTAAAGGTTAACCTCCAGGTTGAGTCGGTGGTGAAGAAGGAGAATGCAATGTTGGCATTCATTTCTAGGGGTATAGAATATAAGAGCAGGAATGTGATGTTGAGGCTCTATAAGGCACTTGTGAGACCACACATAAGAGTATTGTGAGCAGTTTTGGGCTCCTTATTTTAGAAAGGATATACTGACATTGGAGAGAGTTCAGAGATTTACAAGAACGATTCCAGGAATGAAAGGATTACTATATGCGGAATGTCTGGCAGCTCTTGGGCTGTGTTCCCTGGAGTTCAGGAGAGTGAGGGGAGATCTCATAGAAACATTCTGAATGTTAAAAGGCCTGAACAGATTAGATATGACAAAGTTATTTGCCATAGTAGGGGAGTCCAGGACAAAAGGGCATGACTTCAGGATTGAAGGACCATCCATTTAGGACTGCGATGCGGAGACATTACGTTAGTCAGAGGGTGGTAAATCTGTGGAATTTGTTGCCACGAGTGGCTGTGGAGGCCAAGTCATTGGGTGCATTTGAGGCAGAGAAAGATAGGTTCTTGATTAGCCAGGGATCAAAGGGTATGGGGAGAAGGCAGGGGAGTGGGGATGACTGGGAGAATTGAATCCGCCCATGACTGGCGCAGCAGACTCGATGGGCCAAATGGCCTACTTCTGCTCCTCTATCTTATGGTCTTATAGCCACCTAATGAAATTATTGATGAGCAGTAAGGGTACTTGAGCTTTACTAGTGATGTGCTAGGCTCAGGATAGCCAGTAAGTACCAGATGGCTAGAGTTTGGCGAGGCAGTAGAACATTACATAAGCTGAAGCCTTCGTCCTTCCCATTCTCTCCCATCAGTCATTTTGACTTTGATTCCACTAGCTACAATTGTTGTATTGGTTTGTCTCCACTCCCTCACCACCGCCATCCCTACTTTTTGCTTTGGAAAGGATAATTGTTCCTCATCACATCAACCACACTGCAGATTCACAAGCCACATTGAGTGGGGTGAAGCTGAGAGCTCTGCAACAGGAATCCTAGGTATCCCCAGCTCTCATCCTCTGAGATAAAGGTCTGGTTTCAAAATGTCAATGACTTATGCATTTCCTACCTTTTGAGGTTCAAGAACAGATTAGGGGAGGGGGATTGGTTCTTCCTGTTTGGTGGTGCAAACAGATTCTAAATGTTTGTGCCTGCTGTTTCTGTGATCTGGAGAGAACCATCCTAAAGATAATGGCTATTTGCAATGTCAGCAATATATCCTGATGCAATGAAACTATTAGATTTACCTATGGTGTTTCTGTGATTTGCATAGAATGTAGCTCTGTATTTTGTGGTATGGGATCCTCTACTGTGTTCCTCAGTTTGGTTATTCTAAGTGATTCTATATCTGCACTAGACAAATCTGCAACAGGCCAATTCTCGGTGAGTGTGGATCAGGGATGAATTGTCTAACTAGGGGCTGATATTGGCTTGTGTAGGAAGTGAATAAAATTTGGATTGTAATGATTGTATTTTGAGTTTGTAGTATGTTGTAAACAAAACTATATATGTGATCCATGCTCTCCCTGCCCTTGGTATTTGAAGCCCTGTGTTGATCGAGGTCAACCATGGATATTGCATCCTAGCTATCTAAGTAATACATAAGCCAGGGCAGTACAATATGGAGATCAAGCTATTGCCTTTGCAGCAGGCTCCCCCTCTCCACACAGCTGATGAAATCAATGGAATGGCAGAGACTGATATAGTTTGGCACCAGTGGTGTCACAGGAGTTGCCAGTCAGCGTTGAACTTGGTATTTGATGAGAGAGTATCAAAGAGTTTCATTCTGACCTCTTCCTTTTTGATTCTGAGGTATCTGAAGTGTTCTAGCTCAGCACCAAATTTCAAAGGTTCCAAGTAAATTTATTATCAAAGTACATATCACTATATAGAACCCTGAGATTCATTTTCTTGTGAGCATACTCAATAAATCCATAGAATAATAAGCATAACAGAATCAAGTAAGACTGCACCAACTTGGGCAGTCAACCAGTGTGCAAAAGACGTCAAACTGCAAGTACAAAAAGAAATTAATATTGAAATAAATAAGCAATAAATATTGAAAACATGAGATGAAGAGTCCTTGAAAGTGAGTCCATAGATTGTGGAAACATTCCAGTGATAGAGCAAGTGAAGTTATCCCCTCTGGTTCAAGAGCCTGATGGTTGAGGAGTAATAACTTGTTCCTGAACCTGGTGGTGTGAGTCCTGAAGCTCCCATACCTTCTTCCTGATGGCAGCAGTGAAAAGAGAGCATTTCTGGGGTGGTGGGGATCCCTGATGATGGATGCTGCTTTCCTGTGATGGTGTTTCATGTAGCTCAATGGTGGGGAGGGCTTTACCCCAGATGGACTGGGCCGTATCCACTACTCTATGTAGGATTTTCCGTTCAAGGGCATTGGTGTTTCTATACCAGGCTGTGATGCAGTCAATAAACATTACCCTCCACCACACATCTGTAGGAGTTTGTCAAAGTTTTAGGTATCATGTTGAACATCTTTATGAGCACCGACATCTTTAATGTAGAAATGTTTAAAAAGCCAACTGTTAACTAGATGCAAATATCATCTGTAAAGATTGAAGTGTATGTCACTGTAAAATTGCAGGCCAACTTTTCTGTGTTTGAGGTTTCTATTTATTCTGCCTTTTTATCTCTCATTCAACAGAAAGGTTTTGATGTTTTCAATGCACTGGATCTAATGGAAAATAAGACCTTTCTAGAAAAGCTGAAATTTGGAATTGGAGACGGCAACTTGCAGTATTATCTGTACAATTGGAAGTGCCCCAGCATGGCTCCTGAAAAGGTACTCAAGAGCAACGAGTGTTTCCTGTAACTATCGTATGCTTATTGACAGATTAAGCCAAACTTTTTACAGCAGGTTTATTAAAGCTCTGGTTTTAGCCTAGCAGTGTGATCTGAGTTGCTGATATTTAGCAAAACCAGGAAGAATGTAACAATATTCTATTGATGTGTTTAAAGAAGGCAGAATTGATCATGTCCTTCACTGATAGACTCAACCTTTTACTGAGCTCCATCCCCAAAAAGGAGGAAGTGTAGTACTTTATATCCTTGAGGATAAAGAAGAAAGTTTAAACACACAACTTACAGTTACTTTGCATGTGTAAAGTAGACCCAAGTGATGAAAGTGCAAATTATGTTAATTGTTTAACCAAGTTGACCTTTTCCTACTGGTTTGGAGTAGCTTAATATTAGACCAATGAAGCTTTAAGTTGTCTGCTGAGGAAAGACAGGATGATTATGGAAAGGATGATCCAGCAGGTCAAGAGCAAGGAACTACCTTCACTGAGAGAAGGATTTCTATGACTGCTTGTAAAGGGTGAATGTTAACAAGAGCACTATGTACACATGTTTCTTCCCATCTCCCTCTGAGAAAGTTAGCATACCCTGGAGAAACTGTAAAAAGCAAATTGGAATTTCAACCAGAACTGCAGAAAGTGATTAGGAAATGCTACATACAGATTGATAGTGGTCCATTATTTGAGGTAATAATGTGAAGGTTAACTCTCATCCTTTGACTTTTGCTCATCATATTCTCTTGTGAAACTCACCCTAATATCTGCATGAATTCCCTGGGTCTAATGATGTTTCCCTCAAACTTGGTCCAACAAACTTCATTTGGCCCTTCCCTGCCACCTCCTCCAACCAGGCTAATGACCGTGCCTGTCACTGCCCCACCCACCAAGGTGTTATATTTTTGTGGGCAGCATGCAATCTTTTATTGATATTCAATTTATTTTTCAACAGGTTGGGCTCGTGCTGCAGTAAAGTTGCTAATAATGGAGCTGGGATGAGCCACCAATCAGCCATATCAGAAATGCATTCTGGCCTGACACTGCTGAACCTGGAAGCTCATGAGAAATGGGAAGGAATGAAGCCCATGGCATTCAAAGAGTTTACAGATTATAGTGTCCTACATACTCATTACTCTGCCCAACTCTGTCAAAACCATATATGCATTAAACACGATTTTAATAAATGGATTAGAACCAGTCAAATTGGAAAAGGCAATGTCAAGCGTGTCCAAAGATTGAAGCAGTGTTTTATATCTCTGAGCTTTGACCAAGATTTCCCTCACCCAAAAATGCCACATTGACAAAAGCAGGTCTAACTTCTTAATATTGTTAGCCGGGTAATTATCAGTGGATGATTGTCTTTTCATGGAGCCTTTGGATGATCTCATTTATGGAGCATGCTTTGAACAGCCTTGAGCAGCAGTTCCAGTGCAAAGGTTCTGCTGGGATACAAATGGGAGTTTTCCAGATTTTAAGAGCTTTAGGGTTCTCTGAAACTGCATATTACCAAAATGTATTGCCTTCACACACCTTTATTATAATGTTTGAGAGAGGCTACCAAGTTAAACATGGGAAGAGTAATTTGCGGTGTTGAAAGGGGGTTGAACCTTGTATTAGGCTTTGGACTTAAATGCAAACACACAACAGTGAAAACTATTGTTTAGCTTAGGAAATAAAATGTTTCCAACATCTAGAAGACAGCAATGCAGTTAAGAATGGGGTATTCTTTCCAAGGTGTAATACTGTATTTTTCCCTCCTCATTCTGCTGTCTTTCTCTTTCTGCACATTCTTAACTTAGTATATATTCTTCTTTCCTGACTTTGAAGTTTTGAAGTGAAAGATCTAAATTGATAAGCTGTGTAAAGTACCCTGTAAAATTGAAAAGGCTATCTGTCCTATCTCTGTGTTGTAGAGAACTTGTTTTTGAAATATGAATCTGGTTCACAATTGACAGTTTGATCATTAGAACTTGGCCAATGAATGAGAAGTACAGGTATCTTATGGTACCATTTGTTCTAAAGTGCATTCTTTTAATGTATTCCAAAGATCTAAATTATCTTGGCCCTTTCAACTACTTGAAGTAGCTCCATTTTTGGATAATTTTCTATTTTAATTTGATTGTAAATCATGTTCTGTGTTCTTTGCTGTAACTTATTTTCAATGGCTACAATGTTCTACAAGGTTTGGCGGCTGTATTTAACATAAGACATGTAGTCAACATTTGTCCTCTTCCAAAAGGAGATCAGTTTTATGCAACTCACTGAACATCCCTAATTATAAAGGATTTAACACTGTCCACAAAACCCCAGCATCTTTTTCAGCCTTCTGAACTGAATTATCAGCATGGTTGAGTCACAAATTATCTGAACATGGGACCTTTTCAAGTAGCCTGATAAGTTGCAGGTAACTGGCATATACTGCATGCAGTTGTGAGTATCCATGGTACCAGTGTGTAGGGGAGACCAAGAAAATATCCAAAAATTGCTACAAAATTTCAAGTTGCTACTAAACTAGAAAATTGAATTCCATTTTAAAATCTGGAAATCTAGTATCAGATTGTTGTATAAGCCCAATTAATTCACTGAGCTATGTTGCAAGAAAAACCTTCCATTGTTATTGTTCAGTTGTTGTGTACTGCTCAAGTCTCATAATTGGATGCAATTATTTATGGGAATCTATTACAATGTGGCGGATTCTAGACTGCCCTTCACCAGTTCTGTTTGGTTCCACCCCACATTAGAAATTCACAATACGTGTTGCCTATGCCAGTGGTACCCATCTTATGAATAATTGATGAAAGCAAAATTAGCAGTTGATTCCTTTTTCAGTCATTGACTTATTGTGATCTTTCTTTCCAGTTTACTAAGCCCCCTAGTTCATTCTGTTTGATGTCTTCCTGATAAAACTGCAGTCCTTGAAGTTCCCATTGCTTTCCCATGTCATTTGTGTCTTTCATGTTATGTATTGTTCACATGCCTTTTAAATCTGGATGAGTAAATTGCTTTCAAATATAATTTGGGTTGCAGGCTGCCAAAGGGTCCAACCATATAGCAGCAAATGTTGTTGAATACATTTTTAACCCTGATGGCTAAGCTTTTAATGTCCTGTACTATTTAAATTTATTTCTTGGTGTTCTTCCCTTCTTTATTCCAAGATAATATCACTTTTTTTTTATTTGAGAAGGAGAAGAAAGCACACGTGCTCAGTGTCATAATGCCAAAGCTAGATTTGGGTAAATTGAAATTATTCCAAAATATGTCTAGGGCTCCATTAATGCAGTGTTCTTGTGCAGATCTATGTTGGAAACAACCAGAACTGTAACCCCCACCTAGCACTTAGCTCATGGTGTCATGACCTTCATGCTGGACCAATAGTCACAGAAATGTTTGGCTCATGTTTGATAGATAAGGAGAAGGATTTTACATGGAGTGGCTGATTAATATGTTCACTTCAGATATGCTGCAGTTCTGTTAAGATTGCATTGATGCTACAGCAAAGAGAGTGTTAGTTTGTGGTTCAATTGCCACTCAAGGACTTGTGCCTCAAGGCTGACACTCTAGCGCTGCACTGTTTGAAGGTCTTTTCAGCAGAAGTGAAAAAGCAAACTTTATTCCATTGCATTGTTTTAAAGGGTCTGGAAAAGGGATCACCTGTGTTGTGGCTAGTATTTAACTTCCATTGTTACCTGGAAATCTTTGGAACCTGCTGTGGGGAATTTGATTACTGTGCTTCCTACATCTTAATTGTTGTTTGTAAAGTATTGGGGTGTTCTGAAAGGATGTGGAAGATGCTTCATAAATGCAAGTCTTTTAAAAGTTCCTTAAATGTATGGTCAGCCTTCCTTTGCTGTCAGCAGTATAAAATCACAGCCACAGAAATGTTTTGTCAAAGTCTATTGCAAATAATTATATTGACAGTGGCTTTCAAGTTCTAACACAGGCATAACCCTGTAAATGGATTTAAATGCTAAGATTATTGGACCTACTGATGAGTATTCAGAGTAACAAAAGCTAAGAATTGAGGGTTTGGTACCATAGAAAGAATATGCCTTAGCATTATCTGAAGCAGCTCACTGCTCAGTCATGTAATGGTTGGGATATCCCAATAACCTTTAAGCCAAAGGAATGAGTCTTATACCTCACAATAGCAAATATGACAAGTGAGATAGCTATTCATTACACTGCTGCCATCTGTGCCATACCTTGTTCCTAGTGACTTCCCTGTGCCAACTGAAGTGATAAAACAATACTTGTAGATACTAAAGTTATGTGAGCAACAAGGATGATTAATACATATTTGCAGTATATGTTCCAACACCTGCTTGGCAGATGGTCACTAAAATTAACCATTTTTCCCTGCATGATTTTCTCACAACACAACAGAATGTGTAAACAGACAATGAAACATCTCAGAGCTAGGAAGGGAGTGATGAAGTTGGGAAAATTACAGTCACTGGGAAGTGGAACTGAGCACATGAACGGAGCCACACACACGCACACACAATGCTGGAGAAGTTCAGCAAGTCAGGCATCATCTATGGAGGGGAATAAACGGTTGGCATTTCAGGCCTCAACCCTTCATCAAATGGGTAAGGTGATGGGGTAAAAGTCACTTGGTCTTTATAGACTTCATTCTAGGATCTTGGAAGGAAATGACATGTCATGGAGTTAAACAGCACAAAAACTGTCCCTTTGACCCCCCATGCACATGCTGACCATTAATTATCCATCTACTGAACTTGATACCTTAGCCATTCAAGTGCTCATTTAGATATTATAGGATTACCTGCCTGCCTCACTCACTGAGGCAGTGTATTCCAGATTGCAGCCATCTTCTGAGAGGTGGGGAAAAAATAATCTTCAGACTTCCACTGCCCACATGAATTCCACCTCAGAAAAATCTGTGCCAGACAGGCTTGCACCCTGTGAAATATTTGACTGAATGTTTTCCATTTCCCAGATTCTCTACATTTGTGGGAAGTTCTACTGGTTAGAAAATTGGTAAATGTTAGTACAAAAAAAGAGGGAAAGACAAAACATAGGAAACCTACAGCACAATACAGACCCTTCGGCCCACAATGCTGTGCCTAACATGTCCTTACTTTAGAAATTACCTAAGGTTAGCCATAGCTCTCTATTTTTCTAAGCTCCATGTACCTATCCAGGAGCCTCTTGAAAGATCCTATCGTATCTGCCTCCACCACCGTTGCCAGCGCCCATTCCATGCACTCACCACTCTCCGTAAAATAACTTACCCCTGACATCCCCTCTGTATCTATTTCCAAGCATCTTAAAACTGTGCCCTCTCGTGTTAGCCATTTCAGCCCTGAGAAAAAGCCTCTGACTATCCACGTGATAAATGCCTTGAAATTTCTGCCTAGTTAACTTGCATTTTACAGAGGAAATTTTAGAAGTTATTATTAAAGATGTTTAAACGGCATTAGAGCCAATCAAAGTCAACATAGCTTTATGAAAGGGATTTCATGTTAACTAATTTAATGAGGTTATTTGAAGAAATGATGTGTGTGTTTGGGGGGGGGGGGGAGGGGGGATATAAACGGGAACAGAGATTAGATTGCCGGAAAGCATTTGATGAGATTCTCCATCACAGGTTGTGGCAAAGACTAAAAGATACTACTGACGGTTAGCTGATAGAACAATATAAATAAATGTCTCGTTCTGTTTGCAATATGTTACAAATTATGTAGAAGAGACAAAAGGCATAATTTGCAGATGACAGATACGCAGGACAGTGAAGAGGACATAGGTGTGCAAATATCTTGCCAGTATAATCTGTGGGAGAATATGAAATTGCCCATTTGGGCAAGAAACATTAAAACAATAAGCAATTCTATCTAAGTGGTGAGAGCACAAAATCCCAGACACCCACATATTTTTTTTATTACAGTGAGGGATGACTCCCTGGGTATACAAACACCAAGGACATTAACTGACAAAACAATTTTTTTTGTTAAGTGGCTTGGATATGTCTTAAACTATGCACTAATACACTAGATTGTCACTTAAAACCACCCCTGATCTAATCCTGGACAATCCAATGAAGTTTATTGTCTCTCCCTGTGTAGGTACAATGGCACAGAATCAGAATATCCCACACCCAGTGGCTAGTTTCTGTGGCTTTAAAGTATCCATAGGTATTACACTATAAACAAGACTTGTTTTTGTTGTTGGAAGTTTGGTTCCTGTTTTGTATTAAATGGCTGCTGCCCCTATTGTTTACCCCCTCAAAAGATGTCCACTGCCTAACATCTACTAAAAAGCCAGAAATGCCATATTTGCCCATTCATGAATTAATTTTCCAAGGTACAATAAGCCTTCATCAAAATGGGGATTAGTGTAACAGGAAGGTGTGGATAAAGAACATCATTCAATGTCACATGACTACACCATCCAACAATCTCTTGGGAGGTCAAAATGAGCTTTCGTAAACATTATAAGTATGGTATCTCATTCTTCCAGAGTAGACATTTTAAAACATCAAAAATCAAATAGACAGGAATTTAGTAGACCAGTTTGAGACTATTTTTATATTTTAACATCCTACCCAACCCAAATCCATCCACTTGAAGTGATAAGATTTCTCTCTGCATGCCTCAGTATTGTCCTTCAGTTTGATGAATTAAGATACATCTGCTCCACTGGGTTTTGTATCCTGTGCTGAGTGCACTGCACTCTTGACTGATGTCTGCCAGGTTCCGAGTGAGAAATTGTGGGCAACTGTAAGCTGTAGAAAAAGCAGGAGTCTGTGCTAGCTGTTGTGACTTTCCTGCAGATTACAAATTGACCTTCCAACATACACAGCAACAAAGAACAAAATTCTGGTGAAACCAAAAATAAGGGGTGAGCATAAAGCTGCAAGGAATATAAAATAGGAAGCTTCTACAAGTATGCAAAATGAAAAGGATTCATGAATACAAAGTCACAGTGAGAGGAAAATTCATGATGGGGGTACAAATAAATTGCAGTTCAATGAAACGTAGACTTTGACTATGTCTATAGAGAAGAGAAACAGACCGTTCAGCACACAATGTCTACTCCAAACATGATGCTAAATTAAACTAAATCTCTTCTGCCTGTACATGGTCCATATCCCTCCATTACTTGTGTATTCATGTGGCTATCTGACAACCTCTTAAATGCTACTAATAGTATATGCTTCCACCACTATCTCTGGCACCTACCACTCTATGTAAAAAGAAAACTTGCCCCACTCATTTTCCTTAAAACGTTCTCACTTTCACTGGTGAGATGAAGGAAGACAACACAAATAACATATCCCAAAGCAAAAATGCAGGCAGGCAAGCAACTTAGAAGGCAGGTTGTATGTTGGCTTTCATCACAAGACATTTTGAGTAAATAAGCAAGGATGTCTTGCTACAATTATACAGGGATTTGGTGAGGCTGTGCCTGGCGTACAGTGTGCACCTTTTCTCTCCTACTTAAGAACAGATATACTTGGCATCGACGGAGTGCAATGAGGATTTACCAGACTAATTCCTGGGAAGAGCAGAAGTAGTACGATGAGCAATTGAGTTGGCCTGTATTCAATGGAGTGTAAAAGAATGAGAGGGGATTTCATTACACATATTTTAGCAGAGGGAGGTTTTAGCTGGTGAAGAGGAGAGATTTCAGAGTAAATTTAAATGTCAAAGGATATATTTATTAAAGTATGTATATGTCACCATATACTATCCCGAGATAATTTTCTTGCAAGCTTTCACAGTATGTACAAATGAATACAATAAAATCAATGAAAAACTACACACAAACAACTAATAGACAACAAAACGTGCAAATACAGAATAATAATAAATAATATTGAGAACATGAGTTGTAAGGTTCTTGAAAGTGGATCCATAGATCAGGACCACTGAGGATTACAATCTCCAGTGTAGGGTTTGATATTTCGGACTGAGATGGGACTTGGATCAGAGAATGGTGAACGTGTGGGGACTTTCTACTACAGAAGACTGAAGGGCAAATCACTGAATATATTTAGGAAGGAAGTACATAGATTTCACCCCTTAGGTTCAGCTGATAACACTTTCTTGTCCTATTTTTTTCTCAGTTCTAAGGAAAAGTCTTAGTCTGGAACGTTAACTTTGTTTCTCTCTAACCCAAGATGCTGCCTGACCTGCTGTGTATTTAGGACTGTGGAGAAAAGTTGAGCAGTTGTAGTGTGTGGAGGAATGTTAGGGCTAAAGGAAATTGGGACGATGTGGTGTAAAGTGGGTTGGGGATGCAGAGAGGGCTGTGGTAAAGGTCGGGGGTGTTGAGAGATGTGTTAAGCAATCAGGATAATAGAAATCTGGAATTTTAGACTTTCACTGCTTTGATTTACAATCTTCTTTTTTCAGTCAGAGTGTTAACTTCCCAGCAAACACTGTCAACCAATATATGACCTTGTTGTGCTCATCCTCTATTTCTCTGAACCAGGCACTCTTCCATCCAGGCCAACACAGTCCCACCTAACCAGAAGCTTTTATTTTCCATAATAACCTTTGATGGAGAACCTTATGAAATGCCCTCTGGTAATCTAAATTGGAACTGTAGTTAAGTAGGATTCATGGTGAAGAAAGCAATACCTTTGGGAGCTTGTCTTGCTTGATGCAGTTAATGGTACAATATCTGGAGGGATGGGTAAAATTATTTGTTGTGTATCTCTCCACTTCTCTATTGAAGGGAATAAGGCCACTGCATTATCCAGTTTAATCTTAGTTTGAGTCGTTGCCAGGTTAATCTCAATAATAATCACTGTGTTCCATCCTTTGAGGGTTTCTGATATGACTGGACTTAAATATGTATTTTATTTAACTAACAAATTCCATAATCTTGCAAGCAGGACAGAGACAGTTCCAGGGATTTATGCAGTTAAATCATCGATGAGCTCACTTTTATCCATTTCCTGAGGTGTTCAAGGGAGCTCCCTAGATACAGAGATGAGGAATTTCTTTAGCCAGAGGGTGGAGAATCTGTGGAATTCAATGCTACAGGTGGCTTTGGAGGCCAATACACTAGGATATTTAAAGTGCAGGTTGAGAGGTTATTGATTAGGAAGGGTATCAAAGGTTATGGAGCAAAAGGTTGAAAGGGAATAATAAATCAGCCATGATTGAATGGAATAGCAGACTTGATGGACTGAATGGCCTAATTCTGCTCCTGTGTGCACTATTTAGTTACTTATTGTGACTTATAGTAATTTTTTCATGCCTTTCACTGTACTGCTGCCACAAAACAACACATTTCATAACATATGTCAGTGATATTAAAGCTGATACTAAACAGTGATATTTAATCTGATGTTTTATAGTACATGATGGAGAGGTTGGAGGGAACTCCCCACATACAGGAGGGACAGATTAGAGGGAGCTTTCTAGATTCAGGGGTGAGAGTTTGGAGGGAGCTCCTAGAAACAAGAGAGAGAGTTAGAGGGAGTTTCCCAGAAATGAAAGAGATGGTTAAAGGGAGCTCCCCAGATACAGAAGGGAAGGGTTAGAGGGAGCTGCCCTGATAAACCAATATCAATCTCCATTTAACCCTGGCATCAGTGTTTTTTGCTGGAATGATCTCAAAGCTTTTAATAAATTCCAGATGAAAAAAATGCATTGTTTCACTCTTGCACAGCTTCTTGGTTCCCCACTGCATTGACACAATAACTTCTTGACATTTTAACTTCCCACTCCCTCTGATCAAAGGCAGTGAAGGGGTTATCCTGATTATTTACCTCATGGCCTAAGTCTGATGAGATAGTTCCTGTGGTCCTATGATCAAATCTGAAGGTTAAAACCCAGACAGGTTGCCCTGATAGACATGATTGCCCCATGGGGAGAAAGCAGTCTAATCCACTGACTCTTCAAATCAACCACACTTTCAAAGCTGACCATCAAGTAGTGCAAAGACTTTACAATTGAACAATTAAGCAAAACTTGTAACATGTTCTATGTGCTGCAGAATTTTTTTAAAATTAGATTCAGCAGTCTGAGATAGAACTAGATAAGCCACTGAATCCCCCTTCTCTGTTTATCTTTCAATGAGGTCACAACTGATCTTCTTCCTCATCACCACTTCCCTGAACAACTCTCACATCCCTTCACTCCCTTATCATCTGGGCATATGCATCCCTGTCTCAAATCTTCTCAGTGACTGAGTGTTCACTGTCCCTGTGTAGAGAATTCTTGAGATTCACCATCCCCAGGGGGAAGGAATTCCTTCTCAGTTCTGTCTTTATTTTGAGACTAACCCCACTTTGAGGCACCCAGCCAAGAGAAATATCACCTGTTGTTAAATTCAGTGAATTCACCCATCATTTGTCTTACTGCTAATGCTGCATTGGTACACAACTGGATTTACGGAAAAGAAAGACTTGCATTTAACACCATACTTTAACTGCATACTTCACAAGCTCAGGTCATCTCATTGTATCCAAACTCCAATGAAGTACTTCTGGTGCATTTATGTGAAGTCAAGAAGCACAATACGCTTTCCACACAGTCAATGAGACAATACAATGAGACAACAAGACAATTAGTTCTGTGGATTTAACTGAGAGATCAACATTCTGCAAAATACTGGCCAGGAGGACTGAATCAAAAGGAAGGCGTTTGTTTGCCAACATCATCTGGGGGACTCGGTATGCATCTGGCTGAAGTGTTTGTGAATGAAAAATAATATGGTCAAAATCATTCTTAATTAGAATCAGATTCAAGTTTATTATCACTGGCATACATCATAAAATGTGTTGCTTAGCAAAGACAAAATTACTGTAAATTACAGAATAAATAAATAGTACAAAACAAAGGAATAGGTAAAGTGTTCATAGGCTCATGGACCATTCAGAAAGCTGATGGCAGAGGGAAATTCAAGCAACACACAAAATTGCTGGTGAACGCAGCAGGCCAGGCAGCATCTCTAGGAAGAGGTACAGTCGACGTTTCGGGCCGAGACCCTTCGTCAGGACTAACTGAGTGTGGGTCTTCAAGTGCCTGTACCTCCTTGCCGATGGCAGTGATCCCCTTAATGGAGAACACCTGCGCACATCTTTGTTTAACCTGGGGAGGCTGATACTCAGGCAGCCACCACACAGTCCTTGACAGATCCGGAGTCAGGTTGGAGTGGCATGGAATGCAAGGTGACTGGGGACCCTTCACTGCTTCAGCCTTCCTCCACCTTCACTGACGTCATCATCTTCCACCAGCTCCATTGCTGGGGTCTCAGTTGCATCGTTCCTTATCTGGAACATCCCCATTGACCTTTACCACCATTGGTGACCCTACCAGGAGCTAAACTCCAGACAGCATCGCTCTCTGGAAACCCGCCACTGCCTGTAAGGAGCTTGTACGTTCTCCCTGTGACTGCATGGGTTTCCTCCGGGTGCTCCAGTTTCCTCCCACAGTCCAAAGATGTACCAGTTGGTAGGTTAATTCAACTAAGTTTAAATATTGAGAAGACAGCATGTCCTGGATAGTGAGGGTCCTTAATAATGGATGCCACCTTCTTGAGGCACCTCCTCTCTAAGATATCCTCCATGGTGGGGAGGGTTGTACCTGTGATAGAATTGGTAGAATCTCCAAGTCTCTGCAGCCTTTTACAGTCCTGTTCCATACTAGGCAGTGATGCAACCAAATCAGGATGCGCTCCACAGTACATCTGTAGAAATTTGCCAGAGTCTTTGGTAATATACCAAAGCTCCACGAGTCCCTTATGAAGTGTAGCTGCTGGCATGTTTTCTTCATGATTGTATCAATGTGTCGGTCCCAGGATAGGTCCACTGAGATGTTGACACCCAGGAACTTGAAGCTGCTCACCTTTCCACTGTTGACCCCTCGATAACTATTTGTTTGACTGCTAATAACTTGGCTGCAGGCCACGCAAGCATCCCACTGCTTTATTACCTACAAATTTTACTTGACAGTCTCATGCACCCGAAGGTGAATAATTATTAATGGCTCAGGTGCACCACAGGGCATCTGCAGAACTTCTGCCACACTGGCGGGTGTCACACACTCGGTGCCTCTGCTCGCTATCCATCTGCTCAGGCTATCTGTCAAGTTAAAGGTGAATGTGATGAGAGAGCGTACAGGAGTGAGATATGCCAACCAGTGGAATGGTGTCACAGCAACAACCTGGCACTCAATGTCAGTAAGACAAAAGAGCTGATTGTGGACTTCAGGAAGGGTAAGACGAAGGAACACATACCAATCCTCATAGGGGGATAGAAGTGCAGAGAGTGAGCAGCTTCAAGTTCCTGGGTGTCAAGATCTCTGAGGATCTAACCTGGTCCCAACATGTCAATGTAGTTATAAAGAAGGCAAGACAGTGGCTATACTTTATTCAGAGTTTGAATAGATTTGGCATTTCAATCAATACACTCAAAAACTTCTATAGATGCGCTGTGGAGGACATTCTGACAGGCTGCATCACTGTCTGGTATGGAGGGGCAACTGCACAGGACTGAAAGAAGCTGCAGAAGGTTGTAAATCTAGTCAGCTCCATCTTGGGCACTAGCCTACAAAGTACCCAGGACATCTTTAGGGAGTGGTGTCTCAGAAAGGCAGCGTCCATTATTAAGGACCTCCAGCACCCAGGGCATGCCCTTTTCTCACTGTTACCATCAGGTAGGAGGTACAGAAGGCTGAAGGCACACACTCAGCGATTCAGGAACAGCTTCTTCTGCTCTGTTATCTGATTCCTAAACGGACATTGAAGCTTTGGACAGTACCTCACTTTTTTTTTAATATACAGTATTTCTGTTTTTTGCACAATTTTTAATCTATTCAATATACATATATAATTGGTTTATTTATTTATTTATTTATTCTTCTATATTACGTATTGCATTGAACTGCTGCTGCTAAGTTAACGAATTTCACGTCACATGCCGGTGATAATAAACCTGATTCTGATTATATTCTAGCTATACGTTCTGAAGTGGCTGACAAGACTTTAAGTGGCAGCCACGGATTCTGCCACAGGTACTCCTCCCACTCTTCACTCTAGGTTTCTGAACTTCCAATATGCTCTTATTGCTGTACTGGATGCTCCTTCTCCCATTTTAATACCACAGACCAGGGATGCCCACAGATTAATGTGGGAATGTTATGCTTCTTCAAAGAAACTTTGAGCATATCCTTCAATCACTTTTTCAGGCCCCTGCTGTCATGGAGCTAGAAGTAGACTGTCTGTCTCAGAAGTCTGGTGTCAGATTTGGCCTGCCCAGCGAAGATCACTGTTTGTAATCAGGTGTGTAATTTCCATCTCAGTGCTGGAGATGGAAAGCTGGGAGAGGACACCAATATCTGTTCACTTATACTGCCACTGATCTTGGAGGACTTTGCAATAGCGAGCATTGACTGTATCTTGACGTTTCTGCTCTAGGCAGTTCAGGTTTCAGAAATGTGCAGGAAAAAAGGATCATTGCTACCTGATGGACCCTGAGTTTTGTACCAAGTTTGAAGCTTTGATCTCTGAACACCCTTTTCTTCAGACAGGCAAAGACACTCACTACTGGCACCTCTAAGGCAATAATGAACTTCACGCCTGACGTCTGCCTTAGCTGGGGACAGCTTCCCAGATATGGCTAGCAGTCCCCCTTCACTAGGCTTTGTTGCTGGAGAGCAGTGTTTTAAAGAGGGGGTATGCTACCATTGAGCTGAGGAGATTGAATGCAACATTTGTCACTTCATATCCTTCGATGAATAAATTAATAACTTTAAACCGGGTCTCTGAAAGTGCATGAGGGCATCATCTGTGCATTGCAGTGCAAGGACTGGAATTGAGGTGACATCCATTCTGAAGTGGGGATGAGGAAAATTGAATAGTTTCGGTGTGTGTGTGACCATTTCTAATCCTAATAGTCCATGTACAAACATATCTTATGCCATTACTGTGGATGATAAATGGATCTGGTATAGTCCTGTGTGTGTGCGCGCGTGCGCGCGCGCTTGTTTTATGCCTGAAGAATCAGTCGTGGTCTCCAGAGCCAAATGAGTTATCAGCAACTACAGAGACACTGGGATAGAAACAGGGAAACAAAATAAACTAATTCTGGAAATCTGAATACGAAGCCACAGGAACTGCTGGGAGTTGTTGCGGTGGTTAATGGGTTACTCCTATACCACTCGGTTAGCCGCTCCCACATGGGAGGAGTTCACATATTGTATGAGCGGTGTTATCAATAAAGTTCAGTTGAATATCCTGCAGTTTGGCCTCCTGGTGTGCTCTGCACTCGCCCTCTGTATCGCGTACAACAGGAGTCAGCCCGTCAGGCAGAATAGAATCAGGCTGCCTCAGACTCTGCATCAGAAAGGTTCTGATGACTTTTCACCTTTTTTAAAAAAGTAGACCAGCACAACAAAATAATCCATCCAGCACAGTAACGTGAGAATTGGTGCAGTGTACGATTGGTGTAGTGAGGACTGCAGCCCATCTGTCTGCTTCTTCTTTGGTTCAGATGAAGATCTTCAATACTAGAGGTGAAGGATGTAGCTGAGAAGCTCCTTAAACTGCACATTATCAACAATGCATCCTTTGGTCACAGCCCACATCTCTACCCACCTCATACCTGCTGCAGTCAACCCCTTAACTGCAATAATTCGATTTGTGTAAAGCTCTTTGCAACTCTACTTAGTTGACAAGCATCAAGTACTAACAAACCAAAGGTTTGGTTAATGATAATTTATTTTATAAACAGTATTGCATACCAGACTGTCACACAGTCTAACTCTGCTTGTATTATTTACATTAATAGTGTCTTATTTTAATCAAAGTTTTTCATAATTTCCTCAACATTCACTTCTTCAACCGCACCTCGCATGTGTCTTCCTGTTATGTACAAATCCACAGTGACCATCCTCTTCAATGCCTTTGGATATCTGACCCTTGCTGATGGAGTGTCCTGTCCTCCCTTCACCACACTTTCCAGTCAAGGGTTGCTGAAACAGGACCACTTACCACATCCCCAGCTCCAAGAGCACAAATTCCTGCCACATTCTCTAATATCTGCTCCTTTGGCCATTGACTGACAGCTTAGCTCAGCTTTGTTGACTCATCCAAACTACCAGGCAACTCTCCTGCAAAAACAAACCCCAGCTTTCTACCACGTCTGTCATGTTCTGCTCCTGAGGCTATCCAGGAGAACAAGAGAAGATCATCACCACCCCCGACTTTCCTTCAAATTCCTTCATAAGCCGCTTCTAAGAACGGCTGCCAATTATGGTTTTAGTATTTTCAATTGACTCCCAGCCATAAGAACTTTGGGAAGAGGGTGTATATACTTTAGGCAAAGAGGGCTTTCCCTTACATCACTCCCAAATGTCTCAGCTCCTGTCCCATGTCTCTCATATCTAAACTGTCCACAAAAGGAAATAGTTCCTAGTCCTGGAAGGGTTTCTGCCCGAATGGTCAACTGTTCACTTCCCCCATGAATGCTGCCAGATTGACTATGTTCCTGCAGCACTTTGTGTAAATTGCAAAGGAAATAGTTTCCCCAGGTGACTGGGAAAAGAACCAAGGGTGAACTGAGGAAAATATTTCTATCCAGTGAGTGGTCATGATCTGACGTGAACACCCTGGGAGGGTGACTGAAAGAGATATAAACATAGCTTTTCAAAAGCAATTAGAAATGTTCTCAAAGGTATTTGCAAGACTCTGGAAAAGAAGAGCTGGGGAAAGGGACTGACTACATTGTTCTTACAAGTAGCTTGCATGATCTTAATAGATTGAATGGCCTCTCTCTGTGCTGTGCCTACATGTCAAATCTCTTACTCATATTAAACACCACCATTAAATCAGCTGTAAAGTTTCCATATTCAAGCAAATTAAAGCTAAATCATTATTACCAGGCCTGCTATCACTCCACCTGATATCATTCTGGTTGCTTTCCAGTTATTGCAACCAGGTGAAGGTCGGCTGGGAGAAGAGGGATGGGTGTTCACTTGCCATGGTTTAACTTGGTATCTTGAAATCAATGAGACTGTGGTTCCCTTAAGCAGAGGATGTTCAAAGTCTGAGCACTCCATCTCAGGAGGATGGTCCTTGCCATTTGAGGAGGTACATCGCTGCCAATGAAGTTTAATCCATTATCACGTGTTTCCATTATAAGGAAAGCTTTGGGAAAATAAACTTGGTTCTCTGAGGAAATGCCAGAGGTCTAGGTCTGGTATTCTTACATTTTATGAAGTGAATTAAGAACTCTACCATTTATATCTTAGAAGATGAGGAATAACAGTGGGGAATTTGGAGGGAGAAAGAAAGTTAAGCAAACTTTTCACCAGGGAGATAATATTTTGGATTAGAGGGGAGAAGGGAATTGATAAGTTTCCAGGAGATAGATGCTTTGTGAATCCTGATTCATGGGGGAAGGTGACCAAACCCTGATCCAAAATGATGTTAAGGAGGTAATGAAAAGCTTTGGCAGGAGAAGGCAAAAGAGGAATGTTCTTGGATACATTATCGAAGCAGGCTCCTCAAAAGACAACATGGTAGGAGACGGGCCAACAAGGAGGTCCACACATTGGGAGCAGCGAGTCTACACTGGGGTCAGAGCCTTACACAACATGTTGGGGTTGATGTATTTGACAAAAGCTTTGAAGCCTTCACCTTGACCTTTAGGATTAGAAGGGGTCCTCGCTGAAAATTCTTGCTCTCAGCTGAGCTTTCCACCCCACATCAAACTGAGTCCCACCTTGGCAAATGTCCCTGACTCCAAAATCTCCCGAGGAAAATTGTTCCCCTGTGTTGACAGTGGGGCAGTATAGGGGACAGAGTGAGGGACAGCATGTGGGACAGGGTGGGGGGTAGTTTGTGGGATGAGGGGAGGCAGGGTGGGGACAGGCTGCTCAGCTGTCTGGAGATAAGCAGCTTTTAGCTGAAGGTGGAGTGAGGGTCCCTGATAGAGAGGGTTTGCGAGTTAGGCCCAATTCAACCACATGACCAGGCCCCAGAGGAAAATGAGGGGCAAGGGGGGCATCGGTTGGTCAGGGCAGTCTTACTGGCTGAAGGTGAGAGTGGTGGTACCCCAGGGAGTACTGCCAGTGGCCACACCTGGCACCTGATACGGGACCTCTGCAACAGACTCACAGAGGGAGGATCTGATCAAACTCCTGGAGAGACCTGGAAGACCCAGAAATGGGCAAGGTTGTCTTTAACTTTGGGAAATGCGACACGACGCTAGGCATTACTGATGCACCTCCAGCCAGTGCATCCCAGACATGGGAGAGCTTTCAAAGTCCAACCACCCATGCAAACAGAACAAGGCCCACTTGCTGCTGTGACCTAACAATGCAGTTCCAGTTTAAAGCCACTACCTGTGTGACTGTTACGATAACCGACTCTATCTCTGTATATACATTGTTGGAAGGTCCCATCATTTTGATTCTAGTTGCCCAGCTCCTGGGAGAACTGAATCAGTTCCTTCAGTCCAGTTGTCAGCTTGTTCCACACTATGCACTCTTAATCCTGACTCGGACAAAGAGAGTGGCAGGAGAGAGGGGCGCCGAGTCCCTGGCCAGCAGGTGGATGTGACGGTAACCTGCAGTGACAAACCAAACACGTTAACTGGGCCATGGCCAAAGGTGACGGGAGAGTGGAAAGGTCACCAACTCTCAGTATGCATCCTCCCTCAGCTACACATGCCCCACAGCTGTGATCTGACCTGAATTCCACCCCCCCAGGAGAAATTAACGGGTGATCAAGAAGGAACCGGGGCAGGATCGTTTCCTTCTGCAGCTGGGACCAGGAGCCTGGCTGGGTGAGGGTGGCAGTGGCGGGGTAGTTAAGTCAAAGTGAGGGTGAAGTTGGAGATGGGGGGGAGGGGGGCAAGTGAGTGTGTCAGTGTGCGGTACTGAGGTGAGGGTGGAGAGTGGGTGAAGGTGGGGGTGAGCATGGCAAGTGTGTGTGTGAGGGTGAGCACAGGGTAGGGGTGAAGGTCAGGGTGTGGTTCTGTGGGGTGTGGGTGGGGAGTGGGAAGGGCGAACAGGTGGGGATTGGGGTGAAGGTGGGGGAGTGGGTGAGGGTGGGGATTGGGGGTTGAAGGAGAGGGGGGATTTGGAGTTGAGGCTCAAGGGCGAGAGTGGGGATTTAGAGTTGAGGGTTGAGGGCTAGGGTGGGGATTGGGGTTCAAGGGTGGGGAGAGTGGCGTGTCAGTGTCTGCAGGAACAGTGGACCACTGCTTACCTTCTTTCATGCTGGTGAACGGGAGCGTGAACTGCCCAATGAAGTCATTGCTCGACGACGAGTCGTAATCCTCAACCAGGAATCGGATCAACGCCAACTCGGGAACGTTGATTGTAAACCAGAGCGTTTCACTCCACACCGGGTTAAAACCTGCAATGCCACAAAGGACACGGAGACTGTTTACTGTTCCAGTTGCAGGTAAATGAACCACATCAAATTTCATATTGCAGCTTGGGCAACATCTTGAGTTCATTTCCAATGTTACCTGTAAGGAGTTTGTACATATCTGTGTGTGGGTTTCCTCCAGGTACTCCAGTATCCTTTCACAGTACCGGTTGGTAGGTTAATTGGTTAATGCAAATCATCTAATGATTCAGCTTGGGTTTGACAGGGCTTGCTGGGTGGTGTGGCTCGAAGAACTGGAAAGGCCTTTTCCTCACTATATCGCTAAATACCAGGAACAGTGGTTCAAACTTCCCTTCTGTTGTCATGTGAAGGAGCTCTAGGAGAATGAGGGGCTGAGCTCACTGAAAGACAGGATTTTGCAGGGAGATCAGGGATGATGCTTCCCTTCATGAGGTGCCCAGGATCAGGGTCAAACACCCAGAGGAGGCCGAAGATTCAGACTGGTGAAAGTACTCCAGAGGGAAAACAGAACAGAAAACATTACAGCATAGTGCAGGCCCTTCAGCCCACAATGTTGTGCCGACCTTTTAACCTAATTGAAGTTCAATCTAAGCTTTCCCTCCTACATAGCCCTCCATTTTCTATCATCCATGTGCCTATCTAAGAGTTTGTTAAATATCCCTAATATACCTGCCTCTACCACGATTATATTGTTTGATTAAGCATTCTTTGTTTACATAATTCATTATGGTTATATGTACAAAGTACACAGTCAATACACCACCACGGACATATGTGCACACCACACTAAAAAAGGAACTAAGTGGACATGCATCTCCTGGTTCCCGTGTTTTTCTTTCAATTAGTTTCTAGAGTTACAAAACATAACAGTGGTGACAAAGAAATTTAAAAATGAATCCGAGATGACTACCTACCTGTTGAAGGACAGCATGTTTTTTCTTTGGAAGGGGAGGGAGACACACTCAAGTTTAAAAAAAAGCAGAAAATGGATGAAATTCGTGGGTTTATAAACACTGAGTACCAGCTGATAATAACAATAATTTTTTTAAAAAGCATTAATGTCTGGTTACATCAGAAAGATAGATGCATTTGATTGCACAATAGATAACTGGATGTTAAATACTGAAAAAATTGAGCAGTGTTCTGAAACAAATGAAATATCCAATAGGAAGTGAGTGTCAGTTTTGCTGAGTGCATTAGGTGGAAAAGCATACAGTTTGCTTATAGGTTTAAGCAACACTCACAACACGCTGGAGGAACTCAGCAGGTCGGGCAGCATCCATGGAAATGATCAGTCAACATTTCGGGCTGAAACCCTTCATCAGGAAATGTTGACTGATCGTTTCCACGGATGCTGCCCGACCTGCTGAGTTCCTCCAGCGTGTTGTGAGTGTTGCTTTGACCCCAGCATCTGCGGAGAATTTTGTGTTTGCTTATAGGTTTAACTGCTCCAACCAAAACAGCCAAGATGACCTTTGCTGATATCGTGATAACATAAAGCGAACATTTAGAACCAAAATCATTGTTGATTGTAGAACGCTTTAGGTTTCATAAGTGGAATCAAAAGGAAGAGGAGTCCATTTCAGCGTATGTGGCTGAATTGAAGAGATTGTCTGAGCATTGTCAGTTCAGTGATGAGCTTAATGATGCAATGCAAGATCGTTTAGTTTGTGGTGCTTACCAGAAAGCATTCAGAAATTGTTCCTAACGGAAGCTCAACTCACATTTAAAAGAACTGTTGAAATTTCTTTATCATTGGAAACAGCAGACAGGCAGAATTGAGTTGCAGTCTGAAATGAAAGTGAGTGTGAACAAAATTGTAACATCTTACCAGAAACCTGTCTGGCTGAAAAAAATTGTTTTACTGTTGTGGCTCACATACACCAGACCAATGCAGATTTAAAGTCAATATTTACAGAAAATGCAACAAAGGAGGACACTTACAAAGAGCATGTTGGGCAGACGAAAATAAATGGACTGCACAGGGAAAAGAAAAAAGATAAAATATCAAGTTGCTGTTGATGAAAAATCTGATAATGACAAGAGTGACACAGGACTGAGTAGCCTTAAGATTTACGTTGTGAAAACTAACAACAGACAGGTAAAACAGAACTGAATGGCAAATTAATTAGAATGGAACTGAATGCTGTCTCAGCTGTTTCAGTCATTCCACAAGATGAATTTGAATGGTATTTCAAACATACTGAACTGAAGCCTGCAGATATCCAGCTAAGAACTTTTTCTGGAGAAAACATAACTCCTGTGGGAATGACATTTGTAACAGTGAAACACAACAATCAACAAGCCACATTGGGATTGTACGTGGTAAAAGCAAGAGGATCAGTATTGTGGGTTCGAGATTAGCTGAGACAAGTACATCTTGATTGGTGATCCATCCACCATTTGCATGTCACATCCCCTGTAACAGAGTCAACTTAAAGTGAATTAAGAAAGATACTGGATTATGCCACAGCAGTGTTCAAGGATGGTATTGGAAACTCAAACATGTTAAGGGTAAAACAGTGTTAAATGAAAATGCCACACCCATGTTTTACAAAGCCTGTCCAGTTCCTTACACCATCCATGATAAAGTAGCTAGTGAGCTAGATCACATGGAGGCTGAGGAAATTCTCTCCAAGGTTGAGTGGAGCCCATGGGCAATGCCAGTGGTCCCGGTAGCCAAGAAGAATGGTTCTGTCAGGATCAGTGGTGACCAAGATCACCATCAACCCAGTACTGAAAGTAAACCAATACCCTCTGCCCAGGATAGAGGATATCTTTGCAAACCTTTCTGGAGGGAATCACTTCAGCAAAGTGGACTTAGCTGAGGCCTGCCTACAGAAGGAGATGGAAGAAGAGTCCAAAGTGTTTCTCACCAGAAACACTCACAAAAGGCTTTATCACTATAATAGGCTTATTTTCGGAGTAGCATCGGCAGAGAGTTATGTACCAGGTGCTGCAAGGCTGCCAGGAGCTCAGTATTACCTGGGTGACATCATTGTTATGGGCAAGGATGATTAGAAACATCTCCAAAATCTCAACACAGTATTAAAGTGATTAGAAGAAAATGGGCTCAGAGCATGATGCGAAAAGTCTGAATTCTTTAAAATAATCATCACATACTGTGGTCACACCATTGACGCACAAGAATTACACAAGTGTGTTGAGAAAACTCAAGCAGTGGTGGATGCCCCAAGGCCAAAGTACACATCACAGTTGCAATCCTTTTTAGGATTTGTCAATTACTATAGCAATTTCCTGTCAAACCTGGCTACTGTGCTCCATCTCTTGAACTCATTATTACAGATTGGCAAGAAATAGCAATGGACAAAGCAGTGTGAGGTGCCTTTCCAAAAGGTGAAGGAAGTGGTGATGTCGGACACTGTACTCACACATTGTCCACTGAAGCTTACCTGTGACACCTCACCCTATGGTGTAGATGCAGTCATGTCAGATGTTATGAGTGATGGAAATGAACGTCCCATAACGTTCCCTTACTGCTGCAGAGAAAAATTATGTACAGGTAGACAGAGAGGCCTTGAGTCTGGTTTGGGGGTAAAATGTTTCAATCAGTACTTGCATGGGAGAGAGTTTATCCTCACAACTGATCATCAACCACTAGTGTCTATTTTCAATCCACAGAAGGGAGTTCCACTAACAGCAGCAACACAAATACAGGGATGGGCTCTATTTCTTGGAGGACACAATTACAAGTCAAATTCAAGAGGACAACTAATCATAGAAATGCTGATGGGTGTCCCATTTCCCCTCGGAAAAGGAAATATCTGAAGAATATTTCAAAAGAGGACACTCCTCTTGATGTACTCTCCCTAATGCAAATTGAAAGAACATCAGAAATAGGAGCAGGAGTCGGCCATCTGGCCAGTCGAGTCTGCTCCGCCATTCAATAAGATCATGGCTGATCTGGCCATGGACTCATCTGCATCTATCTGCCTTTTCCCCATAACCTTTAATTCCCCTATTACAGCACAGATGATCCAAAGGGAAACTAGAAAAGACCCCACACTGTCTCAGGTCTACATGGCAACCCCATGACTGGAATGTGCAGCAGAAATCCCAGTTGCCCTGTTTATGCCAACACCGGGATGAACTTCCCCTTGACGGAGGTTGCCTTATGTGGGGATTGAGAATTCTTGTACCATCCAAGCTCAGAGGTAAAGTGTTGGAGGAGCTTTATGCTGGTCATCTAGGAGTGGTCAAAATGAAAGTGTTGGCTTGAAGCTTTGTTTGGTGGCCTGGGATAGACCAGCATATTGGGCAGCTTGCTGTGCACTGTTCAGGATGCCAACACATCCCAAAGATGGCAAGAGCAGCGCCTCTCCATCTCTGGGAATGGCCTGCATTACTCTGGCAGAGGATTCATGTGGATTTTGCCAGACCATTAAAATGGGCACAAATTTCTTGGTAGTAGTGGATGCAGCTACAAGGTGGCCAGAAGTGTTCTCAATAAACTTGCACACTGTTAATGTGTTGAGAAGCTTCTTAACAAATTTCATGACATATGCCGGTGATATTAAACCCGATTCATCTAGTCAGTGACAATGGGCCACAGCTTGTTGCTGAACAGTTTCAGTCATTCCTGAAAATGAATGGAATAAGACGTATTATGCCTGCACTGTACCACCCAGCTACAAATGGATCGATAGAAAGGTTTGTCCAAAGTCTAAAGAATGCACTGCCAGCCATGTCAGCAGAACACACGACACTGACACTGAATCAGAAGCTCACCAATTTCCTCCTTGCATATTGCAATGCAACACACTCCACAACCAACAGCTCACCAGTGATAATGTTCCTGGGTCATCTTTTGCACTCACACTCAGATCTCCTCAAACCCAAACTTAGACGGAGTGTGCAAGACAAACAGTGGAGAGAAATTGAGGGCTCCTCAAACAAGGAGGTTCAATGTTTCACTCCTGGACAAGCAGTCCTGGCGAGGGACTACAGAGGTGATCAAATGTGGGTACTTGGAAAGATTGAGGACAGAGCTGGACCACTCTCCTACACAGCGGAGATTGCATCTGATGTCATCTGGAGATGACGTATTGATCAGTTGAGGAGAGCAGAGTCAATTGTTAGAGAAGAGAGGTGTCCAGAGCTGTCAGAACCACTTCCTGTAGACCCAGAGTCAAGTCCTACAATCAGCATGGAGGGGGCTCCAAAACCTGAAAACAGAGACACCTCTTTCTCCCTTATTAGGGAGAGAGAGCTTGTGAGATGTCAAATACTGGGTGAAGCACAAAGTCTTTGGGGTAACTGCAAGTCTGTGTCTTTGCCGTTGCTTTGCTCACGCCTGAGTGCTCAGTGGCGGGTGCCAATGCTTTTTTTGCTGGTGGGGAGAGGGGTTATGCTGGCTGCCACTTATGTGTGGGAGGGGAGCTGGGGGGTACTTTGAGGTTCTAACATTTGACTGTCATTCATTCTTTGGGGCACTCCTCTGTTTTCATGGATGGTTGTGAAGAAAAAGCATTTCAGGATGTATATTGTATACATTTCTCTGACTTTAAATTGTACCTTTGAAACCTTTGTTTCACAGCCACAAGTCTCACCTGTCAAACAGAGTGACTACTCCCCCCACCCCCCCCCCATCAGGAAGGACGTTATCCCACAGCAGTAATAAATCCCCCACAGCGATTAAATCTTTCGGCCTGAATGGGATAATTTAAAATTTACTATGCTGTGGATGCCTGTATAGTAGTTGTATTATATAGAATACTGTATGACTAGATGACTAGAGAGCTATACATTACATATTTGAGTTGAGAAGCATCCTATACTAAGTTGGAGTTTATAGCCAATCAGGGAGGAGTGTTGTGTATTTAATATTTCAGTATTATTTGAGTAATCTTGTAAATATATCATTTGATCAAGCTTTCCTTGTTTACATAATTCATTACAGGTTATATATAACAGTATGTGAATGGCATACACATTATGCCACCACATCATATGTGGTGAAAGAAAAACTAAATAGATACGCATCTCCCAGCTCCTGTGTTTTTCTTCAATTAGCTTCTGGAGTTACAAAGCATAACATATGGTGTTGGTGGTGCTGTGTTGAAGATTAGCCTTAATCTTATTGAATAGCATGAGTAGCAAGAGGGGCCGAATGGTCTACTCCTTTTTATATATCTTATGTTCCTACATATAGGAGAGAAACAGGGCCTTTCCTCATCTCCACGGGGCAAGGGCTTCCAAGCCCAGACAGAGGCACAACTAGTTCAGCAGCCTGGAGGACACATCACTTGGCTACTCTAGTCAGGCCCCATGGTCTCAGGATCTTCCACTCCGTAAAACAAAGCTATTCTCAGCTGAACACCGACACCATTCTAACACCAAGTGTGGCCTTCTCACTGTGTGGACACGTCTAGACCAGAAAATCCCGGTATGACGGGCAAATAGGAAGTGTTTGTTTGCTGATCAGGACCTCACAGGCTCCTTGGACACTCAAGGGCAGAAGCATTAGGCTTGGAGAGGACAGCCCTGCTGCACAGAAGAGGCATGTCAACCTCTTCTCCCCTTCCAGACAATGAGAAACAGCCCTGCACAATCCAAAAGATTACAGAGAGCTCCGTGAGGTTCCAGTTCAACTTAACAGCTACAGGTATGACCAATCAGCTGCTATAACAGGTTGATTGAAAATAATAGCCCCAATATTTGGAAATTCTCAGACAAACCACTGACAGTATAACTCTCACCAAAAGAAAACCCATGCAGTCCTTCAACCCACTGAGTCTGCAGCAATCATCAACCACCAATCCTACATTAATCTCACTTTATACATCATCATCCTACCGTTATTTTCAATGTGCCTTGTCCTCTTTGTGGCGTTATCTTCAGGCACACCATGCACTTCCACACGCACCAGGGGATCCACGATGGAGTTCTTTTTGTCCTTATTCACTTTAGGGAGTTGCTGAGCTGTAATAACCTGAAGACAAGAGGAACATCAGTTTGTAGGTCTGTAATGTAGCACAGGGTTTACATAAAAAGTGTCACGATGTGCGCTGGCAATGAAGGAACCCAAGTGCTGAAGAATGACAGACTGTGATGTAGAGATGGCAATGAGACTTTATTCATGATAATTCCAAAAGAACATCGGTGGCTCAGCCAAGAGACACCACAAGAAGTAAAATTCTCCAACCTAGGACCCCGCTATTAGCGCTAATCGGGCATCCGCTTAAATAATACACGGAATACACGGAATACACGGAATCCCTGAGCCTATCAGAATAAACCTAACAAGTTTAAACAGAAGACACTAGGAGACCACATTACAAAGAGCGAGTCGCTCAAAAAAAACACAAGGAATTCTAAACAATTAATGACTCTAAACAATATACAACAATTAACTAGTTCAGATGCTCCAAAACCTCAGAGCCCAACACTCTCTGGCACCTCATACAGGAAGGGAGAGCTCATTACATATTTAGAGAGAGAAACAGAGATAAAGATAGAGAGATGGAGGGAGACGGAGAGGGGAGAGAGACAGACAGAGACAGAAGGAGAGGCAGGGACAAAGGGAGAGGAAGAGATAGGACCATTTACACCAATCCTGTGCTGACCCCATTTTATTCTCCACCTCCCCCCCCCACAATTCCCTTCGATTCCCCAAAGATTCTGCCCCTTACCCTCACCTACCAAGAAAAAGCCAGAGGTAGAACATGCAAACTTCACACAGACTGCACCCAAGGTCAGGATCCAACCCAAGTCACTGGAACTATGAGACAGCATCTCTACCAGCTGATAGGGCAATTATCTGGCCCCTGTGACAGTGAAACCTGGAAGTCAATTTTCATGTAAGAATAACAGAGGTTATAGTTTCATTGCTGGAAATACCTGAGGCAGCCTCCAGCTCATTAAAAGGAGTAGACGCTGAGATCAGGACACCAGTTACAATGCATTTGGCAATCCCTCCCACAACACACCTGAGTGACAAGTTGAAATGTAACGCCCGAGATAGTGCCCAGTGCCTGGAGCCAGGCCTAGACACAAAGGCCCTCTCAACACTAGACTCAAGGCCCAAAGAACCAGGCACTAGAGTAGTGTATGACCGAATGTGCACTGGGCTTTGGTATCAAAATTCAATTCCATTTAAGTTCAAGGATAATTTTTGCCCTCTTTGAATTTAAAATTCAATTGCAACTAATTCTTTTTCCAGCCAGTGAAATATAAGAAGGTTTAAGAAAAGACTAAGCGACACTGGGAGGTAATGAGTTTATGACAACTATGATTTGTAGATGAAAGGTATAAAACATAGATAACATGTACCAGTTGGACTTGGCACTGAGGGAAGAATCTAGTCACTGTTTTACTTGGAGCAAACAGTCTAATTACTGTGCTGTACTTGTGTGAAAGCCTATTTATCAGTACGCTGTGGTGGAATTCCATTGCTATTATACTGTAGTGAAAGTCCAATTGTCTCCAACTGAATCAACCATTCAATTGGCAGAAGTGTCCCTTGCTTTGTAAACTGGAGTAAACATCCAATTTATTTTATATGCTGAAGTTAATAATTAATTCAGCCACAAAGGAAGGATAAACAAAAATCAAAATCCTCAGATGCTGGAAATTTGAAATAAGAACTAAAAATCACTTTGAAGTTGCAAGTATTTCTATTGTATTTCCTAATTCCTGTGAATGACTGCAAAAAAGTGAAATTCAAAGTTGCATATGGTCACACATTGATAATAAATTAACTTTGAAATGTTGAACTTTAAGAGAGGGGTGGGAGTTAAGTTCCCTGTGTTACTCCTACTGTGATCTGTCTGTCTGTGTCCCCTTACAGTGTTATAATGAAGTCCAGCTTAAGTTTGGAGAACATCTTCTGCATATTTTTTGTTTTTACTTTCACCATCCCTCTCTTCCTCTCCCTCCTCTCTCCCCACTCTGTCTCTTACCGCCTCTATCCCTCTACCACTCTCCTTTCCACCACCCTCTCCTTCACCCCTCTCTCCTTCCCTCCCACTCTCTTCTCCCCGATCTCCCTCTCCTCTCTCCCCCCAATGCTCTCCTCCCTTCCCCATTCTCTCTTCTCTGCCCCCACTCTCCCTCCCCCTCCCTTCCACCACTCTCCCTCACTCTCCTCACCATGGAAAACTGGCCTCACCGATCACCCGATCAGAGTTGCTCCCTCTGACCTATCCATTGCCCTCACCCTTTCTGCAGCTTAAGCCTAACGGTGCAAAGACGGTTAACTCTTGAATTGAAAAGATGGATTGGAACTGATCTATTTGGTTTTATCTTGGATTAGGAGCCCTGTGAAGCCCTTAGAGCTCTGGGTACAAGGAAACCAAGTGAAATCAGCTTACATCGATGATCAGTTGCTTCCTGTCGAGGCCTGACCCTTCCATGGGCCGTGAAGGGTCAAACTGAATGTTCCTGTTCCTCATGAAACTGGGCTTCAGGATGTAACCCGACCGACCGTTCTGTCGAAACTTCCCTTTGTTCAGATCCATCTCCACTCCTGCTTTCTGGAAGTTCAGGGCCACTGCAGGGGATAAATAACAGTCAGATGAAATAAGCAAATTTTCATTGGATCCTTTACAAAATTAACCATGTTTTGCTTGACATTACTTATATTTTATAATAAATTCTGCTCTTGGTTGTTAATCTGGATGAAGCACCGTCGTCAACAGTTTAAAAAGCATACAGCATAGAAACAGGCCTTTCAGTCCCCAAACCACATACATGCTGATCATTAACCCTACCCCAATGCACTGGTTCCATTTACCAGCACTTGGCCAAAGTCTCTTATGCCCTGGTGTAGCACCTGCACACTTCACTCACATGCTGCCCGCGCACGCACGCACACCCACTGATCTATCAGCCCGGTGTCCTGAAACAGGACTCAAACCTCCAATCTTCCACCTTGGAGACAGGGTTATCGACCAAGGCAAGCCGATGGCAGTACATATAAACTATGGATCCTGGGTAGAACTCTCGTTGCCCTTCATGGAGAATAGATATGGCTAAACCATGAGCATACCCAAAACGTTGTCAAAGGGAAAACCCAGCTGTAGAATGGGACACACATCAAAGTTGCTGGTGAACGCAGCAGGCCAGGCAGCATCTCTAGGAAGAGGTACAGTCGACGTTTCAGGCCGAGACCCTTTGTCAGGTACCTCTTCCTAGAGATGCTGCTTGGCCTGCTGCGTTCACCAGCAACTTTGATGTGTGTTGCTTGAATTTCCAGCATCTGCAGAATTCCTGTTGTTTGTTGTTTGTAGAATGGGACAATGAGTTTCATTCAGAAAGCTCAGGAAGGGTCTGAATGCTGTATAACTTGATGTTATTGTAAGAAGCTGATAAGGTTGACATTAAACCCCTGGTGACCTGTTGGAATGTGATTGCTTGGGAAGTGGTGGGAACACAGAGCAGTGACATCCTGTGGGGTATTTGATCAGCTAGCGTTGTCCTGAAGTTTCATTTCACTGTGTAGCACCGATTATCTCCAGATCTACAGGGCTTCTTTGAGTGAAGGACCATCAGCAACATCCAGGAATAGGATACACAGGTGAAAAGGAAAGTCTGACCCAGTTGACAGCCGCCATTCCACATCTCCTGAGGGTTGAAGTTGGACGAATCGACTCGGGAACCCAGTGGGTAAACCTTGGAAAGCTGCAAGGTGTTGTGAGCAACAAAACTGAACCCTAGGGAAAGAGGAAAAAGACCTTCAGAGGAGTGTGTGAGAATGATTATGATAATATCTGACAGACACTGCTAAGGCTTGAAGTGGTTTTGCCAGATAGTTTGCATAGTGGACAACATCTGAGCACAGTGGGCAGGTCACATAATGCAAACATCCCACCCTGCAAAAACTCATTTCAGGGAGGTAGCACCATCAGTTTGCAGGAGACTCCCGGAACTTCCGGGAGAGGGTTTGCAGGCCATTAGTTCAATAGTTTAATTTACTATCAGAGAAATGTATACAAAATACATCCTGAAGTTCCTACAACCATAACCTATAATCAGAATGGCTGTGATGCTTCATTCTCAGATGAGCTCACGTCTTTTATGCACACTTTGAAAGGGAGAATAATATTACATCTGCAGACATCCCACCCTGCAAAAACTCATTTCAGGGAGGTAGCACCATCAATTTGCGGGAGACTCCCGGGAGAGGTGGGATGTCTGCAATAGAGTAGCTCCTTAGCAGCCAGCCAGCTAGTTTAAATAACGTTAGCTATGCCAATGAACGAATGACACCTGTTAATCTCACCTCAACATGTCTTTTACATTTTAACCCACCATGGGCAATAGAAAAGTCACTGTTGCAAACAGTGCAGCGAGCAACCCTGTCATTATTTTGACCCCTATTAGGCAGGGGTACACTTTAGGGTAGTCTGGGGTGACGTACGTTTTATATTTTCTTTTTTTGGAACACTCTCCCATGGTGCTCTCTCTCTCTCTCTCTCGTGGTCTCTCTTGTGCGCTATCACTCTCTCATGCTCTCTTTGCTCTCTCTCTCTCTCGCACTCTCTCTCTGTCTCTCTCTCTCTCGCGCTCTCGTGGTCTCTTTCGCGCCCGCTCTCTCTCTCTATCGCTCACTCTCAAAAAAATTGATTTCTGGGACATTGTATATAATGTGCGGGCATCAGGGAGCCACTATTAATATGCGGGAGACTCCCAGAACTTCCGGGAGAGGCGGGATGTCTGCATAACGTGGCTGCAATTATAAGAGAAGCAATCCCAGCATAGACATTTGCAAAACGAGGCCAGCCCCTGGATTTGGATGTAGTGGTTAGCACTCCTCAATCATATCCTGCAGTCCGGGGGTTCCCAACCCTTGCTTAATGGTATTGGTCCATAGCATAAAAAAGGTTAGGAGCCCGTGCCCCACACAAAGCCCAACGATTAATTCCTTTGACAGCACATCCCCTGAGACACCAGCTACTGTAAATTTCAAACACAATGAATACTTAGTTCACTGAATGTCAGATTGTGGGCTCAAAGTAAAATTTTGTTCTACATTCTTGGCAAAAATGGAATCTCAGTTGCTCTTGTCCAGTCTGGTTTCCATTTGACTCCAGACCCAGAGCGACACAACTAAGTCTCTGTGAGAGGAGCTGGCAGCACAATGGAAGACAGATCAGCCCCTCTTTCCAAACTAGGGGTGAGCAATGGACGGTGACAGTCACATCGGGGAAGGCAGTAGGAAGTGAGACTCACCATTTTCAGCAATCAGCCTCTTGGCCTTGGTTTCAGAGAAGGAGGATGTCTCGTGAGGAGCCTGCCTACTCCAGGTCTGCTCAAAGCTCTGGAAATGGGTACTCTGACAATAGACCACCAGATCCGACAGCTCCTTTGTGAGTTTCTGCAAAATTAATGAATTTTCTCTTGAACCCGGCAAGAGGTGCACTTTCACAGTCCATCTGTAAGATAGTGTCTTGCCAACACAATAAGGAATTCAGAAGACACAGAGTAGTGTGGTGAATTTAAGAGGAAGCTGGATAACTGTGAGGTGGGTACACTAACAGTGTGAGAGGATGTAAACACTGACACAGACTGTTTGGACCAAATCCTTTGGTACACTCCAAGCTGCAGGCACCAATTTATTTATCCGTTGTGCTGTAGTTGAGAATGCTTATTGTTTTAGGAAGACATTTTAGTATAAAGACACTTTATTTATTTATTGAGCTACAATGTGGAACAAGCCCTTCTGGCACTTTGAGCTGTGCCGCTCAGCAATCCTCCCATGATGCAGCACTGAGCGTCATGGGAAGTCATTCCTGCCTGTGGCCATCAAACTTTGCAGCTCCTCCCTTGGAGGACAACCTGGGCCAATGGGCTGGTCCTAGACTTAATTTCGTCTGGCAGGGTATACATATTATTATTTGATTGTTTGTGGTTGTTTGTGCTATGTTTGTAGCACTCTGTTCTTGGTTGGTGCAGCTGTAACGAAACCCAATTTCCCTCGGGATCAATAAAGTCTGTCTATCTATCTATCTATCTATCTATCTATCTATTTAACCCTAGCCTTATCATGGGACAATTTACAATGACCAATTAACCCACCAGCTGGTACGTCTTTGGCCAGTGGGAGGAAACCGGAGCACCCGGAGGAAACCCACACGGTCATGGGGAGAACGTATAAGCTCCTTATAGGCAGCGGTAGGAAATGAACCCTGGTCACTGGTACTGTAAAGCATTCTGCTAACCACTATGCTACCAGACTGCCTCAGTGTCTGAAGAACATCATACACATTATCATCTGCCTGTCTATGCAAGGACCTCCTCATTCTCCCCCACCCTCTGCACACAAAGTATTGCACTTTACCTTTTTGTTCTTCTTCTCATTTTTCACATTCTCTTCTTCACAATCATCTCCTGCTTCCTCCTGCTGCACCGCAGCGGGCCCGGGGATTCTCAGTTTCTTCCCCTTTATTAGAATCTTCCGCTTGAGCTCCTTGTAAAGAAACAAGCACTGAACTGTGACTCGGCGTGACCACTGCTTCGTAATCTGGACGGGGGTTCGGTACGTACTAACCAGCAGCAAGTGCAGGGCACTCAGCCCCAGCAACCTGCTCCCGCATTTAATAAGTTTAGGTCAAACTCCATATTCTGGAAATCTTCCACCCCCTCACTTATTCAAAAGCCTGTCTACCTCTGACTTAAAAATAGTAGTCAAAGACTTTGCTTCTAATGCCCTTTGAAGAAGGGACTGCCAAAGACACGTGACACTGAGAAAAAAATGGTCTCACTTCTGCCTTAAGTGACTGAACAGTGATCTCATTTTTAACAATAACCCCTAGTTCCAGGTCCTCTCCAAAGCTTTACAGAAAGGCTACTCAGGATCATGTACGCTCCCTGTACCTGATAAAGTGGCCACTGAGTGAATGTTTGTGGTCTTTGGCTGCTGTAGCCCATCCACTTTGAGCTTCGATGTGTTGTATATTCACAGACACTCTTCTGCACACCACTATTGTAACATCAGGTTATTTGAGTTACTGTCACCTTCTTGTCAGCTTGAACCAGTCTGACCATTCTCCTCTGACCTCTCTCATTAACAAGAACTGCTGCTCACTGAATTCTCTTCATTTTTCACACCATTCTCTGTAAACTCTAGAGACTGTTCTGCATCAAATTCCCAGGAGATCAGCAGCTTCTGAGATACTCAAACCACCCTGTCTGGCACCAAGATTCATTCCAAAGTCAAAGTCACTTAGATCACATTTATTCTCCATTCTGCTGTTTGGTCTGAACAACAACTGAACCTCTTGACCACGTCTGCATGCTTTTATACATACAGTTGCTGCCACATGATTGGCTGAATAGATATTTGCATTAACCTGCAGATGTGCAGGTGTATCTCATAAAGTGGCCACTGAGTGTAAGATTCCATCAACTTCTCCCTCATTCTTCTAATCTTCTGTGGGCAAAAGCTTCACCTGCTCAACATTCCTCCATAAAATAATTCACTCATTCCAGTGTCATAAATCTCTGAACTGCTTCCAACACATTGACGTCCTTCTTTAAGTAAGGAAGCTGCAATACTCTGGACGTGGGCTCACTAATGAATTCAAACCAGATTCAGGTTTATTATCACAAACAACAGGAATTCTGCAGATGCTGGAAATTCAAGCAACACACATCAAAGTTGCTGGTGAACGCAGTCCTGACGAAGGGTCTCAGCCTGAAACATCGACTATACCTCTTCCTACAGATGCTGCTTGGCCTGCTGCATTCACCAGCAACTTTGATGTGTGTTGTTCAGGTTTATTATCACTGACTTCTATGACATGGCTTTTGTTGTTTCACTGCAGCAGTACAGTGCAAAGACATGAAGACCTAAAATTACTATGAATCTAGTACCTTATACAACTGAATCACAACCTCTCAACCTTCGTATCCACTTCCCCCATAATAAACAATAACATTCCACTCGATATCAGCTAAAACTTTGACAAACTTGAATAGATGCACGGTGAAGAGTATCCTAGCCGGTTGCATCACAAGCTGGCATGGAAACAACAATACCCGGGAATAGAAAGGCTACACAAGGTGGTGGACACATCTCAGTCCATCACACGTAAAGGTCTCCCCGCCATTGAGCACATTTACATGGAGTGCCGTCACAGGAAAGCAGCATCCATCATCAAGGAGCCCCACCATCCCGGCCATACCTTCTCACTGCTACCTTCAGTAGGAGATACAGGAGCCTTAGGTCCCACACCACCAGGTTCAGGAACAATTATTCCCTCCAACCATCAGGATTCTGAACTAGCATGGATAACTTCAGTCACCTCAACGCTAAACTGATTCCAAAGCCTACAGAATCACTTTCAAGTACTCTACATCTCATGTTCTCAATATTTTATATACAGTATATATATCTGCACAGTTTGTTTTTTTTGTACGTTGTTTCTTTGTCAATCTTTGTTTATGTCTAGTTTTTCCATAAATTCTATTTGTTTTTCTTTATTTTCCTGTAAATGCCTGCAAGAAAATGAATCTCAAGGTAGTATATGGTGACATATACAGACTTTGATAATACACTTAATTTTGAAATTTACTTCGATTAGCTTTCCAAATTACTTCCTGTAGCTGCACATTAGTTTCTTTTAGCAGCCATGGGCCAGGTCACCCTAATCCCTCTGCACCTCACCCACCATCTCCCACCATCTCAAGTATCTGATTTTACTTCCAACTAAAATGGACAATTTCATATATTATCTATTATGTTCCACTTGCCAGCTCTTCGTTCATTCACTTACCTATCCACATTTGCACATTACCTTGTTGCCTCCTTATGTCTTCTTCACAAGGGCTAGTACTGTGAGCAGTTTTGGGCCCTTTATCTAAAAAAGAACATGTTGTCACGGGAGATGGTTCAGAGGAGGTTCATGTGAATGATCCCAGGGATGAAAGTATTAACATATGAGGAACGTTTGATAGCTCTGGGCCTGAACTCACTGAGGTTTAGAAGAATGGTGGGGGGGTGGGGGGTCTCATTGAAGCCATAAGACATAGGAGCAGAATTAGGCCACTCGGCCCATCGAGTCTGCTCTGCCATTCCATCATGGTTGATTTCCTTCCTGTCAACCCCATGCTCCTGCCTTCTCTCCATAACCTTTGACACCCTGACTAATCAAGAACCGATCAGCCTCTGCTTTAAATGCACCCAATGACTTGGCCTCCACAGCATACACATCCCACACCTACAAGCCTACTCAATAATGAAAGGATAGTAGGTGTAGGAGGTCTAGGCTGTGCAGGCCAAATCACTGGGTACACTTAAACTGGAGGTTGATAGGTTCTTAATTGGAATGGATGTGCAGAGGATGTTTCCAATAGTGGGAGAGTCTAGGATCAGAGGACACAGCCTCAGATTAAAGTGGCATCCATTTAGAATGGAGATGAGGAGGAATTTCTTTAACCAGAAGGTGGTGAATCTGTGAAATTCATTGCCACATACGGCTGTGGAAGCCAAGTCATTGGGTATATTTAAAGCAGGACTTGAATACAACCAATGTAAGAGTGTTCGTAAAGATGTCTAGTGTTATGGAGAGAAGGTTGGAGAATGGGGTTGAGAGGGAAAATAAATCAGCCATGACCGAAAGGTGTATGAGACTCAATGGGGGCCAATGTCCTAATTCGGCTCCTTTGTCTCCTGGCCTAACTTATTGAATTCCTTGTTATCTGTAGCAGAGGGTAGAACATCAGAAAACAGAGACTTTATAGAAAGAGCTGGTGCCTCAGGAAGGTGGGACCCATCACTAAGGACCCTCGCCATCTGGGACATGCCATCTTCTTGTTACTCTCACTGGGGAGGAGACAAAGGAGCCTGAAAACCACACACAAAGATACAAAAACAGCTTCTTCCCCTCCGCCATCAGATTTCTAAATGGTCCATGAACTCGGGAACTCTACCTTGTTAATTCTTTTTTTGCACTATTTAATCATTTGTGCAAGATCTAGTAATGTTATATCTTTGCACGGTACTACTGCCACAGAACAATAAACCTCATGTCATCGAAGTCAATGATAAGAAGCCAGATCCTACGGCTGTTCTTCAGACTGAAGGGTGGCGTACAGTTGAGCTCCCCAGGAGTCAATCCAAGAACCTCTCTGTACAGGGCCTGTCAGCGGCGAGAGAGCTCTACAAACTAAATACAAGTACAGAAGGGATAAGCGGAGCGGCCATTGTCAGGAGTAGGCCAGTGACGAGAGTAGAAGCGACAGGCTTTGCCTCAAAAGAGGCCTCAGATTGGAAGAGGCCTCGGCTCTGTGTAAAGCGACTGCTAATGTTTCCCTTTTGGGTTTTTTTCCCCTCTCTTATTGTACCATTTAAATGGCTGTGGTGTGCTCTTCGTGCCGGATGTTGGAGAACTGGGAGACACAGTCTCCCAGGGAACTCCATCTGCGTGAAGTGCATCGGGCTGCAGCTCTTTGAAGACCGTGTTAGGGATCTGGAGCAGCAGCTGGATGATCTTCAGCTTGTATGGGAGAGCGAGGATATAATTGATCAAAGTTACAGGGAAGCAGTCACCCCAAAGTTGCAGGAGGTGAGTAACTAGGTGACTGTCAGGAGGAATGGATATGAAATAGGCAGTTAGAGCAGAGCACCCCTGTGGCCATTCCCCTCAAAAACAAGTATACCACTTTGGATACTGTACTTTTCTGGGGGATGACCTCCCTGGAGAATGACATGGCGACTGGGTTACAGGCACTGAGCATGGGTTGGTGGTGCAGAAGGGAAAGAGAGAGAAGAGGGGAGTGGTAGTGATAGGGGACTCAATAGTGAGGGGAGCAGACAGGAGATTCTGTGGATGTCAACGGGACACCCAAATGGTATGTTGCCTCCCAGGTGCCAGGGTCAGGGATGTCTCAGATCGTTTCCACTGCATTTTGGAAGGGGAGGGAGAGCAGCCAGATGTCTTGGTGCATATTGGTACCAATGACATAGGAAGGAAAAGCAATGAGGTCCTGAAAAGAGAATTTAGAGAGCTAGGTCGAAAGCTGAGAAGCAGGACCTCCAGGGTAGTAATTTCTGGACTGCTGCCTGTGCCATGCGCCAGTGAGGGTAAAAACAGGATGATTTGGCAGATAAACACGTGGCTGAGAAGTTGGTGCAGGGGGCAGGGGTTCAGATTCTTGGATCATTGGGATCTCTTCTGGGGGAGGTATGACCTGTTCAAAAGTGATGGGTTGCACCTGAACCTGACAGAAACCAATATTCCCGTGGACAGGTTTGTTAGAGCTGTTGGGAAGGATTTAAACTAATTTGGCAAGGGGGGGCGGGAACCAGAGTGAAAGGAGTCAGGATAGGACGGATGGTAAAAAAGTAAAGATAGCGTACAGTCAGGAAGGGCAGGCAGGTGATATAAGAAATAAGGCGGATGATCTTGTTGCACTATTACAGATTGTCAGGTATGATGTTGTGCCCATCACTGAATCATGGCTGAAGGATTGTTGTACTTGGGAAAGGTTACACGTAATTTCGGAGGGATAGGAAGGTAGGCAGAGGGAGTGGTGTGGAGGCAGGTTCAATTGTAGCATTAGGGAGCTGGATAAGCTTCTGAAGAGATGGAATTTGCAGAGTTGTAGGGAAGTGTTGACTTTCACACGGTAGAGACTCAGTGGCTATCTTCAGTGAGCATCCTGATAATTGATGTCTACGATGTAACTCACTCAATGAGTGACTCCTATTTTCTTTCTGTTTATGACTGAACTGGAGGAGACTTTGATTTACCAAGAGTAGCAGGTCACTCTGCAATACCCCATTCATACTGCACAAAATGACTACACAAAAGAAGCTACAGTTCCACGCCCACACATTTACCTCGGGCGATGGAAGCTCCTTTGGGACTTTCCCATCGATCATGGCCGTAACCAGCATATCGCCGAGAATTCCCTTCAAATGCCGGGCCATGACCGTCTGCTGCTCTTTGCCACAGTGGTTCTCCAGGGAGAGGATGACTGGGTACGGAGAGACCTGCGGAAGGAACAATTAAGGGGATAGGAGGTTCACTCACTGTTGCACTGTCCTGGTGAAGAGAGACCATTTAGCAAAGGAGCGTGCAACCCTACAGACACAGTAAACCTTCAGTTTCTCGCTGAGGCATTACCATGTGGCAGTAAGAAACCCACTGAGAATCGCCTCCTTCTCTCTTCCCCGACAACTATCAACACATTCAGTGGGCAAATTAAAGGTGTAAATGTTGGGATATCTGCACTGGACTAGATGGATCCATGTACGATAGAAACATAGAAATCTACAGCACATTACAGGCCCTTCAGCCCATAATGTTGTGCCGACCATTTAACCTACTCTAGAAGCTGCTAGAATTTCCCTACCACATAGCCCTCTAATTTTCCAAGTTCCGTGTACCTATATCAATTAGGCATCCGTTAGTCCCATGAGACCATGGATTTCTGCCTTGGAAGGTTTCCAGGGCACAGGCCTAGGCAAGGTTGCATGGAAGACCAGCAGTTGCCCATGCTGCAAGTTTCCCCCTCCATGCCACCGATGTTCCAAGGGAAGGGCACTAGGGCCGATACAGCTTGGCACTGGCGTCATTGCAGACCAATGTGTGGTTAAGTGCCTTGATCAAGGACACAACACACTGCCTCAGCTAAGGCTCCAACTAGCAACCTTCAGATCACTAGACAAATGCCTTAATCACTTGACCACCTATCTAAGAGTCTCTTAAAAGATCCTATTTAATCGCCTGACCACCGTCGCCGGCAGCCCATTCCACACACTCACCACTCTCTGTGTAAAAAACTTACCCCTGACATCTCCTCTGTACCTACTTCCAAGCACCTTAAAGCTGTGCCCTTTCGTGTTAGCCACTTCAGCCCTGGGAAAAAGCCTCTGACTATCCACATGATCAATGCCTCTCATCATCTTATACACCTCTATCAGGTCACCTCTCATCCTCCGTCTCTCCAAGGAGAAAAGGCCGCGTTCACTCAACTTATCCTCGTAAGGCATGCTCCCCAATCCAGGCAACATCCTTGTAAATCTCCTCTGCACCCTTTCTATGGTTTCCACATCCTTCCTGTAGTGAGGTGACCAGAACTGAGCACAGTACTCCAAGTAGGGTCTAACTAAGGTCTTGTATAGCTGTAACATTACCTCTCGACTCTTGAACTCAATCCCATGGTTGATGAATGCCAACACACCATACACCTTCTTAACAACACTGTCAACTGACACAGCAGCTTTGAGTGTCCTATGGACACAGACCCCAAGATCCCTCTGATCCTCCACACTGTCAAGAGTCTTACCATTAATACTATATTCTGCCATCATACTTGACCTACCAAAATGAACCACCTCACACTTATCTGGGTTGAACTCCATCTGCCACTTCTCAGCCCAGTTCTGCATCCTATCGATGTCCCGCTGTAACCTCTGACAACCCTCAGACTATCCACAAACCCCCGGTTTTTGTGGCATCAGCAAACTTACTAACCCACTCTTCTGCTTCCTCATCCAGGTCATTTATAAAAATCACAAAGAGGAGGGGTCCCAGAACAGATTCCTGAGGCACACCACTGATCACCGACCTCCATGCAGAATATGACCCACCTACAACCACCCCTTGCCTTCCGTGGGCAAGCCAATTCTCGATACACAAAGCAAGATCTCCTTGGATCCCATGCCTGATTACTTCCTGAAGGTGCCTTGCATGGGGAACCTTATCAAATGCCTTATTGAAATCCACTTACACTACATCCACTGCTCTACCTTCATCAATGTGTTTTGTTATATCCTCAAAGAATTCAATCAGGCTCGTAAGGCACGACCTATCCTTGACAAAGCCATGCTGACTATCTCTAATCAGACTATGTCTCTCCAAATGTTCATAAATCCTGCCTCTCAGGATCTTCTCCAACAACTTACCAACCACTGAAGTAAGACTCACTGATCTATAATTTCCTGGGCTATCCCTACTCCCTTTCTTGAATAAGGGAACAACATCTGCAACCCTCCAATCCTACAGAACCTCTCCCGTCCCCATTGATGATGCAAAGATCATTGCCAGAGGCTCAGCAATCTCCTCCCTCACCTCCCATTGTAGTCCATGGTACATCTCATCCGATCTAGGTGACATCCAACTTAATGCTTTTCAAAAGTTCCAGCACATTCTCTTTCCTAGTGTCTATAAACTCTAGCATTTCAGTCTGCTGTAAGTCATCCCCACAGTTGCCAAGGTCCTTTTCCATGGTGAAGACTGAAGCAAAGTATTCATTAAGTACCTCTGCTATCTCCTCCGGTTCCATACACACTTTTCCACTGTCACACTTGATTGGTCCTATTCTCTCATGTCTTATCCTCTTGCTCTTCAGATACTTTTAGAATGCCTTGGAAATTTCCTTAATCCTGCTCGCCAAGACCTTCTCATGGCCCCTAATTTCATTCTTGAGCTCCTTCCTGGCAACCTTGTAATTTTCTAGAGTTCTAACAGTACGTAGTTTCTTGAACCTTTCATAAGCTTTTCTTTTCTTCTTAACTAGATTTTCTACATCCTTTGTACATCATGGTTCTTTTACACGACCATCCTTTCCTTGCCTCAATGGAACGTACCTATGCAGAACGCCATGCAAATATTCCCTGAGCATTTGCCATAATTCTGCCATGCATTTCCCTGAGAACATCTGCTCCCAATTTATGTCCTCAGTTCCTGCCTAATGGCATCATATTTCCCCCTACCCCAATTAAATGTTTTCCCAAATTGTCTGTTCCTATCCCTCTCCAATGCTATGGTAAAGGAGATAGAATTATGATCACCACCTCCAAAATGCTCTCCCACCAAGAGATCTGACACCTGACCAGGTTCATTTCCCAATACCAGATCAAGTACAGCCTCTCCTCTAGTTGGCTTATCTACATATTGCTTCGGGAAACCTTCCTGAACACATCTAACAAACACCACCCCATCTAAACCCCTTTCTCTAAGGAGATGCCAGTCAATATTAGAAAAGTTAAAATCACCCATCACAACCACCCTATTATTATTGCACTGTTATTGCCCACTTCCTGTTCCTAAGTTCCACCCACAGAGGCTCCATAGACAATCCCTCCATGACTTCCTCCTTTTCTACAGCCGTGACACTATTTCTGATCAACAGTGCCATGCCCCCACCTCTTTTGTTTCCCTCCCTGTCCTTTCTGAAACATCTAAAGCCTGGCACTCTAAGTAACCATTCCTGCCCCTGAGTATGATCCACAGTAAAGGTATGAAGTGTGTATGTAGGATTAGAAGTGGACTGTTAGGATTAGAAATGCTCTCTCTCTCTCAAACACACGTACACACACACACACACACACACACACACACACACACACACAGAGTAAGGATCCATTTGCTCAGAGAACAAGTGCTTTGCTCTAACACTGGATGCAGTCTCTGTCGACTGACCCCCCCAAGTCACAAGGATTACGAGGGATGGCCTGAAGAGTGCTCTTTGTTCTCCTTACCGTGAAGGCGTAGTCCCGGATGGTTGTGATGACGTCCTTGAAGAGGATTTTTGAGGTGAGGGTGTATCCGTGGTAGATGATTGGCTCTCCATTTGGCCCCTCCCAGCAGTCCAACTCCACACAGCGACAGCCCCTCAGAAGAGCTCTGGAAAGCAGAGAATGTCCATACATTACACACACCAAATTCATGTAGCCACCTCTTTCAATAATGGAGGCTTTGTGCCAGCCAGGAATGGTGTGATACATTGCTCCAAATGACCTTTCCCTTTGGTGACATCCGCCTCCATATCATGTCATCACCCTCCTGATCTGTTTCCAACAATGTTCAACCACTCACCCATTCCTCGGTCACATCACATCCTTAACCCAGCATCTTCACACCGCTTCCCACTCAGGTCCTCCCAAACCCCACTCAGATCCTCCCATCTCCCACATCTGCCTGTGCACCAAGTTCCCCCACCCCCTTTCCGTTGCCATGCTCCCTGAAGGCTCTCTCAACTTCAACACAATGACACCCTCCACTCCTTCCCAGTCGTCACAATACCCTGTGATATTTTCACAGCTCCTGATCCTGTTCCATTGCATTTTCACCTTTGCAACAGGCCTCTGTCCTCAGTAAAATCCTTGTCTTTTGCCCAGGGAGTGCCCTCACCTGCAGTTCTGATCACTGTCTGATCTTGGTGGACCATACTTTGCACCTTTTTGTCCTCACAAGAATCAGCTTACAAAGGTAAGCATCCTCCACTCTACTGAAATGGCCATTAGCAAGGTCACAAATGGCATATGGCCCAGCTGGCTGAGGTAAGTTCTACCTTTCACTGCTGTCTGCAGCGTGTGCCAACCACCAAACCCACCTACATTAACCTTCAGTTCACACACCGCCACTGCAGCCAGCCTCTAAACACACGCCTCTTTGGCATGTGGGACACCCACATGTTCACAGGGAGAACAAGCAAACTCCAGTCAGGTCACCAGAGCTTTGAGACAGCAGTGCCAAGCTCCGTATCACTCTATCAACTGATTTAATCACACTTGCTTCATGGTGCAGAAGGGAAAATGAGAGAAGAAGGGAGCAGTAGTGATAGGGGCCTCAATAGTGAGGGGAACAGACAGGGGATTCTGTGGATGTAAATAGGACACCCAGATGGTATGTTGCCAGGGTCAGGGATGTCTCAGATCACATTCATGGCATTTTGGAGGGGGAGGGAGAGCAGCCAGATGTCTTGGTACATATTGGTACCAATGACATAGGAAGGAAAAGCAAAGAGGTCCTGAAAAGAGAATTTAGAGAGCTGGGTCGAAAGCTGAGAAGCAGGACCTCCAGGGTAGTAATTTCTGGATTGCTGCCTGTGCCACGCACTAGTGAGGGTAGAAATTGGATGATTTGGCAGATAAATGTGTGTCTGAGAAGTTGGTGCAGGGGGCAGGGCTTCAGGTTCTTGGATCACTGGGATCTCTCCTGGGGGAGGTATGACCTGTTCAAAAGTGACGGGTTGCACCTGAACCCAAGAGGGACCAATATTCTCACAGGCAGGTTTGTTAGAGCTGTTGGGGAGGGTTTAAACTAATTTGATGGGAGGTGGGAACCAGAGTGAAGGGACTCAGGATAGGATGGATGCTAAAAAAGTAAAGTTAGTGTGCAGTCAGACGGTCAGGAAGAGCAGGCAGGTGATGGGACATAGTTGCAGCCAACAGGTTGAGTATCAAAACATTAGGGATGCAAAATCAAAAAGGGTAGTAAATACATTACTCAAGGTGGTGTATCTAAATGCATGGAGAATAAGAAATAAGGTGGATGATCTTGTTGCACTATTACAGATTGCCAGGTATGATGTTGTGGCCATCACTGAATCGTGGCTGAAGGATGGTTGTTGTTGGGAACTGAATGTCCAAGGTTACACATTGTATAGGAAGGTAGGCAGAGGGGATGGTCTGGCTCTACTGGTAAAGAATGGCATCAAATCAGAAGAAAGATGTGACATAGGATCAGAAGATGTTGAATCCCTGTGGGTTGAGTTAAGAAACTGCAAGGGTAAAAGGACATTGATGGCAGTTATATACAGGGAGCTGGGAGGTGGACCATAAGTTACAACAGGAAGTAGAAAAGGTGAGTCAAAAGGGTAATGTTATGGTGGTAATGGGAGATTTTAAGATGCAGGTCGATTGGGAAAATCAGGGTGATAATGGATCTCAAGAGAGTGAGTTTGTTGAATGCCTGAGAGGTAGCTTTTTAGGGCAGTTTGTTGTGAGCCTACTAGGGGATCAACTATACTGGATTGGGTGTTATGTAATGAACCTGAGGCAATTAGGGAGCTTAACGTAAAAGAACCCTTAGGAACCCTTAAGTGTGTCCAGGATGGATTCCTGTCACAGTATGTGGACAGGCCAACCAGGGGGAATGCCATACTAGATCTAGTACTTGGTAATGAACCGGGTCAGGTCACAGATCTCTCAGTGGGTGAGCATCTGGGGGACAGTGACCACCGCTCCCTGGCCTTTATAATTATCATGGAAAAGGATAGAATCAAAGAGGACAGGAACATCTTTAATTGGGGAAAGGCAAATTATGAGGCTATAAGGCTAGAACTTGCAGGTGTGAATTGGGATGATGTTTTTGTGGGGAAATATACTATGGACATGTGGTCGATGTTTAGAGATCTCTTGCGGGATGTAAGGGATAAATTTGTCCCGCTGAGGAAGATAAAGAATGGTAGAGTGAAGGAACCATGGGTGACAAGTGAGGTGGAAAATCTAGTCAGGTGGAAGAAGGCAGCATACATGAGGTTTAGGAAGCAAGGATCAGATGGGTCTATTGAGGAATATAGGGAAGCAAGAAAGGAGCTTAAGAAGGGGCTGAGAAGAGCAAGAAGGGGGCATGAGAAGGCCTTGGCGAGTAGGGTAAAGGAAAACCTCAAGGCATTCTTCAATTATGTGAAGAAAAAAAGGATGACAGGAGTGAAGGTAGGACCGATTAGAGATAAAGGTGGGAAGATGTGCCTGGAGGCTGTGGAAGTGAGCGAGATCCTCCATGAATACTTCTCTTCCGTATTCACCAATGAGAGGGAACTTGATGATGGTGAGGACAATATGAGTGAGGTTGATGTTCTGGAGCATGTTGATATTAAGGGAGAGAAGGTGTTGGAGTTGTTAAAATACATTAGGACGGGTAAGTCCCCAGGGCCTGACAGAATATTCCCCAGGCTGCTCCACGAGGCAAGAGAAGAGATTGCTGAGCCTCTGGCTAGGATCTTTATGTCCTCGTTGTCCACGGGAATGGTACCGGAGGATTGGAGGGAGGCGAATGTTGTTCCCTTGTTCAAAAAAGGTAGTAGGGATAGTCCGGGTAATTATAGACCAGTGAGCCTTACGTCTGTGGTGGGAAAGCTGTTGGAAAAGATTCTTAGAGATAGGATCTCTGGGCATTTAGAGAATCATGGTCTGATCAGGGACAGTCAGCATGGCTTTGTGAAGGGCAGATCGTGTCTAACAAGCCTGATAGAGTTCTTTGAGGAGGTGACCAGGCATATAGATGAGGGTAGTGCAGTGGATGTGATCTATATGGATTTTAGTAAGGCATTTGACAAGGTTCCACACGGTAGGCTTATTCAGAAAGTTAGAAGGCATGGGATCTTAGGAAGTTTGGCCAGGTGGATTCAGATTTGGCTTGCCTGCAGAAGGCAGAGGGTGGTGGTGGAGGGAGTACATTCGGATTGGAGGGTTGTGACGAGTGGTGTCCCACAAGGATCTGTTCTGGGACCTCTACTTTTCGTGATTTTTATTAACGACCTGGATGTGGGGGTAGAAGGGTGGGTTGGCAAGTTTGCAGACGACACAAAGGTTGGTGGTATTGTAGATAGTGTAGAGGATTGTCAAAGATTGCAGAGAGACATTGATAGGATGCAGAAGTGGGCTGAGAAGTGGCAGATGGAGTTCAACCCGGAGAAGTGTGAGGTGGTACACTTTGGAAGGACAAACTCCAAGGCAGAGTACAAAGTAAATGGCAGGATACTTGGTAGTGTGGAGGAGCAGAGGGATCTCGGGGTACATGTCCACAGATCCCTGAAAGTTGCATCACAGGTGGATAGGGTAGTTAAGAAAGCTTATGGGGTGTTAGCTTTCATAAGTCGAGGGATAGAGTTTAAGAGTCGCGATGTAATGATGGAGCTCTATAAAACTCTGGTTAGGCCACACTTGGAGTACTGTGTCCATTTCTGGTCACCTCACTATAGGAAGGATGTGGAAGCATTGGAAAGGGTACAGAGGAGATTTACCAGGATGCTGCCTGGTTTAGAAAGTATGCATTATGATCAGAGATTAAGGGAGCTAGGGCTTTACTCTTTGGAGAGAAGGAGGATGAGAGGAGACATGATAGAGGTGTACAAGATAATAAGAGGAATAGATAGAGTGGATAGCCAGCGCCTCTTCCCCAGGGCACCACTGCTCAATACAAGAGGACTTGGCTTTAAGGGAAGTGGTGGGAAGTTCAAGGGGGATATTAGAGGAAGGTTTTTTACTCAGAGAGTGGTGGGTGCGTAGAATGCACTGCCTGAGTCAGTGGCGGAGGCAGATACACTAGTGAAGTTTAAGAGACTACTAGACAGGTATATGGAGGAATCTAAGGTGGGGGCTTATATGGGAGGCAGGGTTTGAGGGTCGGCACAACGTTGTGGGCCGCAGGGCCTGTACTGTGCTGTTCTATTCTATGTTCTATGTTCTATGTTCTAACCAGTGATCACAATATGATTGTGTTCAACTTGAAATTTGATAGAGAGAAAGTAAAGTCTGGCGTAGCAGCATTTCAGTGGAATAAGGGAAATTACCGTGGTCTGAGAGAGGAGTTGGCCAAAGTAAATTGGAAGGAGCTGCTGGCAGAGATGTCAGCAGAGCAGCAATAGCGTGTGTTTCTAGGTAAAATGAGGAAGGTGCAGGACGTGTGTTCCAAAAATGAAGAAATACTCAAATGGTAAAATAGTACAACCGTGGCTGACAAGGGAAGTGAAAGCTATTGTAAAAGCAAAAGAAAGGGCATACAAAGCAAAAAATAGTGGAATTTACTTTGTTGGATATCCGACAAGGCCCCTGGACTTTTTGGTTGGCGTAAATTAATCATGGAATACATTCCATTGTACCTTTTGACTTGTATGGTACACTCAAAAACAAATAGTTTTCATAAAACATGGCAACCTTTTCTTCAGTACGTAGATGTAAACCTGTCTGCTACACTAATAAGGGCTTTTGTATAGGATGTTGTGGTGATGTCTATATTTTGATGGAAGTGTTCTGATACCTGATACCTGTGAGGGGAAGAAATGTAAATGGAAGGGTATCTGGAAATTGAAAGTTTTGTCATACTGAGCAAAAAAAAAATGTTTTTTAAATTAGTGGGAAGATAGCGGATTGGGAAGTTTTTAAAAACCAACAGAGAGCAACTAAAAATATCATTAGAAGGGAAGAGATGAAATATGAAAGCAAGCTAGCAAACAATATCAAAGTGGATAGTAGAAGTTTTTTTCAAGTATGTTAAAAATAAAAGAGAAGTGACAGTGTATATAGAACCGCTAGAAGATGAGGCAGGAGAAATAATAATGGGGGACAAGGAGATGGCTTATGAACTAAATGAGTATTTAGTATGTGGAAGACACTAGCAGTATTCCTGATGTTGTAGTGTGTGAAGGAAGAGAAGTGGGTACAGTTACTATTACAAGGGAGAAGGTGCTCAAAAAGCTGAAAGACCTAAAGGTACACAAGTCACCCGGACCAGATGAACCGAGGGTGCTGAAAGAGGTAGTGTTAGAGATTGTGGTGGCATTAGAAATGATCTCTCAAAAATCATTGGACTCTGGCATGGTGCCAGAGGACTGGAAAATTGCAAATGTTACTCCACTCTTTAAGAAAGGAGGAAGGCAGCAGAAAGGAAATTGTAGACCAGTTAGCCTGACCTCAGTGTTTGGGAAGACCTTGGAATCAATTGTGGAGGATGAGGTGATGGAGTACTTGGTGACACAGGACAAGATTGTACAAAGTCAGTATGGTTTCCTTCAGGGAAAATCCTGTCTGACAAACCTGTTGGGATTCTTTGAGGAGATTACAAGTAGGATAGATAAAGGGGATGTAGTGAATGTTTATATTTGGACTTTCAGAAAGCCTTTGACAAGGTACCACACATGAGGCTGCTTACCAAGTTAAGAGCCCATGGTTATACAGGAAAGTTACTAAGATGGTTAGAGCATTGGCTGATTGGTAGAAGGCAGCAAGTGGGAATAAAAGGATCCTTTTCTGGTTGGTTGCCAGTGACTAGCGGTGTTCCACAGGCGTCGGTGTTGGGACCGATTCTTTTTATGTTGTATCTAAATGATTTATGGAATAGATGGCTTTGTTGCCAAGTTTGCAGATGATATGAAGACTGGTGGAAGGGCAGGTAGTGTTGAGGAAACAGGTAGGATGCAGAAGGATTTAGACAGATTAGGAGAACGGGCAAGAAAGTGGCAAATGAAATACAATGTTGGAAAATGCATGGTCATGCACTTTGGTAGTAGAAATAAATATGCAGACTATTATCTAAACGGGGAGAAAATCCAGGAATCTGAGATGCAGAGGGACTTGGGAGTCCTTGTGCAGAACACTCTGAAGGTTAACTTGTAGGCTGAGTCGGTGGTGAGGAAAGCAATTGCCACATTATTTTCAAGAGGTCTAGAATACAAGAGCAAGGATGAGATGCTGAGGCTTTATAAGGCACTGGTGAAATCTCACCTTGAGTATTGTGAACAGTTTTGGGCCACTAATCTTAGAAAAGATGTTCTGGCATTGGAGAGGGTCCAGAGGAGGTTCATGAGGATGATTCCAGGAATGACAAGGCGATCATATGAGGAATGTCTGATGGCTCTGGGTCTGTGCTCACAGGAATTCAGAAGGATGAAGCGGGATCTTATTGAAACCTTTCGAATGTTGAAAGGCCTAGACAGAGTAGATGTGGAAAGGATGCTTCCCATGTTGGGGAAGCCTAAGACAAGAGGGCACAGCCTCAGGATGGAGGGTGCCCTTTCAAAACAGAGATGCGAAAAAATGTCTTTAGCCAAAGGGTGGTGAATTTGTGGAACTTGTTGGCACGTATAACTGTGGAGGCCAGGTCGTTGGGTGTATTTAAAGCAGAGGTAGATAGGTTCTTGATTGGACATGGCATTAAAGGTTATGGGGAGAAGACCGGGAACTGGGGTTGAGGAGGAGAAAAAGAAGGATCGGCCATGATCGAATGGCTGAGCAGACTCGAATAGCCAGATGGCCTAATTCTGCTCCTGTATCTTATGGTCTTATGGACTTGTGATATGGATCGGCTGCTCATACAACCATCCACCACCTGCTCCCATGGCTTCACATGACCCTGATCGGGGGGCTAAGCTGGTGCTGCACCTTGCCCAAGGGTGACCTGCAGGCTAGCGGAGGGAAGAAGCGCCTTACACCCTCTTTGGTAGAGACGTATCTCCACCTGCCACCCTTTTCCCATAGCAGGGGTATCAAAAAACAAGAGGGTGTTATTTTAAGGTGAGAGGAAGGAGCTTTGGAGGGGATCTCAGGATTTTTTTTAACACAGAGCCATAATACAGTACATGGAACAGCTGTCGGGAAGGTGGCAGAAGTAGATATGATAATGATGCTTCTAGTGAGACATATAGGCAGATACAGAACTGGGCATGGAATGGAGGATAGCATGGCCAGCACAAACTTTGTGACTGAAGGGATTGTTCCTGTTCTGTGTTCTATAATGTTCCACAGATCTGCAAATACTGGTCAGAGGGAGATTGTGTATTTAGGTAAGATTAAAAGAGACTCTATACACAATTGGAAAAAATACCCAGAAATTGCATTCGCACCTTTTACAAATGGATAAAGTATACAAAAATGTGTGGAAAAATGACTTCTTCCAGAGGGTAGAGAATCTCTGGAATCCTCTGCCCCAGAGGGTGGGGGAGAACAGATTTGAGGCAGAGGTAGATACAGATTTGAAAGATCAAGGAATTGATGGGGAACAGGCGGAGTAGAGTCCAGGGCAGCATAATCACATTGACTGGTAGGGCAGGCGTGGTCCATTCCTGCTCTTACGTCCTTGTGCTTGTCCCTCTGCAGGTCTTGCCCAATGGGAATTTGCACCCAGTACTCCCTGTTGCCCTGGTACAGCTGTCACAGGATTTCATACACATGATTGTGTTGTCAGTGACCACGACGCTTACCAATTACTTGCATATAGTAATGGCATCAAAAGTCAGGTACACTGTCTCAATTTCTCATGGTCACTGACACAAGATGTTCACTTCAAAGAACAGAATAAAAATCTCAGAGGCAATTTCTTTACTGGAGAATAGTGATAGTGTGGAACTCACTCACCTAAAGTGTAATCAAGGTGAATTGTAAAGATGTATTCAAGGGATGCTGCATAAATCCACGAGAGAGGAAGGAATCAAATGCACTTGATGGAGAATAACAGGTGCTCTTGTGTAATATACACACAGGTGTGGACCAGTTGTGACCAATGTCCTGTTTCAGTGCAGGAAACGTTATGTACTTCGTGGTTACCTGATGTATGCCTCAGTACTGCTTGGTCCTCCCAGCTGGTCCTCCATCAGGTAGGTGTTATGGGAGGTTGAGATGAAGTAGTGGCTGAGAGGCTGGCTCATGTCCTGGTAGACTCGGTCATGGTCAGGGTTAAAAATGTTCCCCTCAGGAGACAGCAGGTACATCATGAAGCCATCTTGGGTCAAGTCCTGGTTTATCTGGCCTGCAGGTAAGAAACAGTTCCTGTGTTAGTACTATCAAGGCAAACGCTGCAGGGTCGTGTATCAGTAGTGCTGCACCCGTGTGTATTAGCAATCCAATTCTCAAGGACACTGGGCTTCTGCCAGAACTCTCCAAGCACTGACAGTGAATGAAGAGAGTGCCCCCTGAGCACTGCGTAACCTGTTCCCAGGTTTGGAAGCCCAACTGCCCTGTGGTTCTGCAATATAGGATGACGGATTTAAGATTTGGAAGCATGAAGAATCTTCACACTAGGACCTCCATGACCCAGCTTTATCACAACCGCAGAGAAGATCATACGGCAACAATTCACCCTATGACCAACTTTCTACCTTATGACCATAAGACATAGGAGCAGAATTGGGCCATTTGGCCCCTCGAGTCTGCTCTGCCATTCTATCATGGCTGATTTATTTTCCCTCTTAATGTCATTCTCCTGTCTTCTCTCCATAACCTTTGATGCCCTTACCAATTAAGTGCCTATCAACCCCTGTTTGGCCTCCACAGCTGTCTGTGGCAAAGAATTCCGCAGATTCACCACCCTCTGACTAAAGAAATACCTCCTCATCTCTGTTCTAAATGGATGCTCCTCTATTCTGAGACTGTGCCCTCTGGTCCTAGACTCCCCCACCATAGGAAACATCCACTTCACGTCCACTCTGACGAGGCCTTTCAATATTTGGTAGACTTCAACCCTTTACACTGATACTCCTTACCTCCCTTCTCTGTGACTCATCCTCAATAAGAGGCAAGTTAGAGCACTCTGACTTTAACCCCTTCCTTATCACACAACTCAGACCGAGGGAACACTCTCCAGTACCCACTCCAGGCTCAATCCTCCCATTATCAAAAACCAGTTCTCGGAACTGGGAATCTCTTACAGTTCTTCCTCACAATTAATGGGAAATAATTATTAAGGCAGCTTAAAGGGAAGGACCAATTAGCAATAAGCCTCTCAACAGTTGTCACCACCTCATAGCCCCCCCAGAAAAGACAAGTTAACATTTGAAACAAATTGAGTATACGGTGGCCCTCAGCATTTGCCATACCATTATCATAAACTCTGTATTTCTGTATGATGTTCAAACAGTTCTCCTTTGTAACTGTCTCCTTCTGTTCTTTCAAGAAGAGTTCCAGCCCATCAATGCTCAGCCTTTCCTCCTTGCCTGAGAAATGTTGAAAGATCTGCTCCAGCTCTGGCCGTTGCATCAGCAGCTTGCAGAACTCCTCGATCTCATGCTCCTCCAGTTTGCTTGTCTTTGACTTGTCACATTTCTGAAAGGAGGTTTGCCCAGGTTCAAAGTGAGATATTGTCATCTCTACAGAGAAGGTGATGGGATCATCAGGAATTATTAACACGTAAAGATAAGAAACAGCTCGGTCACAGTTTGGTTAAATGAATCAGAGGCTGCCCTCCCTGATTCTGAGTGGACTTCTACCACCTTGTCCGTTCTTCACGGAGGCAGCGTTGGTGGGTGTGTTGAGAAGGCAATGAGAATAGCAAAGATTGTGCCACACAGGTGCACGTGGGCGACTTAGCGCACAGCATACCACAAATCGTCAGAAAGCAATGACATGCTGTCACCGCATTAACAAGATAATATTAAAAGCTATTATTTAAAAAGATATTATTAAAAGCTTTTATCTATTCTTTCCCAGGGCACCCAGCATCACTTACCTCTGCTGCTGCCAAATTAAATAGCTTGCTGGGTTATGAGTCAACACATTGCAGTCACAATTCGACCAGGCCAGCTAAGGATGGGAGATCTTCTTCGCTTAAGAACATGCATGATTCAAGTGGCAGTTCAAGCAGTTTATACATTTATTAATTATATTTAATCTAATTGTTTCTGTTGCGGCAGGATTTGAACCGCAAGTCCAGAAACTGGACTGATCTGTTCCTGTAATTTTAAGAGTCAACCGCTCAAGATTTTTTTTTATTTTTAAAGTGTTTGCACCTCATATCCCACTGACAAAGACGTGTGCTGTGATCACTGGCCTGAGTGGATGCATCACCACCTTGTATCTGACACACATGTGAACACCACAGCATTTCCGATGTATTGGTAGAAATCAGCAGCGAAAGCTGCGTTGTTCATTTGCTGTTAAACAAGGAGCTAGTCACACAAACGTAGGAACGAGTTTCAAGGGGTTCATGTGGGTGATGCCTTCACATTACAGTTCTATGCACTGTCTTTCTGTATGTGGGCAGCACAGGGGAAGATAGTTACACCCCATCCTTCAGTGCACCCCTCCCCCACAGATTCCCTCCCTTCCTTCCCCTCTCCTGGCAGCTTCAACGTGCTCACTGGGGCATTCAAAGTAAAATAAAAACAGAAAACCGTGGAATCACTCAGCGAGCTGGGGCAGAATCTGTGGAGAGTAGAGTTTATTCAGGGTGGACGGCACTTTTGTCTATTCTCAGTGACGCTGCTGCTTCACAGCTCCGGCAGGCCGCATTTGATCCCGCCATAAAGCACTGTACAGTATGTGAGGTTTCCCTGTAACCGCTTCAGTTTCCTCCCATGTACCAAAGATCTCTTGGTTGGTAGGTTAACTGCCCACTGTAGATATCCCCAGGTGTGTAGAATCCAGGAGGGGGGAGTTAATGTATTTCACTTCGAATGCCCCAGGTCAGCCACACTGGGCAAGTCGAGGCCACTAGGAGGTGGTAGTGGACGCAGAGGGGAGGGTATCTGTGGGAGAGTGACCATATACAGTATCTTATGGTCTAATAAAAGGGTATTAGTGTAATTGGGAGCCTGGCGGTTGGCACAGACTTGCTGGACCAAAGGGCCTGTTTCTGAGTTCTATGGCCATCCACGTCGGATGTGAATGGCCAGCATCTTCTATTTTTATTTCCATTTCTAGGATCTGCAGCTTTTTGTGCATTTTAATCAATCTGATCTGTGCTCAGGTGAACAGCACAGGCAGTAAATGTGTAGCACGTGTTACAGTGCTCACGGAGAACACCCTGCCAGTAAGGAATGCCCCATATCATGATTATTGCAGTGACCGCCTATCCCAATGGTGTCCCACCGAAACACAACACCCGGTCAACCGAAAGTGCATGAAATCCAGTTTCTAGGCTTGTATCTCTCGGGCTGCAGCGGAGACTAAACTACCAGAACAGAAAGTGCTAATATATTCTTACAATGGACTGAAGCTCAAAGGGACATGAACTTCTTGCTTTGACCAACATAAAGAGATTAAAATTAAATACTCATAAAATTTGCTGATAAATCCATCCACAGTCAGTACCAGTAATCTCCCACTATTAAAAAGCATTAAACAGTTTAACATCATTGCCTGGTTGTCAGGTACATTTAAAGGGACCTGGCCACAGGATGTCCTGTTTTAAATGAAATACATTCTGTATTAGCTAAACAGAGGCTAAAAACCTTCAGCCAATTTGCCTCCAACTCCCAACTAACTCTCTATATTCACTTATCCCTGACAACCAAGAAGGAAAATGAAACCAATAAATAGACACTGGCAATTTAACAAAGTGTTCCCTCGTTCAATTCGTTAACAGTAGGGGACTTTGAAGACCGGGCCCAGCCATAACCCTCTGCTGGAAGTAATGGAGCAAGGTAGTCTTAATCATATGTCTGTAAAGTGGAAACCAAGGGGGATCCTTGTTCAGTCAAATTGCAAGGTGGACATCACACTGAGTTTCTGGATGTATAATAGTATTAGTAATGATTCTGCCTGACCTGCTGAAGGTCAGAGGGTCCTATACAGTAAATATTCCGGCCCTTTGGTCCAACTGGTCCATGGCAACCAAGGTGCTTCCTGAGCTAGTCCTATCTGACTGCATTTGGCCAATATCCCTCAAAACTTTCCTATCCATGAACTTGCTTAAATGTCTTTTAACTCACCTTAAACCTGTGCCCTCTAATCTTAGACTCCCCTACCCTGGAAAAAGTCTGTGACTACTCGCCTCATCAACGCCCTTCAGGATTTTATAAACCTCCATATGGTCACTCCTCAGCCTCCTGAACCGCAGGAAAAATTGTCCCGGCCTACCTAGCCTCTTATGAAGCTCTCCAGTCCCAGCAACATCCTTGTGAATCTCTTCTAACCCTTCTCAAGCTTAATCACAAACAGGAGAAAATCTGCAGAAGCTGGAAATCCGAGCAACACACACAAAGTGCTGGAGGAACTCAGCAGGGCAGGCAGCGTCTATGGAAAAAAGCACCATCGACGTTTCGGGCCAAGACCCTTCAGCAGGACTCAAATAGACCAACCCTGAATGAGTCCTGATGAAGGGTCTCAGCCCGAAATGTTGACTGTACTCTTTCTCCATTGATGCTGCCTGGCCTGCTGAGTTCCTCCATAAGTTTGTGTGTGTTGCTCAAGCTCAATCACATCCTTTCTAGAGTATGATAACCAGAACTGCACCAGCTCCGTTGTGGTGCAACCTTTAAGGACTACTTTTTGAGGTCAAAACTGTGAGGAAATGTGGGGAATGTTTTGGTGTCACCTCTTCTATCTGATGTTTCCCATTTCCAGTCCAATGATCATAGGGCCACGTCTCTTTTCCCAGGATTTCTTCTGGCATTCCAGCCTCCTCATTTTGAGGGGAACCTGCTGAAATCTCCTGGGGTTAAGGTGTCTGGGATCCCAGTCAGGGTTGGTGACAAACAATGTGATGGAGGAACACAGTGGGTCATGCAGCATCTGTGGGAGGGAAACACCTGAAGTCTCTTGTACCTTCATTGTCAATGTGAGGTTGGTTGGACAGATGACCATACAACATCCTGTCTACACTGCAGGAGAGCTGCTGCAGACCCTCTAAACAAGGTTCAGTTTGAGGCTTCAGTGCTGTTAACAGCTCCATCTTCTGTGACGGAACATCTGATTCAGACCAAAATGACTGAAAATCACACCAGAAACAATTTTTTGAGAGACACACCATAATTAACATCATTTGGGGGTTTCTGGTCAGTGTCAAGAAGTCCATTCTTATTAGTAACAGGAGTCAGTTAACAGACAAGTGTGCCAAAAATGATTAGGACCAACTTTACCTGATTTCTTTCTGCACAATGTCATTTCTGTACATTTCTGATTGCATGACATTCTGACGTGGGAGGGTGACCAGCCAGATGTCGTGGTGCACATCGGTACCAATGACATAGCAAGGAAGAGTGAGGAGGTCCTGGAGAGTGAGTATAGAGAGCTTGGTAGGAAGTTGAAAAGCAGGACATCGAGGGTGGTAATCTCAGGATTGCTACCTGTGCTACATACCAGTGAGGGTAGGAATAGGATGCTCTGGAGGATGAACAAGTGGCTGAGGAACTGGTGTAGGGGGTAGGGTTTCAGATTTCAGGATAATTGGGACCTCTTCTGGGGCAGGTGGGACCTGTACAAGAGAGACGGGTTACACTTGAACTACAGGGGGACCAATATCCTTTCAGGGAGATTTGTTAATGCTATTGGGGAGGCTTTAAACTAGATTTGCAGGGGGACGGGAACCAGAGTGCCAGAGCTGACAGAGTGGCTGGGGTGAAAATAAATGATGTTAAAAGTTCAAGCAAATCCGCTAATAGAAAGGTTGTGAGTGGTGGTAAAAATCTTCTGAGGTGTATATATTTCAATGCTAGGAGTATTGCGGGGAAGGTGGATGAGTTGAGGGCGTGGATTGACACGTGGAATTATGATGTTGTAGCAATTAGTGAAACTTGGCTACAGGAGGGGCAGGACTGGCAGCTTAATATTCCAGGGTTCCGATGTTTCAGATGTGATCGAGGCAGAGGAATGAAAGGTGGGGGAGTGGCATTGCTTGTTAGGGAAAATATTACAGCAGTGCTCAGGCAGGACAGATTAGAGGGCTTGTCTACTGAGTCCTTATGGGTGGAGCTGAGAAACAGGAATGGTATGGCCACATTAGTGGGATTGTATTACAGACCACCCAATAGTCAACGAGAATTGGAAGAGCAAATCTGCAGAGAGATAGCAGGCAACTGCAGGAAACATAAAGTTGTGGTGGTAGGGGATTTTAATTTTCCATATATTGATTGGGACTCCCATATTGTTAGGGGTCTAGATGGTTTAGAGTTTGTAAAATGTGTTCAGGAAAGTTTTCTAAATCAATATATAGAGGGACCAACTAGAGGGGATGCAATATTGGATCTCCTGTTAGGAAACGAGTTAGAACAAGTGACAGAAGTCTGTGTAGGGGAGCACTTTGGTTCCAGTGATCATAACACCATTAGTTTCAACTTGATCATGGACAAGGATAGATCTGGTCCTAGGGTTGAGGTTCTTAACTGGAAGAAGGCCAAATTTGAAGAAATGAGAAAGGATCTAAAAAGCGTGGATTGGGACAGGTTGTTCTCTGGCAAGGATGTGATCGGTAGGTGGGAAGCCTTCAAAGGAGAAATTTTGAGAGTGCAGAATTTGTATGTTCCTGTCAGGATTAAAGGCAAAGTGAATAGGAATAAGAACCCTTGGTTCTCAAGGGATATTGTAACTCTGATAAAGAAGAAGAAGGAGTTGTATGACATGTATAGGAAGCAGGGAGTAAATAAGGTGCTTGAGGAGTATAAGAAGTGCAAGAAAATACTTAAGAAAGAAATCAGGAGGGCTAAAAGAAGACATGAGGTTGCCTTGGCAGTCAAAGTGAAGGATAATCCAAAGAGCTTTTACAGGTATATTAAGAGCAAAAGGATTGTAAGGGATAAAATTGGTCCTCTTGAAGATCAGAGTGGTTGGCTATGTGCGGAACCAAAGGAAATGGAGGAGATCTTAAATAGGTTTTTTGCATCTGTATTTACTAAGGAAACTGACATGAAGTCTATGGAATTAAGGGAAACAAGTAGTGAGATCATGGAAACTGTACAGATCGAAAAGGAGGAGGTCCTTGCTGTCTTGAGGAAAATTAAAGTGGATAAATCCCCGGGACCTGACAGGGTGTTCCCTCGGACCTTGAAGGAGACTAGTGTTGAAATTGCGGGGGCCCTGGCAGAAATATTTAAAATGTCGCTGTCTACAGGTGAGGTGCTGGAGGATTGGAGAGTGGCTCATGTTGTTCCGTTGTTTAAAAAAGGATCGAAAAGTAATCCGGGAAATTATAGGCCAGTAGGTTTAACGTCGGTAGTAGGTAAGTTATTGGAGGGAGTACTAAGAGACAGAATCTACAAGCATTTGGATAGACAGGGACTTATTAGGGAGAGTCAACATGGCTTTGTGCGTGGTAGGTCATGTTTGACCAATCAATTGGAGTTTTTCGAGGAGGTTACCAGGAAAGTGGATGGAGGGAAGACAGTGGATATTGTCTACATGGACTTCAGTAAGGCCTTTGACAAGGTCCCGCATGGGAGGTTAGTTAGGAAAATTCAGTCGCTAGGTATACATGGAGAGGTGGTAAATTGGATTAGACATTGGCTCAATGGAAGAAGCCAAAAAGTGGTAGTAGAGAGTTGCTTCTTCGAGTGGAGGCCTGTGACTAATGGTGTGCCACAGGAATCAGTGCTGGGTCCATTGTTATTTGTCATCTATATCAATGATCTGGATGATAATGTGGTAAATTGGATCAGCAAATTTGCTGATGATACAAAGATTGGAGGTGTAGTAGACAGTGAGGAAGGTTTTCAGAGCCTGCAGAGGGACTTGGACCAGCTGGAAAAATGGGCTGAAAAATGGCAGATGGAGTTTAATACAGACAAGTGTGAGGTATTGCACATTGGAAGGACAAATCAAGGTAGAACATACATTGTTAATGGTAAGGCACTGAGGAGTGCAGTGGAACAGAGGGATCTGGGAATACAGATACAAAATTCCCTAAAAGTGTCGTCACAGGTAGATAGGGTCGTAAAGAGAGCTATTGGTACATTGACCTTTATTAATCAAAGTATTGAGTATAAGAGCTGGAATGTTATGATGAGGTTGTATAAGGCATTGGTGAGGCCAAATCTGGAGTATTGTGTTCAGTTTTGGTCACCAAATTACAGGAAGGATATAAATAAGGTTGAAAGAGTGCAGAGAAGGTTTACAAGGATGTTGCCGGGACTTGAGAAACTCAGTTACAGAGAAAGGTTGAATAGGTTGGGACTTTATTCCCTGGAGCGTAGAAGAATGAGGGGAGATTTGATAGAGGTATATAAAATTATGATGGGTATAGATAGAGTGAATGCAAGCAGGCTTTTTCCACTGAGGCAAGGGGAGAAAAAAACCAGAGGACATGGGTTAAGGGTGAGGGGGGAAAAGTTCAAAGGGAACAATAGGGGGGGCTTCTTCACACAGAGAGTGGTGGGAGTATGGAATGAGCTGCCAGATGAGGTGGTAAATGCGGGTTCTTTTTTAACATTTAAGAATAAATTGGACAGATACATGGATGGGAGGTGTATAGGGGGATATGGTCCGTGTGCAGGTCAGTGGGACTAGGCAGAAAATGGTTCGGCACAGCCAAGGAGGGCCAAAAGGCCTGTTTCTGTGCTGTAGTTTCTATGGTTCTATGGTTCTATGGTTCTGGAATCAGAATCAAGTTTGTTATCATTGTCATATATGACATGAAATTTGTTGCTTTGCAGCAGCAGTATAGTGTAAAGACAAAAACTTACTATAAATTACAAAATAAATATATAGTACACAAAGTAAAGGAATCTTAAATGTCCTGATGAGGGATCTTGGCCCGAAATGTCGACTGTTTACTCTTTTCCATGGATGCTGCCTGGCCTGCTGAGTTCCTCCAGTGTTTTGTGAATAACGAACTATTGTGTTCATGGGTTCATGGACTGTCAGAAATTTGATGATGGTTGGAAAGAAACTGTTCCTGAATCTTCATCCTCCTTCTCTCCAAACTTTCCCCACCAGACCTTGATTCAACTCTCCAACATGCTGCTCCTCTCCACTGCCTGAAACCTTGCTACCTAGTACCACGAAGGTTGCAGTCTCCTATCCAACCTTTTCTTCACCAAGGTCTCAATCATCTCTGAAATCTTGTCTGCACTCAAGTCTCCATCCTCTCTGTGGCCCCTCACATTTGCTCCCTAAATCTCCTTCACAATCCCCATTCTTCACATTGCCAGACCACAGGGAGAAATCGATTAGGCCCGACTCTTGGGCTTCATGCATAGTGGAATATTGGGACTGCACCATATGTGTTGTCGTGGGCACATTTAGCCCATTGGTGGTGGGCTGAACAACTCTGCTCCATTGGTCTGGGAACTATAAGGTACTATCAGCCGTGCATGTGGATCGACAATTACTCATCCAGAGTTGGTCTAGTTTCAGCAGTCTGGATGTTAATGAACATTAGTGTAAAGCAGTAGTAAAGGTGTCCACCTAAACTCTGTGGGAGCCCCTAGCACTGAGTCAAAAGGCCATCCGAGTCCCACTTCATTGTCAGCCCTCAGTATAGTACCACCTCTTAGTCCAAAGGTTAAACCAAGGTATGCCTGCTTCCTCAGGTGGGTGTAAGCAATTACATGTTGGCCAATATTTTTCACTTAATGAATATTAATTCAAAGCAGCTACCTTGGCCTTACCTTGTTGCTGTCCTTATGGATGTTTACTGTGCACAAAATGTCTGCCATGCTTCCTACAGCACAGGGGTATTGACTCCAGAAGGACCTTCCCATCTGAGCTTTGGGAAGTCCTAGGGGTTCCGAAAGCACTATAGAAGAGCAGGTTGCTCTTTCTTCCATGCTGTCTAAATGTATTCTGTAGAGCCATTAACATTGAATCTTCTTATTCAAGCCTCCAATTCCCAGACGTCTCCCCCTTAGATCAGTCAATGATCCAATATGTACTGTACGTGGGCTCCCCACACCCATCATTGCCTCCAGTGTTTCCAACTACACTGACAATAGTGAGTTTTCACACTCAAGGGCCTTACCTGAAAGAGAAAGTTGACATAATCATCATTTACTTTCAGGTTGATCATTTTAAGCATATTTTTCATTTCCTTAAAGCTGATCTTGTTGTCGTTATTTTTATCAGCCTTGTGCAGGTGTTGATGAATTAAGGTACAGCAGTTAAGGCAAATACTGAACTGGCAGCACTTAACATAAGAAAGAGAACCACACGCAGCATGGTCACAGATACAGCATTATTTCCAGCTTAAAGCAGAGCAACGAGCTCTGTATATCTGCCGGGACAACAAAAAGGCCTGGGGCAACAGAAAATGCGGTACAGGAGTCCCATGTCCACATTTTGCCCTGATCTCCAGCTTCAGCTCTCTACTCTAATCCTGTTACTGCACATTCATCACTTCTCCTTAATGTGAACCTGATTCCTTTTTGATCAATATTTCATGCTCTAATATGGTCTTCCATCACTAAACATTTTCCAAATGTTCTTAGATTTATTTTTACCCATCTATTGAGATACAGTGCAGAATAGGCTCTTCCAGACCTTTGAGCCGCCCTGCCCTGCAACACCATAGCTGGACCACAAGACAATTTACAATGACCAAATAACCTACTAACCGGTGTGTCTTTGAGCTGTGGGAGGAAACTGGAGCACCCAGAGCAAACTCACGTATTCCATGGGGAAGACATACAGACTCCTTACAGATGATGTTGAAATTGAATTCCGAACTCTGATGCCCCGAGCTGTAATAGTGTCGTGTAACCGTTATACTACCATGGCGGTCTCCTGAAAGTCTCTTTTACATTTCGTGTATTCCAGTGATGAATCCTCAAATTTAAGCCTTTTTTTCTGTTAATTCTATCTCATCTTGATGCCCCAGTTCTATTTTGTTGCCCTAGTTCCATTGGGGTTGGTCTCTGATATTTCACTTGCTTTGTACCCAGGACAGTTTCCAATTTTTGAACTGGCCCAATTATCCTTTTTTGCATAATTTCGATGCAACTTCCAAAAATGTACATTCAATTCTCTATATATGAATATCAGATCCACTTTGTCTGTGAATATTACCATGTTCAATTAAATCCTCTCCTTCAAAGATCTATAACATATTTGAGAATGATAACCAGTGATAATTCAGGCAGCTGGCCTAAGGGGTGAGTTGTTCAAACATTTAACCAAGGTCCAAAACTAAACATGAGAGATTCTGCAGATGCTGGAAATCCAGAGCAAGACACACAAAATACTGGAGGAACTCAGCAGGTCAGGCAGCATCTATGGAAAAGAGTAAACAGTCGATGTTTCAGGCTGAGATTCTTCTTCAGGACTGGAAAGGAAGGGGGAAGACGCCAGAATAAAAAAGTGGGGGCTGGGGAGGGAAATTTTTTTATATCAGAAGGAAAAATTGATATTCATGCCATCAGGTTGGAGGCTGCCCAGATGGTGTTGCTCCTCCACCCTGGGGTGTCCTCACTGTGGCACAAGTGGAGGCCATGGACTGACATGTTGGAATGGGAATGGGAATAGGAATTAAAATGCTTGGCTACTGGGAAGTTACACTTGGAGTGGAGGTGCTGGATGAAGCGGTTCCCCAGTTTACGACAGGTCTCACCGATGTAGAGGAGGCTGTATTGGGAGCACTGGACACAATAGATGACCGCAGCAGACTCACAGGTGAAGTGTTGCCTCGCCTGGAAGGAGTGTTTGGGGCCCTGAATGGAGGTGAGGGAGGAGGTGAATAGACAACTTTGGCTGCTACTCCTCCCCTCTTCTTCTATTCCCCGTTCTGTCCTCTTACATCTTCTCTCTTGTATTTCACCACCCCTGGGTCCCCACCTCCTTTCCTTTCTCCTACGGTCCACTCTCCTCTCCTATCAGATTCCTTCCTCTCCAGCCCTTTACCTGTCCCACCCACCTGGTTTCACCTATCACCTTCTAGCTATCTGCCTTCCCCTCCCACCAACTTTTTATTGTGGTGTCTTCCCTCTTCCTTTCCAGTCCTGAGGAAGGGTCTCAGCCTAAAATGTTGACTGTTTATTCATTTTCATAGATGCTGCCTGACCTGCTGAGTTCCGCCAGCATTTTGTGTGTGTTGCTTGAGATCCAACACAGTTACCAGCACAGCGAGTGTCCCCACCCGAGTGACCCTGACCAGTTCACCCCTAACCTCGGGAGCTGTCTGTCAGAGTCTCCTTGTTCACTGCACTTTTGCAAATATTGAACTGTCTGCAGATGCCTTTGTGAACAGAATTAGTGGAGCCAAGAACATTACTGTGGAATAAATTTAATGCATCAGTAAATCAATCTGCCAGCATCAACCCAGACTATTTATTCAATGTGTTCTTTTTAATTACCCGGTACTGAACAGATTGATATTTGGTTGAAGTGAGGGTAGACAGTGGGCAGTGTCACATCTGCTGCTTGTGTTCTATGCTCTGTCATACCTGGGCCTTTAAGTTCAGGGATTGCTTACGTCTTTTTCCCTTAAGTTGCTTTCTGCAGCCTTTGGGAGACCATACGGATGGAAATGTATTCGCTGGAGGATATCACTGAAATGGGTGAAGACATGAGCTGCCTAGGACCCCACCTAGGTGAGAACTGCATGGATATCATTGTAATTCAAAACTATTAGCTCTGTGATTGGAATCCCTCAAAGACAACAATATTCGTCTCCCAGTGAATACTTTGTGGGTGAGAGGTGAGGCCGATCCAGGAGTTACACATCCTGCAATGTTCCTTTCCAGGTGTGATGGAAATGTTGGGGTTGCTAAGTTGGCCCCAACACTTTGCTTCCATTTCATGTACTTTCAAAGTTCTGAGATTCGTGTAACAGACTCAGTCGATCAAGGACTGACCAGGGCAATAGTCAACTCTCAGTAACCCTAAATGAGTGGCACACTGGAGCTGTGACTTGCTCTCTCTTCCCAAAGTCTGAGTTTATGTACTGCAATGGGACTGACTTTCAGACATGGAGGACAACAGACAAGCTGATATCATGGTGCCAATTTGTTCAACTAACCAAGGAGAAAGGTCTTGACTCCTGCACTTATAGCGGGGCAATGAACATAAAAGCAAAGAAGTCCTGTTAACTCTGAATGAGTTTACTGCCTTTGAACAAATGCCGTACTGTGGTAATATTACCAATGATATTAATAGAGGCCAATGTCTTTCTGCTTGCTATCTCTACCCTCAACCCTCTCTTGCTAATGTCCATTGAAGCCAGTTTATTGCGTCACATATCACAGAAATAAGTTGAGCATCAAGCATTTATCTCTTTCCTAACATTCAGCCCATAGACTTCTGTGTTTTGGTGTTTCAAGTGCTCATCTAAATACTGTTTAAACCTTGGACGTGCTCCTTGGGCAACATGTTCCATAGATACAGGCCTTTGGCCCAACTGGTCCATGCAGACTCCAGAGTATCAGCAGGGGGTGGCAGGGAGCTGCAGGCAAAAAGGGCAAAAATAACCTTGGGCAATGGAAGAAGTAACAGGAAGATTTTAGATCTTAAGTATTCCTGGCTATTTTTATATTTTGGCAGCTTTTCCAAATTGATGCTAACCTGAAGGCCATTAATGGCTCTTATGGCTACCAAATTGGCCTTTAATTCAACCATAAACCATAAATTGTATGTAATGTAACATCGGTAACAGAAAGGTTAGCAACATCAGGTCCTGAAATATACTTACAGTTCTGTATATTGAAATTTCATTTACATTGATTGCCAAGTCAACTTGTCAAAGGATATTGTTCAATTTTGTCCTGCTGGCTCATGGCTGCCACTCTCCTGCTCAGCTTTTTCAGCCCCTGAACCCACCGTCTCCCCTCCTCCTCCGTGGCTGCCACCAGGTCCAGGCTGCTCCGGCTGCCCGCGAACAAGATGGTGAAGCAACGTTTCTCCGAGTAGCTGCTGCCGTGTTTCTTCATCACATCCGACTGGTGTCCCTCCTGGACCTCCCGGATATCCATCACCGAGACTGAAAGGTCAGAGGGGAGATCAACAATGGAATAACGTTGGGAATTCAGCTGGGTCGAGGCCTGACTCTGTGGTTTGGGAGGGGCTGCAGTGAAAATCGGGCTGGCGCTCATGGACATCTGAGAGAGAGTTGGAGGGTGGATATCTGCAATGTGGCAGTGAGCTCGCTCTAAGTTAACCAGCTCCCAGGCTTCAAATGGATCAAGCAGGAATCCTTTAACTTACGCTGAAGCCATGGGCATTCTGTCTGAGGGACCCCATGCTGTCTGCACCACATTCATGCCATGGCAACAACTGCATCACTGTGGACAGCTGGACACCTCTGGGCTCCAGTGCTTCAGAAGCAGGAAAGATCCAAACGCAAAGTAATGGACTGCACCTTAGGACAAGCACAGCTTTTGGACTGTCTTTCACAAACTGTCTTATGAACAACATTCCCCCTATTTTTTTTACAGCTGTGCAGACCATGCATTGCTCTGAACAGGAAATTTTTACATGGCCTGAAAACTGCACAGCACTTCAAATGGTTTTTTTTGCGACATACACATCAAAGAAACATAAACTACAACTCACAACACAAGTAAACAATGTCAGGCAGTCAGAACAACTGACAGGGACAATGGTAAAAGTAAAATGTTTTGACTAGATGGCACCGGCGTTCAGCAGGCTGTCGGCTTATTGACTATCAGCTACCAACTTCTATTCTGTGTTTATTGTTACAGTTTGTAACAGAGTTGTAACTTGTTACACTGACAACGTAAATATATTGAAGCTCTAAAATTTTCCGAGGTAAAGTTTGGGGGAAGTTTATTGTTTGGAAAATTTATGGATTATGTTCATTAACACATAATTAATTACAGGGTATTTCATGACTATATTAACATAGATTTCAAAATTGTATTAATATTATATAAAAGAAAATTCCAGCTGTGTGGCATAGCGGCTACATGTGTGGGAGCATTTGAGTTACTGTGCGGCTCCACATCTATACAGTTTAGAGAGAGCAGTGCTTATGAACATGTCAGATCATGCACATACCACAAGTACTGAGCAAATGTTACTGCGCCAACACGCCAATGCTCCCACTGCGCCAAACCACAGTGCTCCAATTTGCACTAAACGCCAGTGCTCCTACTGCGCCAAACCACAGTGCTGCAATTGCACTAAACCACAGTGCTGCAATTGTACTAAACTGCGGTGTTCCCATTGCGCTAAACTGCAGTGCTCTTGCGCAAAACTGTGGTGTTCCCATTGCGTTAAACTGCGGTGCTCTTGCGCTAAACTGCGGTGTTACCATTATGCTAATCTGCGGTGTTCCCGTTGCATTAAACTGCGGTGTTCCCATTGCGCTAAACTGCAGTGCTCCCATTGCGCTAAACTGCAGTGCTCCCATTGCACTAAACTGTGGTGTTCCCATTGCGTTAAACTGCGGTGCTCTTGCGCTAAACTGCGGTGTTACCATTATGCTAATCTGCGGTGTTCCCGTTGCATTAAACTGCGGTGTTCCCATTGCGCTAAACTGCAGTGCTCCCATTGCGCTAAACTGCAGTGCTCCCATTGCACTAAACTGTGGTGTTCCCATTGCGCTAAACTGCAGTGTTCCCATTGCGCTAAACTGCGGTGCTCTTGCGCTAAACTGCAGTGCTCCCATTGCGCTAAACTGCGGTGTTCCCATTGCGCTAAACTGCGGTGTAACATCATACTGTGTCAATTCTGCAGTGCTTCCAGTGCTTTCACGGTGCCAGTGTGGCAATACTCACACGTAGGAGGCTTATTCCGGGACTCGTACCAGATGGACAGGCCATCCTCCTGCAGCTTCATCTGCCGATCTTTCTTCCATTTACTGGACTTGACTTTCCTCAGCTTGCTGCCTCGCATCATATACTTTACATCATCATCTTCATGAAGTCCTGGGAAAGACAGGAGGACAAAGCTCTCTCAACAAACAAGCTAAGCAAGGGAAATACAGAACAGACCATTGCAGGCTCCTGGCAGTGGCAGGAGAGCGCTCATTTCAAGACAACTGGAATATAACAACAAGGATGTTATAAGGCACTGGTGAGGCCTCGCTTGGAGTATTGTGAGCAGTTTTGGGCTCCTTATCTAAGAAAGGATGTGCTGACATTGGAGAGGGTCCAGAGGAAGTTTACAAGAATGATCCCAGGAACGAAAGGGTCATCATATGAGGAATATTTGATGGCTCTCGGCCAGTACTCACTGGAATTTAGAAGATTGGGGGGGGGAATGTCACTGAAACCTATCGAATGTTGAAAGACCTTGATAGAGTGGATGTGGAGAGGATGTTTCCAATGATGGGGGAGTCTAGGGCCAGAAGGCACAGCCTCCGAATAGAGGAACTTCTGTTTGGAACAGAGATGAGGAGGAATTTCTTTAGCCAGAAGGTGCTGAATCTGTGGAATCTGTTGCCACAGGTGACGGCGGAGGCCAGGTCATTGAGTGTATAAATGCTTGATTAGTCAGGGTATGAAAGGTTACAGGGAGAAGGCAAGAGGTTGGGGCTGAGAGGGAAATGGATCTAGCCATGATGAAATGGCGGAGCAGACTCGATGGGCCAAATGGCCTAATTCTGCTCCTATATCTTTTATGGTCTTTGCCTCAGATACAGGACACATAAACATCTAGCTGCCTTTAATACTCATTGCTTTAACTGTCAGCAGCATCCTTTAAAGGAGGGGGGGAAGATGAAGTATCCATGGGAAGATTGCTACCCTTTATCCTTTGAAATCCCTTTTCATTGCTGTCACTGCCGAGAGGCTGCAAGGCATTCCAGGGGAAGGAGTGTGTCCAGAGCGTTACAACACAAAAGGGAGGAACACAAGTTCAGAAAATGAAGCAGCAGGACATGGAAGGCATTACCTTGGAGTCACATGTCATTGAGTTCAAAGTATGATTACAGTCAAAGGAGACCATTCAGCCTGTTGTGCCCATTCTGGCTCTCTCCCTGAGCAACTCACTTAATACACCCAACCCTTTCTCTGCCACCTTGTACATCTTTCCTCACCACATAGTTATCAAATTCCCTTCTGAGGTCCACAATGAAAGCTGTCTCCCCCACATCTGCAAGCAGTACAATCCAGATTCCAACCACACACTGTGTAAAAAAAAGTTGCCCATTGCTCTTATTTCTCTTTGCCTTTATTTTCAACCTGTGAACTCTAATCCTTTGGCTCTTCGGCACTGAGAAAGCCTTGTGCTATCTTTTTTGCTTGGACCCCTCATCTTTTGATATACTGTATTTTTACCCAATCTCCCATCAGCCTTCTCTTTGCAAAAGAAACAATCCTAACTCTCCAACCTAAACTCATAACTGCAGTCCCTCATCCCAGGAAAGTACCTCACAAATATTTTCTGGACTTTCCCTAATGTCTTCCTTCACATTCTTCCATAAGAAGGCAACTAAAATTAAACTCAATACTGTGGTAGAGGCCTGACCAGAGTTTTATAAAGGCTCAGCATGATTTCCTTGCTTTGATACTCTCTGCCTGCATTGTTAAAGCCCAGTGTTGTGAATGTACTTTCCCCACCCGTCCTGCCACTCTCAATGATTAGCACACCCTACTCCCAGCTACCCCCGCTCCCACGCCCCTTGGAGCGCAGTGCCCTTTCATCTGTGTTGCCTCTCCTCATTCTTCCCACCAAAATACACCACTTCATATTTCTCCACAATAAACTTTATTTGCCATGACTCAACACATTCCACCAGCCTGTTCATATCCTTCTGCAGTCTATTACCATCGCCACAGTTCACAATACTGCCAAGTGCCGTGCCATCCACAATCTCAGCAACTGTGCTGCACTGTCCAGTCTGGGTTACTGATATCGATCAATAAGCGCTCTGGGGAAGCCAGTATTCAAATCAGAAAGCAAGTGTTCACTACAACCCTCCAGGAGTTCCCAACCTGGAATCCATGGACTCCTTGCTTAATGGCATTGGTCCATGGCGTAAAACTGCTGGTGGTGTTGTGACATCCACACCAGACCTCGAGGCAAGTGGTCCCGGGTTCGAATCCAGCCAGCTCCTTGCACGTTTTCCATCCGTGCTGGGTTGAGAGTCAAGCTAGCAACTCGGCCTTGTAAAAATCAGGCAAAATGCTAAAGAAACAGTAAGGTACCCAATGTGCCACTAGACACAGAGAGGAACAACAACACGGCATAAAAAAAAGGTTGAGAACCCCTCCGTCTATTCTCTCTTACTCAGCCAGCCGGATCCGTGCTATCAATCTCTCTCCTGCATCTCCTTTGCTAATAAACCTGTTATATTGCATCTTATCAACTGCATTCCCATCATCAACGTTACTCATTATCTAACAATGTGGAGTATAATAAACCAGGCAGATTGTACCCATTGCAGACAGGAAGTTTAAAGAGAAGGAGGCCTGGCAAAATAAAACTCCTGATTACAGGGCGGGATAATGCCCTCGAGACAGGGTGACATCTCGCAAAGAGACTGAAAGGTTCGGGCTAAAAAATAAATGAGTCATAGAGTGGTACGGCACATCCACGTCAGACAACACTTGGCCTGTGTTAGGACCAGATCCTTCTATATAACTTAGGCAGCAGTGAAACTGTAGACCTACATTCCCAGGGAGACAGAAAAACATTTTCTGACAAGTGCAAAAGTGAGGACAGTAATGGTGGGAGGCTTTAATTGGTTAAATATTAACAGTCGGCTGTTGGATTAGGATCCAGATTGTTGTTTTTGTAGTCTTAGCTTTCTTTGCCCTTGCTTATATGTTTGTATAATCATCTTTTCGTCTGTAAACCTTTAGTAAGTTGTCATACATTTGTTTTTAAACTTCTGCAGTTTCTTTGTCTGTATAACTGGCGCAACTTAGGCTGATCCTTTGCACAGACTGTTTCAAAAGTACAAATGGGTGTTCCAGGTCCAGGCTGCAGGAGCTTGTCAGTGCCACTGTGTCCGAGCACCACGCAGTGTTGATCAGTAGGCATACACCACCTCCCCTCGTCTTGCCCGAAGACGCTGTGCGGTCCATCCGATGGATCGAAAATCCCTCCGGTCGGATGGCACAGTCGGGGGTGGCAGGGGAGAGCCAGGTCTCGGTGAAACAGAATACACAGCAGTTCTGCATCTCCCTGCAGTAGGTGAGTCTCCCTTTAAGATCATCCACCTTGTTCTCGATGGCTTGCACATTAGCTAGTAGGATGGTGGGCACAGGGACCCCGAAGCCCCTCAGCTTCAATTTGACCAGCAGCCCAGCTCTTTTCCCACGCTTCCCTGCATCTTTCCAGGTTTCCATCGATGCAGTGTGTCGTTGGCAGCTCTTTGAGGTTGGTGGACATGTCCCGCGGGGATCGATCAGCGGGTCGCGTCGTTGGGCGCACGCTTCCTCGGTAAGTAGTGCATCCTTCCAGGTCTCCATCGATGCAGTGTGTTCTTGGCAGCTCTTTGAGGTTGGTGGACACGTCCCGCAGGGAATCGATCAGTGGGTTGCGGCGTCAGGCGCTCTGGGTCGGGCTGAGTGACGGGGGAGGCTCCACAGCCACTTCCAGCTGCCAGGGGCCCGGGCTGTCGATTGGGTCGGGCCCCGGAGCCGACACTTAATCCCGGAGGGCTGGGCTCCTGGCTGAAACAAGTCTGTGAGCTGAGTCACAGTTGCAGAGGCCTCCACTCCAGCCGAGCCTCGGGCTCAATTTCCAAGTTTGGCGGCGGAGGCCTCACTTCCAGCAGCTGTGGATGTCCACCAACAGGGCTTTACGGTGGTCGCTCCGGGGAAGCGTCTGGGGCACCTTGAGGTCTCTGCCGTCACTTCTGTGTGGTCGTCTGCTCCGGAGAGGTGCTGCTTCGAATGGGCCGCATCTCCAAGCACTCCGGCACGGTAGCAGGCCGCGGGTCTCCGGGAACGTGGTGAGCCTCAGACCAGGCCTCGCTGATCGGGTCCAGGTGCTGTCCGGAGTTGAAGAAGCAATTCTGGCGCTGTGGTCTCCAGCTGGGTCAGTAGCTTCGCCAGGGTGTTGTTGATCTTGCTAGATGTAGCAGATTGAAGGTTTAGAAGGGTTTCTCGGGTATAGGATAGTGGAGAGGGCAGTTTGCTCGAGAGAGCATGTACAGAGTCGCCAGATACCGGTGCCATCTTTGTGCTCATTTTGATGTCGGTAGACTATGGCAGGGTCTAAATGAGATCACTGGGTGCAAAGAAAAGGCTGGGAATATCAATAACTGTGGCGCTTCTCTTCCTGACGAACTTAACGTATTCTACACAAGATTCGAACAGAAGAGGAGCGTCCCGCTTCCTCCGGATGAACCGGACCTGGTGGCATCGAGATTCATCGTCACCGAGGAGGACGTTAGAAGGGTCTTCCTGAAGATAAATCCAAGGAAGGTGACAGGCCCAGATGGCAGACATCCCGCCTCTCCTGGAAGTTCCGTGAGTCTCCTGCATATTAATAGTGGCTCCCTGATGCCCGCAAATTATATACAATGTCCCGGAAATCAATTTTTTTGAGAGCGAGAGAGCACGAGAGCACGAGAGCAAGAGTGAAAGTGAGAAAGACAGCGAGAGAGAGAGAGAGAGAGAGCGAGAGAGCGAGCGAGAGCACGCCATGGCAGACTGTTCCAAAAAAAGAAAATATAAAACGTACGTCACCCCAGACTACCCTAAAGTGTACCCCTGCCTAATAGGGGTCAAAATAATGACAGTGTTGTTCACTGCACTGTTTGCAACAGTGACTTTTCTATTGCCCATGGTGGATTAAGACTGTAAAAGACGTGTTGAGGTGAGATTAACAGGTGTCATTCGTTCATTAGCATAGCTAACGTTATTTAAACTAGCTGGCTAGCTGCTAAGGAGCTACTCTATTGCAGACATCTCACCTCTCCTGGAAGTTCCGGGAGTCACCCGCAAATTGATGGTGCTACCTCCCTGAAATGAGTTTTTACAGGGTGGGATGTCTGAGATGGCGTCCTGGGATGGGTTCTCCGGGCCTGTGCAAGTGAGCTAGCTGGAGTGTTTGCTGACATCTTCAACTGCTCCTTGTTTCAGTCTACGATTCCCTCGTGTTTTAAGAAGGTAACGATAATCCCAGTGCTGAAGAAGAGCAAGGTGGCATGCCTGAATGACTATCGACCTGTGGCTCTGACATCAATTGCTATGAAGTGCTTCGAGAGATTGGTTATGGCACACATCAACCACAGTCTACCGGTCAACCTCGACGCTTTGCAATTCGCCTACCGGAGCAACAGGTCAACAGCAGATGCCATCTCTCTGGCCCTACATTCCTCCTTAGAGCACCTGGAGAATAAAGATGCATATGTAAGGCTCCTTTTCATTGACTACAGCTCTGCCTTTAATACCATTATTCCAAATAAACTGATTCCTAAGCTCCGGAACCTGGGCCTTAGCACTCAGATCTGCAGCTGGATCTTCAACTTCCTTACAGACAGAACCCAGGCTGTAAAAATAGGGGACAAGCTCTCCCCTACAATCACTCTGAGCACCGGTGCCCCACAAGGCTGTGTACTCAGCGTCCTGCTGTACTCACTGTACACCCATGATTGTGTAGCCAAGTTTCCATCGAACTCAATAGGCAAGTTTGCTGATGACACAACAATTGTAGGCTGTATCTCGGGTAATGATGAGTTTGAGTACAGAGAGGAAATTAAGAACCTGGTGGCATGGTGCAAAGACAATAACCTATCCCTCAACGTCAGCAAGATGAAGGAATTGGTTGTTGACTTCAGAAGGAGTAGCGGACCGCACGATCCAATTTACATCGGTGGTGTGCAAGTGGAACAGGTCAAAAGCTTTAAGTTCCTCGGGGTCAATATCACAAATGACCTGACTTGGTCCAACCAAGCAGAGTCCACTGCCAAGAAGGCCCACCAGCGCCTTTACTTCCAGAAAAAGCTAAAGAAATTTGGCCTGTCCCCTAAAACCCTCACTAATTTTTATAGATGCACCGTAGAAAGCATTCTTCTAGGGTGCATCACAACCTGGTATGGAAGTTGTCCTGTCCAAGACCGGAAGAAGCTGCAGAAGATCGTGAACACGGCACAGCACATCGCACAAACGAATCTTCCGTCCTTGGACTCACTTTACACTGCACGCTGTCAGAGCAGTGCTGCCAGGATAATCAAGGACACGACCCACCCAGCCAACACACTTTTCATCCCTCTTCCCTCCGGGAGAAAGTTCAGGAGCTTGGAGACTCGTACAGCCAGATTTGGGAACAGCTTCTTTCCAACTGTGATAAGACTGCTGAACGGATCCTGACCCGGATCTGGGCCGTACCCTCCAAATATCCAGACCTGCCTCTCGTTTTTTTTGCACTACCTTACTTTCCATTTTTCTATTTTCTATTTATGATTTATAATTTAAATTTTTAATATTTACTATCGATTTGTACTCTAGGGAGCGCGAAATGCAGAATCAAATATCGCTATGATGATTGTATGCTCTAGCATCAATTGTTTGGCGACAATAAAGTAAAGTAAAAGCTTCCCTTATCTAATTAAATAGGCTAGTTTGCAATAAAGGGAGAGTGTGAGGACAAGTTCCTTTGTTACTATTTTACTCGCTCTTACATGCTGACCCCTCATGACCTGCACTGCGACGAACATCTGATAAAATGGCTGCAATGACAAGATTTGACTTCTGAAAAAACCTTCTGGACAACATCATCTTCAGCTCCAACACAATTTAAAGGATGGAGAGGACATAGGATTCCTTAACGGCATCTTGGCGAACAGAATTAGCTAATCTCTAGCATGGCTAGCAAGGGGGGACGGAAGAGAGTGCAGATGCTGGATTACTGAGCAGAAAACCCTGATGCCAGGTCTCAATTTGAGGGAATAAAGCTGGACAGATGGTGAGAGCATCAACGCGTGAGCAGGCTTGTGGCAGCGTCATAACTCAGTCCATTTAGAAAAGGATAAAGGGAAAATAGAGTGAAGGTTCGGAAATATAAATTGTCATCATGATCACCACATCATGGGCCAATGTACTGTTGTGTATTCTATGTTCTACGCTTAACTGGAACTGGCCACTTATACACAACTACAGACTGATTTAACAAGCGGCTTCTTGGGGCTAAAATAGACCCAACAGAATGCAAGCATTTAGGGAGAAAAATCAAGAAGTTCAAAGTAAAGATGTTCCCACAAAGGAAAAAAGGGGAACCCCTAAAGAAACTTGACATGTCCCCTTTGACCCTCACCATTTTTTTTATTGATGCACCATTAAAAGCGTCCGCAACTGCAGAGTGTTGTGGGCACAGCTCAGCACATCACAGAAAGCATGGACTCTTGTCTACACCTCACACTGCCTCAGTAAAGCAGCTATGAAACCGTATCACTCTGTTGATAAGGGAACAGAAAGGAGAGATGAGAATGAGTTTCCCGGATGGTATGGTATGTTGCCTCCAGGGTGCCAGGGCTTGGGACATCTCGGATCAATCCTTAGCATTCTCAAGTGGGAGGCTGAACAGCCAGAGGTCGTGGTCCATGTAGGTACCAATGACATGGGTAGGACAAGTGACAAGGTTTTGGGAAGGGAGTTGGGTGCTAAGTTAAAAGGCAGGACCTCCAGGGTTGTGATCTCCGGGTTGCTACCCATGCCACATACTAGTGAGGCCAGAACTAGGAAGATTATACAGTTTAACATGTGGTCAAGGAGCTGATGTAAGAAGGAGGGCATTAGATTTTTGGATCATTGGGCTCTCTTCCAGGGAGGGTGGGACCTGTACAGAAGGGTAGGTTTGCACCTGAACTGGAAGGGGAAACTAATATCCTAGCAGAAAGCTTTGTTAATGCTGCACGGTGGGGTTTAAACTAGGGTTGCAGGGGGATGGGAACCAGAGTGTCAGAACAGTTAGAGGAGAGGTTGTGGAGACAGATGTTGGCAAGACATCAGGCAAAGTCAGGAATCAAAAGGTTAAGCATGCTGCAACTAGTGTCCTGAGCTGCATATATTTCAATGCAAGAAATATTGTAGGAAAAGCAGATGAGCTTGGGGCACGGATCAACATCTGGGATTATGGCATTGTAGCCATCAGTGAAGCTTGCTTGCAGGAGAGGCAGGACTGGCAACTCGATATTCCGAGGTTCTTTTGCTTTAGACATGACAGTGGGAGGGATTAAAGGAGGAAGGGTGGCTTTACTAGTCAGGGAAAATGTCACAGCAGTGCTCAGTCAGGACAGATCGGAGAACTTGTTTAGTGAGGCATTATGGGTGAAACTGAGAAATAGGAAAGGTATGACCACGTTAATGGGGCTATATTACAGACCACCCAACAGTCTGAGGGATTTAGAGGAACAAATTTGTAGAGACATCACAAACGGTTACAAGAAACATAAATTTGTGGTAGTAGGTGATTTTAACTTTCCACATATTGACAGGGAATCTCATACTGTAAAAGGAGTAGATGGGACAGAGTATGTCAAATGTGTTCAGGAAAATTTCCTTCATCAGTACATAGAAGTCCCAATGCGAGAGTGCGCGATACTGGCTCTTCTGTTAGGGAATGAACAGGGCAGGTGACGGAAATTTGTGTAAGGGAACACTTTGCATCTAGTGATGAAAATGCCATTAGTTTCAAAGTAAATATGCAATAAGATAGGGCTGATCTACAGGTTAAGATTCTAAATTAGAGAAAGGCCAATTTTGATGATATCAGAAATTATCTGGTAAGTGTGGATTGGGACAGGCTGTTTTCTGGCAAAGGTGTATTTGCTAAGTGGGTGGCCTTCAGAAGTGAAATTTTGAGAGTACAGAGTTTGTATGTGCCTGGAAGAATAAAAGGTAAAGAAACAAGTGCAGGGAACCTTGGTTTTCAGGAGATATTAAGGCCCTGGCTAAGAGAAAAAAAAGAAGGTGCATAATAGGTTTCAGCAGGTAGGAACAAATGAAGTGCTTATGGAGTATAAGAAATGCAAGAGAACACTTAAGAAAGAAATCAGGAGGGCTAAAAGAAGGCATGAGGTTGCTGAGGCAGACAAGGTGAAGGAGAATCCTAAGGGATTCTACAAATACGTTAAGAGCAGAAGTATTGCAAGGGACAAAATTTGTCCTCTGGAAGTCCAGAATGGTAATTCATGTGTGGAGCCAAAACAGATGGGGGAGATCTTAAATAATTTTTTTTGCATCTGTATTTACTCAGGAGATGGACACAGAAGTGAGGTAAAGCACCAGCAAGGTCATGGACTCTATACAGATTACAGAGGAGGAGGTGTTTGCTATCCTGAGGTAAATCAGGGTGGATAAATCCCCAGGGGCTGACAAGGTGTTCCCTCGGACCCTGTGGGAGACAAGTGCAATGATTGCAGGGGCCCTGGCAGAGATATTTAAATCATCCTTAGCTGCAGGAGAGATTCCAGAGCACTGGAGGAGAGCCAATGTAGTTCCATTGTTTTAAAAAGGTTCTAAATATAAACCAGGAAATTATAGTAACATATACAAAGTGCTGAAAAGGAACTCAGCAGGCCAGGTAGCATCTATGGAAAAGAGTACAGTCAACGTTTTAGGCCGAGACCCTTCAGCAGTCCTGAAGTATTGAAAAAGATTCTGAGGGATAGTATCCTGATGAAGGGCCTCATCCTGAAATGTTGTCTCAGCCTGAAGTGTCGACTGTTTACTCTTTTAAATAGATGCTGCCTGGCCTGCTGAGTTCCTCCAGCATTTTGTGTGTGTTACTTGGATTTCCAGCATCAGCAGATTTTCTCTTGTTTGTGACCAGGAAATTATAGGCCGGTGAGTCTGACATTAGTTGTGGGAAAGTTATTGGAAAGTCTAAGGGACTGGATATATGGGTCGTTGGATAGATATGGACTGATTAAGGATTGTCAGCATGGCTTTATGCATGGTAAGTCATGTCTAACCAATCTAATAGAGTTTTTCAAGGAAGTTACTAGGAACGTGGATGAAGGCAAGGCAGTGGATGTTGTCTACATGGATTTCAGCAAGGCATTTGACAAGGTTCCGCATGGGAGGTTGGTCAAGAAGATACAGTCGCTTGGCGTTCAGGATGAGGTAGTAAATTGGATTAGACATTAGCTTTGTGGGAGAAGGCAGAGAATGGTAGTAGATGGTTGCCACTCTGACTGGAGGCCTGTGACTAGTGGAGTGCCGCAGGGATCAATGCTGGGTCCATTGTCGCTTGTCACCTATATCAACAATCAAGATAATAATGTGGCTACCTGGATCAGCAAATTTGTGTAGGACACCAAGATTGGGAGTGTAATGAACAGTGAGGAAGCTATCACAGTCTGCAGAGGGATCTGGACCAGCTGGAAAAATGGGCTGAAAAATGGCATATGGAATTTAATGTGGACAAGTGTGAGGTGTTGCACTTTGGTAGGACCAACCAGGGTAGGTCTTACACAGTGAATGGTAGGGCACTGAGGAGTGTTGTAGAACAAAGGGATCTGGGAATACAGGTCCATAATTCATTGAAAGTGGTGTCACAGGTAGATAGGATTATAAAGAAAGCTTTTGGCATATTGGCCTTCATAAATTAATTGAGTTCAGAAGTTGGGAAGTAATAATGAAATTGCCTAAGACGTTGGTGAGGCCTAATTTGGAGTATAGTGTGCAGTTTTGGTCACCTACCTACAGGAAAGATATAAATAAGGCCGAAAGAATACAGAGAAACTTTACAAGGATGTTGCCAGGACTGAAAGACTTGGATTATAAGGAAAGATTGAACAGGTTAGGGCTGTATTCCTTAGAAAGTAGAAGATTGAGAGGAGATTTGACAGAGGTATGCAAAATTATGAGGAGTATAGATAGGGTAAATGCAAGCAGGCTTTTTCCACTGAGGTTGGGTGAGACTACAACTGTAGGTCATGGGTTAAGGGTGAAAGGTGAAATGTTTAAGGGAATCTGAAGGGAAAACTTCTTCACTCAGAGGGTAGTGAGAATGTGGAATGAGCTGCCAGAGCAAGTGGTGGATGCGATTTCAATTTCAACATTTAAGAGAAGGTTGGACAGGTACATGGATGGGAGGGGTATGGAGGGATATGTCCTGGTGCAGGTTGATGGGTGTAGACAGTTTAAATAGTTTCGGCATGAACTAAGTGGGCTGAAGGGCCTGTTTCTGTGCTGTACTTCTCTATGATTCTATGACTCCATAAAGCAGCCAGCATAATCAAATCTCCCCACCCACCTCGGATTTTCCTCCCTTCTCACCAAGAAAAACATAGAAAATCCTGAAAACACCTATCCACCAGACTGAAAGACAACTTCTATCTGCTGTTATAAGACGATTGAATTGTCCCCTAGTAAGACAAGATGGACTCTTGACCTCATAATCTACCTCATTATGGCCTTACACCTTATTGTTTACCTGCAATGTAGTTTCCCTGTAACTGCAACACTATATTCTGTATCCTGGTATTGTTTTCCCTGTGTACTACCTCGATGCACTGACATAATGAAATCATCTATGTAGGTGGCATAAAACCATACCGATCATTTCACTTGCGTACGTGCAACAATAATAAACCAATTAAAAGGGTGGGATAGAGCAAAAACTGGAAGCTCACTACAGCAGAAAGGCCGGGAGAATGGCATGTCACTATATAGGTTAAAATCCTCCAATTATTGTATTATGTAGAGTACTGTGCAGAAGTCTTTGGCACACATATGTAGCTAGGGTGCCTAAGACTTTTGCATAGTATTGTATATTATGTCTTTCTAGTTCACTTAAGACTACTGAGCAAATACAAAGCTAAGTACTCTCATTTGGGGCAGCACAGTAACATAGTGGTTGGCAGAATGCTTTACCGTACAGGCAAACCGGGTTCATTTCCTGCCACTGCCTGTAAGGAGTTTGTACGTTCTTCCCATGGCCGTGTGGGTTTCCTCCGGGTGCTCCGGTTTCCTCCCACAGTCCAAAGACATACCGATTTAGATTTTGAATTTTATTTCTTACATCCATCTCACAACATGAGAGAGTAAAAATCTTTACGTTGCGTCTCCTTCGCGATGTACAAGCAATAAGGAAGGGAAATATGGGAGGATGTTGCCCAAACACCGATTGTATACATTTTTTTTGTGTACGTGTATGTATAGTCAGATACAATGTACAGTCAGTAGGTTAATTGGTCATTGTAAATTGTCCTGTGATTAGGCTAGAGTTAAATCAGGGGGTAGCTGGGCAGTGTGGCTCGAAGGGCCAGAGGACCTGTTCCATGCTCTATCTCAATGAATAAACATACTTTCCTGTTTTCCAACCACCTTCTTATTTTAACCAATATAAAGTATTAGGTACCCTAGCTATATATACGTGTCTACAACTTTTGCACAGTACTGTCCCAGAATGAAAAATAGAAATTAGGAGATCAAAGGGTAGGAATGAAGAAGCTTTTGCTAATTCAAATTAAAGAATATCCAGAGATAACAGGAAATGCGAGAAATATTCAGGGTAGATTAGATAACAAGTGCAGAGTGTCAAACAGAGTAATGTTTCACCTCAACAGGCTTTTGTTGGAGGAAAGATTAGAAAGTACATCTCTATATGAGGATACAAGGAAGGAGAAAGGGTTGAGACCAAGAGAAACTAGATGAACAGGTAGTGCCGGTGCTGGCTGAGAGAGACTGGGCAGCCGGTTCCTTGCAGACTGCCTCTCCAGGGAGGTGTCAATGAGAAGGCTGGGCACAGTGAGTGAAGAAGCAGGCAGCTCGACCCATGAGCACTGGTCGGTTTGGACACCACCAGAACAGACAGGTTAATGAAATGGCTAAATTCAACACCAAGTCCGGTGGGCTATTGCTTTTCCTCAAGCTGACTTCTGGTTTTGTCAAAGTAGTGTGAGGAACCAATGGCAGCAAGTGGGAACGGGACAAGTTACCAGAAGTTTTAGGTTGCCCTTGTACACTGAAAATGACCATCTAATTGCATTTGGTCTCATCAGTGTAGAGGAGTCCACATCATACAAACTATATTCCAGATTGGAAATAGCTTCACCTGCAGGTAAAACCTCCCTCACTTCCATGGGGAAGTGTCTTAACAAGGACAGAGGGTGTTGGTGGAACTGGCAGAGTGCATCGGGACACCACAGTGGGAACTACTCCTTCAGAATGAAGGACGAGGAAGGTGTGTCTGCCAGTGGCCTCTCTCCAGAGGTGACGGACTGTTCATTGACTGTGGAGGCTGGTGGGAGGTGAGGACATGGGGAATCCCGTCCTTCCTCGGCTGGGAGGAAAAGGGGTAAGAGCCAAAGTGCACGAAGAGTAACATAACGAGCTTGCACAACAAGAAACCATATTTAAAGCAAAACGAAGACACTGGTGTGCAAAATGACTCCATCGGAACACAAAGAACAAAGACAGGGAAACTGAGAGAATGGAGCAGAGTCCTTACAGGAGGCAGGGTAGGAGGACATACAGAGATAGCCATTGGGGTCTGTGGGCCTATGGTGGGTATTATAGGTCATCGATCTCCAGAGAGGGAGATCGAGATACCAAGAAAAGGAAGGAAGAGTCATTGATAAATCATGTGGAAGTGAGACCATGGAGGAGATGGCAGCAAAGGTCACAGAATTGTCATTCTGAATGAGAGAAGTGGATCCTGAACAAGACAAAAGTTAGGACTGTTGCTCTTAGAGAATCCAAAGGTTTGTTTTAGGTACAGAAGAGTCACGTGTACTAAGGAAAGGTAGGCCCTGTAGGAGAGCAAGAAGAAACTGAATATGTTGTGACTGTATTTGGAAAACAGGCTGCCTATGCTGTACTTAACGTGAGGGGTTGAATCTCAGTAGATATGTAGTGGAGAGTGTATTGACTCGATGCATCACAGTCTGGTGTGGGAACACCAACGCCTTTGAACTGAAAATCCTACCGAGAGTAGTGGATTCAGCCCAGTACATCACGGGTAAAGATCTCCCAGCCATTGAGCACATCTACGTGAAATGCTGTCATAGGAAAGCAGCATCCATCATCAGAGATTCCCACCACCCAGGCCGTGCTCTGGTCTCGCTGCTGCCGTCAGGAAGAAGGTACAGGAGCCTTGGGACTCACAACACCAGGTTCAGGAACAGTTACTACCCCTCAACCATCAGGCTCTTGAACAAAATGGGATAACTGCACTCATTTCAGGACTCCTTTATCTTGTTATTTCATGCTCGTTATTTATTGCTATTTATTTATATTTGCATTTGCACAGTTTCTTGTCCATTGATCCTGTTCACAGTTACTGTTCCATAGACTTGCTAAGTACGCCCACAGAGAAAGAATCTCAGGGTTGTATGTACTCTGATAATAATTCTTACTTTAAACTTTGAATTCACTCAACTTCACTTGCCCCATCACTGAACTGTTCCCACGGTCCAAGGACTCACTTTCAAGGACTTTCCATCTCCTGTCTCAATGCTTATTGCTTAAATTTAGATCTGCATTTGCACAGTTTGTTGTCTTCTGCACTCTGATTGAAAGCCCTAGTTGGTGGCCGTTCATTGATCCTGTTATAGTTACTGTTCTATAGATTTGTTGGGTATGCTCACAGGAAAATGAATCTCAGGGTTGTATGTGGTGACATTTATACGTACTTAGATAATAAAATTTACTTTGAACTTTGAAGGGGAACTAGCAATGGGAGACCTGTAAGGGCTCAGACCCTCACAGCAAGGTTGCCAGAGGACCGGAGCACCATTGTTTCAATAGGGAGGAGAGAGAAGTGCGTTTGTTTCACTTTGGTGTAATACTGTTTATTGGAATCAGCTCATAGGAAGTGTCAAAAGGCAGAGATTAACTAGAGACAGTCAACGTGGATTAGTTAAGGGTAGGTCAATCCTGGCAACATGTCCTTGAGGAAGCAGCAAGGAGGGTGGACAAGGGCAGTGTACTTGATGTAGTCCATGCGGACTTCAGCAAGGTCCTTCTCTTTCTTCAGCCACTCTGCTGCTCTTTATAGACTTCTGTACACTCTACAACGCCTTTGGGTTTTCTTTGATTTTACTTGCCAGTACCTTCAGGCTGGTCAAAGCAGATCAAAACTCATGGAATCCTAGGCAGGACAGTAAATTGCATCCATCATTGGCTGTGTGGGGGAGCAAAGGAGCATGGCTAATGGGTGTTTCCGTGACTGTAAGCTTGTAACTGGTGGGCATCTTGAAGGCTTGGGTCTCGGACTTTTACTTCTGGTAATATATAATAACTTAAGCCTACATATAAAAGACTGCAAACATTCCAAAATTGTTCACGTGGTTGACGGTGAGGTAGAAAGCTTTCAACTGGTAACAGGAGGGAAGAGTTAGCCTGGTCAGCTGGACAGAGAAGTGCTGAAACAAAGTTAAATCAGGAAAGTATGGGATGAAATAACTGGGGAGGTGCTACAAGGCAATGGGATAAACAGTGAATGGGAGATTGACTGGGAGAACAGAGATACCTTGGGCTGTACACTGAAGTGTCTTAAAGGTAGCAGGGCAAATCAATATGATGATTATAAAGCCTTGATGCATGGTCTCAACCCGAAACTTCAACCATCCCTTTGCCTCTGCAGATGCTGCCTGGCCCACTGAGTTCCTCGAGCACCTTGATTTTTGGTTCCAGATTCCAGCACCCAGAGTCTCTTGTGTCACCATAAAGTCACAGGTAAAGTTTTCATCAGCCAGTAGGGAACAGATTTAAGAACAGGAGGTGATGCTGGAATTGTACACTCTGTAACAGGAAAGATGTGCATACACTGGAGAGAAGATTTATGAGGATGTTATCAGGGCTAGAAAACTAGCTGTGAAGGAAGATTGGAAAGGCTGGGGTTGTTTTCTTTGGAACAGAGAGGCTGAAGGGAGACTTAACAGAGGTGTATAAAATTCTGGAGTCTGGATGAAGTACATAGGAACCACGTAATTTCCTGGAGTGAAAACCTGAGACTCGAAGTAAATGATAAAAGAATTAGGGAGTAGATGGGATCTTATTTTTCCTATTTAGATGGTGGAGGATGGGGTGGAGTTAGAGGAGAGGGTTTATGGTGCCTCCTAGGCCATACGTTTTTCATTCTAAATAACCACGGCCAAGCCCACTCCAGTCACACTTGCTGCGGGCCAAACCACAAGGCTGGGAGTGCTGCACTGCATCGAACCCTATTCAGCAATTGTTTTAAAGGTTTCGGTGGAATCGCTCATGAGAATATTGAAAATAGCTATCAGCCAATGCTCCTTTAAGCCGTCCGTCTTCTGACAATCATTTAACAAAGCTTCGTGCTTCATGGAGAATTGTCCAGCTTCAATGAACAGAAGCAATTAGAAGAGAAGTCTTTGGACTGCAGGAATGTGACAAATGGGCTCAGTCATCCATTGTCCTATTGTTCAGTCCTATTGTTAAATTGTGCCAAATACATTCAGTCTCCTCTCCTCTACCTAAGAAACTGTTAACACAGTATTAACTTTAGCAACACTCTCCTCTAAGAAGGCCACTCAGTCCCTCAGACTCGTACCAGCTCATTGGGACGTAGCGGTGGCATAACAGTTAGCACAATGCTATTACAGCTCTGGGCACCAGAGTTCAGAGTCCAATTCCAACATCCTCTGAAAGGAGGCTGTATGTCCTCCCTGTGGAATGCATGGGATTCCTCCGGGTGCTCCGGTTTCTTCCCACAGTCCAAAGACGTACCGGTTAGTAGGTTAACTAGTCGTTGTAAATTGTCCCGTGATTAGGCTAGGGCTAATCAGTTTGTTCCACTCTGTATCTCTAAGTAAAATAAAATAGCTTTTATTCAGTGCGTGGCTGGTCGAACAATCTCTTCAGCTGCCAACTTGACTCCTTTCTGTTTATCTGCAAAGAATCCTGTTCAATAGAGGTTTTTGACATTCCCCTCAGGAAGCTGACTCCAGGTCATATCCAACCCACTGATTGTTGGTGTGAGGTGCCTTGACCATGAGGGCTACACGGGCAGACCCCAGACACAGACTAACACATTGCAGCACAAGTTACTGACCAGGTCTTTCTACATGAGCTTAAGCCAACTAAAGCACAGTCTTGGAAGTAGTGAGGTTGACATGCCTGGGAAAAGAGACCTGCTTTTTCCCACTGTCGTTTAGCAGCTTTTCCGAAATTTATAGTACAGTTACTTAGAATGCCAGCCACTTCATTTCAGCTTATGACTGCCCCTTGGCTCATGCGGGTCAGTGATCCAGAAAAACACAATCAGTGTGATTTCTATTTCATAATGTACTATGTAAATTTCACTATGATTACCACTGTGGTAAAATTCCCATAATTTCACTATGTAAACACTCAGAGACTTTGTCTGTGATCAGACTCACAGTTCCCAGGGACACACACCGAGACAGACATCAAGTGTGGCTGGAAGGCCATTAACTTGGTGAAGAAGACCCTCTGGTCTGCCTGAATCTTGTTGCTCTTCCAGCACAGAGAGATGTCTGTCAGGGAATGCTGCAGAATGGCATAGTCCAGGCTGCTGAGGGGCACACTGAAGCTCAATGCAGACAATGCTGAGGCTCTGTGGGGAAGGACCACGGTCTGGGCTCCTTCCATTGCTGTACATGGATGGACAGAGTTGGGTAGAGAAGCCCCTTCAGCAATGAAAAGATCATATCAACCCAGGAGGTCAACAAGTGGAATGAGGCTATGTTTTTTAAAACTAAGGTTTCCACTACTGAATGTAGTGACCATGAATGTAAAAGTTTTTCTCCACTGTTTTCTTTGGTATACAATATATTTTTTTATTATGAATAAAATTTATGTTTGAAATAACATGATGTGCCGTACAGTCATACAGCTTCCACTCACAGTAAAACCATACAAGGCATATGTAGCACCTTAACCAAGACACATTCAAACTCTTGCTTCAGCCTCCTGAGCCGTGGCCCTCTTTCACACGGCACCTCCACTGCCTGAATGATCCAGCTGATCCTTAAAGCATCTGATTTTTCAGGTGGATGCTGTTGCAAGTACAGGTCATAGCTGGCCATAAGGCAATCACCCATTAACCTGAGACTGACAGCAAATCAGGCATGGAAACCTCTACCAACAGTGGTATCTATTGTCAAAGCATCCAACATCCTGGCAAGATCCCCACATCTTAACCTCACAATGCTGTTTACACCATGATGTTTCTAAACAGCAACTCCTTTACTTGCATTTTTGGAAACAGCTCTATTTCCATCTTTAATATCTCTATTTTTCCCTTTCAGGGTTCTTTTGAGGACCCTGACCTGGAGCTACACACCGACAATGGTTCTTTATGGGAATGGGACTTGCTCTCGGGGTGTCACGACTGGCCGTTATCCGACGTGCCAAGGGCGCGGCCTAAGAGTTCAGCTCGCCTTTGGAGGCCTAGGATCTCGGGCCTCTAGAGACCAGCGGATCAAAGGTCAGTGTCTCAGACCGGTGTGTTGTGGGAGCTGGAACATCTTTGGATGTGTGCTCAGAGACCCAGGATCTTTGGGCACAAAATTCGGAAGAAGCAACACAACAGACTTTTAACATCGTAAACCAGTGAGTTGTTTGTTATGTCTCCCCTCTCACTGTGAAACAGAGACACCTCTTTCTCCCTTATTAGGGATAGAGAGAGCCTGTGGTATGTCGAATACCGGGTGAACAAGTAATCTTTGGGGTACTGCAAGTCTGTGTCTTTACTGTTGCCTTGCTCACGCTTGAGTGCTCGATGGTGGGTGCAGATGGTTTATTTTTGCCAGTGGGTGGAGGGGGGATTGTCGCTTTGCTGCTGCTTACGCGTGGGAAGGAGGAGCTGGGGGGGACTTAGGGGTTCTAACATTTAACTGTCACTCATTCGTTGGGGCACTCCTCTGTTTTCGTGGATGTTTGTGAAGAAAAAGCATTTCAGGATGTATATTGTATACATTTCTCTGACTTTAAATTGTACCTTTGAAACCTCAGAGACCACGCTGTAACTGAACAACTCGAGCAAGTATAGTCCTTCCTGTGACTTTCTATTCCCATTGGAACCACTGGCAGTGCAAAGAGAGGTGGACTCATGGGATACACCAGACACCTAGTCTCATTATCTTCTCCATTACTATTTTTGACTTGTAGTTAACCTAATCTGGGAAATTCATCTCCTTATTTATATTTTGTTTTCCCCTGACCTCTGGTGCATTATTCATATCATCCAGTGAGGAGAGAGTGTTTAGCATTTAGCAAGCCTGCCGTTACCATCCTTTCAGTTAGAACATTGCCCACATTCAAGTGTGTTCTCAGAAATTTAAATCAACAGCATTTGGAAGAGCATGGCCATGGACATCCTCAATGCTATGCAGCAAATTTCTCTCCACATCCATAACGTCATGCCTTTTAGGTGATTTTGTGGCTTTCCAAAGCCCTTTATGTACTTACCTGCCTATATCTATTCAAGTCAAGTTTATTATCATTTAACCATATACATGTATATAGTATGTAACCATATAATGTACATAGAAACAGGGCGTTTCTCAGAACCTGTGTGTAAAGCAGAGTCGTACACATAAGACCATAAGATATAGGAGCAGAATTAGGCCATTTGGCCCATCGAGTCTGCTTCGCAAATGACATACAATAACTTATGAAGGTAAGGATAAAACCTACAGATGAATCACACATAAATAACAAACTAAAGTGCATTAATATTGAATATTGAAAAGTACAGAACAGATTAACTGGTGACACTTTGATTATGATGCGACAGGGAGTTCGGAAGCCGAATGGCCTGAGGGAAGTAGCTGTTTCCCATCCTGACTGATAAATGTCCCCAGTGTGACCCCAATGATCCCCTCAGCTGTTCTCACAGTCCTTTGTGGGGACTTCCGGTCCATTGCTCAGCTGCTCCCATACCAGGTGGAGATGGAGCTTGTCAGGATGCTGCTCGGGTACTTATAACCACCATTTCTTTTACTTCACATACTCCATAAATATACGCTCGTGTGGGTGTCATTTCCAATTTCTTTTCCATACTCAAGGCAAATGACAGGGCTCTGGGGAGTGTTGTAGAACAGAGAGACTGGAGTACAAGCACACGATCACGGAAAGTGGCACTGCAGGTAGACAGGGTGGGGAAGAAGGCTTTTGTCATGCTGGCCTTCGTCAGAGTAGAGAAGAGAAGTTGGGATGTTATGTATAAAACATTGCAGTAGTTATATTTGAAATATTGTGTTCAGTTTTGGTCATTCTGCTTTAGGAAAGATGTCATTAAGCCAGAAAGAGTGCAGAGAGGATTTACAACAATGATGCAATTCTTCCGCCACAACAGGCAGGATATCCCAGTGGCCACCTGTTTTAATTCTATCTCCCATTCCCATTCCAACATATCAGCCCATGGCCTCCTCTTCTGCCATGATAAGGCCACTCTCAGGTTGGAGAAGCAACACCTCATATTCCGTCTGGGAAGCCTTCAGCCTGACAACATGAATATCGATTCTCTAACTTCCTGTAATTTCTCCCATCTATCCCTTTTCTTTTTCCATTCCCTATTCTGGTTCCCCTCTTACCCCATCTCTTCAGCTCACCCGCCCATGACCTCCCTCTAGTGTCCTTACTCCTTCTCTTCCTCCCATGGTCTATTCTCCTCTCCTATTAGATTCCTTCTTGTACAGCCCTTTGGCTCTTCCACCTATCGCCTCCTCGTTTCTCACTTCACCCTCCCTCCCCCCACCAACCCACTTCTCTCCCCCCCCCCACCCATCACTTGCCAGATGTACTTCTTCCCTTCCCCTAACTTTTTTTTATTTTGGCTTCTTCCATCTTAGTTTCCAGTTCTGATGAAGGGTCTCAGCCCGAAACATCAACTGCTTATTCCTCTCCACAGATGCTGTTTGACCTGCTGAGTTCCTCCAGCATTTTGAGTTCATTGCTCTGGGTGCTCATCATCTGTAGAAACTCTTGTGTCTACAATAGTGTTACTGGGGCTTGAGGGACTGAATTATGGAGAGAGTTGGGACTTTAGTCCTTGGAGCGTGGGAGAATGGGAGATAATCTTATAGAGCTGTATAAAATCATGAGAGGCCTAGATAGGGTCAATGTGGACAGTCTTTCCCCCCAGGGTGGGGGAATCAAGAACTAGAGGACATTAGGTTTAAGGTGAGAGGGGAAAGATTTGGAGTGGCATGGTAGTGTAGTGGTTAGCACACTGCTTTAGAATACAGGCAACCAGGGTTCAATTCCTGCCGCTACTTGTAAGGAACACACACAAAATGCTGGTGAACGCAGCAGGCCAGGCAGCATCATTAGGAAGAAGTACAGTCAACGTTTCGGGCCAAGACCCTTCGTCAGGACTAACTGAAGGAAGAGCTAGTAAGAGATTTGAAAGTGGGAGGGGGAGGGGGAAAATGATAGGAGAAGACAGGAGGGGGAGGGATGGAGCCAAGAGCTGGACAGGTGATTGGCAAAAGGGATACAAGGCCGGAGAAGGGGGAGGATCATGGGATGGAAGGCCTTGGAAGAAAGAAAGGGGGAGGGGAGCATCAGAGGAAGATGGAGAACAGGCAAGGAGTTATTGTGAGCGGGAAAGAGAGAAAAACAAATTAGGGATGGGGTAAGAAGGGGAGGAGGGGCATTAACGGAAGTTAGAGAAATCAATGTTCATGCCATTGGCTACCCAAATGGAATATAAGGTGTTGTTCCTCCAACCTGAGTGTGGCTTCATCTTGACAGTAGAGGAGGCCATGGATTGATTTAAATTTGCTACTTGTAAGGAGTTTGTGCGTCCTCCCATGACTGTGTAGGTTTGCTCCAGGTGCCCTGGTTTCCTCCCACAGTCCAAAGACATACCAGATGGGAGGTTAATTGGTCATTGTTAATTGTCCTGTGATTAGGCTAGGGTTAAATCAGGGGTTGCTGGGCAGCACAGCTGGAAGAGCCTGCACCATGCTGTATCTCAATAAATAAATAAATCTACTAAGAGGGTGAAAGGTAACCTTTTCACCCAGAGGGTGGTGAGTATATGGATTGAGCTGCCAGAGGAAGTGGTACAGACCAGTAGGGCTGAATAGCCTGTTTCTGTGCTATATCACTATGTGACTCTTTGCTACTTTCTCGGTCCTCTTTATCTCTTTGTCCTGAGGATGTCTGCCCTTCTTACCCTTTATTCATTAGAGTGTCTCAAAAGAAGAGAGCTCAGTGAGGGTGAGGTTAAGTAGAAACTCTGCAGTGAGACAGTCTAAATTACAGAGATGGATTCAATGAATGCTGGGCATTGGGGACTCTTCCGTGGCCAGGCTTCTCCAGGTTCCTGTTTCATCCCACAACCCAAAGATGAGCAGGTTGGTAGGTTAACAGCTGGCCCTTGGTTTTTGACATGTGGAATCCGGGGTGAGTTCAAAGGAATGGTGCGGGTGGGGGGGTGGGGTGGGAGAGAATAAAATAGGTTAGGGTAGGATTAGTCTAAGGCTGGCTGTTAGCTAGCCAGTGTCGACTTTGTGAGCCAAAGGTCCCCTTCCCAGCTGTATCTGAGACTCTCTCATTTTAAATCTCCTCTGGTCACTGGTCGGTGCCCAGCCTTTCCTGGACAGTTTTACAGCCTCCCGGTTCCCCAGCACCAGATGGAATTGTAATCAGTTTCCGGAACTTCGAACTCAACTGATAATCCAACCTGCGCGCCTCTCCTCTTTTTCTTTCCCTCCCCTCCCTTGCCTCCCAGACAAGAGAAGTGTGTGTGTGTTTTGAGTTGGGGGGTATCTGAAGTGCAGAAACCGAGTCGGGCTAACCCAGAGAAAAACCGACTGACGCTGGCGGCAGCGATCCTGAGCAGGGTCACCACATCTTGCTGCAGGATTGGAGCAGTTCCGTGAGGCTGGGTGCAGTGGGCAAGGCATGGGCAGTGGTGGGCAGGGGGTTGTCTGTGGATTGGCATTGGCCCAGGGACGCTGCACGTCCCACCAGAGCGACTGGCTCCCAACCAAGGCGCGTATTTCGTAGCAGCCGCAACTTTATCGGGAACGCGTTGCTGCAGAGTTCCCCAAAGGGTCCGGCTTTCTGCAAAGGTCGATCCCTCACGGGACAAACCTGACGGACCTTCCCGCCCTCAACCGCCCCCCACCTCCAATTCCCCCCGTCCCCTGCCGGGGTTCCGTTCTGTCCCACGCTGGTCAGTGTCCGCCACCCTTACCAACTTTCTGGAAGGCTTTCAAAGCGAGTTTCTTGCTGTCTCCGTCCTGCTGCGGACGCTCGAAGCCCCAGGACCTGCTGCCGATCATGGTCCTCCTTCCCTCCGACCGGAGCTTTGCGCCCTCTTCGTAACCCCGATCCGCAACGTCGCTGTGAGCTGGGCTGTCCCGTCCACCCAGCTCCTGTCGCCCGAGCTCTCTGTCCCTTAGTGAGCCCGCAGCTACGTGTGGCTGCGTTAATGAGACGTGTGGCTCCCCACCCTCTACTTATAACCCGGTAGTTTTAGCTCATACATCTCGCTGCCACTATATAAGGAGCGGGCTGTGCTCAAACGGGAAGAGATTGTGAAAAAATGCTTTCATGAACTACTCAATCCGTCCCTCTCCACCCTCAATGCTTTCATTCACACCGAGGAACGGTTGCAGAGTTCACATTTCCTATGTGGTGGCTCGGGTCCACAGCAGCAATCGGGAGGGGATGGCCTCAGAAACGAAAGAGTTGTTCGTTCAGGACTAAGATGAGAGTTAGTTTCTGCACATTTCTTTGGGGGGGTCGAATCTTTCTAATTTTCTATTCAGAAGAGCTGTGGCTTCACAGTCAAGTGGAGAGGTTGGATACTTTGGGTTTATTCTCACGAGAAGGTAGAAGGCTAAAAGGGTAATCTCATGAGGTTTACAACATTACAAGGAGCATAAGTAGGACAGAGAGAGAGAGAGAGTTTTTTTCCCAAGGCAAGGGAGCCCAAAAACTAGAGGGCACAGGTTTAAGGTGAGAAGGGAGAAGACCTGGGTAATTATCTGCAACCAACTGCCAGGACAGGTGATGGAGGCAGATGCAAACACAACATTCAAAGGCCTTTGGATGGGTATTTGAATAGGAAAGGAACAGAGGAAAGTTGTGCAGATGCAGGCAATGGGATTAGTTTTGGTAGGCATCAGGGTCTGCACGGAGGAGGGGGGCTGAAAGGGAACCAAGCAATAGGTGCAGGAGAGTAGAGCTAAGGTAGAAGTTGATCATGGTTTAACTGAACAGTGGAATGGGCAGGAGGGGCTGAACACTGGTCTGAGTTACGAGTGGCCCTTAGACGATGCCCAGACCTTGAATCACCCCAAAATGAGCCCTGTCCCACTGCCGACCACTGTGCTTTGATCTCACAGATTAAACTGTAATTGTCACTTTAAAGAATTTTAATATGTCTCTTTCCCAAATTAGATTCAACAAAGCAAAACATGTTAAACAAAGGTTTGATATCGGGTCTCCAAAGTATGAGATGTTGTGAGAAAAAAACAGGTTCCAGTGGTAGTGGGAGGAAGAAACTGAAGATAATTAGCCAAAAACAGCCTGGGATAGATGCATTTTTAATAACAGGTTGCTTTGATCTAGAAAGCATTGCCTGAGAAGTTGGTGGAGACAGATTCAATAATAACTTTCAAATGGAATTGAAGATATTTGTACAGACCAACTCTGTAATTTTTCTTTTTGGTTATAAAGTAACAGGAATCTTTGATGTTCATTTCTCTTTAGAAATGCAAAGGCTTGTACAGTGCAATTAGTGACAAACATTAAATGCAGTATAATTGTAAAATTACTGAAGATTGTCAGCAAAGAGGGAGGAACACACTTAAGTATAAAACAGCAAGAAATCCTCAAAGTAAAGTAAAAATTTCTACAAGTGTTTAAGACAGAAGTTGCCAACATTGTGAGTGAAGAGAAGGAGAGGATAGACTGAGTACTGAACATGTTTCAAAGTGGATATGTCCCCAGGCCCAGGTGAAATACACCTCAGGCTGTTAACAGAAGCAAAGTAGATGGCAGAGATTCTGTCTACAATACAGTATCTCATTCCTCCCTCTCTACCAAAGAACCTCCAGAGGATGGGAGGACTATTGCTTACACAGGGAGAATGGGACAAATAAAGAAATTACAGGCCGATAAATCTAACTTCAGTTGGAATATCATCAGAATAACTTTTGGCTGACTGTATAAAGCTTCATTTCAAAAGGCAGAGGTCAATCAGGGAGTGTGCGCTTGTTAAGGGAAATGGAGCACAGTGCACAGCGGTTAGGACACACGAGAGACCGCAGCATTGGAGTCTGAAGGAACAAAAAGTTGCTGGAGGGTCTCGGCAGGTTGATTGAGCAGCCTTTGTGGAGGGAAATGGGCAATCAGCTTGAGACCCTTCATCTGGATAGTTAGTAGCTCTAGAGACTCGAGTTCCTTTCTGTGGTCCTGCTGGTGTGCAGTTTACATGCTTTCTCTGATTCCCCTTGCCCTCCACCCCGGTTTTCCCCCACATGCTGGCCAGAAAAGTTGATTGGCTGCTGTAAAAGCTGTGAAAAAGACTAAGGAGCTGGTGGTAGACCTGAGGAGGGCTAAGGTACCAGTGACCCCGGTTTCCATCCAGGGGGTCAGCATGGACGTGGTGGGGGATTACAAATACCTGGGGATACGAATTGACAATAAACTGGACTGGTCAAAGAACACTGAGGCTGTCTACAAGAAGGGTCAGAGCCGTCTCTATTTCCTGAGGAGATTGACATCCTTTAACATCTGCCGGACGATGCTGAGGATGTTCTACGAGTCTGTGGTGGCCAGTGCAATCATGTTTGCTGTTGTGTGCTGGGGCAGCAGGCTGAGGGTAGCAGACACCAACAGAATCAACAAACTCATTCGTAAGGCCAGTGATGTTATAGGGATGGAACTGGACTCTCTCACGGTGGTGTCTGAAAAGAGGATGCTGTCCAAGTTGCATGCCATCTTGGACAATGTCTCCCATCCACTACATAATGTACTGGGTGGGCACAGGAGTACATTCAGCCAGAGACTCATTCCACCGAGATGCAACACAGAGCGTCATAGGAAGTCATTCCTGCCTGTGGCCATCAAACTTTACAACTCCTCCCTTGGAGGGTCAGACACCCTGAGCCGATAGGCTGGTCCTTATTTCATAATTTCATAATTTACTGGCATAATTTACATATTACTATTTAACTATTTATGGTGCAACTGTAACGAAAACCAATTTAGTCCAGGATCAATAAAGTATGACTATGACTATGACTATGTAAGCTGCATCTGGTGTGGAAGGGTGGCAGGAAAGTCACCTTGATAAGGAGGGAATTGGGATGGGGGGGGTAGGGGTTGGAGGAGGATAAAATGATAGCAGTAAGGGGGTGAGAGCTTGATGATCAGCACGCTCACGGTCCTGTATCGGTGTGGTATGACACTTTGGTTGTATCTTCAGTATGTTTTTTTGGGAAGGTTGATGAAAGCTGTGTGTTTGATGGTGCTCTGCATGGATTTCAGCAAGGTCCCACATGACAGGTAGGTCACAGAGGTAGAAGTCCATGGGATCCAATGAAGAGTGGCAAAGTGGATCCAAAACTGACTCAGGAAGCAAATAGTAATGACTGATTTTTTTTTGTTGCGATGGAAGGTTGCTACCAGAAAGATTCCACAAAGCTCAGTAATATTGACCCAAATGTAGGGCAGATGATGAAGTCCACAGATGATGCAAACATTGGCTGTGTAGATAACAGTGAGAAAGAAAGCTTTTGACAGCAAGAAAATGTAGATGGCCCAGGCATCTGAGCTAAATAGTGACAAATCGAACTTAATCCACAGAAGTGTGAGATCATGCAACAAGGATATACAGTGAATGGGAGGGTATGAGTGGTATATGGATGGACAAAGGGAGTGAATGTCAAGGTTAAAATGGGACATGGGATATTTTCCTTTGTTAGCAGTGACGTGGAAAATTACAGCATCGAGGTTATGCTGGAAGTGAATACAACACATATTAGATCACAGCTTGATAACTGCATGTAGCTTAGAGGGAAGAGGTGATTGTGCTGGAGACAGTGTAAAGGAGGTTTACAGAGATGTTTCCAGAACTGGAAACTTATAGCTGTGAGAAAAAATGCTGAGGTTATTTTCATTAGACCAGGGGAGGCTGAGGAGAAACTTAACTGAGGTGTGCAAATCATGAGGAGTCTGCAGAGTTAAAAGGAAGGACCTATTTCCCTTAGCAGGGTGGCCAAACACCAGGAGACAGAGGTTTAAGTAACTGGTGAAAGGATTAGAGGGAAGATGAGGAAATGTTTTTTCATGCAGGGTGGGATGACCGCCTGAAACTGCAGGAGAGACAGGAACTGTCATCATGGTTATACAGGGGATATATACTTCCCAAGCTTTGCCTCCCAACTTTTATTGATGCAGATCCCAGTGATATTCCTGGTGCAGTCCGAGTGCAGTAAACTAATGAGACATACTCTGATTCCACAAACTCCAAAATGTAATTTGCTTTGATCCATCGGAACTCTACAAAATGGAGAACAATGGGCAGGAGTTGAGCAGTTAGATGTATAAAAATAGAAATGGAAATCTGTCCTTTATCTATCTTCCCCACATGCCTTTTTGCTGTGGGGAAGATAGATAAAGGACAGATTTCCATTTCCATTTTTATACATCTAACTGCTCAACTCCGGCAGTAACAAGTCAGACATGGGGAAGGAAACGTCTCCCTGATTACCATCTCCTGCTCTCTGCTGCTGAATCAGTGATCCTTCATGCTGAACGGGACTTGGAAGCAGGACTGGAAGTAGAAGGGACATGGAATGGGAACTCGGTCAGGGCTCCGTTCCATCATCAAGACTGGCTTGGTGACACCCACTCAGAGTGAGCTGTTCGAGCCCCGAAGGAGGTTACTGACAGACTGGGTCTATGGCAGGCAGTCAGTGAACAAACTGGGTATTTACATTGACAACTCTTGCCACCCTGTCACTTGCAAGAATGTTATTTCCTTCATTCATATCCTCCATCTCGCCACATCTGATCTCATGATGAGGCTTTCCATTCCAGGTCATCCGAGATTCCCTCTTTTTTCAGAAAATGGGGCCTCCCCCCCCGCCCCCCCGCTGCTATCAATGGAGCCTTCATCCACATCTCTTCTATTTTCTGCATGCTTTGCCCTCACCCTCAAGACGTAACAGGCAAAGTTCCCCTTGTCCTCCCCTACCACCCCACGAGCTCTGCACTTAACATATCATTCTCTGCATCTTGCTCCTCCCTTTCCCTTCCCCCACCCTTTTCTACCCTTTTTCTTTCCAGTTCATTTCTCTCCATAGATGCCGACTGACCTGCTGAGTTCCTCCAGTGCTTTGTGCATCACTCAAGTGAGTGACCAAACATGAGCAATCAATCTACTTGACTTCATTCTCACCGATCATCCGACCATGATGTCACCAGTAGGAACGGTGATAAAGTCCCAGCTTCACACCACAGATAGTCTCCATCACGTTGTGGTAAATTGAGTGAACTCAGAACAGATCTGGGAACCCAGAATTCTCTGAATTCTGCAGGGTCTATAAGCTCACCCTCACCCCATCACTAAAACCAAGCCACGGAACTCACCATAGGCTAGGAGTTACCACCTGTGTTAGGAGCTGATCTAAAATGAACTGCCAAGGGGATGAAGCTGTGACACAGAAGCACTTGTTCAAACAGCTCACAATAGACATAGCTAAGCATCTCGTGACCAGTCCCATCAGATCCAGTTGTGAATGATGATCGGCTATCAAACAGCTAATGGGACAAGGAGTTTCCATGAGCATCATTATGTGATTGACGAAGGCTGAAGCATTCATAACTCCATTCATCCGGAAGTGCCAACTGAATGGCCACCTCAGCTTCCTCCTGATACCTCCACCATCACAGGTGCCAGATTCCAGCAAATTCATTCACTTCGTGCGACATCAAGAAATGTCTGAGAACACTGCATACAGCAAAGGCTGAGGGAATGGACACCATCCCAACTATAGAACTGGAGACCTGTGCTCCAGGCCCTCCTGCTTCCCTTTTCCCATGGTCTGCTCTCCTCTCCTTTCAGATCCCTTTTTCCAGCCCTTTACCATTTCCATCTCGCAGCTTCTCACTTCACTGCCTCTCCCCCACCCATGCACCTACCCCCTCAGGTGGCTTCACCTATCACCTTCCAGCTTGTCCTCCTTCCCCTCACCCCACCTTCTTATTCTGACGTCTTCCCCCTTTCTTTCCAGTCCTGATGAAGGGTCTCGGCCTGAAACATCAGCCGTTTATTTATTCCCCTCCAGAGATGCTGCCTGACCTGCTGAGCTCCTCCAGCATTTTGTGTGTGTTGCTCCAGATTTCCAGCATCTGCAGAATCTCTTGTGTTTCTGTTTTTGTTCTATTTGTCTCTGTGACAACACAACACGTACTCAATAGCAATGAGAGATGCGCAATAAATGCTCAATTTGCCAGCAATGCCTAGATCCCCCCCAAAAAAAGAATGAATTCAGACAGGGCTTCAACCACAACATGAATATTAGGTTTGGACTGATACTAAAAAAAATCTTCCTTATAAAGACTATGCCTCTGATGGTATTTATTGTGGGTGGAAGACTCCTACCGATTCATGACAAGAATCAGGATCAGTCTATTTCCAGAGCCTTTTGTAGGCAGCAGTTGGTTAGAGTTACTGATTTTGTTGTCCATGTCCTTTGTTTCTATGTGCTGAGCTCACTGTTACAAATGAACTAATAAGGAGACTGGAATCCAAATCCTTCCAATTTGTTACACCGTTAGTGCACAGTTCTCCCCCAGATTCCACAACCATTAAGCATATTCTTCTAAACTATGACTGACCCAAGAAGAATCCCTTCAAGGTCCCCTGGACAAGCCATAGCAATATCGAAACAAAACTTGCTGGAAGTATTCAGCAGAACAGACCAGCATCCTGGATAGTGAAATAAAGTTAATTTTTTTGGAACATACGAAAAGATCATTTGCCTGAAAGGTTTCTCCAGCTACATATACTGCCAGACCTGCTAAGTGCCTCCGGCAACCTTTGTTTTAATTTAACCACATCGGGAGGGAGTTGGTCAAATTAGTTGGGAATGCTATATAAACAGTATACAGCTTTATTAAAAAGGGGAAAAAATTGTAACAGTAGGGCCAGACCAGAAAAACAAGAGGAATAATTACAAATATGATGAACTTGTGTCTGGAAAGCTACATTGGAACATGGCTATTCCAATTGTCCTGTGACAATCAAGTCAAGCCAAGTCACTTTTTATTGTCATTTCGACCATAACTGCTGGTACAGAACACAGTAAAAACAAGACATTTTTCAGGACCATGGTGCTACATGAAACAATACAAAAACTACGCTGAACTATGTAAAACAACACAAAACTACACTAGACTACAGACCTACCCAGGACTGCATAAAGTGCACAAAACAGTGCAGGCACTACAATAAATAATAAACAAGACAATAGGCACAGTAGAGGGCAGTAGGTTGGTGTCAGTCCGGGCTCTGGATATTAAGGAGTCTGATGGCTTGGGGGAAGAAACTGTTACATAGTCTGGTAGTGAGAGCCCGAATACTTCAGTGCCTTTTGCCAGATGGCAGGAGGGAGAAGAGTTTGTATGAGGGGTGCGTGGGGTCCTTCATAATGCTGTTTGCTTTACAGATGCAGCGTGTAGTGTAAATGTCTGTAATGGCGGGAAGAGAAACCCCGATGATCTTCTCAGCTGACTTCACTATCCGCTGCAGGGTCTTGCGATCCAAGATGGTGCAATTTCTGAACCAGGCAGTGATGCAGCTGCTCAGGATGCTCTCAATACAACCTCTGTAGAATGTGGTGAGGATGGGGGGTGGGAGATGGACTTTTCTCAGCCTTCGCAGAAAGTAGAGATGCTGCTGGGCTTTCTTGGCTATGGAGCTGGTGTTGAGGGACCAGGTGAGATTCTCCACCAGGTGAGCACCAAGAAATTTGGTGCTCTTAATGATCTCTACGGAGGAGTCATCGATGTTCAGCAGAGAGTGGTGGTTCTGTGTCCTCCTGAAGTCAACAACCACCTCTTTTGTTTTGTTCACATTCAGAGACAGGTTGTTGGCTCTGCACCTCCTCTCTGTGTGCTGACTCATCGTTCTTGCTGATGGGACCCACCACGGTCGTGTCATCGGCGAACTTGATGATGTGGTTGGGGCTGTGTGTTGCAGCACAGTCATGGGTCGGCAGAGTGAACAGCAGTGGACTGAGCACACAGCCCTGGGGGGCCCCCGTGCTCAGTGTGATGGTGTTGGAGATGCTGCTCCCAATCCGGACTGACTGAGGTCTCCCAGTCAGGAAGTCTGAACATAATAACTCATCCTATCCCGTGGAGCATAGCCAGTACTGTACACAGAGTGCCATCCTCCCATTTCCAAAGTCCATCTTAACACATTGAATTCTGCTTCCTTAAGAACATTCTGCCTGATGACTAGTGATCACAGCTGCTTATAACTCCGAAGTCAACATTCCCTTGTTTCATACTGGAAGTGCCTTGTTTTATGGTGCCTGATTAGAATAAGCACATCCTGCTGTTTGGCCCAGCTTTTCTGAATGTGGGAGCTGAAATGTCAACTGTTTGACGATTTGGACACTCCCTGTAAACTGCTGGAGCTGAGTCCTTCCTGCCTGACTCTAAATAGAGCCCATAGAACTGAAAATGTTGTATAGAGCTGCCATCACAATGTGTGTCATAGAGTGTCTCAATGTGTGTGTGTGTGTGTGTGTGCCAGAGCCTGTGTCAAAGTGCATGTCACAGTGTATCTCATGATTGGTGTCAGTGTGTGTCATGGTGTGTCTCACAGTATGTGAAGTGTGTCACAGTACAAACTGTGTGTTACAGTGTGTCTCATGTGTATTAGTGTGTACATGTCAGTGTGTGTCACTATAGCCTGTCCTGCTCCAACCACATAGACACCAGAGCCAAGCAAGTTCACCAACAACTCTGCTTCCTCAGGAGGCTAAGGAAATTTGGCATCTTCTCTTTGACCCTCACCAATTTTTATTGATGCAGCATAAGAAGCATCCTACCCAGATGGATCACAGCTTGGCACTGCAACTGCAGGAAACTGCAGAGAGTTGTGGACACAGCTCAGCACATCACAGAAAGCAGCCTCCCCTCCATGGACTCTGTTTACATTTCTCATGGCTTGGTAAATTAGTAACATAACTAAAGACTCCACCCACCCTGGACATTTTCTCTTCTCTCCTCTCCCATCAGACAAAAGATACAAAAGTCTGAAACACATACTGTACCCCTATGCTGAAGGCTAGCTTCTACCCCACTGTTATAAAACTATTGAACAGTCCCCAAGTATGATAAGATGAACTCTTGACCTCTTGATCTTGTCATGGTTTTGCATCTTTTTGTCTGCCTGCACTGCATTTTCTCTGGAACTGAAATATTTTATTCTGCATTCTGTTATTGTTTTCCCTTGTACAACCTCAATGGACTGACATGATGAAATGATCTGTACGCAAAACAACATTTTTCTCTGTAGCTTGGTATGTGTGACCATTTTAGACCAAAGTCTCTCAGAGTGTGGTACAAATTCACTCACATAGCAGTTCAGTGGGATGGAAAATGCTGAGAACTGTCTGACAGTGTGCTTATTGTCTGGCTCCCAGCGTTACCTGTTCGCATCTATTGGTAGGATTACGGCACGGATCAGATGGTGTAATTAAATGGAAAGGCATCTGCTGCAAAGAGGCATGTTATTAATTGTCCCAACCGCCCTGCTGGATTTAGCCGGAAGATTAGAGACAGTCAGAAAAACACACCAATTAAAACAGCCACCCTGTTTCAGCACTGAACCGATTGTGTAGGGAGGATTTACTGCTGGGGTCTGAGTCAGGGTAGTTGGTGAAGGCTGTTTATATTTAGAACATTGAACATTACAGCACAGTAAAGGCTCCTCAGTCCACAAAGTTGTGTCAACCTTTCAACCTACGCTAAGATCAATCTAACCCTTCCCTCCCCCATCTTTATTTCATCCGTGTGCCTACAGTGTCTTAAATGCCTCTAATGTGTCTGCCTCTACCACAACTCTGATAGTGCATTCCATGCTATCACCAAAAACTACCTCGGACATCGCCTTTACACTTTCCTTTACACACCTTAAAATTATATGAGCCATTTCCTCTCCAGGAAAAGGTCTCTGGCTGTCTACTCTGTCTCTGCCTCTTATCATCTTGTACATCTCTACCAAGTCACCTCTCATCCTCCTTCACTCCAAAGAAAGAAAAGCCCCAGCTCGCTCAACCTGCCCTCATAGGACACGCTCTCTAATCCAGGCAGCATCCTGGTAAATTTCCTCGGCACCCTCTCTAAAGCTTCCACGTCCTTACTATAATGAGGTGACCAGAACTGTGGTCTAACCAATTTTATGGAGCTGCAACATTACCTCATGGCTCTTGAACTCAGTCCCCAGACTAATGAAAGCCAATGTTTCATACGGCTTCTTAGCCATCCTATCAGCTTGCATGGCAACTTTGAGGGATCTATGGACGTAGAGCCCCAACATCCAGCTCTTCCTCCACACTGCCAGGAATCCTGCCATTGAACTTGTACTCTGCCTTCAAGTATGACCTTCCAAACTGCACCACTTCACACTTTTCCAGATTGAACTCTATCTGCCACTTCTCAGCCCAGCTCTGCACCTATCAATGTCCCCTTGTAACCTATAGCAACCTTCCATACTATCCACAACACCACCAATCTTAGTGTCATCTGCAAACTTACTAAACCTTTATTGTAGTGCCTGCACTGCTTTGTGCACTTTATGCAGTCCTGGATAGGTCTGTAGTCTAGTCTAGTTTTTTCTTACGTAGTTCAGTGTAGTTTTTGTATTGTTTCATGTAGCACCATGGTCCTGGAAAACATTGTCTCATTTTTACTGTGTACTGTACCAGCAGTTATGGTCGAAATGACAATAAAAAGTGACTTGACTTGACTTGACTTCCTCATCCAGGTCATTTATAAAAATCACAAAGAGGAGGGTCCCAGAACAGATCCCTGTGGAACACCACTGGTCACAGACCTCCAGGCAGAATATGACCCGTCTACAACCACCCACTTCCTTCTGCGGGCAAGCCAATTCCAAATCCACACAGCCAACTTTCCCTGGATCCCATGCCTCCTGACTTTCTGAACGAGCCCACCATGGGGAACCTTGTCAAACACCTTACTAAAATTCACACCCACTGCTCTACATTCGCCAATGTGCTTTATCACTTCCTCAAAGAAGTCTATCAGGCTCGTGAGGCATGAGCTGTCCCTCATAATCAGACTATGCTTCTCCAAATACTTGTAAATCCTGTCTCTGAGAATCGTCTCCAGTAGTTTGCCCACCACTGATATAAGACTCGCTGATCTATAATTCCCAGCATTATCCCTATTACCTTTCTTAAACAAAGGAAAAACATTTACCACCCTCCAATCTTCTGGTACTGCTCCTGTGACCAGTGAGGATGCAAAGTAAATATATATGTATATTAAATAGTTCAATTAAGATAAGTAGTGCAAAAACAGAATTAAAAAAAGTCATGAGGTAGTGTCCAAGGGTTCAATCTCCATTTAGGAATCGGATGGCAGAGAGGAAGAAGCTGTTCCTGAATTGCTGAGTGTGTGCTTTCAGGCTTCTGTACCTCCTACCTGATGGTAACAGTGAGAAAAGGGCATGTCCTGGGTGCTGGAGGTCCTTAATAATGGACGTTGCCTTTCTGAGACACCGCTCCCTGAAGATGTCCTGGATATGACGGAGGCGAGTACAACCCTCTGCAGCTTACTTCGGTCCTGTGCAGTATAGGGGTGGGGGAATACCAGAAAGTCAGAACGCTCTCCACGGTACATCTGTAGAAACCTGCGAGTGTCTTTGGTGACATACCAAATCTCCTCAAACTCCTAATGAAGTATAGCCACTCTCTTGCCTTCTTTGTAGCTGCATTGAGACACAGGTACAATGAAAACCTTGCTTGCAGTAGCATCACAGGCACGTAGATACACAGTACAGATTATTCCATGATAATATATGCATCAGTAGATATCCGTGTAGAGTTATCCTATGCTGGAGTATTTCAGGTTTTCGCTCCCTGGGGATGAGATGTGAGGAATATCTCTCTGCATCCACAGGATCCACCTGTTTGTGGCTTTCGTGGTGATGCCTTTCTGTAGGTGGAGACTGCTCCTGAATATAGACCAGTGATTCCAAGGCTTCTGCAGATGTCAACAATTTCTCAATAAAACTGCAATTACAGGAAAAGAAAAACATGGGTTGGGAGAAATTGGAATCTATCACGAGCAAGGGGAGGGCTCCCTCTATCCCAGGACTCTGGATCAGAGGGTAGGGCTCCCTCCATCCCAGCCCATTGGATCAGAAGGTAAGGCTCCCTCCATCCCAGGCCTCTGGATTAGAGGGGAAGGCTCCCTCCATCCCAGGACTATCGATATGCAACTTTACCTCATGGCCCATGAACTGAATCCCCTGACTAATGAAGGCCAACTCTCCATTCGCCTTCATAAAAACCATATCAACTTGTGAGGTGACTTTAGAGGGAATTCCGCTCAAATGTCTTATGGACGTGGATCTCTGGACTTGGTTCTACGCCATGTGTGCCCCCATAATTGTGTGTGTCTTTATCAGGTCCCCTTTAGTTTTCTCTGCTCCAAGGGAAATAAACCCAGTTTCTCTAGTCCTTCCTCATAACTGAGACACTCCAGTCAATATCCTGATGAGTCTCCCTGGCATCCTCTCCAATGCAATCATGTCCTACTCTCAGTGTAGTGACCAGAACTGCGCACAGTAATCCAGCTTTGACTCAAGCAGTACCTTGTAAAGTTGTACCATGATCTTCCTTCTCTGCTGTCCCATGCGCTGGCTAATGAAGGTGACATCTCATATGCTTTTTTTCACCATCACACATCACTGCGTGGCCAAGCACCTGAGCAATCACATTGTCAGGTTCACCGATGGCACAACAGTGGTGGGGCTCATCACCAACAACGATGACATTACCTGCAGAGGTTGAAGAGCTCAAAGCCTGGTGCCAGACAAATAACCTCTTCCTTAATGTCAACAGATGGTTATTGACTTCAGGAGAACTCACAACACTCACACACTCTTTACATTGGTAACACTGCAGTGAAAACTGTAAGCAGGTTCAAACTCCTGGGAATGGACATCACACACAATCTCTCATGGTCCCAGAACGCATCACTGTTTGGTATGGAAACTGCACTGTGGTGGACTGGAAGTCTCTACAACGAGTAGTCAAAATTGCCCAACTCATCACTGGCACCAGCCTACCAACCATCAAGGACATATACAGTGAAAGGTGCCAGAAAAAGGCCAGTGACATGATGAAGAAACTCACACATTCTGCTCATGGACTGCATGTCCCACTCCCATCAGGGAGGAGGCTACAAAGCATCCATGCCAGAACCACCAGACTCAAACATAGTTACTTCCCCAAGCAGTAGGTCTGATCAACACCTCCACCCACTAACTCCACCACTACTTTATTATTTCCCATCAGTCACCTTATGTACAGCCTAGGGTCACTGTATGGACATAAAATCAATATCTATGTATGTAAACTATCTTATGTACAGGTGTTTATATTTATTGTGTGTTTTTAGTGTGTGTGTGTGTACTTTTGGTGCCACATCAGATCTGGACTAACAATTATTTCGTTCTCCTTGCACGTGAACAGGAAATAACATTAAACAACCTTGAACCTTGAATCCTACCGACCTGTGCTGCTACCTTCAGAGATCCGTGGGTTGTGTGCCAAGATCACTGCATTTCTCAATAGTACCCAGGGCCCTACCATTCACTGGGAATGCTCCTGTTGCTATGGTCACACTTCAATCGCGCTTGGTAATCCGAGGGCCCAGATTCCATTAGCTATAGAGTTAGATTAGATTAGATTCTGAGGACACACAGTCCTCATTTATTGTCATTTAGTAATGCATGCATTAAGAAATGGTACAATATTCCTCCGGTGTGATATCACAGAAACACAAGACAGACCAAGACTGAAAAACTGACAAAAACCACATAATTATAACATATAGTTACAACAGTGCAAAGCAATACCGTAATTTGATAAAGAACAGACCATGGGCACGGTAAAAAAAAGTTCAAAGCCTCTCGAAAGTCCCATGATCTCACACAGACGGGAAAAGGAAGAAAACTCTCCCTGCCATGAGCTTCCAGCGCCGCAAACTTGCCGATGCAGCACCCTGGAAGCACCCGACCACAGTCCAACCCTGAGTCCGTCCGAAAACTTTGAGCCTCCGACACCGAGCACCGAGCACCATCCGAGAGCTTCCTCTCCACTGTCTACAGAGCCTGGCCACTGGATTGTGGAACATGCTGCCAGAGTAGGTACAAAAATGACCTTTTATTTAATTCATTTATTTAGCGATACAGTGCCAAACAGGCCTTTCCTGCTCGACAAGCCATATCACCCAGCAGCCTGTTTGACGATGTATCGCTAAATAAATCAATAAATAAAAAGTCATTTTTGTACCTGCTCTGGCAGCATGTTCCACAATCTTAGCCTAATCACAGGATAATTCACAACGACCAATTAACCTACTAAACAGTACGTCTTTGGACTATGGGAGGAAACCGGAGCACCCGGAGGAAACCCACGCGGTCACAGGGAGAATATACAAGCGTTCTTACAGAGGGTACTGGAATTGAACTATAAGACCATAAGACAAAGGAGCAGAAGTCGGCCATTCGGCCCATCGAGTCTGCTCCGCCATTTTATCATGAGCTGATCCACTCTCCCATTTAGTCCCACTCCCCCGACTTCTCACCATAACCTTTGATGCCCTGGCTACTCAGATACCTATCAATCTCTGCCTTAAATACACCCAATGACTTGGCCTCCACTGCCGCCCGTGGCAACAAATTCCATAGATTCACCACCCTCTGGCTAAAAAAATTTCTTCACATTTCTTTTCTGAATGGGCACCTGTCAAGTCATGCCCTCTCGTACTAGACTCCCCTATCATGGGAAACAACTTTGCCACATCCACTCTTTCCATGCCTTTCAACATTCGAAATGTTTCTATGAGGTCTCCCCTCATTCTTCTAAACTCCAAGGAATACAGTCCAAGAGCGGACAAACATTCCTCATATGTTAACCCTCTCATTCCTGCAATCATTCTAGTGAATCTTCTCTGTACCTTCTCCAATGTCAGCACATCCTCTCTTAAATAAGGAGACCAAAACTGCCCACAGTACTCCAAGTAAGGTCTCACCAGCGCCTTATAGAGCCTCAACATCACATCCCTGCTCCTATACTCTATTCCTCTAGAAATGAATGCCAACATTGCATTCGCCTTCTTTACTACTGACTCAACCTGGAGGTTAACTTTAAGGGTATCCTGCACGAGGACTCCCAAGTCCCATTGCATCTCAGAACTTTGAATTCTCTCCCCATTTAAATAATAGTCTGCCCATTTATTTCTAACTCCAATGCCTCGAGCGGTAAAAGTGTTGCACTAACCGCTATAACAAAAGATTACAATGGATAGGAAAGGTTTAGAAGATTATAGGCCAAACACTGGCAAATGGAACAAGCTTGGATGGGCATCTTGACTGATGTTGGGTTGAAATTTGTCTTTATCTTCTCAACAATCACACCAAATGGGACCTCACTGCATGCTAGGGCTTGGTCTTGTTGTGTGAGCATTGGATTCCACCCTGCTCATGGTCGAGGAGTGAAACATCACCGACATTTATTTTGTTAAGTTTTATCCTATTAGAGGAAATGACATGCAAACCTTGCCACAGCTGTCGTGCATCCAATTGTGCCTCCAGCGTCACTCAGAATTGCTTCTTTGCTCTTGTAATGGACTTCCGTAGGCTGTACCTGATCTTCTTGCAGGCTTCTGGATCACTGGTCTTGGACGGCACTGATCTAGCCCTCAGCAGACTGTGAAACTTTGGCTTCTGGTTTGGAAGAACTCTATAGGTTGTTGAAGGCACACACTCGTCTACACAGGTCTTGATGAAGTCGATAATGGTCTGAGGTCTTCAATTTTATTTTACAGAGACTGTACGTTAGCCAGGAAGATGGTAGGATGGGGAGGGGAGGCCTTAAGGTCCTGCACTTCAGTTTATCTAGAACCTGACCCCACGAGACAATGGAGTCATTCCTGAGCTTCCAACGGCTGCACTCGCTTCCTGGGTGTCCTGCGGTCCATGACCATGATTGCTGTTGGCAGATTTTTCTACAAAAGTGGTTTGCTATTGGCTTCTTCTGGGCAGTGCCTTTACAAGACAGGTGACCCCAGCCATTATCAATATTCTTCAGAGGTTGTCTGCCTGGCGTCAGTGGTTGTATAACCAGGAGTTGTGATATGCACCGGCTGCTGATACGACCAGCCACCACCTGGTCCTGTGGCTTCACGTGACTCTGATTGGCGGTGGGGGCAGGGGCCAGCTAAGCAGGTGCTACACCCAGGGTCAATATACATGGACAGAGTTTCCATCAGGCCTGAAATGCTCCTATTGACATTTGAAAACTCTAGTGAGTCTGGGCAGGCTGACAGCCTGACCGATGAATTCCTAAGGACCCTCAACAGGAAGCTTTGAGCCCTCAGGGTGGGGAGGGTGGGAGCCGGTGGAGGAGTCCTGTTCTGGGCGGGCTGAAGGAACATATTGGGAAGGGAATGTCGCCAACAGTGAAGCAGGTAATGCTTGAGGGCCCTCAGCATCCTGAGGATTGATTTTGTTATTCAGCTAGGGGAAGGTGGACAAGGAGGGTACCGTCTGTCCCACTTGTCTCCCTGTCCCCATCATTGTTAATCTGGTCCTGGTCCTGGTCATTGTCTGGTCAACGCGTGGACAACATCATCCTCCCAGCGGCCTCTGTTGCAAACGTAATTCTAGTTCTTACTTTCTTTATTGATTGGCCTTATCTTAAACAATAACGAGGTGGCCTACAGGGAAGAGATCATCACCCTGACACAGTGGTGTCAAGAAAACAACCTTTCCCTCAAAGTCGCAATAACAAAGGAGCTGGTTGTGGGCTACAGGAGGAATGGAGACGGGCTAACCCCTATTGACATCAATGGATCTGGGGATGAGAGGGTAAACAGCTTTAAGTTCCTCGGCATACTCATCACCGAGGACCTCACATGGTCTGTACACACCAGCTGTGCGGTGAAAAAGGCAGAATAGTACCTCTTTCACCTAAGAACTTTGTATGGGGACACAATTGAGAGCATCCTGACTGGCTGCATCACTGCCTGGTATGGGAATTGTACCTCCCTTAATCGCAGGACTCTGCAGAGAGTGGTGCGGACAGCCCAGCGTGTCTGTAGGTGTGAACTTCCCATGATTCAGGACATTTACAAAGACAAGTGTGTAAAAAGGGCCCGAAGGATCATTGGGGACCCAAGTCACCCCAACCACAAACTGTTCCAGCTGCTACCATCCGGGAAACGGTACCACAGCACAAAAGCCAGGACCAACAGGCTCCGGGACAGCTTCTTCCACCAGGCCATCAGACTGATGAACTCACGCTGATTTGAGTGTATTCTATGTTACATTGACTGTTCTATTTATTATAAATTGATATAAATTGCACATTGCACATTTAGACAGAGACGTAACAAAAACTTTTACTCCTCATGTATGTGAAAGATGCAAGAAATAAAGTCAATTCAATTTATCCTTTGTTTCTCTTTCTTCTCTCACTGCTTCCACATTCCTCATTCTCTGTGACTCCTCTTTCCATTTCCGCTTCCTTCTGTGCCATGCCGACCACCCTGCAGTTCTACTCTGTTTTCTCTCTATCCATTGTTCTGCTAATCTTATCTCAATTATAAATTCTCTCTAGCCCAGGGGTTCCCAACCGGGAGATCCACGGACACCTCGGTTAATGGTAAGGGTCCATGGCATAAAAAAGATTGGGAATTCCTGATACAGAGGAAAGGGCTTTCCATTATCTTTCATCTACTTAACACATTTTCTGATATACCACGTACTTTCCGAACCATAACGTCAATACATATAGCCTATCGCTGTTGATTTAGTGGCTCCACTGTCTTTGGGCTCCAATCCTTCCATCATTTACTGTGGGTGGGTCCTGAACCCCTTCTACTGGTTGGTAGTGACTCTAAAGACATACATGAACAACTTTGGCCTCAAGGCCTCAAACCCCCAAACCCCAGAGTGCTTGGGACTCACTTTTTATGTTTCCTTAACTGGGACTCAACTCCTGCACTTAACATGTTTTAGGTGGATCCTCAAGTGCCTAAGACAAATCGACCCATTCAGTCGAGTCCAGCAAGCACCTGTGAGTGTACTGACGGCAGAAGGACTGCGGAAGGCAAATCTCTACCTCCATTTATATGCCAGCAGAGCCCTCTGCTGTCAGGGCACTACAGTATGGTCTCGCTCAGGTACTGAGACCATGGTGGGACCTCCAAGTGAACTCAAGCACATTGACTATTAACAGCAAAACCCTTCTTTTATTATCTTCAAGGAAGCAGATAAAAACAATGATGGCTCAACTCTAACAACCCAAGGTCAACTCATTCAAGCAGTTGCAGGTTTTTGACAGAGTTAGTGATGCTGTAGCAAGGATACATCTTGGTCACATTCATCCAGACTTAGAGAGGTTGGTCACGGCTAGAATTAACTCCTGCCTGAGCAAGGACCTGGACCTGGACCTGGTGCACTTCACCTACCACAACAGGTCTATAGCAAACGCGGTCTCACTGGCTCTCCGTCTCCATCTGGAGCACCTAGACAATGGCAAAACATTCGTCAGGCTGTTGTTTATCGATTTTAGCTCCGTGTTCAACACCATCAGCCCCTCAGTATTACTCAGCATGCCTCAAAGCCTGGGCCTCTGTGCCTCCCTCTGCGACTAGACACTTGACTTCCTCATCAGGAAACCACAGTCAGCGTGAATGGGTAATAACATCTCCTTCTTGATGACAGTCAACTTTGGCGCGCCTCAGGGACGGTTGCTTAGCCCACTGCTCTACTCTCTCTACATTAATGACCGTGTGGCTAGGCACAGCTCAAATGCCACCAATGCACTGTTGTTGCTGGAACCGCAGATGGCAACAAGGAGGTGTACAATAGTGAGGTACACCTGGCTGGGTGGTGTTACAGTAAAAACCTTGCACTGAGTGTCAGCGAGACCAAGGAATTGATTTTGGACCTCAGGAAGGGGAGATCATGAGAACACACACCAGTTATTGAAGGCTCAGCGGTGGAAAAGGGTGAGCAGCTTCAAGTCCCTGGGTGTCAACATCTCAGGATCTGTCCTGGGCCCGACACATCGAAGCAATCGTGAGGAAAACACACCAGCGGCTTGACTTCATTAAGGGTTTGAGGAGATTCCACTTGTCTCCAGAGACTCTTACAAACTTCTACAAATGTAATGTGGAGAGCATTCTGAGTGCTTGCATCACCGCCTGGCATGGTGGCTCCAATGCATGGGATCACAAGAGGCTGCGGAGGGCTGTTGACTCAGTCAAATCCAGCACAGGCATAACCCTCCCCACCACTGAGGACGTCTTCAAAAGACAGTGCCTTAAGAAGGCAGTGAGAATGCTCACCATCTGGGCCATGCCCTCACCTCATTACTATAAGGTGGGAGGTGTTACAACCACGGATTCGGCTGTGCAGTAGATACGGCAATTGCACTCATGAATTTGCACATGTCAGCTAATTATTATTTTTAATCCTGATAGTATTTAACTCCATACTTGTTGTTGTAGTGCTTGTGGAGACTTGGACGGAGCACAGCAACTCTTCGCTGCCTGCTTGCTTGTCTCCTACCTGACCAATGAATCTCACGGCCAAGGTCAGCTGCCCTCTCTCTGCTGGGTCCATCCTTGTGTGGTCGAGACTTGCTGTCACCCGGTTTGGATATGGCCCAAGTGTGGAGTGAGAGACTCTGAAGCGAGTCAATAGTTCACAAAACTTTAATACGAACAGTGTTAAAGGGAAAATAAAACAATAAACACTAGGCCAAACAGGGCTGTTAACTAAAACTCTCAAATGGAAATGAAGCCTACACTGTGGCTGAAAAGGAAATCTGAACATTAAACGAATACCGCTAGTCTTCAGAGTCAGTTGACTCAAAAGTCCAATTTCTTAGGGAAGGCCGAAAGCAAACAGGCAGCGAAGAGTTGCTGTGCTCTGTCCAAGTCTCGACAAGAACTACAACAACAAGTATGCAGTTAAATACTATCACAACTAAATAATAATTAGCTGACACGTGCAAATTCACGAGCGCAATTGCCATATCTACTGTGCTGCCGAATCCGTGGTTGTGACAGGAGGTACAGAAGCCTGAAATCCCACACTCAGTGATTCAGGAACAGGTTCTTCACCTGAACCAGGAACACCACCTGATTATTCCTTTTGTTCTGTACTATTTGCATTTGTAATTTATAGTAAGTTTCGGTACTGAGCAACATACATTAATGACAATAAATCTGATTCAAAGTTCACCACATTTTCTTGTTTAACGTCACCTCCCATAGCCTCTACAATTTTGTTACCCCAGTGATCACATCCAAACGTTTCTAATAAATTCCAAACTCCTTTCCAATGTATCCCAGCAGTGCAGTTCCTGCCATCTCATCTTGAATTCTATTTCTGGCCATGATTATTTTATTTTAGTTTTGATAGTACTTTGTTTCCCCACACTTTCACAACTTAGTAACCTCACTCTGATTTACATCCTGCAGTCGGGGTTTCTACACTCTTTGTCTCTTTCACCAGTGCCACGTGCTTCTCTGAACTGATGCCTAGAGCCAAGGATGACTGTTACTCACTCATACACAGAATTGTGCAAACACATCTGTTTACCATGACATTCTGACAAAGGGTCCCAGAACTGAAACATGAACTGCTCTGTCCCCACAGGTCCCACCTGCCCTGGGTTTCTGGCATTTTCTGATCTTATTTTGTGCACTCTTGTAGTTGGTTTTCAACTCGGTCTGGGGGCAGGTGTACGGTATATACCGTTCCAATGATTAACCACTTCACATAGTTCCTTCAAGTAACAGCAACCCTATAAGTCTTAAAGTGACAACAATACTCAACATCTGTGTATATATACACCACTGGATCTTTGAACATTGGCATTTTTCTTTATAAGACACCTGTAACTGAAGGATAACTTACGTTTCTTTCCCAAATTTTAAACTGGAAGACAGCCCTTTCAGAAGATGACAATTCACAGACTGAAACTATTCTCATCTGTGCATTTCCTGTCTGCTTCTTTGGCCAATTACTACAAAAACCCTTGGATCTCCACAACTCGGTGGCTCCATCGGGTTAATGAATGGGCCACGCCTCTTTCTGTAGCTTGTCATTACTCTGTATCATTACTATTTTCCATTGAGAGGAAAACCTTCTTTTTCACTTTTGTCACAGACTTGTATCTCAGACAAGTGTTCATATAAGGAATGATTTGCACAACTGTTCCTACATTGAAAATAATTTGTCTAAAATCAAACAAGCATTGAAAACCTCTCTATATCAAAATGCCAATTTTCACTGTTCAGTTGCTTCCTAGCCTTGTACACTTGAGCTTGCCCTGAGTTACTTGTTGCTTGGTTAGTATTCCACAGCTAATAACCAGGAGAGTATGAGTACAAAGATCTCCCGTTTGAGATTTGAAATATAAAACCTAGAAATAAAGCTTATTGAAGCTTTTAACTCGGCAAGAACAAGTTGGTGCAGAGGGCCTGTTGCATGGTGCATCTCTCTGCAACTCTACGAGTTTATGATGAGCAGAAAGCTATTTAGCCTCCATGTCAGCGAACCACTCAGTCCAGTTGAAGACTTTGAAGCAGCTTTTCTGTTTGGCAGTGAGGGAGTGCTGCATCGTTGGAGGAGCTGTCTTTCAGACGGACTATTATGATGGAGTGTCTATTCCCACTCAGGCAAATATGAAAGTTCCCTGGATGATTCTTGAAGGGTGAAAGAGCTGGCATCCTGTGTTGACCAATCATCAACTGATTACAACTAAGACAACTCATTACACAACTCTTAATTCATTGAAGCTTGCACTTTATTGTCTTTACACAAGCAACAACATACTGTAACTATGTTGACCTCAGGCCAACAACTTAAACATGAATTCTACTGTTCCCTCTGACCCAATACCCACTCAGATCACTTTTCCTATTTATAACACCAAAATAGGAAATCTCTTTTGGGCAGATGATCAATCCTTTCTTCACCTAGCCCCTGGCACGGGAGCTCTTCCTTGCAATGGTGAATCTCCAGAGTTATTGCATCTGCTTTTATCTTCATTCCTTACCAATTCAAATGTTGCATTCCAGTGTACTGGGCTATAGGTCACCTGACCGACCTTTAACACCTTTTTATTGCCTCTGGTCCAAGCCAGCATCCATTTATTGCCCTCTTTATGGCTCTTTGTTTAAAATCAGTTGCCAAACCAGTAACCAGCTTGAATCACTTAGGGCAGACACAGACCCCAACAGTCACAAACCTGCATATTATATCTAACCAAAGAAGAACTTCTCACAAATAGCTCATTTGGAAATCATCTCGAGTCCAGCAGATTACCTGCAGCATTATTGTGTCTACTTTAAAACACTGAAAGCCAAGCAACTTCAGTTCACAAAATGGAGAACATAGAACAGTTCCACAAAATGGCAGCCTCCATCTCCAAGCACATGATAACGACAAAGACAATTGATCTGTCTGCTTCCACTGCCCTTGACCCATTTGAGTTCGACATTTTCTTCCATATTTTAATTTCTCCATGGCTAACAGAGCTTATCTGAAACCTATCTAAAGCAATAGTTGACCCACAGCTGGGGCACTGTGTACAGTTCTGGCCACCACATTACAGGGGACATGTAGAGCGTGCAGAAGAGATTTATAGGATTCTGTTACTAATGAAAAATTGGATAGACTGGGGTTACCTTCCTGAGTACAAAGAGGGACACTAGGACATATACAGAATTACATGGAGCCCTGGCAGTTTCCTCTTAGCAGAGCAATCAAAAACTAGAAATCATAGGTTTAAACTAATTAGTAAAAGGATTAGAGAGAAGATGGAGATGTGTTTTTATCACCCAGATGGTGGTGGGGCTCTGAAAGGTTGGACATGTAGGAATCTTCCAAACATTTAAACTGTATCTGGGTATATAGTTGCTGAGCCGTGACATGCAGGGCTACAGACCCCTTGCTGGAAAGTGGGATGAGATTGAGAGCTTGTTCTCGACTAGTACAAGAATGGGCCAAGTGGCCTTCTTCTACATTGTAAAATCCCTATGGCTCCAAGTAGAAGGCCCTGAAAACGGATTTGGAACTGGAATAAGCTGGGGGATTGTATGGGTTTTTAAACCTGCCTTGTACAGGGTATCATTGGATGAGGCAGTTGCCTGAGAGAGGACACAAGTTCAAAGTTCAAAGTACATTTATTATCAGAGTATGTATACTGTATACAACCTGGAGATTTCTCTTCTTGCAGGCAGCCACACAACAAAGAAACACAATAGAACCTGTTTAAAGAAAACCCCCACACAACAAGACAATCAAACACCCAACATGTGAAAAAATCTAATTGTGTAAACAATAGAAAGTAAACAAATAACACACAGAGCATTAAACATCAAACCGCAGAGTCCCTGAATGTGAGTCCACAGCCATGGGGCCAGTGAGGTGAGTGAGGCTGCTCCAGGAATCGATGGCTTCAGGCCAGAGCTGCAGAGTCTTGAGAGCGTCTCGATCAAATCATGAAAATAGTAAAAATGAAAGTAAACATGTGGAACACTAACTGCAGAGTCCCCAAAAACAAGTCCACTGTTGTAGAGTGTGTTCAGGGCTGAGGCGAGTGAAGCCCTCCCAGGAGGCCGATACCTGCAGGGCAACCACTGCTCCCAAAGATAAGAGAACAGGGGAATTGCCTCAGGTATTCGATTGGTCCTGACCTCATCTGTCTATATCTGTCACTTCCCCGCCACAGTCTCTCAACGCCACCCCTGCCCAATCTGCCCATCATCTCTCTCCCCACCTAGTTCCAGCTATCACTCACCAGGCCTCTGCCTCAACCCTCCCTCTCTCCTCTTTAAACCGGCTGTCTCCCCTCTGTGTTCTGCCCCGAGTTAAAGTTTCATGCCCTCTGCACAAGAGGTAAAGAGAGAAATACAAGTTAGTTTTCATTCAAAGTGGAGAAGGGATTTGTAGAACAAGGAGAGCATCTCTCAGAAGGTGCTAACAAATACATTCATGATGGCAGTACCAGCACATTGTTTCCTTGTCTGCAACGTGTTACAAATATGCGACATACCCAGCGGACTAGACTATCCGAATAGAAAAAGAAAACGGAGTCAATATGTTGGTAGGCAGAAACTGTCAGTTCTGTTTCAAACAGAAAGACCAAGTTTCCCAAAATTGGTGACTTTGATACTGAATCCAGACAGATGAGATGATTTTTTCTCCAGCTTGAGCTGGGCTTTGTAAAAGCAAATGAGGCCGTAGACAGAAAGGGGCAGTGTGGCTGTGGGTTGAGGGATTAAAGCAGCAGGTAACCAGAAACTTGGAGACACTCCTGCAGACTGAGCATAGTGATCATATCCTGCGGGGTTTTTTGCTGAGAGAGAATCAGAATCAGGTTTAATATCACTGACATACGTCATGAAATCTGTCGTTTTGCAGCAGTACATTGCAATACATCATAATAAAAACTACAAATGACAGTAATTATGTATATATATTTTAAATTAACAGGTGGTGGGGTGTGGATACGTCTCTACCAAAGGAGGTGTAAAGGCGCTTCTTCCCTCTGCTAGCCTGCAGGTCACCCTTGGGCACGGTGCAGCACCTATTTAGCCTCCAATCAGGGTCACATGAAGTCATGGGAGCAGGTGGTGGATGGTCGTATGAGCAGCTGGTGAAGATCACAAGTCCTGGTTATGTGACCACTGACACCAGGCAGACAATCTCTGAAGAGTATTGATAATGGCTGGGGTCACCCGTCTTGTAAGGACGCTGCCCAGAAGGCAGCAATGGTAAACCACTTCTGTAGAAAAATTTGCCAAGAATAATCACAGTCATGGAAAGACCGTGATCAGCCATGTCAAGTGACACAGTACATAACAAACAAACAAGATATAAGTGGTGCAAAAAAAAAAAGAGAAAAAGTTGAGGTAGTGCTCATGGGTTCATTGTCCATTCAGAAATTCAATGGCAGAAGGGAAGAAGTCATTCTTGTAAATTAGGGATGAGGAATAAATGCTGGCAATGCCCACAGCCCTCAGGAAAAAAACACAAAAGGTCTTGCATCAAACATTGATAAGACAAAGATCCCCAACCAAAACTGCAAATCACTGTCACTGGATGTGGAAAAAAAAACACAAAAAGACTTGGACAATTTATTTATTTTAACTTTATCTATTTGGAGATACGGCCTGGATTAGGCCCTTCCAGATTAGGCACTGCCAGCAACCCCTGATTTAACCTAGCTTAATCACGGGATAAATTACAATGACCAATTAACCTACTAACCAGAACATCTTTGGACTGTGAGAGGAAACCAGAGCACCCACAGAAAACCCACACGTCCTACGAGGAGGACGGGATTAAGCTAACTGCTACACTACCATGGTGCTGTGGCTTAGTTATTTTCAATTACATATCACCAAACTTTTTTTTTTTGAGGAGCGTGAGGTAGGCAGAGGAAAGATAAGCACATTTTTATTGTACAGTAAATGTAGTTTTATCAAGTACTGCTGTCAAAGCATTTACAGCCCAGATACACAAAAACTCACTACACTGGAAGCCAAAAATGAACTCCAAGGAAGACCAATTAAACTACTCAAGGCTCTGATCTCGAGCCAGCAACTCTAACTCCATCCCCATCCCATAGTACTCAATTCAGTCCATCCTCATTGCTCCCCAGTTAACAGTGATAAAAGCCAAACTCTCAGGTTTTCTTCTGCTGGTCTCTTAAATTTAAACAATCTCCCTCAAAAGATATTCAGCAGGGCAGCTTTTTTAAACTATGCTCCTAAACCGTGACACTCAATACCTAAAATAGTAAGGGATGCAAACTCAGTTGACACTTCTAAATGACAGTTCAACACTTATTTACTTAAACTTGCTTTTAACTTACATGGTTTTGTCCTTTATTTTCATTTTTGTACTTTATCCCATTGTAAAGCACTTTGAACTATATTGTCTGTATGAAAAGTGGCTGATAAATAAGTTATTGTTATTAGTAACTGATCAAAGAATGGCCTCTGAAGCTTCAAAGCACAGTGCAGAGGAATTTCTAGCATGAAGGCAACTCATTGTCTCCCTCATCTGGGAAGCAGAGAGCATACCAGGATTTTTCTGAAGCACCTTAATCTTGGCCATTTCCAAGAAAGAGTTCAGATCTGATTGCTCTAACTGTAGACAGGGCTCCCTGCTATTTGTTACAGAGGAAGTCTTTCCTAAAATTCAGCTACCATCCTAGTGGCAAAAGATTTCCTCCCAAAGATTTTGTGAGGATTATGCCTGCTAAAAAGCAATATGCACATGATCTTCAATATGCAACTCCTGGCCAGTGGAGGGCAGCACCAACAATTGTGTGGTTTGAATGACCATGTACAAGCCTACAACTGTTAATCAAGTAGTAGTGGGAAGAACCTACTTGCATATAGCATCATTAAGGATCGTTCACAAAAAAAATTAAACACAAGTTAAACAATTTTTTACAAGAACACAATTAGAATAAAAAAGTTCTTGTTAGTGCAAAGTGATGAAAGTGGTCAGTGTGCTGCTAAACCATAGTGATTAGGGTTGTGCCAGCTGGTTCAAAAACAAATGATTGAAGGCAATAGACATTCTGGAACCTGGTGCTGGAACTTCAGGCCTCTGTATCTCCTGCCTAATGGTAGCTGTGAGAAGATGGCATGGCCCAGATGGCAATTCTGTTAACTCATGATGTACCATTAATCATAACCTAGTGTAGATGATTGTCAGGCAAAGTTGTCATTACTTCAATCTTCTTCCTAATCTCTTTTGATCCCAACAAGTTTGCTCTTAAGTGTATTGATAGGATTAATGGGATTGTGTCTTAATCAGGACTCTAGCATCTGCAGTTTCTCACTTATAAACAGTGATTAAGGACCTCGCGCATTCAGAACACATAAAACATTCCCCAGAGAGCTTCAACTAACAAGAACAAATGGTAAGTTGAAATTGCAAACACGAGGAAATCTGCAGATGCTGGAATTTCAAGCAAACACACATCAAAGTTGCTGGTGAACGCAGCAGGCCAGGCAGCATCTATAGGAAGAGGTACAGTCGACGTTTCGGGCCGAGTCCTGACAGAGGGTCTCGGCCCGAAACGTCGATTGTACTTCTTCCTATAGATGCTGCCTGGCCTGCTGCGTTCACCAGCAACTTTTATGTGTGTTGCTGGTAAGTTGAAATAGCTGTTTAGTTTAACCAATGTCATTGCATTAAAAGGTGTTGGCTCTAAGTGTTCAGAGCCCAGTACGGTCCTCAGAGCTGCAGAATACGCAGTATATCCTCGTACTAGAGGAGAACTCAAATGATTTTCTTTTATTTATTCAGGCCAGTATTTTGAGAATCAGATTCAGTTTTATTATCACTGCAATGTCCTGAAATTTGTTACTTTGTGGCAACAGTAAAGTGCAAGGCATTTAAAAAAAAACACACATTTCAAATAGACAAATGAAAAAACTGCAAAAGAGGAATAGTGAGGTAGAGCTCATGAACCATTCAGAAATCTGATGGTAGAGGGGAAGAAGCTGTTCCAAAAACAATGTGGGTCTTCAGGCTCTCTGGTGGCAGTGATGAGAAGAGGGCCAACAATGTAGCTGAGTCTACCAACCTCTGCAGTTCTTTCTAGTCCTGTGCATTGGAGGTTCCATACCAGGCAGTGATGTAACCAGTCAAAATATTCTCCACTGTATCTGTAGAAATTTGCTAGTCTTTGGTGATAAACCAAATCTCCTGAAATTCCCAATGAAGCACAGCTGTTGGTACACTTTCTTCATGATTACATCAATGTGTCAGGCCCAGGATAGATCCACTGAGATATTGATGCCCAGGAACTTGAAGCTGCTCATCCTTTCCACTGCTGACCCCTCAATGAGGACTGGCCTGTGTTCCCTCAACTTCCCATTCTTGGATTGCCTAACAGCACTGGAAAGGAGCAACAAACAAGCTGCTGGAAGAACTCAGCAGGTTAAGCAGCTTCCGTGGAAGGAAAGGAACAATGTTTCTGGTCAAAACCCTGCATCAGAACTGTGGTGGAGAGGTAAGGTGGGCCAGTAGAGAGAGAAGGGGAGTGGAGAGACAGGAGCCCAAGATGATTGGTGGAACAAGGAGGGGTGAATGATGACAGGAAGGTAGCACCACGTAGGCGAGTGGAATGGAGCTAGGAGATAGCATTGTTTTGTTAGGGGGGAAAAGAGGGAGAGTGGCTGTTAGAAAATTGTTGCTGGAGAGTGGCAAGCAGGAACACAAATGACTACTAGTCTAGAAGCTGACAAGTAGTTGAAAATAGGAACCATTAGGGAAGAGGTGAATGGCAGGTGGTGATCATCATCTACCTTCTCCACTGCCAGGGTGAAGCCTGTTAACTAGAGGAACAGGACTCATTCTGCATAGACAGTCTGCAATCCAGTGAAATGAACCCTAAGTACTGCTGTGTTACATAACCTTCCCCTCCTTGCCCCATTTCCCTTTCCTCCTCCCTCTCTTGGTTCCATCCACCCACTACACACACCGTAGACAGTCTCCAAGGAGAAAAAACAAAAACAACAGGGAGTGTAAATTGAGCCAGAACATGTAATGGAAAGTTCTTAGACAGAACCAGACTAAAGAGTACAAGCTGCTTTTACACACACGCACTGCAAACCTCAGAAGCAAGGTTGGTGAGATGCCAGTGCAATCTGGGGCCGCTACATTGTGCTAGTAAGGTTGCTGGCCAAGGAAAGGAGTGATTTCAAAATATTCCTGGAAACAGTTTTGGAAAGAGAAAGGTTGTGAAGAAAGAAAAGGGTGTGGCAAAAACTAAGTCTCAAGTCTGGTGACCCAGGCCTGTACAAGAAAACCAGGTACGACAAGGAGAGCTATTTCAAGAGCGAAAGTACAATTCCCAGTGAGGTGTTGGGGGGGGGGGGTGACATCAGATGTACGACAACTCTGGCAGGATTTACAGGACATTACTTCCTACAAAGCAAAACCCAATAGCATGAATGGCAGCGATGATTCATTACCAGATGAAATTAACGCCTTCTATGCCCGCTTTGTAAGGGAGAATATAACTACAGCTGTTAAGATCCCTGCTGCACTGACCTGGTGACCGTGATCACTGTCTTGAAGGCTACTGTCAGACCATCTTTCAGGAGGGTGAACCCTCACGAGGCAGCAGGCGACTATGGGGTACATGGTAAGGCTCTGAAATCTTGTGCCAACCAACTGGCGGGAGTATTCAAGGACATTTTCAACCTCTCACTGCTATGGTCAGAAGTTCCCACCTACCTAAGAAGAGCAGTGTGAGCTGCCTTAATGACCATCACCCGGTAGCACTCACATCTATGGTGATGAAATGCTTTGAGAGGTTGGTCATGATCAGAATCAACTCCTGCCTCAGCAAGGACCTGGACCCAGTGCAATTTGCCTATTGCCACAATAGGTCTATGGCAGACACAAACTTCAATGGCTCTTCACACAGCCTTAGATTACCAGGACAATACAAACACCCATGTCAGGATGCTGTTTATGACTACAGCTCAGTGTATAAACACCATCATTCCCAGTCCTGATGATAAGCTACAGAACCTGGGCCTCTGAACCTCTCTCTGCAATTGGATCCTCAACTTCCTAACCAGAAGACCACAATCTGTATGGATTGGTATTAACACCATAACCGGCGCACCTCAGGGATATGTGTTCAGCCCACTGCTCTACTCTCTATATACCCATGACTGTGTGGCTAGGCATAGCTCAAGTACCATCTATAAATTTGCTGATGATACAATTGTTGGCAGAATCTCAGATGAGGGAGTACAGGAGCAAGATATACCAGCTAGTTGAGTGGTGTTGCAGCAACAACCTTGTACTCAACATTAGTAAGACAAAAGAGCTGATTGTGGACTTCAGGAAGGGCAAGAAGAGGGAGCATGAACCAACCTTCAGAGGGGTCAGAAGTGGAGTGAGCAAGTTTTTGGGTATCAAGATCTCTGAGGATCTAACTTGATCAACATATTGATGCAGATATAAAGAAGGCAAGACAGCAGCTATTTTTCATTTGGAGTTTGAAGAGATTTGGTTTGTCACCCAAGACACTTGAAAACCCTGGTGAGCATTCTGACAGGCTGCATAGGGGGAGGGGCACACTGCACAGGATCGAAAGCTTCAGAAAATTGTAAAATTAGCCAGCTCTGTCTTGGGTAGCAGCCTCTGTAGTATCCAAGACATCTTCAAGGAGTGGTGTCGCAGAAAGATGACGTCCATTATTAAGAACCCCAGCACCCAGGTCATGCCCTCTTCTCATTGTTACCATCAGGTAGGAGGTACAGAAGCCTGAAGACACACACTCAGCGATTCAGGAACTGATTCTTCCCCTCTGCCATCCGATTCCTAAATGGACATTGAACCCTTGAACACTACCTCACTTCTATTATTTCTGTTTTTAATATAACTTTAACATACTTACTGCAATTATTTTTTTCTATATCATGTATTGCATTGTACTGCTGTCACTAAGCTAACAAATTTCGCAACATATGTTGGTGATATTAAACCTGATTCTGGTTCTGAAACTGCAGTTCTAGAGAGCAAATTCTGGAACATTCAAGAGCGGAATCTGTTTAAAATAGAAATATGTGATAATATTACTAATTCTTTACTCTCTTTTGTTGTAGCTGCACTAAACTTGCAGGGAAATTACAGAGATGTGCAAAACTCATAGGAGTTGATGGTGGGGACTTCATTGGTATAAGGGGAAAGAGGAGGAAATTTCCAAAATTTATGAGAAATTTGATCAGCATTTCTGGCCCAAAAAGGTAGCATTAACCATAACACTTTGTTTTATTTTATTTCCTTTTAGAACAGAGATGAGAAGGAATTTCTTGAGCCAGAGTGTGGTGAATCTATGGAATTCTTTGCCAAATCTTTATGTATATTTAAGGCAGAGTTTGATAGATTCTTGATTGGTCAGAGCACAAAGGGATACAGTGAGAAGGTAAGATATTGGGGCTGAAAGAAAAATTGAATCAGCCATGATGAAATGGCTGAACTGACTCAATGGGCCAAATGGCCTAATTCTGCTCCTATATCTTATGGTCTTATTTAAAGGTACAGCATGGTAGCAGGCTTTTCTGCCCAACAAGCACGTGCTGCTCCAAATTCACCCATTTGACCAATTAACCCACTAACCATTACTTCTTTGGAATGTGGGAGGAAACCGGAACACTTGGAGAAAACCCACTCAGTCACAGGGAGAACTTACAAAACTTCTTACAGGCAGCAACGGGAAATGAACTTGGGTCACTGGTGCCGTAATAGTGTTACACTACAGCGCTGCCCCAACTCCTTCTTGAAGTTCTCCTAGTGACAGAGTAAACAATCCTCCCAATGTTATTGCCTACTCCCTTCAGAATAATTCACCTGTGACTTCTCATCAGCAATCATCTGTTTCTCATTGTCTAACCAATTCAAACATTTAATTTTATTTCAGATTTATAGCATCTATAGTGTTTTACTACATGTAAGAAAGCTTTTACTGACTGTAGCTGATTAAGTACTCAGTGTGGTCATAACCAGTAATCTTTGCCTTGATCTAGGTCATGTTGCATAGCTAAAAATGGAAAGGTACAAGAATGACAGAAAGAGATAGAAGAACCAAGCAACACTGACACACTTCAATATTTTTATTAAGAAAAAGTTAACATCTTATATATATTCCATTATAAACAAACATTCTACAGTTCTAAGAAAGCACTCAGCTATGCATTCAATAATTAATGGAAACTGCACAAAAAAACAATAAATACTAGAAGTGCCATTTACAGCATACAGAAGTGGACATACGGAAATTTGAAGATATTTTAAATTAAAGATGAATCTTCATTGCAAGATGGATTATATATCCAGCTATAAACACAATGGCCTTAAAATTCCATCTAGGGAATCAGCTGCAAGTGTTGGATCAAAATTCACATCCTCAAATGGCAGAAAGCAATTCCATACAAACATGTCCAGCTTGCATCAAGGGCATACTGTTTAATGAGATTAAAACACGAAGAATTTAAAATAAAACACACCCACACACAAGGATTCCTGCCTGTCTGATGTATACATCTGAATCAACTAAAAAAACAGGCAGCAGCTAAGCTCAACCAGCCGCAACACATTAAAATGGAGGGACCTTGAGTTACATAACACCTAACTTTCTGCCAAGTGAAAGAGGAGGAAAGGTGTGGACTAGAGGCGATGGACAGGTTGTAACAGTGCAGTAACAGTGACACGAGAAAGGCTTTAATTTAGAAATAGTATAGGTAAGTGGGAGAGCCCAGGCTTGCAGAAGGCTGCCTGATTGAGTGCTGTCAATAAGACTGCAGATCCCCAACTCTCAAGGTGAGACAGCACAAGCAGATCACCTGCCTGAAGCCAAGTACACATACAACCTCCTGCAAACAAATGCCCCCACCAACCACTGGATGAGGAAATGGTGGCAGCCTTCACTAACCATCCTCTCCAACAAATACCTGCTTTGCCCCTCACATACACAACATGCATTAATACTTCAAATATCTCAATGCACACTAGAAATACTGTCAATATAGGAAAACCCAGGTGTGCTATACAAGTCTGAAATCTAAATGGCACAAATGAATAGATACAACTGATAAATAAAATAGCTTCATATGGAGGACTCAATTCAGGTTAAAATACAGATAATGCCATTGTTAAATCTATCTGAGCAGACTGCCAACAATACACATTAATAGCACAATAGCGTAAAGGTGGGTCCTGCCAGTGAAAGGGTTCATTAACTGGTGTCTTTAGAGTGTCAGAACTGAGCACATTTTACATAGAACAACTATCTAGATCCAGAGTTAATTGCTGGACAATAAAGGTCTTCTTAGCTCCACTATTGGTTCACAGCATCCTTGTACCTGTTAAGACTCATGTCAGGAGAGCTTCATACAGCACAAGAATTTACCTAGCACACATCCATTAGCTGCACTTGAGCCCCAAAGAGAGAACTAGCAAGCTGAGTGCAAAAGGTGCCAAACTTAAATCAATCTTGCCAACACAGCAACCTTCTCTTTACCTCCCATCAGGAACATTCTTTTGAGTTGGCCTTGTTCCCTACTTAGCTAACTTTTCAGGAATTAAAAGTAAACAACTAAAATAAATATTTAGCCAACGCCATTGCTCGACCCCAGGGAGGTGATAATAGCCAGGGAGGTGATAAAAACAGAATTTGCTCAGATCGCTTTACACTGAGTAACCCCAGCTTCTGAAATCACATACAAGAGATGAGCCCAGCCACCTGTTGTTCTTTAACTGGTCTTAGATGAAGAACCAGATGGCTTGAGGTATTCCACAATTGAGTAACTGCATCCAGAACTAAATGTTCCACTCAGAAACCAAACCTTTCACTTCCCTGCATTTAAAGAGCACCCCTGCTATATTAAAATGAGCAGCCTACAGGAGAAATCTCATAGTAACCAATCATTGCCTTTCATACCTCAGGTCAGAAACTTGGGGCAAAACAAGTACTCACATTCGGCAGACGCAGCCTGGGTCTGTAAGAAAGACTTCAGAAAAGAATAAGCCCACTAGTAAAACAATGAACAAGCTACACTTATGCAATTCTGCTTGTGATGCTCATCCAAAATTGCAACTGCTCTGTAAAGTTATACAAACATGGCTCACAATGACAAACTAGGAAGTAAAAGTGGATTGAGTACTATTGTAGCTCCTGGTATACAGACACAAACAGGAACGTAACAAAACCAAAAGGAATAGACATAAGGCTTTCTATCAATGGGGTTTAGACTCAAACTGATGCACAAACACATCAGTAAATGTGTGAAGGCGGAGAATGAAAAATATTACAGCAACATAGAACAGTTTTCATTAAATAAACCCAGCAAATCAATAGCATGGGTTCGACTGAAAGTAGCTTAAAGGATTTATGGAAAATCCTTCTATTATGCTTTGAAAGTCACTGAAGATTTAAAATGAGTATACCCATGCAGGTAGGAACACAATCTTTCACATAATTAGATTTCTTTGCAATTACCTAGCATTGTGCTAACACAAATGATGGCCAAGCATGGAAACCACAAGTCATAGGGCTTCATGCAGCAATGGTTAACATTGTCAACAACTACTGGTCTGAAACAATATCTAAACTGCCAGAACCCCATTCAAAGCTATTAGCATCTTGGCAGCACAGCTAAGGGAACTGCTACATTTCGGATCCAGGTTTGATCCTAAACTTTGATGCTGTTTGTATGAAGTTTGCATGTTTTGCCAGTAGCCATCTGGATTTCATCCCACATCCCTCAAAGCTAGAGCTGCCCACTGTAAATTGCCCCAACTCCTTCCTAACCAATTTCCCTCCTTATTCAAGTCAGTGATACGCTCTTCAGCTGTCATCTATCCAAATGAAAGCAGCACAAACTGAAGATCTCACCTGACTACTAAGTCTTCATAAGCAAAGATTTTACCCAATTGAGTCTAAGGAAAAGGGTTCTTTCGTTTCAAAAAGCCAAATTTTATTCAAAGTAGTTAGCTTTTTGTCATAAGCAGACATGAACTGATTTATTCTCATGTGCTACCAGGGAAAGATGTGTATATTTGCAAGTTAGAGGAAAATAGCCTTGAAGTCAAAGAGCCTGTAAAGGGATGCCACATACTACCTTATAACTGCAGGGACTCAGGTGCTGTCTGCATGGAGTTCACACTCCTCCTCCCCCCAACTGCTCTGGCTTCCTCCCATATTGCAAAGTGTGCAGGTTGGTAGTTTAAATGGCCACTATTGTCAAACTCTGGTGTGTAAGTTAGAGATGGGGAGGGCAGAGGAGAGAAGAGAAGAATACAAATCAGAGAATTTCATTACTCCACTAATTTTCCTCTGAGCCAGCATAGGATCAAGTGTCTGTATGGCCTCATGCACACAATAAAAATATAAAATTATGTACACCTTTACCAGGAAGGGCATCTTTTGTCATCACCAGGCAATTTTAAAAGGTCTCAAGACTGAGAAGGTTGACAAAATCTCACAGGTGTGTGCTTTTACTGTAGGTGAGAGGCCAGAGAAACCAGAGAGACAGAATGATATAACAAACCAAAGAAAGTGGGCCAAAAATTTTCAATAGATAGTCAACCAAAGTTTGAAGGGGGAATACTGCTCACACTGAAGATTCAAAACTTTAGTTATACAAATTTAACTGCAGGAACTGGACCATTCACTGCTAAAACATCTTGTGTTTATCATGTTAATCTGTGTATTACTGCCAAAAATAAAAACTGGAAATTCTGGAAATATTCAATAAGTCCGGCAGCATCTGTGGAATGAGAACAAAGTTAGTATTTCAGGTCTTTCCAGGGATGCTGAGGTTTCTGATATTTTCTGGTTTTATTTCTGATCTTCTGTTTCTGCAGTTTCATTGATTGCGAAGTACCTTCGCGAGGAATGGATTTGTACTTTAGCACCTTCACCTTTAGATGGCAACAAATCCATCCAACTCATGAGTTGGAAACCTGACTATATTTAAGCAGGATCCAGCTGGCTTCTTACACACATTTTACAGAAAAATCTGTCAGTTTTTCAGCAGTCAGGAAACAGAAACTGAAAAATGGAAAAGGTCTGGATTGGCAGAGCACAAGTAGTGGTTTTACCCAGCTCACGTAAACTGCAGTTATTAAAATATAATATAATCTGGGAGAAGGTCATATCTGAAGTTTAGTTTGGATTTCACTGTTCAGCACCTACTAAGCATACAGACCACAGAACATCAACTATTAAAATGGCATCCTAACTCTCCCCCCAACTCTAATTTTCCTACAGCCATAACAAATGCAAATTAGTGAATGAGGGTCTGGAATGCAACGAACAATGAGAAACAGCTAAAGGATAGGAGAACCTGAAATATCCAAAAGATGCAGGCAGGGTAGTTCAATTCAGTTAGAAAAGATACAATTCTGTTAGCTGTACTGAGTAGGGAAAACTAAGATAGCTTCAGCAAAAACACTTAAGACAATAAATACATTTAATGCAAGCTATCTGCAGTGCCAATGCACAATAGAAAATTTTACTCAAGACGTTAGTATGAAGTAAAATACTCTACAAAATTTCAATTTATCAATTGATTTACTCCACCAGTGATAGAACAGCACCTAGTTTAATGCAGTGCTTTAAAGCAACTTATTTGCACCCACCTAAGTTTTGGAGTGCCAGACCTTCAACATTTACTATACCCCAATGTAGAAGTTAGAGTTTCAAATTTTGTTTTCAAATTACTCTACCTCAGTGATAGCCTGCTTAGTGTTACCCTGCAGAGCACTGATTTGATCCAGCATAATTGGTCCTGGAGTCTAAATATTCACAGCTACACATTCCTGCACAATGCTATACTAATTATCTGATGCTTTTGATTCATGTGGCTCAGTTTGATTCAGGCAACATGCAGCTGGCTGGGGGAGCGCTGAGATGCAAGGCTCAGAGCTGCACAGACCCACACAGTGCAGTCATGGCAGGGGAATAGATATAAATGTTGACAGATCACTTGAATCTGATGGTATTTTTTGTCACACCCCTCTGTATGCGGTGGAAGCTGCCAGCTACTCCCCACTTTTGCTTGGCTGCACGGCCTTCCCCAGGTTTAGAAATATAGCAGTGTCCAGTCCACAGTGATGGCCGGCCAGACATTACTCTGGCCTGAGTACACCCAAACCACACATCTCAGGTCTGAGCAACAACACTGTTTGCGCCACCTGCCCAACAGTATCCCTCACAGACAGCCTCAGTGACTCACTGCACATGAAGCTGTGTAGTGATGAGTCCCACATTGCTGTGGGAACGATAAAAGGGCTGAGCTCTCAACATAACTTGCAGAACAGAACAAAGTCAGGAGAGCAGGGATTTGCCCTCTAACATTTCTATATACATGATTCTATAATAATCCCTTTTAGCGATGTATTTTTTTAGTATTCTTGATCCTGAAAAAAAAGCACAAGGCAGCAGTGTACTAATGCTCTGAACACCATCTCTCGTTCTGATAAAAGAAACCTATTACACTTTGTAGAGGTACCTAGCACTTAGGACCAAATCCTATTACAATACAAACAGAATGCAGTATGCCCTTCTCTGCTTAAAAAAAAAACCTACATTCCCCTAATACATTAAATAGATAGAGCTGGGGCTAAACATGCACTGAATAAAAAATGCTTGAGAATGAGCTGTTTCTTGCCACCCCTTACAAACTGTTCTACTGTTCTGTGAATGTAGGGCGTCTTGTCTTGGTCAACAACTGAAGCTGTTTAACTCTGCCACACAGTACAAGCAAAATCACTCCTAACCCGCGCCCCCCCCCCCTTACTCATGCAGATTCATCTGCAGAACAGGCTGGGATACTGCATATAGCACACTGCAAACAAAAATTTAAAATCCGCAACTTGCTGCTGCTGGAAGACTAAAAACCCCACAAATACAAGTCACATTCCAAGTGATAACATCAGGCCAAATATATATTAGATTTGACAATAGAAAAAGCATCACCTGGATTGGGTGCCATACTGTTAAAATGCACAATCATAGCCACATAGCAACAAATCTCAGTGCAGCTGAGAAGACTTATTGCTATTCAATTGTACTTCATCGCAGTGCATCTCGTTAGTTTATCTTTTCCATCAACATTTTCATTGGTGTGAGGTGGAAAGAGAAAAGACAGCATTTGTTCAAGGAATAACATTTGGACTTACTGAGCAATGGGCAGGTTCAAGGGGCTGTTGAATACACCCCTGAATGATTACCTCTCACCAAAGGCACAACATTAAGGAGTGACTAACCAAGATGCCCTTTTAACCACCACGCCCCTTCTATTCCCCAAATATGAAGGTCAAGTAAAACCACTGGCATCTTGATGATGGGCAAGAAAGGGAAATGCGATGCATTCAGAAAGCATGACTTCAGCAAGACTCTTAGTTGTGCTGCACTGATAAAACTTCACTTAACTATCCAGTTAGACTGGAATTACACACTTCAAATTCAGCCTGTTTATATTAGAAGGCAAACAAAAAGTCAACAATCACAACAAATTCCAAAAGTTTGTACACAGGGTGTCTCTCAAAATCTATTCATGGTTTATTAATCTTGCCATAGAATTGGCAGGGGCCTAGTGAATGAGACAAAAAAAAACAATTTCATGTTTGACTAAACAGTTGAAAACATTTGCCTCACTGCAACCAAATTAAAATGATAACCCAATATACAAGCGGGGCTAGTGCCAGTCATTGTAACGTATCTACTTTACTGCACCATACTTTCACAATGTCGTGCTGCCCACTTCAAGGGCAAGAACAATATCTCATTTGCATTGCAAACCCTATGTTATCATCGGGGCCTGCCTTGGAGAAAACAAACCCACTGAAAGAATAATGGTATTCTGCAGACATTTGTTCTATTTCTACAAATGAGGGCTAAATGAAAGGGTGTTCTCAAAACCATCTTTCGGCAAAATCCTCACCTAGATACTCCAGGAGGTGCTTCACTCCAATCTGAAAACTTCACTATGGACAAATATCACAGCCTTCAAGCTGCCAAATTATTTCCCTATTAGAATCTATCCTTTCAGATACTATAGTCTTTCAAATCAAGAGAAAACCATTCGTACAAGCCCAACATGGAATTTAAGTCACCTGACAGAGGATTAGGGAACAGGACTTCTTCTGAAACTAGTTACCCCAGATTCAGCTACTCCAATCATAAAAATATGGTAAAGTGTTATTTACAGTGACATTTTAAAAAAAGATTCCTACTGTTGTACACTACCAGAGGGTTAGCTGATTAAAAGTGTCCTTTCTTAACTGGCTTAGGTATTTACTTTAAGGGGAGGATAGATCAGGGATCCGAATTGTTAATTTAAATCCAGAAAGGGCCAATTGCACTCAGAATATAATAACAACACTGAAAATTTGCAAAATCATTCTCAACTTGAACTCATTCACCATCAATATCAATCACACACAACAGCCCCCATTTCCCATCCCTTGGCTAGTGTCAGTTGTTAAAACTAAACCCGCAGGATCTCAAGACAGTTATTATAGCAAATGGCTATCCAGTCAGGCTGGGTGGATGCCCACTGGACATTGTTGATTTCTCCTTCTGCTGTGTATGCCAAGATGGGGTCTTCAATGGCACGTGGCATCTGCTGGATGTCCCAAATAAGTGCCTGGTGGTCATCCGCTTGAAACAAAAGTATTGATTTAGTTAAAAAAAAAACAGCATCAATCTTCAACAATGTTAATATTGAAAGCAAAAACAATCCTCTATTAAAATACTTATGAATACCCTTCAAAATTTTGCAGCTTTCCTATGGCGCCTGGCTAAATCCTACATAGTGTAGAACATTTACTGTTTCCAACACAAGAACTCAAAGGCAAAATTAAACATAAAAGAGAACTCTCTCCTCGCACCCAAACAATTATTATGACACAGGAATGAACTGTAGCCAAGCAGAATCTGGGGAAATCCCTGCAGGGAGATCTAGCATTGCAGGCCATGACAGTGAGCTATGTCTCATAGCAGGCACGAGTCTTCACAAAATGAGGATCTTCCAGTCAGTGAAGGTGAGACAGGGCAACCCCCACCCCATTCCAGAGATAAGGAAACAATAAACTCCAGAGGTTCAAATTCAAGCCATGACAATCTATCTGATCCGCCAAGGATCACTCGATTTGTGTGCATATAGTATTTCTATTCAGTGGTCAATTTTGCTGAGTTAATATTGTAAAAACTGGCAGAGGAGGAGAAATGATAAGAAATCTTAAACCATAGATAATTCAGGGTTATGAATAGACACCTTGCAAGAGACTGAAGAAAAAAAAAGATCAGTTGTGAAATTTAACTTGAAATATTTAGAAATATATTATGATAACTTTATGGCCAAGGGTTAGAAACAAAATTAAAACACAGCAAATTGGACAGATATATACATTAAGGTCAGTTGAAAACATGAAAACAGCAGACATTTCACAGACATGAGGCTTGGTGTCTTCCAAAGAACGCAGGTCTTCAATAAATATCTTGGAAGTGCAAAGTGCAACATCAATGGATGTAGATGGCACCAGAAGCATATTTAATTGAGAGAAGGATTAATTAACTCAAAGCAGACTGGTCAGTTGGTCAGTACATTAGGACAGGTAAAATGTTAGGAAAAGGAAAAATATGAAAAACCTCAAAGCAATAGAAAAACAGAGAATAAAGGCTCAGATACAAAGTTAAGAAAGCAAGTAAAATAAGATAGAATCTAGATTTTATGGAATGGATGCAAAAACTAAGTTATTGTTAAAATCCAGAATCTGCAGCTTACTTTATAACATTCTTATAACAAGCCTGCGGATCATTGGCTAAGCCAGTACCCAGTTCAGGACAGACTATTTTAGAACCAATGTTAAGACAAGAATGGAGTTGGGAGGATAAATTAACACTTTTCCAGAGAAATTAAAAAAATAGTTGAAGTGACAACCAAAATTTTAAACAGTGGAACAGTAAAGGTGAATATGGAAATCTATGCATGCCCTCAAAATAAAAATAAGATTTTAAATGACCAGGATAGGAATAATTCGTTTCCAAGGAAAGGTATTACAGGACATCTAGCACCAAAAGCACAAAGGCAGTACTTACCTGCAGTGCAGATGTGACATGATGAGTGTGGAGCCCAGGCAATGCCATTCACGCATGCTCGGTGATTGTTTAGCCGGGCCACGGGTGTACAGGGCACACGGACATCAAGAATCACCACCTGAAAATGAGTAGAAGCTTTTGGATTAACAGACTCAGATGAAAATCTGCTACAGCAAAACAAGAGTAAAGCAGTGTTACCTAACAATTTACATTTCACTGGACTGCCAGAGTAATTTGAATGCAGAAGTGATCCCTTATTTCATTCCCATCTTTAACCATGATAAAAAGAACAAATCTTCAGATGGAAAATGTCAGAAGCTAAACTGCCAGTCACATCATAGGGTTTGTCTTTCTGTATTTGGCTACAGCCAAGTTGATAGGGCATAGCCAGAGGGGAAAAGTTGCATTACAGCTGTGCACCTGTTACCTATGCACAGCACATTCAGTTATTGCAGATGTATCCACAATTTCTGGGCAACTGAGCATGTCCACCTTCCAAATACACCTCTGATTTGTTGGAGAAGCAGAGAAAAAAGACTGGATCATTCTGCAAACAACTTTCACACAATGAATAGAATTCAGGTTGAATTTTAAAAAAACTAAATAGGTTTGGTGAAGTCTACAATGAGCTCCCAATAACCATTTTCAAAGAACTAAAATAAACCATGCAAACACAAGTAATTCTGTAAAAATAACCAGTTATCCGTAACACCATAAAGACACAGGAGCAGAATTAGGCCATTTGGCACATAGAATCTGCTCCATCATTTCATCATGGCTGATCCAATTCCCTCTCAACCCCATTCTTCTGCCTTCATGCCCTGACTTATCAAGAATCTTATCAACCTCTCCCTTAAATACACCCAATCATCTGGCCTCCACAGCTGTCTATTGCAATGAATTTTATGTTTTCTATATTGTTTTCACTCGTTCTTTCTTGTTGTTTACACGATTTGTTTTTGCGCGTGGGGGCACTGATATTCTTGTTGCTGTTTGCGCAATTTGTTTTTTTGCGCATGCTGGGTCGATGTTTTTGTTGCCGTTTGTGCAATTTGGTTTTTTTTGCGCACGGGGGTTGATGTTCTTGCTGCCGTTTGTGCAATTTTTTTGCGCATGGAGCGATGTTCTTGTTGCCCTTTGTGCCACTTGTTTTTTGCACACGGGGGGGCTTTGATGTTTTGGTTTGAACGACTTTCATAGTTTTCTTTGTTTTGAGGTTGTCTGGAAAAGATGAATCCCAGTTGCATACTGCATGCATGTTTTAATAAGTATGCTTTGAATTCCAGATTCACCCCCTCTGGCGAAAGAAATTCCTCATTTCAGTTCTAAATGGACATCCCTCTATTCTGAGGTGTGCCCTCTGGTCCTAGACTCCCCACTGTAGAAAACATCCTCTCCACATCCACTCTATCTAGGTCTTTCACCAGTCAGTAGGTTTGAATGAGATCCTTCCTCATTCTTCTCAATTCCAGCAAATACCGGCCCACAGCAATCAAACACTCCTCATATAATAAGCCTTTCATTCTCAGAACTATTTCGTGAAGCTCCTTTGAACTCTCTCCAATGTCAGTACATCCTTTTAGATAAGGGGCCCAAAACTGCTCACTATACACCAAGTAAGGCCTCACCACTACCTTATAAATCTTCAGCATCACATCCTTGTTTTTATATTCTAGTCCTCTCGAAACAAATGCTAACATTGCATTTGGCTTCCTCACCTGCAAATTAATGTTAGGGAGTCCTGCATGAGGACTCCCAAGCCCTTTTACACCTCAGATTTATGAATTTTCTCCCCATTTAGAAAGTAGTCTACACCTTTATTCTTCCTATCAGAGTGCATGACCATAGTCCAACTGCAGCCTCCCTGCTTTCTCACCACTACATGCCCCGCCACCTACCTTTCGTATCGTCTGCAAATTTGTCCATACAACATAAAAAGCAGTCCCCGGAACACCACCAGTCACCAATCAGAAAAGGTTCCTTTATTCCCACTCTGACTCCTGCCAATTAGCCAGTGCTGGGGGGTTGTGGGGAAGATATCTCAGAGTAAAACTGAGATGACTGCTGTAAAGTTTATCTGACCGATGATTGAATAGGAGCAGTTAAAGCAGGGGTTGCCAAACTTCTTTATGCCTTGGAACAATGCTATTAAGCAAGGTTGGGAACTCCTGAATTAGAGAGTGAGACAAAGTCAAAATCAAATTTATTGTCATGTGCACAAGTACATGTTGGAAGGTGCAAAGAAAAACTTACTTGCAGCAGTTTCACATATCATCAGATAAGCAGCGCTCATGAGTTGCAAAATGAAGAGAAAGTTTAGCCCAGCATATCAAGCATGTCCCCCAGAGAGGAAAAACAACTGAGCTAACAGACAGATGATTGACAGGAAGCTGCAAAGTGTCTAAACAGAAAATGAGGCACTGTTCATCAAGCTACTTTTAGGACTCACTGTGATGGTAATAAGAGTCAACAGACCAATGGGCCAGAATGGGACTGGATAAGGAATTAAAATGACAGGCAACAGGAAGCTCAGGGTTGCCACCTGCTCTCACACACAGAAAAAGGATAGTTTCCACTGGTCCTCAAGCTCTACCCCAACAGCCTCGACATTGATAGGATCTGTAATTTTTGCCACCTTCAAAGAAATCCCACCATCACACACATCTTCCCCTCCCCTACCCTTCGTGTAGGGACTGTTCCCTTCATGACTCCCTGATCCACACTTTTGTTTGCACCAACCATATTCCTTCCAAGGGCACTTTCCATTGCAACTGCAGATGATACAACACTTGTCCTTTCACCTATTCCATTTCCACCAACCAGGGGACCAGTCTTTCCAGTTGAAGCAGGAATGACACCAAACTTCTTGCTGTCTGCCATTTTAATTTCCATCTCTAACTCAGGGGTTCCCAACCTGGAGTCCACAGGCCCCTTAATGGTGTTAGTCTATGGTATAAAAAAGGTTGGGAATCCTTGCTCTAACTGCTCGCGTTCACTTAGCAACCGGATAACCTTACTAATCCTGTCCCAGTGCAGCCCAAATATTAACAAACACTCCTCCACACGTCTCCCCCAATCTACATGCTACTCAATCTAGACTTTCTCTAGTAAATCGTTTGTTGGACCAGATAACTTTGTTTGCAGCTTTTTCACATGTTATCCTATCAGGGAACCCCAATCCACCCTCTACAAACTTCTTGTTCTTCCAACCTGAAACATTACTTGTTGTACATTTCCAACGTCCAGTTTTTAAAATTTCACCCATTCAACTAATTATGACATAACATACAAGCTCAGCCTAGTATTCTGTACAATTTCTAACTGAGTTCATTGGATAGCTATTGCAGTAATACTTCTGTCTGACTTTTCACCTGCTCACCCATACCCATCAACTCACTGCTCACTGACACTTAGGGACTGTCCTGGTCTGTAGAATGCAGTCCTGCAGTGGTGAAATTTTCTTGCTCATCAAGGAGACCTTGTACATACTACTACACCACTTATGCATGGAGGCTTTCTTTAATGCTTACCTCCATGCCATCCATTGCCATAGTGGCCAGATAATTGGGATCTTGCTTGTTCCAGCACAGTCGAAGTAATGGATGGTGCTGGGGATCTTCGTAGATGATGGTGCTGTGTTCCAGGTGTCTAAGGTCAAACATACGCACTGAACCATCTGCACCCACGGAAGCAAACATGTCCCTACCACCTCCTGCCCTACTGAATGCAATATCGTACACCTGCAAGTCGGGGGAAAAACAAAATGCAGTTTAGTAGCCTAATCACCAGTTTCATTTGTGGAAGAGGCAATGCAGCTTTGTAAATTAAGAAAAATTGGTTTAAAACAAAGTCAAGAAAAGCCTTGCTTCAATTCTCAAGCCCAGTGATCTCACTCAGCTGCATTAAAACGCTAGTTAACCTTAAGATAATTTAGGGTGGACGAAAGAAAGCAAAGGTGCACTTATTATTCTCAAGCAAACCCCAATGGTAAGACTTGTGGGACACCACTGGACATTTGACATGACAAATTAGCCTGTCCACATTAATAGGTCAAAATAATTAGTAAAGGATGATGATACAAAAGACTGACCAAACTACAGTAATGTATTAAACTAAATCTGCCTACACAAAAGAAATCTGGATTTTTGAATAGAACTGGGGGTTTTGGCTGGGATTATGAAACTCCAGCTTCCTTGGCTGACAGCTTCTATTGATTATTGCAAAACCATGGCAGAACATTATGAATCAATGTTTTCAAATATGCTAGTAAAGTCACACAATTAATATCCATTCAGATATTACATCGGTAAAGGAGTCTTCTACATTTGGCTGGCGTTTCCCTCTCTGAAGCATGGGAGGAAGTAAGGTGACCTTATAGAGGTATATAAAATCATGAGGGGCACTGAGTAGGGGAGTCTGAAAGTAGGTACGTGGAATGAGCTGAGGGAGGGAACTGGCAGATTCAGGCACAATTACAATGTTTAAGAAATTTGGACAGTTCACAGATATGGTAAACTCAGGTAAATGGGACTAACGTGGAAGAGTTGGGCCAAATGGCCTATAACTATGACGTGACCAAATCTCCCACTCTCTATTCCTCCCCAAATAGGAATGAAAAGTGACCTTCCTGCAGTGCAAGAATGAGCACTTGTCTATTCACCTCTAGAAATTGGGTTTAAATGCCTGTTAAACTGAAGGGCCCCAAGTGATCAAGTTTAGGCAGAGCAGAAAGAACTCCATATTAATAAGGCTATAGCTAACCGAGAAATGGTAGATGCAGGCTGGCATAAAGTGTTCTGTTGGCTTGCATCATTAGTCTTTATAGGCACAAACCACAGAAAACCAAAAGTGGGAGAAAATATTGTTCACTTGTTTGCCAGTCAATGTAGATATTACTTTCTCATTACTTATTTCAAATCTCTTTTCTCATACATGCCAACACCAAAAGCTATTTCAGAAGCATTTTAGAGGCATTGAAAAATAACTAAAATTAACTGGCTCACATTCAAGAGATAGAGCAGCCACCTCTCATGCTATACTGCAGGATTTTGCATTATTCTATACTAATCTTCCCCCGTCTACATAAATAGTGGAATTTCATGCTGCAAAGAACACTAACTTATTGGTTTTAGACATTAGCCATATTTGCACTGATGAATTTTTGAACTCCAGAGGTACGGGGAAAATAAAGTATAAAAATTAAACCCAATTATTGTAGTGCTCATTTGTAATATTACTGTTAATGTTAAGTCATGTAGATTAAAACTTGTAGGATGTTTGGCGATTGTAGAACTATCACTGAAAATGGTTACTATAAGCAAACTGTAATAACCACTGTAAAATTATATAATCGGTAGAACAGTAATTGTTATGAGTGACTCAACCCCCAATATCACAGCACTCAGTATTACAGGAGCACAAAACAGTGCTACCAGCAATAATAACTTTCAGCCTACAAGTGCACCTACTTTGTTTTGTGCAAGCAGCCTCATTATTCTCAAGCCTCCCATGTGGTAAAAGAAAATCAATGTAAACATTTAATTGCTAGGTCCTCATTATGATCATCTAACTTAGCAGAAATGTGGAATTACAATAGGCCCTGTGCTCAACACTTATCTGTTGAACTAAGCATGGATGGACATTGAGACCTCATTACCTCCTTATCATGAGCAATGAGCTGTGTTTTCACATGACCAGAAACTAGATTGACTCGGCCAAGCACCTGACCAGTCTCCAGGCCCCAAATTGTACAAGTGGTGTCAATGCTGGAAGTACCTGCGGAGAAAATAAGCCATTAGTTGGAACATTATTTAGGGCAGCCACAGTAGCGTAGCAGCTAGCGCAACACTTTACAGCACCAGCAATCACCATACTGGGTTCAATTCCTGCTACTGTCTGTAAGGAGTTTGCACGTTCTCCCCATGACCACGTGGGTTTCCTCCGGGGTCCACATTCCAAAGACGTATGGCTAGGGTTAGCGAGCTGTAGGCATGCTATGTTGGCGTTGGAAGTGTGGCAACACTTGCAGGCTGCCCCCAGCACAATCTTCAGACTGGTGTTGGTTGCTGATGTAAAGATGCATTTCACTGTATGCTTTGATGTATATGTGACAAATAAAACTAATCTTTAATCTCTTAACAAGCTCTGAATATGGTTTTTGAGAGATGCTTACATTTTTGGAAAATTGTTTAATCCCTTTAGCTCAAGAAACATTAAATTTTCTCAGAAAACTTACAACTTTTTGCATCAAATAATTCAACACAAAACAGTCTCTGCATTTCATTCAACAGAATTAGTTTTTTCATACTCCCCTATGATTTGATAATGAATTATTTTGCTGGATTACTTTGTCAATTCCCTTTACAATCTTAGAAACTTTAATTAGATTGCTCTAGAACCTCCAATTGGAAATGAGAAAAATCTAACTTTTAAAATATAGTTTCAAGTTTTAATCCTCAAAAATATCCCAATACTCAATTCTGAAGAACTGATGTCATAATTTTTAAACTATTTTCCCCTTCACTATAAGCAATTTGCCTCAGTCAGCTTTTGCTTTTTCCTGTCTGATTTCCATATCTGTCATTTCCCTTAGTATGCAAAAACCTATCTCAATCTTGAATGTACTCAAAAAATTATCTCTGAAAGTCCACTGGGATAGAAAAAATTAATTTCATATCCTAATTGATTTCTCCTTTGGAGGACACATGCCCAGTTACAGAGGAAACAGTTGTCAACCACTCCAATTCCTTTCTCCATTTTTGTTTTATTGAATATACCTTATTCTTCTGACCTTCAGAATATGCATGTTAATTTTTATTCACTCCCTTCTTGCAGACGAACACTGACCCCTGGACTCAATCCAGTGAATCTAAGTTGTATCATGTCCTTAAATACAGAGGCCAAAGCTACATTAAGGCACAGCAAGTGCAATCTCACCCAAGCCCTGTAAAATGATAGCAACACACTCTTGTCCTTGCTAGCAAATCCAATACTTGCTTCACATGCATATTGAATGTATTTCATTAACCAGAAAACTAAGTTCTCATGTTACATTAACATTTAAAAATCAGTTTAATTTTATTCTTCTATTCAAAATGAATTTTAATACCCATTTTGTATCTTTGTCTTATCTTTAACTTCAAAGTATCACCAAGGGTTGTCTATGGGTTTTTAATGCACATGACACAGTTACAATAGCAAGGGTTACTGTCATTTTACAAGACTTAGAATGAGATCAAGTCAGGAAAACCAAATAATTTTGATCCCTGTACCCAAGGATAGTCCACATCCTGTTCCCATTCTGACATGTCTATCCACAGCTTCCTCTACTGTAAAGATGAAGCCACACTCAGGTTGGAGGAACAACACCTTATATTCCGTCTGGGTAGCCTCCAACCTGATGGCATGAACATCGACTTCTCTAACTTCCGCTAAGGCCCCACCTCCCCCTCGTACCCCATCTGTTACTTATTTTTATGCACACATTCTTTCTCTCACTCTCCTTTTTCTCCCTCTGTCCCTCTGAATATACCTCTTGCCCATCCTCTGGGTTCTCTCCCCCCCCCCCTTGTCTTTCTCCCCGGACCTCCTGTCCCATGATCCTCTCGTATCCTCTTTTGCCAATCACCTGTCCAGTTCTTGGCTCCATCCCTCCCCCTCCTGTCTTCTCCTATCATTTTGGATCTCCCCCTCCCCCTCCAACTTTCAAATCCCTTCCTCACTCTTCCTTCAGTTAGTCCTGACGAAGGGTCTCGGCCTGAAACGTCGACTCACCTCTTCCTACAGATGCTGCCTGGCCTGCTGCGTTCACCAGCAACTTTGATGGGTGTTGCTGACATTTTTAGGTATGGTTTAATAAAAGCAGGACTGGGTACAAACATTTAAAGACATTTGTAGCTTTGCAATTCAGAGACCAGAAGTGTAGGCACAGAGAACTCTCAGTTGTACAACTGGAGGAGATTGCAAGTATTGAGGAAGAGGCGAATTACCATGGGAATATTTGTGTTCTGTTTCTATGCCTCACCACGAGCCAAAGTATTTTAAGTCAAAGCAGAAGGATGATGGTTGAACAGTACATTCCAGACCCTTAGCAGGGAGAGCAGGGAATCAGTGAAGAACTGAATTTGACAGGAGCAGAAACAATAACTTTTATTTTCTAAATATCTCATTGAGAAATTTCGACTGGTTCAATAGCCATATCCCTGGATGTGTCTGCTGAAGGTGAGCCTTAAAAGAAAAAAAAGGCAAAGACAGTCGTAATAGCAACAGTAACCAATGAAATAGAAAGCCAATCTGGCTATGACGGGATAGACTGAAAAATCAAAATCAGCAAGCATCAACTGAACAACAAGCAGGGAGGAATTAGCTTTTGTAATGATTTCCAAGGATGCTTTCAAGCAAGACGTGTGTTTTGATTACTGAAGCAGACTGGGAACGCGAGAGTGAATCCAAGAGCTACAATACACGAGTTGAAAGTGATTCCATGATTTGGAAATAATATACATGGCACGATTAGCAAGTTTGCTGAAGCTAAATTAGGGAGTCTTGTTGATAGCAAGCAGATTACAATGAATTACAAAGAGTGTGATCAGTTAGGGAGATGGGCCAAGATAAGTGTGGGATAATGCATTTTGGACATTCAAAGCAGCGTAGAACTTGTACATAGAATGGTGGGGTGGAGCACTGTGGAACAAAGACCTGGGAATACAGGTAGGTGCACAGTACACTGAAAGCATCTGCATAAGTAGACAAGGTGGTGAAGACGACTTTTAGCATGCTGGTCTTCATTCAGGAGTAAGGACATTATGTGGTAGTTGTACAAGTCATTAGTGAGGCCACACTTGACAATGCCTTTCCTATAACGGTGATGAAAATTGCACACAGTTCTTCAAGCTGGTGAGAGCGCACATGGTATTTGGATGCTGCATGGACTAGAGGCCTGAGTTACAGGGAGACTTGGCCACACAAGATGTTTATTCCCTGGAGCACATGACATTGAGGGCGTGATCTCAGAAAATTATAAATCAAGTACATAACTGGCTACAGACACTTACAATAAATCACCCTTTTTGTTTTAAAAGGAATCTATGAGATGTGATTGGCAACCCCATCGATCTCTAACTGGATGCCCAAATGGATTTGGATCAGAGTCTACAATAGCACAAATTATTGCATCAGCAGCAAGACTAAATTTAGCTTTATATCACAACAAGATCATAGCAGAGTTTAATGGATACGGTGCTGGTCTGTTAAGAAAACTTGCAAATACTTAATCACAATATCACAAATGACTTTCTCGACCACAAAAGTACCTTGAAGTCTTATAGAAACCACAGCAACTAATTGATAAGTCTGCTTTTAGGTTACCTTGTCTGAAGAATAATTATTGACAAGGCACTGGGGTTAACCATGTTATTCTCAAACCATCTTCACAATAGGACACAGAAACTCAGTTTAATGCCTTAAGCAAAGAGCAGAACCTCCAATGTACTACCTCCTCAGACATTCACAAAAAACAGCCAGTTCAGAAAGATATTATTTACTTTCTATCTTTGATTACTACTGTACTGATAGGCTACCTCGTCCACTTGAGGTCAGAAAAAAATCAATTATATTCTGGTGGGTTTGTATTCAAATGTATGGCAGACTGCATAAACTTGATAGATTTTACTCTTAAGAATAGCAATGAAATGAGCTATGCTTTCACTCCCTTTTTGATGCAAGAATTTCTATTGAGATTATTAACTGAATTTTAAATTTGCAGATGTTACAATTGTATTTGGACTCCTACCTCTACATTATTAATTCAGACTTCCACATTACTGATGTGGTAATTTAACCATTAAATCACCACACACCTTTGAAGCATCAGTTTGGATTTTTCTACCTTTCTCTGGAATTAGACTTAAGCAGAAAACACCACAACCTTATAACTTTGAGGCAGAAGTTCTTACTCCAGTGCTTTTTGTTAACAAAAGCAGCTTTAAGAGAATTCAGGTTGAAAACTTGGAAGAATTCCACAATAAAGCAGCAAAATTTGGAGCAGCATCTTATGCCAGATTTCAACAGACCAGAGATTTGAGGGTTAAGTAATTTTCCTGTCTTTTTCTCCTGAAGTGCTTTGGCCTTGTGACTGTTCTTCAGGCTTTAGTGTAAAACACGAAAAGTGATGAATTAATTGGTGAATAAAGCAATATATAGGAAAACCAGAATGACAGCGAAAATTAAAATGGCCGTGGCCAAATATATCACAGCCACATCACCAGATCAAATTAGCTAAGGCAACCAAATTAATAATTATTTTTAGACTCGCCAAGAGGGAGTCTTACACTTTACACTGTATCTGTCCGGTGCTCTGAACAATGCAGTTCATCCAAAGACCTTCCCAAATTACCTGCACCACGATGTTGTTTCCAATTAAAGTTGTCACCCTCCACAAAGGAAGGACACAGGTTATGATGGCTCCCAGTTTTCCGACCACACAAGGACTATGCACAAATCTGGAGTCCCATTGACGCAAACAAAATTGACTCAATTCTGTTGCTGCAAACAGTCAACATGCACCACTGTCCTGAGCCACTCAAAGTGCAATGGACAGGAATTGATTAGAGAGCTTAAGGTAAAAGACCCTTAGGGCCAAGTGATCACAATATGATAGAATTCACCCTGAAATTTGAGAAGGAGAAGCTAGTCAGATGTATCAGTATTACAGTGGAGTAAAGGGAATGACAGAGGCTTGAGAGAGGAGTTGGCCAAAACTGATTGGAAAAGAATGATGGCAGAACAGCAATGGCTGGAATTTCTGAAAGCAATTTGGAAGGCACTGGATACGTAAATCCCAAAGAGGAAGTAGTATTCTAAAAGCAAAATGACAACTGTGGCTAACAAGAGAAGCCAACATAAAAGCATAAAATAGAGCAAAAATTAATGGGAAGTTAGAGAATTGAGAGGCTTTTAAAAACCAACAGAAGGCAAGTAAAAAAGTCATTAAAGTAAAAATTGAATATGAAAGCGAGCTAACCAATAATATTAAAGAGAATACCAAAAGTTTCTTCAGATATATAAAGTGTAAAAGAGAGGCGAGAGTGGATATTTGACCGATGGAAATATGATGCTGGAGAGGGCAGGGGTCAAGGACATGGTGGACTAACTGAATAAGTATTTTACATCAGACTGTAGAAGACACTAGCAGCATGGTAGAAGTTCCAGGTACCAGGAGTCATGAAGTGTGTGAAGTTAACATTACTAGGGAGAAAGTTCTTGGGAAACAAATGTCTGAAGGTAGATAAGTCACCTGGACCAGATGGTGTACACCCCAGAATTCTGAAAGGGGTGGCTGAAGAGATTGTGGAGAAACCTGGAAAATTACAAATGTCACTCCACTCTTCAAGAAGGGAGAGAGGCAGAGGAAAGAAAATTATACGCCAGTTAGTCTGACAGTGGAAGACATCGGAGTCAATTGTTAAGGATGAGGTCTCAGGGTACTTGGAGGCACATGATATAATAGGCTGTAGACAGCATGGTTTCCTCAAGGGAAAATATTGTCTGACAAATCTGTTGGAATTCTTTGAAGAAATAACAAGCAGGATAGATGAAGAGAATCAGTTGATGATGCATACTTGGATTTTCAGAAGGTCTTTGACAAGGTGCCACATATAAGGCTGCTTAACAAGCTACGAGCCCATGGTATTAAAGGAAAGATTTATAGCATGGATAAAGCAGTGGCTGATTGACAGGAAGCAAAGAGTGGGAATGAAGGGTGCCTTTTCTGGTTGGCTGCTGGAGACTAGTGGCATTCCACAGGGGTCTGTGTTGGGACCAATTCTTTTTATGTTATATGTCAATGATTTGGATGATAGGATTGACTTTTTTTTTTGCAAAGTTTGCAGATGATATGAAGATAGGTGGAGGGGCAGATAGTTTTGAGGAAGTAGAGAGGCTGCAGAAGGACTTCGATTAGGAGAATGGAATACAGTGTCGGGAAGTGTGTGGTCATGCACTTTGGTAGAAGAAATGAAAGGGTTGACTATTTTCTAAATGGATGGAAAGTACAAAATTCTGAGGCACAAAGGGACTTAGGAGTCCTTGTGCAGGATTCCCTAAAGGTTAATTTGCAGGTTGAGTCTGTGGTGAGGAAGGCAAATGTAATGTTAGCATTCATTGCAATAGTACAAGAATATAAAAGGATGTAATGTTGAGGCTTTATAAAGCATTGGTGAGGCCTCACTTGGAGTATTGTGAGCAGGTTTGGGTCCCTAATCTTAGAAAGGATGTGCTGAAAAAAAGAGAGGGCTTAAAGGAGGTTCACCAAAATGATTCCAGGATTGAACAGCTTATCATATGTAGACAGTCTATGGCTCTGGGCCTGTATTCACTAGAATTCAGAAGAATGAGAGGTGACCTAATTGAAACCTATCAAATAGTGAAAGGCTTTGATAGAGTGGATGTGGAGAGGATATTTCCTGTGGTGAGAGAGCAAGACCAGAGGACACAGCCTCAGAATTTAGAACCGAGATGAGGAGGAATTTCTTTAGACAGAGAGTGGTGAATCTGTGGAATTTAAGGCAGAGGTTGATAGATTCTTGAATGGTCAGGGCAAGAAGGGATATGGGGGTGGGGGCAGAGGGCAGGAGATTGGGACTGAGAGGAAAATTGGATCAGGCATGATGAAATGGCAAAGCAGACTTGATGGGCCAAATGACCCAATTCTGCAACTATAACTTATGGTCTAAAAATTGATCCAGGTCCTCATTCCTACTCAACATTCACCATGATCAGATGAATGCAGATTTAATTTATATGGACAGTATAGTGGTTTACTGCTTCAAGCCCCCTCAACACTCCACAATCCATGCTTTATGGGTAAAGAGTGGACAAGTGAAGGAAGCTGCTGACAATTACAGACTAAACCCCGAGTGGTGCAAATATAAAGAGCTTACATGCCTGGACTGATGAATCAAACACATTAGGATTATCTGGATTTTAAGGGTATGCAGAGAAAATGGTGGTCTACTGGTACAGGTTAGCAGATTGTCCCCTTGCTAATTAGAATGTTGATCCCACAAGTTGTAGGCTGGGATTCTGGAGCACTGCAGTTATCATAGCACAGACTGAAGAATGAGTTCTCCAAAGAATGCTGCAACCTTTAACAGTGGACCAGTTTCAGAGGAAGTCAAAACAAAGCTAATACCTCAAGTGGCAGCAACAGAAACACTACATGCAATAACTGGATACTGCATAGCCCGGCTAGCTCAGTCAGTAGAGCATGGGACTTTTAATCCCAGAATCATAAGTCCGAGCACCGCATTGGGTGCTGCTTATGGGATGACACCATAGTGTAGCGGTCAGCATAATGCTACTACAGTGAGAGCGACCTGGGTTCAATTCCTGCTGCTGTCTGTAGGGAGTCTGTACGCTCTCTCTGTGACCACGTGGGCTTCCTCTAATGTACAGATAGTACGTTAATTGATCATATGGGGTGTAATTAGCGGGCACAGGCTCGTTGGACCAGAAGGACCTGTTACCATGTTGTAATAAAATAAAATGGAATTGGAAAATAGATTAAGCAACATAATCAGGAGTACCAAGCATAATACAAAATCATAAAAATTAAGATATGATTGCCTTGGAAAAATAGCTTTTATCCTTAGTCTGTCATGCAGGAATTAGCTATAGAACTCACATTTTTGAGAAAGTTCCTTTGATTTGAGGAAGGTTACATATAAAAAGACAAGTTTACATGATGTCTGCAACACAACCAACTTTCATCACTGTTACATCACGATCACATAGTCAGACATACCCTCAAGTGCCTGCCAAATGAAATAATCACGTGGATACCTCATCATGTTAACCTGTCTGAATGAATATGCTTTTGAACTGTGCATCAAGTTAAGATGGAAGTAAGAAATACACAGTAATGGCCAATTGTTCTCAGCTGAATAACCCTCTCCACACAAAAAGTCATTGCAAAGGGCACTGATGACTTTCTCTCAGTGGCCAAGGAAGCAGTGGACTTCATCTTTCACAGATACAGTGCAATGGATGTGGCCTTCACTGTGTAACAATTCCAAGAAAAATGTAGAGACAGCAGAGCCACTGCACGTGGCCTTTTTTGACCTACCAATAGCCTTTTGAATGTCAATTGAGGTCTGTGTAGAGAATCCTCCTCAAATTGGGCTCCATTCTAATTCTGATTCATCTCCATTCCAAGTCTGATATTTGTGGACATGCAAACCATGATTTTTAACTAATAGGCCGCCTTTAACCTAATCCCAGTGCAGATGGAGCAATTCCCTGCCTCCTCCATTCAAACCATCGTTACAATTCTTCTCAATGTAATGTTGCACCTCACACCAACAAACTTCCTACAGGGCGAACTAATAATGTACATTTTCACCTCCATCGTAGAATCAAGGTCACTCCAACCTCAGGAGAGAGACAATGCTTACATACACTCAATTTCAGAAGCTGAACTCCAGATCATTCACTGAAGCATGCAAGAAAGGGCCCTCCACAAAACAAATGCCACTTACCAATCTGCCCTTACTGCACAATGCTGCCTCCTTAAAAATAAGTGCTCACTAGGAGACTGGGAAAACAAGGGTCACTTTCCACACCATAAAGTTCAATTTATACTTCTGCGTCAAAGGTACACCGGGTGACGTGCAGCTCCCCAAAAATGTAACTCATGCATCGCGGCGACGCAGACGGCAACAACTGTGATTGGTCCGCTTGGTAGCATCGCATTTCCTCCTACGCATTTCCGGTTGCTTTTCTCCGCCATGTCCATACACTGATGCGAAATAAATGGCTGGAGACAATGAACCAAACCGTCAAATCTACCTGCCGACATCCGAAAATATTTGAAATGCATTTCCTTGTCCATGTCTCTCACAAAGAAACTCAACACAGTGGCATAGAAACCCCATCGCCAACTAGCGTTTTGGCGGTGAATTGCAGAGTGACGCAGACACAACACATGCTCGCTACGGCGTAGCCCGTACGCACAAGTATAAATCAGGCTTAAATACCACCTCTTAGCAAAGGCAGACATTGATTATGTAACTTTCTATTCTTCCAGCGTGCCAGGCAAACATTAGTCAACTAAGGGATACAGCATTCAAAGATCAAATAGCCCAGCTTCTTTAACACTTTGAAAACACTGACCACTCACAGCAAGCACCTCAGTGTACGAGATATGTGCCAGCAGCGGCATCTCAAAAATTTTTCAAATCCTTTGCCTAAATCAGCATCCTTTCATAGGCCAACTCTCCGAACAAAGGTTCTAATCAAACTAAGCCCACTTCAATACATGTGCCTTTTACTTGCGGGAGACCTAACATTGCCCACACCCAGATTCCTGAAGCAAGCATTCTACTCTGAGCTCCATCACAGCATGAGACATGGAAATAGGCAACAATTCAAACATGTTCCCACAAAAACATGCAACATTTTCACCAACTTGAGAATTCTAGTCTACGAATGAGTAGCATCCAGAACACAGCAAAATTGGGCCCAGCCTGTTTCTAAGCCACCCAATATGGCCCCAGCAAGGATATTCTCCAACTTCCTGAAAAAGCATTTCAGGATGTATATTGTATACATTTCTCTGATATTAAATGTACCTTTGAAACCTCTATGTGCAGGGTTCTGCTGGCACTCTCTCTCTCTCTCATATACCTCTAGGCCTATCACTTCATGACCTTCCATGGACCTCTACAACACTTCAAACTCTGTCAAATCAACACCTTCGCCTCTTTCCTTGTCCAGGAAGGATCAGGTGCTCAGCCATCTCCAGGCCAAGACCTCTCAGACTGGAACTGGGTAATACTGTTCCTCTTCCACCACTATTCTGCACCCACCCCAGATCTCTCATGCTTCCCTCTACTCATCTTCATATCCCCTTTTCACACCTGAGCTCTCTTTATAATCCACTTTCCCCGACCTCTCCAATCCCCCACGTTCCTCTGACCCCAGCTCTGCTGTGTCTACACTATCTCCACCAACCTTCTGAAGCAGAACGCCCTGTCCTCAGCAGGGGCCTTACCTTCATCCCTCTACACTCACTCACTTTAATGAGTTCCACACCTGCCACAACACCATTCTTTTTCCATTAGCTCCATGCCTACTTCTTTGGCAAGGATTCCCCCCCCCACCACCATCCTCTTGGACAACCTGCTCTGGATATTTTCATCTAGCTGCCAATAGGACATCAACTGCCACTTGCACACCCACTCCAACCTCATCCCTTACCATCAAACCTACAAATAAGGGCAATGCTGTTGCAGGCTGGCAGACTGAACGCTATCCTGCAGAGGCCAGACAGCAGTTCTCAAGACACCTCTTCGTACTTCCGCCTGAATCAGGATTGCACAGAGAAACAACGGGCCACAGTTTCCCGCCCCATGACTGACCTCATCACTTCTGGAGATCTCCCTACTATCACCTTCAATCTCATTGTTCCCAGTAAATCCAAGAAACATAACATAATGAAATACAGCACCAAAAGGGGTCGACAAAGAACCAGTGTGAAAGACAACAAAGTATGCTGATACAAAAGAGGAAAATAATAATAAACACAAAGCAACCCACACAAAATGCTGGAGGAACTCAGCAGGCCAGGCAGCATCTATGGAAAAAAGTAAACAGTCTTGTGTTTCTAATAAATGTAGCACTGTGCAAAAGTCTTAAGCATTCTAGATTTTATGTAAATTTTGTTTTAGAAGTTTATTTTTTTGTCTTCTGCATTATGCCAGTAGAAAACAGCAAACTTCCAAACATTCTTTTTCCAAAAATAATGTTAGAGGAGTTTTTGTATTTCGTTAAAGTAACATTATGTTTTAGACCACTTTTCAAATAAAACCTTTATTACTTCGTAGGTATTGAGCCGAGTGCAATATTAAACAAAGCTAACAAACAGGATGCTAATGATCAATGACATAATGAGTTGAATGAACTAAACTGATTAACTGAAACAGAGGTAGAAGGAATCAAACTGAGTGAAGGACAACATAACTAAAAGGTGAGGGTGTGGCAGATGAAACAGTTTAACCTTCAAATCATCAATTCTTACACCACAGCAAGAGTGAGCAGAGCTACAAGACACAAGGGAGTCATCCAGCAACAGCAAGGTCTCTCCCAAGCAGAAATTTTGCAGCAGACAGGAGTTTCTGTGAAAAGAACAAGGAGTTTACCAACAGATGGTATGGGCTCCATACAGCCCCAATCTCAACATTGAGGCTGTCTGGAATTACCTGCAGAGAACATAAGACATAGAAGCAGAACTAGGCCATTTGGCCCATCAATTCTGCTCCACCATTCCATCATGACTGATCCCAGATCCCATTCAACCCCATCCACCTCCCATCTCGCCATATCCTTAGTTTCCTGATCAGTCAGGGCATCAATCAAATTCCGTCTTAATATTACGTATGGACTTGGCCTCCACCGCATGGAGACAGAAGCAAGCAATACAGCCAAAGTCTGAAGAACTGTGCAAGTCCTCCGAGGTGTCGGGAACAACCTACCAGCCGATTTTCTTAAAGAACTGCATGACAGCGTACGAAGAGAATTGACGCAGTTTTAAAGGCAAAGGGTGGTCACACCAAATATTGATTTATGTTTTTTTGCTGTTTACTGCTTTTTATAGTGAACTTTGATATTTAGAAACTATTATTTTTGAAAGCATCTTCACTTTACTGAATTTTTTTTTTACATGTGCCCAAGACTTTTGCATAGTACTTTAAATAAGCAATAAATATCAAGAACATGGGATCTAGAGTTTTTGAAAGTGGGTCCATAGGTTGTGGAAACAGTTCAATGATCAGGCGGGTGAAGTTACCTCCACTAGTTCAAGAGCCTGATGGATGAGAAGGTACTAACTGTTCCTGAACCTGATGGTGCAAGTCCTGAGGCTCCCTTTATCCTGATGGCAGCAGCGAGAAAAGCCCATGCCCTGGATGGTGGGCGGCCCGGATGATGGATGCTGCTTTCCAGCGACAACACTCCATGTACAATAGATGTGCTCAGTGGAGGGGAGGACTTTCTTGATCCGTTTCCATCTCAACAGATTATCCACCACCATCTTCTACAAACGCACTGATTCCCAGTTACCTCCACTGTATCTCTTCCCACACTGTCACTTACAAGGAATCAGTTTTCTTTTCTCAGTACCTCCATCTCTCCTGCATATTTTCATGATGAGGTATTCCATTTCAGGACATAAAATCAACAAAACAGATACACCGTCAGAAATCCAATTCCTGGCAGATTTTTCCACTAATAGTAATAGATGAAAACATCAAAGTTCACTCCTGACTAGTGCACACGGATAACTGATAATGCCAGATACTGGGTCACACACACATCTATCAAAAGAGTGCTTTCAAACATTGAGATTTGAAAATAATTCTAAATGAAATGAATATTTAGCTGTTGCTGCAACCCCCCTAATCATTATAAGGCCTCTCTCACTGCAGCTTACATCCATGGCAGCACGCAATTACGTAAATGAATCTGAGCAACTCCTTCCCATTCAGCAAATAACAGGACAACTATCAATCAATCTACAAATGGAAAAGTGGCAATTACCATCCTGCAGTTGGGAAGCACAGCCTCTTCACACAAATATCATCAGAAGCCCCCATACTAGTGAGTAAAACTTTTGTAGTGTCCAACTACAGACCCAAATAATTTGGCAAATTAGTTTTGTCTAATGTACTATCTTTTGAAAGTTTTAATTCTTGAAACAACTTTAATTCAATTTTTCATTAGCCTTTGGATTTTAAAAAAAACACCATTAAATAAATACTTGCTAACTTAACCAAAACAAAGAGAAAAATGGACCTTCAGTTCAATCTGAGAAACATCAGATTGAAAAATACAGGAAATAAATTGTTCCCAATCATAGTTTCTTAGCACACCCTCCTCCCCTTATCTCTTTCCTGTTTGCAATATTTGAACTTGGCCGGGGTTTAACTCCTCTCACACTGATGAGCGTAAAGTTCACTATTTAAAAACAGGAAGAGATGCAATAAACCCAAATCCTTTCCAGTTGTATGCTGTCTCAAATACAGCTCCTAGCATCTGTTTAATATTGCAATGGAGTAATGCAATAAACCAGCAAACACATCAAGGGGGTTCTGTTCACTCAGAGCCACAGACTTCCCCTGGGTAATCAATCTGTCTGCTCTGTAACTGCCTGGCATCATTACAAAGGTTTTACCCAAAATCTATGGAGGGAGAGTAACATTTATGGTTCTAATTGCACAGAATTATTAGCCACCCAACGCCAGAGTTTCCAGAAGGTATGCAATTAGCCGAGAGGCAGCGCACAGCCTTACCCAAGAGATTTGGATCCACTTCATTCCAGTCAAATGAAGTCAGAGGAGCACAGAAGTCAGAGTTCTTGTTATTGTTTAGTAAACATTCCAGCCTGGTTTCAGTATCGCTCACCTGGAATATTAAGAAAATATGTGCACATTTCATCACTTGCACTCTTCTTCCCAATCTTGAAAAGCCCTAAAGCCCCTGCTCAGTATAGCTCCTAAATCACCCAAAACCCTAAGGTTCCTTCTGAATCCAAAACAGAATGACCAGACTTCAAGGGATGTTGGACATCAGTGGGCAATTCATTCTTTGGGGAAATCACCATACCTAACATTGATATACCCTCAGGTATGTGTAAATATTGATACAAAAAAAAACAAGAATCAAGGCCATTTATACATTTCTATTTATACATTTATAAAATGAAATCACAATAATGCTACTATATTGAAGACCAATTGGCCCATTAAATCTATGTCAAAAAAAAAGGGCCAGTCAGCCTCACCCAGCTTTCTAGCTCTGCAGGTCATGACTCCTGTAACACACATCCAAGTGTTGTCTGAATGTGATGACAATTCTGCCTCCCCACCCTTTCAGGAAGTGATCTCCAAACTCCATCCTGGAAAAGAAAATTCCTCACATGCTGTCTAATCTAACAATAGATTTAAAATCTCTGCCCCATGGTTTGAGTATTTCTTGGGAATTAGGTCCTTCCTATTTTATACTCCTCAGGTCCATTCTCTGTACTAATGAAAACCCTGGATTATTCATAAGAACTACAACTTCTATTTCTGGCCATCTTCAGAGATCTCTGCGTCAAAAGAAATCACATTTTTTCTAGGAAACAGTCCCAGGTCCCTTTGTTCCTACACACTATCCACCCCCTTTGGATTAAATACCATTTACCATTCTTCGACCCAATCGACAATGCCACCTATATTCTTTCTGTAGTTGAAAGCTCTTTACCTCAATTGTGTATCATCTGCAATTTTCCCCATCCCAAATTTGGATTTAAACCACAAATAATATATTACAAATAACAAGGCACCAAGTACTGAGCCCCATGGATCCCCATAATGAAAAGCCTCTGATCATAAAACCACCTGTCAGGCATTACTTTTCCTTCCTGCTACTAACTCAATTCAGGACCCAATTTACTGATCTCAAGCAGCTTGCCATGCAGGACCCTAAAAGCCTAGCTAAGGCTCAAACAGATTGCAACATAGCATATAGATTGCCTCCATCCCCTCAGACGTTTTTATCCCCACAAATTCAATTAAGTTAGTCACTTACAAACATCTCTCAACAAATCCTTGCTGACCATCATCATTTTTCAATGAAGGGTTATAGTGCTCTTTAAAATGGATTTCAACAATTTACCCACAATAAAAGTAAACTTAATGGTTTGTAATCACTTGGTTTCCCCCTTCCTCCTTAAACAACAATAGGAAATGCTTTTTATTATGTTTTTTCCATTCAGAATTTCACATACTTCCCCGTACAATGCACTCAATGGCCACTTTATTAGATACAGGAGTGGAACCCAGCGTGGTCGTCTGCTGCTGTCCCCATCGACTACAAGATTTGGTGCGCTGTGCATTCAGAGATGCTCTTCTGCACACCACTGCTGTAACATGTGGTTACTTGAGTTCCTATCAGTTTGAACCAGTCTGGCCATTCTCCACTGACCTCTCTTATTAACAAGGCATTTCCACTCACTGGACACATTTTGCTTCTTGCACCATTCTCTGTAAACTCAAGACTGCTATTCATTAAAAGCGTAACACACCTTGTGCCTCCACATTCTGGTTGCTTTTTGGCATCTAATAAGTTTTTCTTTGTGTAATTATAAAGCATCTTTGAATTTTCTTTGATTTTACTTGTTAATACATTTTAAAGCCTCTTCGCTTTCCTGTTTTGCCTTTGTTTGATTCCTGCACTTTGTACACATTTTTACAGACTTTGCTGCATTAAGTGTATTTCAGTTTGCCCTCTGTGCACTTTGGCATTTTGTATGGAAGTATGCTTACCCACCTTTTCCCTTTCTGGAAATATCTGCCTTTGCTTCAAGACAGGATCCCATTTCCATGCTTCATTTAAACTTACTGCAATCCTGTTTCCTGCACTACTTTTAAACCCTATTGGGCTATTTACCACACTTGCTTTAAACATGTTAGGTTTGCTGGAAAACGTTACTATGTAACTAACATTAAAATAATGTGAAATTAAAGATTGTTGAGATATCAACAAGAGTAACATCCAGTCCTCTGGAAAATCTGCCACAAAGTCCCCCAAGGATGCTTTTCTCATCCTAACAGTGTTTCCCACCTCAAGCAATATAGTTTACACACTTCCCAGCAGCAGTAAACCTGCCCGCAATGACATTAGCCCCAGCTCAGTTGTGGTGCTACAACCCCCACGCCCAGGACTGTACTTCTCCCAATTTCCCCGGAGCCACTCTGAATGGCCCAGGAATCTAAAACTCTATCATCATTAATCCAGCCACACAACATCCTGCACTCATTGACACGTGGCACCAGGGTAATCCGGAGATCACTACCTTCCAGGTGCTGCTGCTTAATCTCTTTAACTCTGCATGCAGGGTATCATCCCTTTTAGTGGTGTTGCTGTGAACAATGACCTCCAGCGTGTCCTGCAGTAACTCAGCACTATCCATCACCCCGCCATGAGGCAACAAACCATCCCAGAATCATGCTTGCACCCCCCTCCTTTAGAATGCCTCCTGCTTTCTCCTTCCTGTGCAGCTGAACCACCCATGGGGTCATGACTCTGACTAAGCCCCATCAAGATTCAGAATTGAGGACTGATTAGAGAGCCCCCAGTAGTTCCCTAAATAACTTGTTGGGCAAACTCCTGGTTTCTTTACCTGCACACTCGATCTCTGGGGGACTGCTGTATGAAATATGGTATAGAAACACTCAACCTCACATATAGACTAAACTAACATCAGCTCTTCCTCAGGCTTCTCCAGCTGCAGACACTCTGCAATTGTGGTTGTTCAGGACAGGAGTAATCTGCAGGTCCTTCATGTCATAAAGTGTGCTGGTCTGGGAGGTTACTGAACAGAAACAAAAGCAACATCTGCGCCCCCCCCCCCCCACCACCAAAAATCCTGGATTCAAACTATTATACAGGGTGAATTTGATTATCCAATATTGTTTCTTTTAAAGCCCCATTCGTTATTGCTACTCCATTCATTACACCTACAAACATTTCATTAACTGTAACACTGTAATTCATTCATAAACCACGGCCTCCAAGCTCCAGTGATTCAAACTATGTATATATTATACAACCTTGAGATTTGTCTCCTCACAGGCAATTACAAAGAAATCCCAATAGAACCCATAAAAAAGACCAAACACAATGTGCAGAAAAACCAAATCACGCAAACAATAAAAGTAAGCAAATAACATTCAGAATTGAAGTTCACGAAAGTGATTCCACAGACACAGAGCCAGTCATCACAGCATCCGATTCAGGAGCCCGTTAGCTGCAGAGACAAGTAAACCTTGCAGAGCAGTAAGCCAAATACTGGTCCAAACACCCTGACCAGCTTCTCCAGTTTACCCTTGCCACTGATATTGACAAAACCAACTTTGCAAATCTTCTCCTCACCCCCTCCATAACCCTAACATTACAAAAAAAGGTAAATGAGGCACCAGGATGTGGTGTAAGGAGCAGGATTGGACACAGGACCCCAGAAGAACTCTGGCTATCTCACCAAAATTCCCCTACTCATGCACTCGATCCCCGTTTGTGAAGCTCTAGACCCCCTTATTTTACTGAATTCTCTCTCACATTCATCTATCTGCAAGTCCTTTTTCCTTAATACACATCATTACTTGGCTTATTACGCCACCTTTTCCTTCACTTCATCTCTCCAGTAAACTTGACTGCTAAATGACAATCTACTAGTATTATTTTTTACCAATATACGACTTCGAGTACTTGTACCTCCCCAGTTCATATTTTTCTGAAAATTTAGAAATGTTATTTAATTACACTGTATACAATTCCCATCATTATTTTTCCCATGTTGCCTGTTTCACTAATCAGCACCTTGAGTGTTAGACGAGTTTTGAAAACCCACATACAAATTTCAAATCAGGTGAGCAAGATTTTATTGGTCTTCAACAAATCCCTGTAGGTCTGACTCGAGCTTCTCAAAGCACCTATTAAACTTGTTTTTCCGCGGTTAAGTTTCCAATATCTCTCACACACCACTAATGTTAAATTGGCCAATCTGTAGTTGCCTGACACATCCTTACACACCTTTACCAAAAAAAAAGCTCCACCCTTCTGTAACCTAGGATGCATCTCTCTTGATTTACTTTAAGCACAGTCAGCTTCCTATCCATCCATTTGGACATCAACCATCACCCCAATTACTTCTAGTTCTAATGAGATTTGGTCATTTTTCCTTAGTAAGAATATTTCTTGCATTATCTTTTGCTTTTATTCTTCACCTTATTAGGCTAATTTTTCCTTTCACTTTCAGATTTCTCTTTATGTGCATGCTAAGATATTCTTTCAAATGAAAGACCTCTCGTCTCATACTCTCTCCAAGTTATTGTCGCTCTGCCTGGCCCACGTGTGAATTATTCACCCAACGTTAGTCAAACGCCCACCTTTGCTTCATGATATTGTTTCTTTCTTGTACTCATTTTCCTATGATACTTCTTGGCAGGAATTTACCAAACTTCCACAAGCAATTCTTTAAAGGTCAACTATTATTCAGAGAGCTTCATATTGGGCTTCCTTTAACCCAGATGGGGCCACATGAGCTTGTCCTCCTCCAGTTAAGTTCTTCATTTACATCACTCCCTTCAGTTTACCATGATATCTTACCATCACCCCCCACCAGTTCCAACAGTCACAAACCTTTTCCTCCCTCTTCTCAGCATCATTCTCCTACCTAACTAATTACACTCCCAGGGATCTTGCCCCTCCCCAAGGTACCCTCTAATGCTACCAATCACTCCTTCATTGGTGGATGGAGGAGGGTGTGAGAAGAACCTCCCCCCCCCCCAAATATCGATCCTTCCCCATCCACCAATCACTAGATGATCTGAATATAGAAGAGTTTAGTATGCAGTTCTGGTCTGCTGATTTAAAGAAGAATGTTTGGACAGTGTACTCTCATTCATGAGCAGTATGAGGAATTGTGTTGGTTTGGCCTATATTTATTGGGAAAATGAGAATGGATCTCATAGATACCTCTAAAATAGGACTAAACAGATTAGATATAATGACAACTCGAGTCACAGCCTCAGAACATGAAGCATGCTGTTGAAAACAGATCAGAAGTTTCAGTGCCTACACCCTAGAGGATGGCGAAGTTGACTACAGAAGACAGAGGCCAAATCATTAAATCTGTCAAAGGAGGTAGAAAAAGATCGAGTGATCTAGAGAACAGGGTACTGAAGTAGGTGGTCAGCTGTAATGGCACTTAGTAAAGCTCCAGTAACCCAGGTTCAATCCTGACCTTGGACACTATATGGATCAGGCGGGCATCCCCCCACAACCCAAAGCCATTAGGGTAGGTAGTTTAATTACTCGTCTGTAGATTAAGGCTATAACCTGAGCATTCATTGAAAAGTGGGGAAATGTAGGAACCAGCAGAAGCTTTCTCTTCTACAGATCCTTAACCCCCTCACACCGGCTCTCCCACTTCTTCATAAATCTACCCCCCTCCCACTCCGGCTCTCCTTATTTCTCCCTCCCACTTAAACCCACCCCTCAGAGGGACATCTCCCTTTTTCCCCATAACTCCCTCCCCCCCCCCGACTCTCCTCTCCAGCCCCACAACCTCTCCGCTTCCCACTAACAGGGGGCCTTCGGCCTTTCTCCCGCTGTCTATCCCCCCCCCACTCACAGCCAGGCCTCAGGCCGGCCTTACCCTCCAGACGCGCAGATAGTCCCCGGAGGTGGCGAGCAGGTCGGGGTAGACGCCTTTGGTGTCCGGGATCCACATGATCTTGGTAGTGGGGTAGGGGTGGTCGAAGGTGTTGCGGGAGATGAACTCTGAGCTCTCCTCATCCAACCCCACGATCTGCACCTTGTTGTTGTACTCCTCCACGAAGGAGCCGAGTGCCAGACGGAAGCGCTTGTCGGGCCGCACGCTCCAGTTCATGGCGTAGACGGTCCATGGTGCCTCGTACTTGTAAATCTCCTTCCTCTTGCCGTGCATGCTCATCTTGGGAGAAGAGGCCTACTCTGCGCCTCTGCTCCTCAACCCACCTCCAACGGGCTGTTCGTCACGGTACACCCGCCACCGCCGCTCACAATAAACCGCTCAAACTCACAAAGGAAGCCCTATGTTAACTGACAATCGTAATACCCAATCACCGCAACACATTGGTGGGCGGACCAATTTTTTTTTTTCCCTAGACTGACAACAGAGAGGACCAATGGCATGTAGGAATTTGGTGGCCGGGATTTACCGTTGGCACGTTACGCGAGATTAATATTTGTCTCGAAAATCGCTGTGACTAACAGTCGTGGCAGCCAATCGCTGCCACAGATCGGTGGGCGGAGATAGATTTCCCAAGACAGACAGTGGAACAAACCAGTGAGATGCAGGAATGGCCGTTGGCACGTGGTATGTTATTAAAAACGTCTGGTTCGAGGATCGCGCTGACTGACAGGTAAACTCGCCATTCAGATTCGAAATTAAACTTTTGGGCGGGCTAAGAGGAGAGGGGTGGGGTGGGAGGGGGGTGGGGTTACTCGTTGAGTGATTGATATCCATTTAGACCAATGAAATGCAACGAAATGGAGTCATGCAGAAGTGTCTCGGCCCGAAAGTTGATTGTTTATTTCTCTCCATAGATGCTGTCTGACTTGCTGAGTTCCTCCAGCATCTTGTGTGTGTTGCCTTGAATTTCCAGCATCTGCAGATGCTCCTGTTTTAATGAAAGGTAAGTATCCTGTCAAAATCTCACGTTCGATTCATCAATCAGGAGAACACGTTGACTGACAATGAGCTGTCAAGAGTGTGGAGGCGATCTTAGTCTGAATGCATATTTCCTGCTGTCGGAGGGGCGAGACTCCGATTAGTGCTACAGTGCTGATTGGTGGTGATCGGCTTATTAACGGGTGAGAGTTCACCAATCATTTGTAATAACCTGACAGATTAATCCTTGTTATTTGGCAAGGATTAGAACCACTCACAACATGCTGGAGGAACTCAGCAGCATCCGTGGAAACGATCAGTCAACATTTCAGGCCGAAACCCTTCGTCAGGACTGAGGAGGGAAGGGGCAGAGGTCCTATAAAGAAGGTGGGGGGAGGGTGGGAAGGAGAAGGCTGGTAGGTTCGTCTGGTCAGGGAGAGTGAGGAGTTGATAGAGAGGAGTTGCAGGCAGGTGGTCACACCGGGGCCACGGGAGGCAGACAAGTGGGTCACGGTTAGGAGGGGGAAGGGGAAGAGTCAGGTAATAGAGAGTACCCTGGTGGCTGTGCCCCTTAACAATAGGTACTCCTGTTTGAGTACTGTTGGGGGGGACAGCTTACCCGGGGGAAGCGACAGTGGCCATGCCTCCGGCACAGAGTCTGGCCCTGTAGCTCAGAAGGGTAGGGCAAGGAAGAGGAGGGCAGTTGTGATAGGGGACTCGATAGTAAGGGGGTCAGATAGGCGATTCTGTGGACACAGTCCTGAAACCCGGATGGTAGTTTGCCTCCCCGGTGCCAGGGTCTGGGATATTTCTGATCGTGTCCAAGATATCCTGAAGTGGGAGGGTGAGGAGCCAGAGGTCGTGGTACATATAGGTACCAATGACATAGGTAGGAAAAGGGAAAAGGTCCTGAAAGGAGAATATAGGGAGCTAGGAAGGGAGTTGAGAAAAAGGACCGCAAAGGTAGTAATCTCAGGATGACTGCCTGTACCACGCGACAGTGAGAGTAGGAATGCGATGAGGTGGAGGATAAATGCGTGGCTGAGGGATTGGAGCAGGAGGCAGGGATTCAAGTTTTTGGATCATTGGGACCTCTTTTGGCGCAGGCGTGACCTGTACAAAAAGGACGGGTTACACTTGAATCCTAGGGGGACCAATATCCTGGCAGGGAGATTAGCGAGGGCTACTGAGGTGACTTTAAACTAGAATGGTTGGGGGGTGGGAATCAAATTAAAGAGGCTAGGCGAGAGGAGGTTAGTTCACAACAGGGGGATGGGAACCAGTGCAGAGAGACAGAGGGGTGTAAAATGAGGGTAGAAGCAAAAAGTAGTAAGGCGAAAAGTAAAAGTGGCAGGCCGACAAATCCAGGGCAAGCATCAAAAAGGGCCACTTTTCAACATCATTGTATAAGGGCTAAGAGAGTTGTAAAAGCGCGCCTGAAGGCTTTGTGTGTCAATGCAAGGAGCATTCGTAACAAGGTGGATGAATTAAAAGTGCAGATTGTTATTAATGAATATGATATAGTTGGGATCACAGAGACATGGCCCCAGGGTGACCAGGGATGGGAGCTCAACATTCAGGGATATTCAATATTCAGGAGGGATAGACATGAAAGAAAAGGAGGTGGGGTGGCGTTGCTGGTTAGAGAGGAGATTAACGCAATAGAAAGGAAGGACATAAGCCGGGAGGATGTGGAATCGATATGGGTAGAGCTGTGTAACACTAAGGGGCAGAAAATGCTGGTGGGAGTTGTGTACAGGCCACCTAACAGTAGTACTGAGGTTGAGGATGGCATTAAACAGGAAATTAGAAATGTGTGCAATAAAGGAACAGCAGTTATAATGGGTGACTTCAATCTACATGTAGATTGGGTGAACCAAATTGGTAAAGATGCTGAGGAAGAGGATTTCTTGGAATGTATGCAGGGTGGTTTTTTGAACCAACATGTTGAGGAACCAACTAGAGAGCTGGCTATTCTAGACTGGGTATTGAGCAATGAGGAAGGGTTAATTAGCAATCTTGTCGTGAGAGGCACCTTGGGTAAGGGTGACCATAATATGGTGGAATTCTTCATTAAGATGGAGAGTGACATAATTAATTCAGAAACCAAGGTTCTGAACTTAAAAAAGGGTAACGTTGAAGGTATGAGACGTGAATTAGCTAAGATAGACTGGCAAATGACACTTAAAGGGTTGACGGTGGATATGCAATGGCAAGCATTTAAAGATCGCATGGATGAACTACAACAATTGTTCATCCCGGTTTGGCAAAAGAATAAATCAGGGAAGGTAGTGCACCCATGGCTGACAAGGGAAATTAGGGATAGTATCAATTCCAAAGAAGAAGCATACAAATTAGCCAGAAAAAGTGGCTCACCTGAGGACTGGGAGAAATTCAGAGTTCAGCAGAGGAGGACAAAGGGCTTAATTAGGAAGGGGAAAAAAGATTATGAGAGAAAACTGGCAGGGAACATAAAAACTGACTGTAAAAGCTTTTATAGATATGTGAAAAGAAAAAGATTGGTTAAGACAAATGTAGGTCCCCTACAGACAGAAACAGGTGAATTGATTATGGGGAGCAAGGACATGGCAGACCAATTGAATAATTACTTTGGTTCTGTCTTCACTAAGGAGGACATAAATAATCTTCCGGAAATAGTATGGGACAGAGAGTCCAGTGAGATGGAGGAACTGAGGGAAATACATGTTAGTAGGGAAGTGGTGTTAGGTAAATTGAAGGGATTAAAGGCAGATAAATCCCCAGGACCAGATGATCTGCATCCCAGAGTGCCTAAGGAAGTAGCCCAAGAAATAGTGGATGCATTAGTGATAATTTTTCAAAACTCTTTAGATTCTGGACTAGTTCCTGAGGATTGGAGGGTGGCTGATATAACCCCACTTTTTAAAAAAGGAGGGAGAGAGAAACCGGGGAATTATAGACCGGTTAGCCTAACGTCGGTGGTGGGGAAACTGCTGGAGTCAGTTATCAAAGATGTGATAACAGCACATTTGGAAAGTGGTGAAATCATCAGACAAAGTCAGCATGGATTTATGAAAGGAAAATCATGTCTGACGAACCTCATAGAATTTTTTGAGGATGTAACTAGTAGAGTGGATAGGGGAGAACCAGTGGATGTGGTATATTTGGATTTTCAAAAGGCTTTTGACAAGGTCCCACACAGGAGATTAGTGTGCAAACTTAAAGCACACGGTATCGGGGGTAAGGTATTGATGTGGATAGAGAATTGGTTGGCAGACAGGAAGCAAAGAGTGGGAATAAACGGGACCTTTTCAGAATGGCAGGCAGTGACTAGTGGGGTACTGCAAGGCTCAGTGCTGGGACCCCAGTTTACAATATATATTAATGACTTAGACGAGGGAATTAAATGCAGCATCTCCAAGTTTGCAGATGACACGAAGCTGGGCGGCAGTGTTAGCTGTGAGGAGGATGCTAAGAGGATGCAGGGTGACTTGGATAGGTTAGGTGAGTGGGCAAATTCATGGCAGATGCAATTTAATGTGGATAAATGTGAAGTTATCCACTTTGGTGGCAAAAACAGGAAAACAGATTATTATCTGAATGGTGGCCGATTAGGAAAAGGGGAGGTGCAACGAGTCCTGGATGTCATTATACACCAGTCATTGAAAGTGGGCATGCAGGTACAGCAGGCGGTGAAAAAGGCAAGTGGTATGCTGGCATTTATAGCAAGAGGATTTGAGTACAGGAGCAGGGAGGTACTACTGCAGTTGTACAAGGCCTTGGTGAGACCACACCTGGAGTATTGTGTGCAGTTTCAGTCCCCTAATCTGAGGAAAGACAGCCTTGCCATAGAGGGAGTACAAAGAAGGTTCACCAGATTGATTCCTGGGATGGCAGGACTTTCATATGATGAAAGACTGGATGAACTAGGCTTATACTCATTGGAATTTAGAAGATTGAGGGGAGATCTGATTGAAATGTATAAAATCCTAAAGGGATTGGACAGGCTAGATGCAGGAAGATTGTTCCCGATGTTGGGGAAGTCCAGAACGAGGGGTCACAGTTTAAGGATAAAGGGGAAGCCTTTTAGGACCTAGATTAGGAAAAACTTCTTCACACAGAGAGTGGTGAATCTGTGGAATTCTCTGCCACAGGAAACAGTTGAGGCCAGTTCATTGGCTATATTTAAGAGGGAGTTAGATATGGCCCTTGTGGCTAAAGGGATCGGGGGTATGGAGGGAAGGCTGGTACAGAGTTCTGAGTTGGATGATCAGCCATGATCATACTGAATGGCGGTGCAGGTTTGAAGGGCCGAATGGCCTGCTCCTGCACCTATTTTCTATGTTTCTATGTTCCAGGTGAAAAACCAGTAAGGGGAAAGATAAAGGGGTGGGGGAGGGGAGGCAGGGAGGGGATAGGCAGGAAAGGTGAAGAAGGAATTGGGGAAAACACAATGGGTACTAGAAGGAGGCAGAACCATGAGGGAGGTGATAGGCAGTTGGGGGAGGGGGCAGAGTGAAATAGGGATAAGGGAAGGGAGGGGGAGGGAATTACCGGAAGTTGGAGAATTCTATGTTCATACCAAGGGGCTGGAGACTACCTAGACGGTTTATGAGGTGTTGCTCCTCCAACCTGAGTTTAGCCTCATCATGGCAGTAGAGGAGGTCATGTATGGACATATCTGAATGGGAGTGGGAAGCAGAGTTGAAGTGGGTGGCTACCGGGAGATCCTGTCTGTTGTGGCGGATGGAGCGGAGGTGCTCGACGAGGCGGTCCCCCGATCTGCGTCGGGTTTCACCGATGTAGAGGAGGCCGCACCGGATGCAATAGGTGACCCCAACAAACTCACAAGTGAAGTGTTGCCTCACCTGGAAGGACTGTTTGGGGCCCTGAACGGTGGCAAGAGAGGAGGTGTAGGGACAGGTGTAGCACTTACGCTTACAGGGATAAGTGCCGGGTGGGAGATCCGTGGGGAGAGACGTGGGACTTTATTATCTAAGTACATATAATGCACCATATACAACCCTGTGATTTGTTTTCTTGCAAGCATACTCAATGAATCAGAATCAGGTTTATTATCAACGGCATGTGACATGAAATTTGTTAACTTAGCAGCAGCAGTTCAATGCAATACATAATCTAGCAGTGAGGCAAAAAATAATACTAATAAATAAAATAAAACACAATAATAAATAAACAAGTAAATCAATTACTTATATTGTTAGATTTTTAAAAATATGCAAAGACAGAAATACAGTATATTAAAAAAAAGTGAGGTAGTGTCCAAGGATTCAATGTCCATTTAGGAATCGGATGGCAGAGGGGAAGAAGCTGTTCCTGAATTGCTGAGTGTGTGCCTTCAGGCTTCTGTACCTCCTTCCTGATGGTAACAGTGAGAAAAGGGCATGTCCTGGGTGCTGGAGGTCCTTAATAATGGACGCTGCCTTTCTGAGACACCGCTCCCTGAAGATGTCTTGGGTACTTTGTAGGCTGGTGCCCAAGATGGAGCTGACTAGATTTACAACCTTCTGCAGCTTCTTTCGGTCCTGTGCAGTTGCCCCTCCATACCAGACAGTGATGTAGCCTGTCAGAATGCTCTCCACTGTACAACTATAGAAGTTTTTGAGTGTATTTGTTATCATGCCAAATCTCTTCAAACTCCTAATAAAATATAGCCGCTGTCTTGCCTTCTTTATAACTACATTGATATGTTGGGACCAGGTTAGATCCTCAGACATGTTGGCACCCAGGAACTTGAAACTGCTCACTCTTTCCACTTCTGATCCCTCTATGAGGATTGGTATGTATTCCTTCATCATACCCTTCCTGAAGTCCACAATCAGCTCTTTCATCTTACTGACATTGAGTGCCAGGTTGTTGCTGTGGCACCATTCCAATAGTTGGCATATCTCACTCCTGTACGCCAGCAAATTGTATCGTCAGCAAATTTATAGATGGAAAAGGATTTTGGTGATTGTAGGGATGACTTACAGCGGACTGAAAAGCTTGAGCATGTAGACATTAAGGAGGAGGATGTGCTGGAACCCTTGGAAAGCATCAAGTTGGGTAAGTCACCGGGACCGGAGGAGATGTACCCCAGGCTACAGTGGGAGGTGAGGGAGGAGATTGCTGAGCCTCTGGCGATGATCTTTGCATCATCAATGGGGACAGGAGAGGTTCCAGAGGATTGGAGGGTTGCAGATGTTGTTCCCTTATTCAAGAAAGGGAGTAGAGACAGCCCAGGAAATTATAGACCAGTGAGTCCTACTTCAATGATTGGTAAGTTAATAGAGAAGATCCTGAGAGGTGTAATATGATTGGGAATAGTCAGCATGGCTTTTCAAAGGCAGGTCATGCCTTATGAGCCTGATTGAATATTTTTGAGGATGTGACTAAACACATTGATGAAGGTAGTGCAGTGGATGTAGTGTATATGGATATCAGCAAGGCATTTGATAAGGTACCCCATGCCAGGTTTATTGAGAAAGTAAGGAGGCATGGGGTCCAAGGGGACCTTGCTTTGTGGATCCAGAACTGGCTTGCTCACAGAGGCAAAGGTGGTTGTGGACGGGTCATATTCTGCATGGAGGTCGGTGACCAGTGGTGTTCCTCAGGGATCTGTTCTGGGACCCCTACTCTTCATGATTTTTATAAATGACCTGGATGAGGAAGTGGAGGGATGGGTTAGTAAATTTGCTGATGGCACAAAGGTTGGGGGTGTTGTGGATAGTGTGGAGGGCTGTCAGAGGTTACAGCGGGACATCGATAGGATGCAAAACTGGGCTGAGAAGTGGCAGATGGAGTTCAACCCAGATAAGTGTGAGGTGGTTCATTTTGGTAGGTCAAATAGGATGGCAGAATATAGTATTAATGGTAAGACTGTTGGCAATGTGGAGGATCAGAGGGATCTTGGGGTCTGAGTCCATAGGACACTCAAAGCTGCTGTGCAGGTTGACTCTGTGGTTAAGAAAGCATACGGTGCATTGGCCTTCATCAATCATGGGATTGAATTTAGGAGTCAAGAGGTAATGTTACAGTTTTATAGGATCCTGGTCAGACCCCACTTAGAATACTGCACTCAGTTCTGGTCGCCTCACTACAGGAAGGATGTGGAAACTATAGAAAGGGTGCAGAGGAGATTTACAAGGATGTTGCCTGGATTGGGGAGCATGCCTTATGAGAATAGGTTGAGTGAACTCGATCTTTTTGCCTTGGAGCGGTGGAGGATGAGAGGTGACCTGATAGAGGTGTATAAGATGATGAGAGGCATTGACCGTGTGGATAGTCAGAGGCTTTTCCCCAGGGCTGAAATGGCTAACATGAGAGAGCGCAGTTTTAAGGTGTTTGGAAGTAGGTACAGAGGAGATGTCAGGGGTAAGTTTTTTGTGCAGAGAGCGGTGAGTGCGTGGAATGGGCTGCCGGTGTCAGTGGTGGAGGCAGATACGATAGGGTCTTTTAAGAGACTCCTGGACAGGTACATGGAGCTTAGAAAAATAGAGGGCTATGGGTAACCCTAGGTGATTTGTAAAGTAAGTACATGTTTGGCACAGTTTTGTGAGCCGAAGGGTTTGTATTGTGCTGTAGGTTTCTATGTTTCTATAATAGAATCAGTGGAAGATCACACCCAACGGGGTGGGCAGCCAGTGTGCAAAAGCCAACAAACTGTGCACATACAAAATAAAAAATAAATAGTGTACAAATAAGCTATAAATATTGAGAACATGAGATGAAAGGGAGTCCATAGATTCTGGGAACAGTTCAGTAATGGGGCGAGTGAAGTTATCCCCCACTAGTTCAAGAGCCTGATGGTGTGAGTCCTTCTTCCCGATGGCAGCAGCGAGAAGGGAGCATCCCCTGGGTGGTGGGGTCCCTGATGATGGATGCTGCTTTCCTGCGACAGTGCTCCCTGTAGATGTGCTCAATGGTGGGGAGGGCTTTACCAAAGACGGACTGGGCTGTATCCACTACTTTTTGTAGGATTTTCCATTCCAGGGCATTGGAGTTTCCATACCAAGCGATGATGCAGCCCGTCAATATTCTACTATACATCTATAGAAATTTGTCAAAGTTTTAGATGTCATGCTGAATATCCACAAGCTCCTAAAGAAGTCGAGACGCTGCTGTGCTTTCTTCGTAATTGCACTTACGTGTTGGGCCCAGGACAGGTCCTCTGAAATAGTAACACTGAGGAATCGAAGTACTGTCTCACGGACTGCCGGTTTCCTCCTCCTGAAGTCAATAATCAGCTCCTTGGTCTTGCCGACATCGAGTAAGAGGTTGTTGTTGTGGCACCACTCACAGATTTTCAATCTCCCTCCGGTATGCTGATTCATCACCGGTCATGACATCATAAATTGAGGCTTGAAATGATGTCATCGGGTATACTTTTTTTAAAAAAAGGGTTGAAATTTTCAATAATCACACTCGAACTCCTGGTTTGGACAGAGGGCATTCATGCTTTTCAGAAGAACTTAGAGATGAGAAAACAGAGGGTTACATAAGAAAGTATTAATCGATTTCTGAAAGGGATGGGAATGCGTGTTTTTTTAAATTAATTTACCATGAATATGAGATGTGTTTTTAGGATAGAAGTTCTTCGGAAAATAAAGTTTAAAGTGAAGTGCGAAAAAAAACCTGATAGATAGGCAAATAAGCAGATGAAAAATAAACCAAGCCAAGTTAGTGGTTGAAAGTTGTTTTTCTTAATGGAGGCTGATGACTAATGGTGTGCTGCAGTGGTCGGTGTTGGGACTCTATCATTCGTTTCATATCCAAATGACTTGGATGCAAATACACAAGGCATTAGTAAGTTTGTGAAGAACATAAAAATGAGAGGTGGTGTTGATGGTGAAGAAGGTTGTCTAAACAAGATGTGCCAAGGCAATTTGGGTCTGGGGGTGTGACTACCATGAAACCACTTGGCAGTATGTCTGCATTGATGCTCCAGAGCTCCCAATTAAACTGAAATAGAAACAGTTTTTTTCCCCTCTATCACCATAAATAAGTTTTTTTTTCAAAATTGTTTTTGAATTGGATTACTTCTTAATTTCTTACACTCACCATATTTACATTATGCTCACTCTCAAAGCAATACATCAGTCTCATTAGAATCAGAATCAGGTTTATTATCACCAGCATGTGACATGAAATTTGTCAACTTAGCAGCAGCAGTTCAATGCAATACATAATATAGAAGAGAAAAAATAAAATAAATAAAATTTTAAAAATAATAATAAATAAATGAGTAAATCAATTACACATATTGAATAGATTATTAAAAAAACGTGCAAAAGCCAGAAATACTGTATATTAAAAAAAAGTGAGGTGGTGTCCAAGGGTTCAATGTCCATTTAGGAATCAGATGGCAGAGGAGAAGAAGCTGTTCCTGAATCACTGAGTGTGTGCCTTCAGGCTTCTGTACCTCCTACCTGATGGTAACAGTGAGAAAAGGGCATGTCCTGGGTGCTGGAGGTCCTTAATAATGGACGCTGCCTTTCTGAGACACCGCTCCCTAAATATGTCTTGGGTATTTGTAGGCTAGTACCCAAGATGGAGCTGACTAGATTTACGACATTCTGCAGCTTCTTTTGCTCCTGTGCAGTAGCCCCTCCACACCAGACAGTGATGCAGCCTGTCAGAATGCTCTCCACGGTACAACCATAGAAGTTTTTGAGTGTATTTGTTGACATGCCAAATCTCTTCAAACTCCTAATAAAGTATAGCCGCTGTCTTGCCTTCTTTATAACTACATCAATATGTTGGGACCAGGTTAGATCCTCAGAGATCTTGACACCCAAGAACTTAAAGCTGTTCACTCTCTCCACTTCTGATCCCTCTATGAGGATTGGTATGTATTCCTTCATCTTACCCTTCCTGAACTCCACAATCAGCTCTTTTGTCTTACTGACGTTGAGTGCCAGGTTGTTGCTGTGACACCACTCCACTAGTTGACATATCTCACTCCTGTACGCCCTCTCGTCACCACCTGAGATTCTACCAACAATGGTTGTATCGTCAGCAAATTTATAGATGGTATTTGAGCGATGCCTAGCCACACACGTGTATATAGAGAGTAGAGCAGTGGGCTAAGCACACACCCCTGAGGTGCACCAGTGTTGATTGTCAGCGAGGAGGATATGTTATCACTAATCCGCACAGATTGTGGTCTTCTGGTTAGGAAGTCGAGGATCCAATTGCAGAGGGAGATACAGAGGCCCAGGTTCTTCAATTTCTCAATCAGGATTGTGGGAATGATGGTATTAAATGCTGAGCTATGATCGATGAACAGCATCCTGAAGTAGGTGTTTGTGTTGTCCAGATGGTCTAAAGCCGTGTGGACAGCCATTGAGATTGCATCTGTCATTGACCTATTGTGGCGATAGACAAATTGCAATGGGTCCAGGTCCTTGCTGAGGCAGGAGTTCAGTCTAGTCATGACCAACCTCTCAAAGCATTCCATCACACCCACATTATTCTTCTTAGGCACTGGTATAATTGTTGCCTTTTTGAAGCAGGTGGGAACTTCCGTCCGTAGCAGTGAGAGGTTGAAAATGTCCTTGAATACTCCTGCTGGTTGGTTGGCACAGGTTTTCAGAGCCTTACCAAGTACTCCATCGGGACCTTCTGCCTTGTGAGGGTTCACTCTCTTTAAAGACAGCCTAACATCGGCCTCTGAGACAGAGATCACAGGGTCATCAGGTGCAGCAGGGATCTTCACAGATGTAGTTGTGTTCTCCTTTTCAAAGCGTGCGTAGAAGGCATTGAGTTCATCTGGTAGTGAAGCATCGCTGCCATTCGTGTTATTGGGTTTCGCTTTGTGAGAAGTAATGTCTTGCAGACCCTGCCAGAGTTGCCGTGCATATGATGTCAACCTCGTTCAAAATTGAAATAGCCCTCCGCAAATCATACCTGGTTTTCTGGTACAGGTCTGGGTTGCCAGACTTGAATGCCAAAGATCTAGCCTTCAGCAGACGACGTACCTCCTGGTTCATCCATGGCTTTTGGTTTGGTAATGTACAGTAAGTTATTGTGGGCACACACTCATCCACACAGGTTTTAATGAAGTCGGTAACAACTGTAGCATACTCATCCAGATTCAACGATGAAACCCTGAATACAGTCCAATCCACCGATTCAAAGCAGTCCTGTAGGTGCTCCTGTGCTTCCCTTGTCCAAACCCTCTCGGTCCTCACTACTGGTGCTGCAGTCTTCAGTCTCTGCCTATACGCAGGGAGTAGAAGTACAGCCAGGTGATCAGACTTCCTGAAGTGAGGGCGTGGAATAGCACGGTAGGCATTCTTGATGGTGGTGTAGCAATGGTCCAGTGTGTTGTTTCCTCCGGTATTACAAGTGATCTGTTGATGGCAATTGCTTAGTGATTTTTTCAGACTGACCTTGTTAAAATCTCCCAAAATGATGGTGAAGGCGTTATAGTGCATGTCGATCCCATTGCTCAAATCATTTAAATCCTGCTTGACATTGGCCTAAGGTGGAATGTAAACTGCTACCAAAATGACCCCAGAGAACTCCCTTGGTAGGTAAAAAGGACGGTACTTTACCGCTTACCCCCACTTGTTCCTCTGTGACCTCTCTCACTTTCCTATTAACTTCCCCCCATCCACCCCGATCCTCCTACTGACATTAGGGGCAACACAGTAGCTCGGTTATCTCAAACGCATCCCCTGGGACGTGGGAGGAAACCGGAGCACCTGGTGAAAACCCATATGGCCACAAGGAGAACATGCAAACTCCACAAAGTAAAAATCGTGCCCGGTCTCTGGATCTGTGTGGCAGCAGCATTACTTGTCACCTTTTGGTCAGCATAATTCACCAACAAACATTCTGATATTAAGTCAGAAATGTTGCAATAAAGAATTGTTAAATAATTACTTCCTCTAGGAAGTTTGTGTCCTTATCTATAAACATTTAAAGGGAATTCTCTTTGATAACCTGAGCACATACCTGTGAGCATGGTACCCCCATAGATCTTCCTAGAAATCTAGACTATGCTCTTGAGGACCACCTGAGATTACTGGTCATGTTTTATTGGGTGGATGACAAGGTGGTATGAAACTGGGATAGTACTCTCGGCATACAAGTATAATTTGTTATTAGTGATGGAATAAGCATGTGGAAATCTGCGGTGAATTTGCTCAAAGGACCGGTCTAAATCATACATGATTACCCGACAACAGCATACATTAAAATGGTTAACATAGGTCAGGAGAGAGAGAAACAATTATTTAAATCAGCAAGATACTGACCTTTAAATCATCGAGAAAGTAATTTTGGAACAATCAAGACAGGGTTAAAATTTTTTGGTGTCTTTGAGGCAAATCAAATTTCAAAGTAAATTAGTGTGCAGATTATAAACAAGGACAGTTAAAGGCTGATTTGGTTAAAATTTTGTCATTTTGCAGGTCAGGAAGTGGCTAAGCTGATTTCAAGTTCACTGGAAGCCTCCTTGTCAGAGTGAGAGAGCACAGAAGCAATCCCTTCAGCCCACTATCTCCCTGCTGACCATCGAGTACCCATCCACGTCAATCCTTTTCCAGCGCTTGGTCTGCACCCTTCCGGGGCGCCACGGTCGCATAGGAGTTAGTGCAATGCGATTACAGCTGGGGGTGTTCCAGAGTTCAGGTTCAATTCTGAATCATCTGCAAGGAGTCTGTATGTCCTCCTTGTGGAATGTGTGGGTTTCCTCTGGGTGTGCCGGTTTCCTCCCACACTCCAAATACATACTGGTTTGTAGGTTAATTGGCTATTGTAAATTGTTCCGTGACTAGGCTAGGGTTAATTTGGGGGTTGCTGGGCAGTGTGCCTCGAAGGGTTGGTAAGCCTGTTATGCAGTCTAAAAAATAAATAAATATGCAGGCGTCCAGACACTTTGGTGTTCCAGTTTCCAACCACCCTCTGGGTGAAAAGATTATTCCTCTCTATCCTAAACCTATGCTTTCTGGTTTTAGACACTTCTGCATGGGAAATGTTTCCTATCATCCACCTCACCGAAGCCCTCATAATTGTTCATACCTTTATCAGGTCACCTGCTAGCCTCCTGCACTCACAATGGGTCTCAGTCTAAACCGTTGATGATTCATTCCTTTCCACAGATACTGCCTGACCTGCTGAGTTCATCCAGCATGTTGTACGTGTTGCTATCCAATCTCTCCTCACAACAGAAACGTTCTATCCCAGACAACATCCTGGTGAATCTCCTCCACAAGCACATCCTTCCCATAGTGTGGTGACAAGAACTGTCAACAATATTCTAGTTCTGGACTAACCTAAGTTATATAAAATAATACGCTGTCCTCCCTGTTTCTTATATTCAGTGCCCAACTAATAAAGGCAAGGATCCCAAAGGCTTTCTTTACCATTTTATATCCCTGTATTGTCAACTTTAGGGATATGGATTTGTACACCAAGGCCTCTCTGTTATAGAGTCATACAACACAGATCTAGGTCCTTTAGCCCATCAAGTCCATGCCAAGCATGGTGCCCACCCATCCACTCCCAATTTCCTGTGTTCAGACCATATCCCTCTTATATGTGTTGTCCCTGCATATAACTATCCAGTGATACTCTTGTATCTGCCTCTATAACTTCCTTCCCTTCGGTAGCTTGTCCATAAGCTCACCACTCTGTGTCCCTCAATCCTCCCAAAACATTGATTTCATGTGTATGTCTTAGCTCTATTAGACTTTCCAATATGCATCACCTTATACTCTCAGGATTAAATTCCATCGACTCTCGCTCTGCCTGACTTACCAGCTGATCATTACTATAAAGCAGCCTAAATCTACCCTCCTCATTATCAACACCACCACCAATTTGCAAGTCATATTCAGTTATTAATCAGATCTCCTACATTCATATTCAAGCCACTCAGTCCATCAAGTCTGCTATGCCCTGAACCCTATATATTTTGCAGAATAAACAATCAGATTAGTTAATCTGCATCTCTCAGCAACAAAGCCATGCTGACAGTTCTCAATCAATCTGTCTTTCCAAGTGCAGACTAATGCTGTCACTCAGAACTTTTTCCAACAACTTCCCTTCTATCGATTCACTTGCCTGTAATTACCAAATTTATTTCTGCTGCTCTTGAATAATGTCATAATTCAAATGTCATGCCACTGTTTTTAATAAAAGAGCAGGTAATTATATGCCAATCAGTTTGGGGAAATGCTTGAAGCCTTCACTAAGGTAGAAATAGTGAGACATCTGGATAGATGTGGTTCCATTAAGCAGACACAGGATGGGTTCAGGAAGGGCAGGTCCTGTCTGACAGACTTACTAGAGTGCTTGATGATATAATGAATGCAGTGGATAGAGGGGAATCGGTAGATGTTGTATACTTGGATTTCCAGATGGCAGTTGATAACATGCTGCATACAAGACTTTATCCATAAGATAAGGAAGCGTGGAGTTGGGGAAAATGTATTAGCATGGATAGACGATTGATTTACCAAAGGAAGGCAGAGAGTTGGGATAAATGGGAGTTTCTCTGATTGGTGAGCTCGGAGTGCTTGGCCCACAACTATTTACCATATACTGTACATTAACAATTTGAAAAAGGGGATCGAGTGTGCTGATGACACTAACTGAGCAGATAATGCAGAGGGTCTGCAGAGAAACATTAATAAAGTTAAGTGAATGGGCAAGGGTCGAGCAGATGGAGTACAGTGGTGATTAATCAAGGCACAGCTAGTAGGAGATAGGAAGATTGAGAAAAAATATTTAACTATACAATGTAAAAGTAATGACATTGCAGAGCCAGAGGTTGAGATAGCATTTTTAAATTAATAAAACTTTAACAGATGCTTTTCAATAAAGCTTTTTTTTAAAAAAACATTAGTTAATGCCAAAGATACATTTCAGGAGAAATAAACACTCTGGTAGATAAGGGGATGGTATAAAGCAAGTTAAGTGAATTAATGTGATATTATCAGCATGGCTCAGCAGTGGTTGTCCAGAGGACAAAGACCACATTAATAAAACTAGAGATGAGGATGTCCATTACATAGAACATTGACCTGTATAGCACATGTCTGTGCCAAACACAAACTTATCTAAATCTCTTTGGCCTGCACATGGTCCATATCTCTCTGTTCCCTGCATATTCATGTGCATACCTAAAACATCTTAAGTGCTACCATTGTATTTTATTCCACCACTACCCCTGGCAGCCCATTCCAGGCACTTGCCATTTGGTGTATAAACAAAGAAACTTCCCTCATGCATGTGTCAAACTTTCCCCTCTCACGATAAGTGCATGTTTTCTAGTCATGGAGTAATACAGTATAGAAACAGGGCCTTAAGCCCAACATGTCCATCTAAGCTCATCCCATTTGCCTGTGTTTGACCTATATCCCTCTAAATCAGGAGTTCCCAACCGAAGGCTCATTGGGATAAAAAGGTTGGGAACCCCTTTTCTAAACCACTGTTCTAAATCTTTCCTATCTATGTACCTGTCCAACCATCTTTTAAATGGTGTTATTGGATCAGTCTCAACTACTTCCTCTGGCAGATTTTACATTTACGTACCATGATCTATGTGGGAAAAGTGGTCCCTCAGATTGCTATTAATCTTTTCCCTCTTACATTTAACCTATGGTCTCTAGTTCTTGATTCCCCAACACTAGGAAAAATTGTGTCTATCTCGGGGGGAGAAAGATTCTGACTACCCTGTCCATGTCTCTCATAATCTCATAAATGTCTATTCGGTCTCCTCTCAGCCTGTGATGCTCTAGAGAAAACAATCCAAGTTTGTCTTTCCAGCCCATACTCTCGAATCAAGCAGCATCCTGAGAAACCTCTTCTGCACTCTCCACATCCTTGCAAAATCACACACAATATGCCAAATGCAGCCTAACCCAAAGATTTGTTCTTAAATAGCTGTAGTACTGTAGCTAGATAACTATTTTTCCTAATCAAGGAGTTGGTTATTTATTTATTGTGATTGGCTCAATAATGAGCTGAGGCCATTGGGAAGGAGACCGACGGAGCCGATTTACCAACCCCTTGAAACAGTATTTGAGAACAAAGGTAAAAATCAGGCAGATAACAAGAGAGCTTGAGATAGATGCTTGATAGCAGCCTCGATTAAACACCTGATTGGATTAGAAGGACCAGGCAAAAGACCACAACTGCCCATGGTTGCAACTAACATCGTGAGAGAATGGACATGGCACGTACACTATTGGTCATACTATGTTCCTATGTGGTGTTAAAGGATGAGGAAACCTCTCTAACCCTGGACCCTTTGGGTCACCATTAATTTTTGAAATAAGTTAAATTCTTACACCCTCAGCTCTATACATCCGTGACTCCTGTTGTCTTGTGTTCTATTCTGTAGAGTCTTAAAATCAAGCATCCTTTCAGATTGTAAACATTTTGTTTATTTCATAAGCCATTTACTCTACAGCAGCAAAAGAAACGCAGTGGTGATTATGATGAGATATGAATGTTGTATAACCCATATAATTCAGAGTTTACACACCATCACAGAAACACTAATGGAAACAGCCATTGGGGGCAACCTTCACTGAGGTTCCAATCACAGTTGCCTGGACATTCGAGGAAGAGGTTATCTGCCTGCAGGCTGATGCTAATGTTCACTGCACTACAAATGCTGGTGTTCTAATTCTTCTTTATTTTCTTACAGTCACACAGGTTGCTGATACTGTACCTAGGATAGAAGTGTTTCTCTTCATGCCCAGATACAGCCAACAATGAACAATTTGGCATTTCTGAAAGAAACAACTGATCCATTATCTTTGTAAAATGTAGATATGACCTGGATGAAAATGTAGGTGGTCTGATTAAGTTTGCAGATAACATAAAAATTAGTGAAGTTGTGGATAGTGAGGAAGGTTGTCAAAGGATAAGGCAGGATATAGATCAGGTGGAAAGTTGTGAAGAGAAATGGCAGACGGAGTTTCGTCTATAGCTTATAAGGGAAAGTGAGCAGAAGATAGATAGGAGCTACAGGGAGTTAATCACCCTGAAGCTGCAGGAGTTAGACAAGTGGGTGACTGTCAGGGAAGGGATGGGAAGAGCTCAGATAGTAGAGAGCACCCCTGTGGCCATCCCCCTCAGTAATCGTTATCTCATTTTGGACGCTGTTGATGGGGTTGACCTGACAGAGGATGACCACGGCAATCAGGTCTCTGGCACTGAGCCTGGTTCTATGGTGCAGAAGGAAGAGAAGATGATGAGGAATGCAGTAGTCATAGGGGATTCCATAGTGAGGGGAATGGACAGGAGGTTCTGTCAGTCTGATAGAGATGCCCACATGGTGTGTTGCCTCCCAGCTGCCAGGATATGGGATGTCTTGGATGGGGTGCAGAGTATTCTGAAGGGAGAGGGTGAACAGCCAGAAGTCTTGGTACACGTTGGGATAAAGGGATCCTATCTGGCTGGCTGCCGGTTACCAGTGGAGTTCCACAGGGGTCAGTGTTGGGACCGTTGCTTTTTACAATGTATGTCAATGATTTGGACTATGGAATTAATGGATTTGTGGCTAAATTTGCCGATGATACAAAGATGCAAAGGGACTTGGGAGTCCTTGTGCAGGATGCCCTAAAGGTTAACCTTCAGATTGAGTTGGTGGTGAAGAAGGCGAATACAATGTTGACATTTATTTCGAGAAGTATAGAATATAAGAGCAGGGATGTGATGTTGAGGCTCTATAAGGCACTTCTGAGACCACATTTAAGAGTATTGTGTGCAGTTTTGGGCTCCTTATTTTTAAAAGCATATACTGACATTGGAGGGTTCAGAGAAGATTCACAAGAATGATCCAAGGAATGAAAGGGTTACCGTATGAGGAATGTCTGGCAGCCCTTGGGCTGTATTCCCTGGAGTTCAGGAGAATGAATCAACAGTCTGAATGTTAAAAGGCCTGAACAAATTAAATATGGCAGTTATTTCCCATGGTAGGGGAGTCCACAACAAGAGGGCACGACTTCAGGATTGAAGGACGTCCACTTAGAACTGGGATGCGGAGAAATTACTTTAGTCAGAGGGTGGTAAATCTGTGGTATTTGCTGCTAAGAGCGGCTGTGGAGGCCAAGTCATTGGGTACATTTAGGGTAGAGAAAAATAGGTTCTTGAATAGCTAGGGCATCAAAGGGTATGGGGAGAAGGCAGGGGAGTGGGGATGACCAGAAGAATTGGATCAGCCCATGATTGAATGGCGGAGCAGATTTGACAGACCAAATGGCCTACTTCTGCTCCTATAACTTATGGTCTTATGGTTTGGGCAAGTGTGAGGTGTTGTAGTTTGGGAGGTCAAATGCAAGAGGAAGGTACACACTGGCAGGGGCCTTCGGAGCATTGATGTTTACAGGGATTTTGGGGTCCAGGTCCCTGAAAGTGGCAACACAAGTGGATATGATAGTAAAGGTAGGATATAACATATTTGCCTTCACTGGTTGTAGCAAGGCAAAGTGGACAAACCTGAATTGCTTTCACTGTGCCAGAGACCGAGGGAGTGACATAATAAAAGTACATTAAATGATAGATACAGATTTAAGCTGAGGGGAAAAGTTTAATGGAGATGAGGCAATTTTTTTTTAAAAAAACAGTGATTAGTAAATACCTGGAGTGTGCTGCCAGTGAAGGTGATGGAAGCAGCTATGACAGTACGCTTAAGAGGCATTTAGACAGGCAGGGACTGGAACAATATGGACCACATGCAGACAGATGGGATTAGTTTAGATTGGTATTATGGTAGGCTAATAGTCTGAAGTGATAATTAGTAAGTAACATTCAGACCACAAAAATGCTAGCCAATGACAATCTCTAACCACCAAGTCGAGACATTAATGGCATTCCCAATCCCCCAATATCATTATCCTAGGGCAGGGGTTCCCAACCTTTTTTATGCCATGAACCAATACCATTAAACAAGGGGTCCACGGACTCCAGGTTGGGAACTCCTGGTCCTAGGGGCTACCACTGACCCGAAACTTAACCTGAAGTCAGGTAAATATATAGTTACAGGAACAGGACTGTGGCTAGACATCCTGGTGCAGGTGACCCACCTGCCATTCATTTATTTATTTTATTGAGCTACTGTGTGGAAAAGGCCCTTTTGGGACACAATGCCCAGCAACCCCGGATTTAACCCTAGCCTGATCATGGGATAATTTACGATGACCAATTAACCCACTAACTGGTATGTCTTTGTACTGTGGGAGGAAACCTACATGGTCACAGGGAGGATGTACAATCTCCTTACAGAGGATGCCAGGATAAAACTCCCACCTCGGAAGCCCTGAGCTATAATAACTGATACACTACCGTGACATCCCTAATGGCCCATGCCAATGCCTCTCCCCCATCTATAAGGCACAATCCGGGAATGTGATGGAACTTTACTTGCTTGGATGAGTGCAGCTCCAACAAGTCTCAAGAAAACAAACATCATCTAAGACCATATTTAACTGGTACCTCATCTACCACCTAAACATTCATTCCCTCCATATTCACTGCAGTGTGTACTACCTACAAAAGACACTAGGTATTTGCCCAGGCCCTTCATAAACTTCTACCACCAGGAACACCATTCCTCACCATCAACCTGACTGGAATTAGAACATTGGTCCTAAATCCTGTGAGAGACCTGCACAGGACTACAGTGGTTTGAGGTAACTTGCCACCACTTCTCTCAAGGGCAATACACTGATCTCAGACTGCCCACATCTTGAAAATTTGATTAATACATGAAAGCAAATACTAGTTCTATTTCCTATTTTCTCCTCTTACCACCCTGCAGAAACTGGTGGAACTGGAACCTAGATACTATTTCATGGACAGGCCTGTTGGTACAAGCGGCATACTGTTAGTCTGAAGTCAAGGCAGGAATAAGAGTGCTACCTACTCAGTTACATCTTACAAAATAAAGACAAACATTGGTATTATAGTGGATTCCAGTTAACTGGGCCATTGGTTAATTAGGGGAGCTGCTTATTTGGGACAACTCTTGAACAAAAACTAATTGAGAAAATAACTAGGATTCCCTTTATTTGGGACACTATGCTGCTTGATTGGGGCAGGAGACTGTTGCAGAACAGGTTCTAACTACAGTCAGTCGTGCACACTTGTGTGGTTGTTAGATGCTACACCGTGCTTAAAGTAAGGTTTTTAAATAGCATCAGTTGCATGTGTTTGTGTTCAAAAAAGTGATTTTTGTCAGTGATAGTTGGTGAGAAATAAGCAGTAAGACAATTCAAAACTGTTTTGTTCACTGCAGTTTCAAGCATTCATGCTTGAAGATGCCGGAAACAACTGGGAGTGAAAATGAAACGATTTCACTACTTCAACAATTAGGAACTATGAAGAATTAGAAGGTATAGACAATCATCTTGAATGTTACAATGATAGCATTATATGGAGGCAGTCCACCATCTACACTGGGTATCTGCAGAGATTTTATTCATTTACAGTCAAAAGACCACAATGTGGATGAATTCCTCCATCGATAAGTATTAGAAACTTATACACAATTTTATGGTACTACGGTAGTATTGGTAGTGTTCTAATTTGTTTCATATTTAATTTAAATACATAATTTGTTACTCAGTTTGTCTTTTTTTTAATACCTTTTTAACTATTTCCGTGAAGCTTTGGCTAATTGGGGCAAAATGTACTGGTCCCTTTGTGTCCCAATTCACTCGAATCCACTGTACTTAGTTTCCGTTCTGTTATTTAATCGGGGGATTTCAGAAAGAGCTCTGCATCACATCTACTGGGGCCTGATGCCTGAAATAATCCCAAGAAGTGACATATTTATTATAGTTAGCAAAAATGTTCAGCTCATCCACAAAATCCACAAAAACGTTTGAAAGTTGATTAAATATTTCAGAATGTTAAAAATATGGCTGATTTCCTCCTTCTTGTGAAGAGCCAGCTATGAGCAAGTCATTGACCCTTCTTTATCATCACACGAGGACTCCAGTGCAACAATCACCTTAATGGTCACCAGGATTTATCCCCTCTTCAGCTGATGAACTAATCCTGAATACAGTATTGGACTGGGCTGTGTCACCTGTCACACATACATGGAAAATCGCAAAAAGGAAGAGGGGCTGCTAAGCAAATGGCGGTTGTGGTACTGTACCACAGAAATCTTCAGGGGAGGTTGGAATATTTGGAGTATTGAGTTCAGTTCTGGTTGTCTCAAAATAGGAAGGATATGGAAACTTTAGAGAGGATGCAGAGACTGCCCAGACTAGAAAGCATTATCTTATGAGGATAGTTTGATCGAGCTAGGGCTTTTCTCTTTGGAAAAAAAGGAGGCGAGAGGTGACTTGATAAAGGTATACAAAGATAGAGTGGACAGCTAGAGACTTTTTCCTAGTGTGGAATTGGCTAATACGAGCAGGCATTATTTTAAGTTGATTGGAGGGACAGATAGGGGGAATGTCAGAGGTAGGTTGTTTTACTCAGAGTAGAAGATACATGGAACACTGCCAGGGATAGGGTGAAGGCAAATACATTAGGGACACTTAAGACACTCTTAGATACATGGATGAAAGAGAAATGGAGAGCTATGAAGGAAGGAAGGGTTAGGTTGATCTTGGAATAGGTTAAAAGGCTGGCAGAACATCATGGGCTGAATGGCCTGTTCTGTGCTGTACTGTTCTATGAGAGGATGAAAACCAATGGATAAAGATGCACGTTTAGTAACTACCATTAGTTACACAACTGCAACTTTACAGCTGCAGCACATTCTTGTTTTGAAGCTAAATTGTTGGCAATGTAGAGAGCACACACTGGAAACTTTGACATGATCTTGTACAGTCTCAGTACAAACTTATGTTCCGTTGCATTCGGTATTGTATCAGAATATGCAGAAAGCCCTCTTCTGTTCAGTTAACTTTGCAACCTTATGTTGTCATATACTTTAATAACGTCCTGATTCTCATCAATCAGTTCAATCAAGCAGAAAGCTGCCTCCAAATCTTTATCCGTGAGCTGAACAGTCGTGGTGGCGATAAACTCAGGTCCAGAATTAATGTTTAGCAGTCCCAGTGCATCCAACCTCTCTCGTACCTCTCGCAATGAGGACAAGTCACAAATAAACTGAAAAATAAATTTTTAAAAATGTGGATTACAAATGACATCTGTACTTTATGTTTTTACTTTATCCAAAGATAAACACTAATTTTCATCCCTATGCTCCCTAGTTTTTTTCCTACCTTGCTAATATTGTAATTACTAATACAATCTGCACTTTATAAAAATGATGCATTATTGGTAAATTAACTGTTCTTCACGACCATATTTCATTCTGGTTCCACTTGATCACTGTAAATGTAGTTCTCAAAGGAGAATTACACTGAATTCAGAACCATGGGAACACTTTCAAAACAAGAGTCTGAGAATATGACAACAATTGGCTGACCCAGGGCCGATATTCAGAGAATTATTGAAAACTGTTTAAAAGCCTTCTGGCCCTGTGCTTGCTGAAGTAAATGTGGAAGACCCACAACAGTAGTTAAAGATAGAAGGCAGTTTTCCAGTGTCTTAGCCAATATGTATCTTTCAATCCAGAAAACAATGGGATTTTGATGATTTGATTGTTCTAAAACCAACACTCGAGGTCCGAACCACCAATTCAGAGACATGTTCAAATACCACTGTGGGTGCTGGGTAATTTAAATTCAGTTTATCAGATAAACTGTGATTTTTAAAAGTGTCTCAATGAAAGTGTGACACCAGAATTGTTTGATGCATAGCCATTCTCTGAAAAGGCTCAGTAACCCATTCAGTTTTACCAAACTGCTATATGGAAATACATCAGTTTAGTTGGACAGCCCAATCAAGTCCTACTTGGCAATAATGTTGGACACAGCAATGTCACTCCATTACAGTCAAACTGGCAATGTCTATTGTGAGGACTGGTGTCTAAGTTAGAAAGGCAATCCCAGGGACTGATTAAGGAACCATTCAGTTTAGCTAATCTCTCAGACTCTCTCATCATAATCTTAATTCAAGTCCTATCTTGGTAAGGATGCATCAGAAGTAAGAGCACATTTGTAATGGATTTCACAGTTAATGTTAAATCTAGCCCTCAAAGTTTATAGGCATCGGGTTAAACTTGAACAAATAAGCCTCCTCCTGAATATGGTCAGTGAGGAATATAGGACTGAATCAGTGACTCTGGCCCAGTCAATTCTCAGCTGTGTCATCCTTCCATCCTAAGGTAGAAGTGGGGATATTCACTGATAATTGCTGAGATCCATTTTTAACTTCTCAGCAAATGAAGCAGGCTGTGCTTGCATGCAGCAAGACCTTGGAAACATTCAGCCACGGGCTAGTAAGCAGTGAGCAACATTCAAGCCAGGTAGTAACCACCTCCAACAAAACTGGCTGGCATGTTTGTAGCATGAATGTTACTTGTTCACCCCCTATCCCCATGTGATATTCAATGGTTTCCTCCATGCTGGGTCATGTACCAACTACATCCCGGCTGGTTGAGGGAGGCAGAGCATGTCACAACTAACCAGAAATCCTCTTGCACTTGATATATAATTATGAGAACAGGTTAAGGCTTGGTGTTGCTCCTCCCTACGTCACAAAGCCTTTTCAGCATATTCAAAGCAAGCCAGAATGTGATGGATTACTCTCCACTAGCCTACACGAGTGCAATTTGAGGAACCCACCAACTACAAAATATACTGTAGTCTTTTAGCTAGCCCTGCCAGAACCTCTGCCTTCAAAATGGACAAAGGTAACAAACTTATGATCCTACCACCACTTGCAGCATAGCATAAATGCTTGCCAATGTCCATATCCAGCACAGAGGAGGCTGTCCATGTAACTGTGGCCATCAATGGCAAGCAAGTATACTGTTTTGCCCAACATCAGCACCCTGAGATGCATCACCATTGCCTTTAATGATTCACAAAGGTGAATCAGTCAGGGGTGAGAAGTGAATGTGTGCCTTGCCACTGATGCCCACATCTCATGAGTGAATATTAAAAAAAAAATAACATGACCGTATACTCACTGGAACCAAATGCATAATTTGGCTGCTGCTTTCTTCCTCAAAAAGTCACAATACTTCGAAAGCATTTGTTAGTGTACAATGCAGTTTGTTATACTCAATGTGACTTCTAATTTTCGTCAAATTAATATTAACCTACACCATTCGGTTCTTGGAGTTTGGAATTATAAAATTGTCACCAATTTTCCCCCAATTGCAGTAATTTCACAAGGGAATAATGGATCATAATGACCAAAATACAAAAAGATTACTTGTGTTGATTTGGGCTGGCTCTTCTGTGGTGCGTGTAAGAAAAAACATCAGGTTAATTTAGAGGAAGCGTTATAATTCATCCAGAGCCAATAAAAAGTTGGAGGAACTCAGTGGGTCAGGCAGCATCTGTGAAGGCAAGGGATGGTTGACATTTAGGGTTGAGATCTGGCATCAGACACATTTCCTGTAATCTACTTTGTACGTACATGATGGCATACTGTGCAAAGAGTATTACAGTCTGCCCAGATTGAGTGGTACCTCTTCCTGGAACAGTGTGGAAGGAGATGTAACCTATGGGGCATCTGGAATGGAAAGTGTTTGATAGAAAGCTTTGCTCTTCAGCTAACATTGTTATAGTTAAAGACATCAAGGATGGTGCACATCACTCTTTTCCATAGATCATTTTAGTTTAAGTTTGATGTACAGTGCCCACATTAGACCTTAACTGTTTTTGGAAGGAGAGCCAATGTGTTCTCACCTTCAGCATGACTTTATCTTCTTCATCCTCAACCTGTTCAACATCTTCTGCTCCAGATTCAATTGCCAGTTCCAGAGCACGTTCCAGCTGAATGCCCTGACCATTCACCATCACCACTCCTTTCTTATCAAAACAGTGGTGTGCTCCATCGCTCATTATTCCCCTGCATTAACAATACATTACAATGACTTTTTAAAAGAAACTAATACACTCACAATATTTAAAAACTCATCTGGGAAAAAAATACCATCTTGTTGTGCTCACTTCTCTTGCAGGAACCCAATCTGCATTCTTTCCTCGGTCTGAGAAGAAGAAGCAAGAAGCACTCAGAAATTCTGAGTGAGTGTGGTTTGATGTTATTGACATGGACTGTCAGCAGTGGCCAGCAGAGCTAGGTGTGAACAACGGGTAGGTAGTACCAGTGTAACGTGTGTACAGAATGTGGAGAGTGTGTCAGGTCTGATGATCAAGATATTTCAGTACCAGATGGGAATGGCAAGTCTGTACAGTGTCAGCTGCGATGGATATAATAGCACGAACAGTTTCAGGTGTAACTGGGACAAGTGTCAGGTCCAATCACAAGAGAATGCTAAAGTAACAGGTAAAAGGGTATAAACGTGTCTGATGTAATAGGCTCAGGTAAAACACTTTAAGGTGGGGTCAGAGCTCAGTACAAAATGGTCAAGGATAACAGTAGATAGTATCGTGAGAGACTGGCACAAATATATTGTTTCAAATGTTATAGGTATGGCCCAGTGCCAGGTGTGATTAGGTCGAGTACTCATATCTCTGGTACGATGGTACAAACTGTTCCAGGTCTGATTGTGAAGTCAACATGAAAGTGAAAACAGTGTCAGGTCTATTGGGCACAAAGTGACCGTTTCAAGTGTGATCAGCACCAGGGATTTGAACAGGTCGAGTTTGGTTGTTTAAGTTGTGAATCTTATTGAGAATCAATTGAGAATCTTACATTTAATTCAGTTTTAACAGGGTTTCTTGATAAAGAGCACACAAAATGTTAAATCCATCTATTTTCTCTGACACAGAGGGCTTGTGAATTAAGATATGGATAAGTGGGGATACCAGGGGAAGGGATGGGATTCAAGGATCAGGGTATATAGTAGAAAGGTGGTCTAGGAGGAGTTTGGGGATATAACGGGATATAGCGAGGAAGTGGAGTAAAGGCCAAGAGATTACTTTAAGGAGTTCATCATGGCTACTGTGGCTGCCCACATTGCAGTGAGCCTGAGAAAACGTCTTGCAGATAAAGAGTGTGACAGCGCTGCACCCTGCAATGTCGATTCACTTGTTCCCAGACTGGAGAGCGTGTGGCAAAGGAGGGATGGTTGTGAGTGTCAACCCAATCAATATGCAATTATATCCAAATCTTACCGCCCCACAGTACCGAGCCACTAAAATATGACAAAATTTGTTATTTCTTTTGCATTTTGTATTTATTTCCAACATAAATTCTGTTTTTCATTTTTTTTGGTACGGATGTACAAATTCAGTACGTGTGATTTTCTATTATCTGAATGGTGATAATTGGGGGTGTGAGAAGTGGTGGTCACCAGTACAACGACACAGAGTCAGGTATGACTAGTACAAGAACCCATAGTCAGGTGTCATTGGGCCAAGAATACAAGGAGAAGTTAAGTTTCACAAGGACAGAACAGTTTAGTATGGGATCTAGACCATAATATATATAGTCTGGGCATTATCAGCAGCAGGTGACAAGCCTAAATGTGCACTAAGCCATCACCAGACTATATTTGCCCGATGCCGGCCCCCTAGGCCTGAGTCAACATAGTAGTAATAGTAGTGGACTATATTTACCCTGAAAATCCCCTGGCAATACACAGAAAATGTAACTGGGCTCAAATCAACACCGATGGAGTGTGGCAAGCCCTATAGTTAAGGGAAATGTCAGAGAAAGGGAAGGAAACTATTCTACAAGCTCAGGTACATGGTCAAACTGAGTGCAATATGAATATTGAATAGAAATGACATAAAGCAATGTAGTCAGACACAGTCGGGTCAGTAATGACACATGGACCCGGCCTAACTGAACAACTAATCCTCCACCGTCGAAGCGCTGCAAACACACTTTAGTAATGCTTCCCACTTCATCACAATGGTCAAAACCAGGAAAAGTACTTCTGAAATGCAAAGTCCCAGAAAAATCAAATACACATCATAAATACAGAATATAGTATTAATGGTAAGACTCTTGGCAGTGTGGAGGATCAGAGGGATCTTGGGGTCCGAGTCCATATGACACTCAAAGCAGCTGCTGTGTAGGTCGAATCTGTGGTTAAGAAGGCATACGGTACATTGGCCTTCATCAACCATGGGATTGAGTTTAGGAGCTGAGAGGTAATGTTGCAGCTATATAGGACCCTGGTCAGACCCCACGCAGAGTATTGTGCTCAGTTCTGGTCACCTCACTACAGGAAGGATGTGGAAACCATAGAAAGGGTACAGAGGAGATTTACAAGGATGTTGCCTGGATTGGGGAGCATGTCTTATGAAAACAGGTTGAGTGAACTCGGCCTTTTCTCCTTGGAACAACGGAGGATGAGAGGTGACCTGGTAGAGGTGTATAAGATGATGAGAGGCATTGATCATGTGGATAGGCAGAGGCTTGTTCCCAGGGCTGAAATGGTTGCCACAAGAGGACACAGGTTTAAGGTGCTGGGGAGTAGGTACAGAGGGGATATCAGGGGTAAGTTTTTTCATGCAAAGAGTGGTGAGTGCGTGGAATGGGCTGCTGGCAACAGTGGTGGAGGCGGATACGATAGGGTCTTTTAAGAGACTTCTGGATAGGTACATGGAGCTTAGAAAAATAGAGGGCTGTGGGTAACCCTAGTAATTTCTAAGGTAGGGACATGTTTGGCACAACTTTGTGGGCCGAAGGGCCTGTATTGTGCTGTAGGTTTTCTATGTTTCTTCTTTCCTGCCTTCTCAGCCCAGAGTGGCTTCAGCAAACAACAACAGAATCCTTGTCAGAGGGGATGCTCATCTCAAAATACAGAAATAGAGGGCTGCCGACACTCATGATGATGGTAGCATCGCAACTTAACACCTCACCTGGACCATCACAAGCAGCAGTGCAATCTCCCCAGACAGGTGAAGACCCAAGACCCTTAACAGGAAAGATCTGAAAAATTCCTTTCTAGAATGAGTGGAACAAGCCAAGGAATCATTAGAACTAGTCCAAGAGTTTGTTCACCCTGACTGTTTTTCATTTCAAACCTGGAGCCTGGATATAGAAGATAGTGCAGTAACAAAGTCTCTATCCCATAACACTAACCCTCAATATGTCACACAATCAGCACCATACATCAGTTGGGGCTCAGCAGGCAAACCTGGAAAGACAGATCCTTTGTTCTTACCCATTTTTGTTCAGAATGCTCTTTAGTTGCTGAAGAGTTCGGCTGTTGTTGTCCGTGAGGACTTCAATGAGCAGGGACGACCCCCCTGGACCTCTTGCTTCATACAGCGAATAGACTGAAACCTTAGATTTCTGGCAAGTAAGAAACAGGCAATGTTATACAGAGGCAAAGGTGCCACTGAAATACTAATGGCAACACTATTAACAATTCCCTGAGTCCAACAGAAATGGCACAGGATGTCACTGCAATCTTTCCCCCTTCTTACTGTTGCATGTAGTTCAGGTTGCTGCTTTGCAGGGTGGAAGTGAGTGCAGAGATTGACGAGGATACTGTTCAGGCTGGAACAGTGCGGTTACGAGGAAAGTTTGGATAGACTGGGCTGTTTGCTTTGTGACGGGGAAGCAAAAGGGAAATTGAAATGTAGAGAATAATGATGGCCTAATGAAAAGTGAGAAAAAGCAGAGGGGCTTAGATTTGAAACGAGTGGTAGAAGAATTAAGAGGAGAAATGAGGAAAAAACCTTTCAGTTGTAGAATTGTAATGGTCTGGAATGCACTGGATGAAAGGGTGGTCACAGTAGTGAAACTCATCACATTAATTGGTATCTGGAAAGATGTGACTTGTAGGGTTATCGATCAATGCAAGAAGGTGGAATTAAGACTCCTCATTAATTTTCTAAGTATGACCAGACTCCAACTGTGGCTTAACCAGAGTTGTAACATATAATTATCCTTTAGTAATCTAACCTCCAGAGAGTACAAGCCAAGATCTTCCAACCCATTCTACTAACTTACCTGTGATGTCACTCTATTTAATCTGTGTAGCACCCCTGAGGTGCCCAAAACTGAACACAATTACTCTCAACAGTGTGAAGCATCACCTTCAGAATTACTGAAAAAGGCAATCCTAGTGCCACTGATACAGGTACAACTGGACGGTGGTCAGCTACAGGAAACCTTTCTAATTTCTGCATCTCTAAGCTCAGGTTTCTCTTTAACAGTATCATAAGATTAGGAAAAATCACCTGACGTTTAAGCCATTGTCACACAGTCGTAGATTACAATAAATTTAAGAACTGACCAAGAAACTGAAAGTTTAGTTAAGATTCTTAACAGCACAAGTTTAATTGGTTACGAGTTAGCAATGCAATACTTACTGCACCTTTAATTGCAGCTTCAATAGATGCCTTAGGCATGTTCTTGGCTCGGCACTGCTCAATGAGGTTTGCCAGCTGAGTGTTAAACTCAGGATTTGGACCTCCTTCTGTAAAATGTTAGACCAATATCAAACCAAATCTGAGGTCTTCAATACAAACATAGCAATGGTTCTCTTTCTCAACCAAACAGTTAATACTATGCAATCGGAACTTAAAAGTACAAAATTGTAGAATCAAATCTTTTCATCACTTTGCACTTGGAAAATGTTACCCAACAAGATTCATGAGAAACCCAATAAAGCTTTCCTAGTGTTATTGTAATTCAGTGTATAAACATCAAAAAAGATCAATTGAACTGCTCCAAACGAAGTATTTTAATTCCACATCCCATTCCCATTCTGAAATGTCTGTCCACGGCCTCCTCTACTGTAAAGATAAAGCCACACTCATGTTGGAGGAACAACACCTTATAGTCCGTCTGGGTAGCCTCCAACCCGATAGCATGAACATTGACTTCTGATGCCCCACTAATGCCCCACCTCCCCCTCGTACCCCATCCGTTATTTATTTATATATACTCATTCTTTCTCTCTCTCTCCTTTTTCTCCCTCTGTCCCTCTGAATATACCCCTTGCCCATCCTCTGGGGTTCCCCCACCCCTTTTCTTTCTCCCTGGGCCTCCTGTCCCATGATCCTCCCATATCCCTTTTGCCAATCACCTGCCCAGCTCTTGGCTCCATCCTTCCCCCTCCTGTCTTCTCCTATCATTTTGGATCTCCCCCCCCCCACTTTCAAATCTCTTACTAGCTCTTCCTTCAGTTAGTCCTCACGAAGGGTCTCGGCCTGAAATGTCGACTGTACCTCTTCCTAGAGATGCTGCCTGGCCTGCTGTGTTCACCAGCAACTTTGATGTGTGTTGCCTGAAATTCCAGCATCTGCAGATTTCCTCGTGTTTGCATTTTTAAACTCAAATTCAAGTAGGTCAAAATGGAAGGAAAATTCATTAGTTGTTGCCACATTACCTTTCACAGCAAAGCGAATCATAATTGCGAGCTTGGCAAACATCTGACTCTTGGCAGTGTCTTTTGGCCCTTTGATATGTTTCACCTTTGACCACTTGTTATGCCCGGCATGGGTAGCTGAAGAAGCATGGATCTTAGCATGTGGCACTAAGAGATTGTACTGGCCGCTTGTCTGGTTGCAGAGGGAAATGGAGCCCAGAGACAGAGCTCTGTGCTTTGCCACTGAATCACCTCGATTCCACAGTGACGACAGGAGGTGGTTTCTGTTCCACAAGTAAACACTTCGAAACATGGCAACTCCAGCCATAGTGGTGAATCCTAGTGATCAGCTGCAAGAATGGACAATGTGAAGTAAATGAAGATGAGCACTCTCATTATTTTAGGTCAGTACTCTAATATTTTCGAACATCTGCAGTTGGTACTGATTCTACCCTCACTTGCACCTTCTTTAGGCCCTTTCCTTAATACTGGTTAATTGGGCTATTGGTTAATCAAGGCAGCCACTTATTTGGGATGATTCGCGAATATAGCTGGGATTCCCTTCATTTATTTTGGACATTATGCCACTTAATTGCCGAACAGTTTCTAACTCACATCAGACACATCCACTTGTGTGGCCATTAAACTCTGTGCTTAGAGCGAGCAATTTTTAAAATAGTGTCAGTTGCATGTGTTTGTGTTCAAAAAGCAGTGATTTTTGTCACTGATAGCTAGCAAGAAATAACCAGTAAGACAATTTAAAACTGTTTTGCTCACTGTAGTTTCAAGCATTCGAGCTTGGAAATGCCAGAAACAGTTGGGAGTGAAAATGAAACAATCTTACTACTTCAACAAGTTAGGCACTATGAAGAATTTTAAGGTATCCACAATCATCTTGAATGTTCTAATGAAAATGAAGACTTGGAGGATGCAATCGTCAATGGCATTGTATGAAGGCGGTCCATAAGACATAGAGCAAAATTAAGCCATTCAGTCCTTTAATCCTGCTCCTCCATTCCATCATGACTACTTTATTATTCCTCTCAACCCCATTTTCCTGCCTACCCCCTGTAACCTCTGACACCTTGATTAATCAAGAACCTATCAACCCCTGCCATAAATATACTCAATGACATCTTTAGGGACTGGTGTCTCAGGAAGGCAGCGTCCATATTAACGACCTCCAGCACCCAGGGCATGCCCCTTTCTCACTGTTACCATCAGGTAGGAGGTACAGAAGCTGAAGGCACACATTCAGTGATTTAGGAACAGCTTCTTTCCCTCTGCCATTGATTCCTAAATGGACATTGAACCAGTGAACACTACCTCACTCTTTTAATATATTTCTGTTTTTGCACTATTTTTTAATCTATTCAATATACGTATACTGTAATTGATTTACTTATTACTTTTTCTTCTATATTATGTATGGCATTGAATTGCTGTTACTAAGTTAACAAATTTCATGTCACATCCTGGTGATAATAAACCTGATTCTGATTTGACCCACACAGTCATCTGTGGCAATGAATTCCACAGATTCACCACTCTCTGGCTGAAGAAATTTTCCCTCATCTCTGCTCTAAATGGACTTCCTTGTATTCTGAGGCTCCCCCACTGTAAGAAACATTCTCTCCACATCCACTCATCACTAAAGTAAATGCATCCGTTAGTCTTGCAAGACCATGGAAAGTCTTCACTCTCCAGGGCGTAGGCCTGGGCAAGGACCAGCTGCAAGTCTCCCCTCTCCACGACACCAATGTTGTCCAGGGGAAGGGCATTAGGACCCATACAGCTTGGCACCAGTGTCGTTGCAGAGCGATGTGTGATTAAGTGCCTTGCTCAAGGACACAACACGTTCCCTCAGCTGGGGCTCAAGCTCACGACCTTCAGGTCACTAGTCCAATGCTTTAACCACTTGGCCACGTGCCCACACTCTAACTCTAACCTTTTAATATTTAATAGGTTTCAAGGAGATCTTCTAAATTCCAGTGAGTAGACCCAGAACCATCAAATGCTTTTCATACTTTAACCCTTTCATTCCCAGAATAATTCTAGTATACCTCCTCTGTAGCCTTTTCAATGCCAGCACATTTTTTCTTAGATAAGGGGAACAAAACTGCTCACTATACTCCAAGTGAGGTCTGACCGATGCCTTATAACGTCTCAACATTACATCCTTGTTTTTTATATTCTAGTCCTCTCGAAATGAATGCTAGCATTGCATTTGCCTTCCTTACCACCGACTCAACCTGCAAACTATTCGTTAGGGTGTTCTGCATAAGGACACCCAAGTCTCTTTGCGCCTGATTTTTTTTTTGGAATTTTCTCCCCAGTTAGAATCCACGTCTTTATTCCTTCTACTAAAATGCACAGTATCCGTGCTCCCCTCAGCAGAAACTTCCACCCAGAACCCATACTTGCTCCACTCAAGGAAGGATTGTCGCCAACCCCGAACTCCCAGTCCTAGAGCCCAAAGCTGGAGCTCCAGCTCAAGATGCCAATTGGTGTGGCGCCCGATTATCGCACCCACCGACAACAGCCCAGTCACCACCACCCTCTCATTGACCCACCGGTTATCGGCACACCGACAGACATCCGCCTCAAACGCCATCTACTTCCGGCTCCAGCCGTAGCATGCGCATGGAATTGGCGCCGGCAGGGAAACATGCACGCATGCGCCAGAAGACCGGGAAGTCACGTTACAGTCTGATCGAAGCTCAGCTGTTAGCCTACGGATTGAAGTTGATATGAAGTTGTATGGTAACACTGTAAATCAAGATTTAGTGGTAAAGATTCTAGGTATGTGGATAACAAGCCTAAATTGGAATGTGCATGTAAATAAAGTTCTGGAGAAGTGTAAAAAAGCCTTTAATGTGCTCAAATGTTTAGTTGAGTGTGATTAGGTTGCGAGTAGGAGGTCACTTAAATCAGATCTGTCTTTGAATATGGATGTGTTGCTTACAAGTCAGTCTCACCAGCGGTCTTAAAACCCCTTAAATCTCAAGCATTGAGATTATGTAGTGGTGCTAGTAACTGGTTACAGTTAGCAATGGTTTACTGGGTTAACGTAAGAGGACGTAAACTTGGGCACCCAATATGGGCAGCATCAGTGGAGTGTTGGGAAGCAGTGTATTCGTAAGGTCTTCAGTTCTGAGTGGATGGGAAATGAATGGGCACAAAATTATGGGTTGTGGATTATGGTTTAATGTTTAATGTCTGTCACCCCTCCATGGTCTTTACCTTTGCCTGTGATTGATTTGATCCTTCAGGAAAAGATCAAGGTGAGGAGTGATTATTTATCAGTGGCACAGGAAGTTCAGCAATATTATGCAAGGCAGATATTATGGTTTCTTACATGTCTACACAGTTGGTTCAAAAGAACCTGCGACAGGTCATTCAGCTGTTTCTGTTTGTGCTCCGAAGTTTCAGGTGACAATTAAGAAACGATGATCAGACTATTATTCATGTCTGAGATAGTTGCTATCATTTTAGCCTTGGAATGGGCCGAAGAAGTACACCCTGATTACGTGCCTTTGTGCTCTGATTCGTTCTTGGTCTTGACATCTATTTAAACAGATACTTCAGATTGTAGGCCAGACATTCTTCTGTGGACATCTGTTAAGACAGCAGTGTGGGACCCTGCCCAGGTTGGGGTTGAAAGAAACAACAAGGCAGACATTCTTGCCAAGCAGTCACTTAAAATCAGCGATATAAATTCATAAGGGTGCCTTTGCATAAGGGAGAGGTGAAATCCTTAACTAAAAAGTCTATTCAATCACTGTGGCAACAAGTTTGGGATAAGGAAAAGAAAGGACAGGATTTATATAAAATTCAGAGGATGGTGGGAACTCGATTGGGAGATAGGTAGAAAAGGAGAGAATAAGTTGTACTTACAGTTACGTATTGGACATACTAGGCTGAATAATTCTGAACAGGGAATTATTGTGTATGGTATGGGTATTTTTAGGGAGTGAACTTGTCAAGAAACAGTGCAATATGTATTGTTTAAATGCAGCTCCTGAGGTGCAAAGGAAACATTGAATTGCCAAATTGAGATCTTTGGGACAGAAACAATTTAACATAGAAAGTTTGTTAGGGTGTCACTGTCATCATAATGCATATAGATGTGTTTTTGACTTTCTGAAAAGCATTCGACTTTTTGATATTATTTTGAGGATTTTTTGGTGGTGTGCATACTTCCTGCATATACATTGGCCAAGTATCCATCCTTGGGAAACACCACTGTACACTTCTCTCCATCTGAAAAACAACCTTTCACTGTTACATGTTACTTATGCAATTTTCTATTTGTCAAAGTCCTCTTATTCCATCAATTTTGACAGTAAGCAACTTAGCAGCAAATCTGTACACCTTAAACAACATGGACTCAGTTTCTTGATTTAAAAAAACCATTACATTTGACAGATACATGTATGGAATTTAAAAGGATGCCATACAAAAAAGCTTTTCACTGTACAGTATCTAGAAACATAGAAAACATAGAAACATAGAAAATAGGTGCAGGAGTAGGCCATTCGGCCCTTCGAGCCTGCACCGCCATTTATTATGATCATGGCTGATCATCCAACTCAGAACACCACCCCAGCCTTCCCTCCATACCCCCTGACCCCCGTAGCCACAAGGGCCATATCTAACTCCCTCTTAAATATAGCCAATGAACTGGCCTCAACTGTTTCCTGTGGCAGAGAATTCCACAGATTCACCACTCTCTGTGTGAAGAAGTTTTTCCTAATCTCGGTCCTAAAAGGCTTCCCCTCTATCCTCAAACTGTGACCCCTCGTTCTGGACTTCCCCAACATCGGGAACAATCTTCCTACATCTAGCCTGTCCAATCCCTTTAGGATCTTATACGTTTCAATCAGATCCCCCCTCAATCTTCTAAATTCCAACGAGTACAAGCCCAGTTCATCCAGTCTTTCATCATATGAAAGTCCTGCCATCCCAGGAATCAATCTGGTGAACCTTCTCTGTACTCCCTCTATGGCAAGGATGTCTTTCCTCAGATTAGGGGACCAAAACTGCACACAATACTCCAGGTGTGGTCTCACCAAGGCTTTGTACAACCGCAGTAGTACCTCCCTACTCCTGTACTCAAATCCTCTCGCTATAAATGCCAGCATACCATTCGCCTTTTTCACCTCCTGCTGTACCTGCATGCCCACTTTCAATGACTGGTGTATAATGACACCCAGGTCGCGTTGCACCTCCCCTTTTCCTAATCGGCCACCATTCAGATAATAATCTGTTTTCCTATTTTTGCCACCAAAGTGGATAACTTCATATTTATCCACATTAAATTGCATCTGCCATGAATTTGCCCACTCACCCAACCTATCCAAGTCACCCTGCATCCTCTTAGCATCCTCCTCACAGCTAACACTGCCACCCAGCTTCGTGTCATCCGCAAACTTGGAGATGCTGCATTTAATTCCCTCATCCAAGTCATTAATATATATTGTAAACAACTGGGGTCCCAGCACTGAGCCTTGCGGTACCCCACTAGTCACCGCCTGCCATTCTGAAAAGGTCCCGTTTATTCCCACTCTTTGCTTCCTGTCTGCTAACCAACTCTCCACCCACACCAATACCTTACCCGCAATACCGTGTGCTTTAAGTTTGCACACTAATCTCCTGTGTGGGACCTTGTCAAAAGCCTTCTGAAAATCCAAATATACCACATCCACTGGTTCTCCCCTATCCACTCTACTAGATACATCCTCAAAAAATTCTATGAGATTCGTCAGACATGATTTTCCTTTCACAAATCCATGCTGACTTTGTCCGATCATTTCACCGCTTTCCAAATGTGCTGTTATCACATCCTTGATAACTGACTCCAGCAGTTTCCCCACCACCGACGTTAGGCTAACCGGTCTATAATTCCCCGGTTTCTCTCTCCCTCCTTTTTTAAAAAGTGGAGTTACATTAGCCACCCTCCAATCCTCAGGAACTAGTCCAGAATCTAACGAGTTTTGAAAAATTATCACTAATGCATCCACTATTTCTTGGGCTACTTCCTTAAGCATCCTGGGATGCAGACCATCTGGCCCTGGGGATTTATCTGCCTTCAATTCCTTCAATTTACCTAACACCACTTCCCTACTAACATGTATTTCGCTCAGTTCCTCCATCTCACTGGACCCTCTGTCCCCTACTATTTCTGGAAGATTATTTATGTCCTCCTTAGTGAAGACAGAACCAAAGTAGTTATTCAATTGGTCTGCCATGTCCTTGCTCCCCATAATCAATTCACCTGTTTCTGTCTGTAGGGGACCTACATTTGTCTTTACCAGTCTTTTCCTTTTTACATATCTATAAGGAAAAGACTGGTAAAGACATCTAGGTACATGTGACAGCAATAAACCAATTAATAATCAATGCACTTTGAATGTAGATCTGACAGTGAAAAAGAGCAAAGTGAAGCAAAGAAATCTCAATACCAGAGATTGAGAGCACTGCTACATACTCAATGACTGCATGCTCAAGCTTTTGCAGAATACTGCATATATCCAGTTTAATTATTTAGTTATCTCAAATGAACAGCTTGCAAGACTACCTTAACTCAGTTAAAAAGGTCCATGGGTCTGGAATTGTGTTTAGCTGGTTCATCATTGAAACATTTCCACAACCTATGGACTCACTATCTCATCTTCTCGTTACATATTGCTTATTTATTTCTTATTATTTCTTTCTTTTTGTACTTGCAGAATGTTGTTTTTTTGCTCACTGGTTGCACGCCCAACTTGGTGTGGTCTTTCATTGGTTAAATGGATTTATTGAGGATGAGCATACAAGAAGATGAATCTCAGGTTGTATACAGTGACATACATGTACTTTGATAATAAATTTACATTGAACTTTGGTTGTTTGATTTACTTGTCAAAAAAAACAATTAAACCAGTTTTTTTGATGTGGTAATTTATGATCACAATTACTGATACTAACTTTATATTCCATAATGTAACTACTTATGTTGGCCAGCTGTCATGGTGATTCAGTGTTAATTTCACTGAAATGTATCCAAGGTTCCAATTACTGCAAGTCAAGTACATTAATTGCTGTGCTACTGTTGCCCAGTGACAGAATTTCAGACAGAACTCAGCTGGTGGGCCAGCTAAATGAAGCTGCACTAATGGAAATTGCATGGAGATTGGGATACATTTCAATTAATCTGTAATTAATTTATCAGAGGAGCTACATTTAAATGTACAAAATTACACATTATATACTGTAACTCATTGGCAGGTACCCAAAGGTGAATCTTCCTAATGAGGATCTGGTCATAGGATAAAATTTCCCAGACCCACTCTAGTTTCTAATAAGCAGTGCAAGTTATTTTGTGATCAGTCTTTGAACTGACCTTACCCCACTAACAAATCACCCAGAACTGATCTGAAAATATAAGCTTGTTCTCAGGGAGAAGGCGCAATGCAATTAGGTTTGTGATTGTTGACATACCATGTGTCCAATCCATGCCTTGAGTACTCCAAGTACGACATGGTTTGGAATACTGACATCAAAGTTGAAAACGCTGGATATAGTGGAAAGAAGAGATTAATACTTTTATTGCTGGGGAAGTTTGATCTCAATATTAAGTTTACCAATTGAAGTGTTTGATCCATCATTACAAATCCTCATTCTGTTCAGTACAAAATTCACATGAAAGCTGTGTTCCTGTGCTACTTTGAGAATTCTGAAAAAATTGAGCAATTTCCTCCAAAGATGTTGATTGCAGTCAACTTTGATGGAATGTTACCATTTCATTTTGCTAACATCTGAGTACTGTATGGCTTCTTGCTTCTATATCTGCTGTATTTTGGATGTGATAGAAATTCAATCAGTTCAGAAACAAAGAAAAGCAGAACTAAACACCAAGCTTTCATTCTAATACAAAAGTTTTCTTTTATTAAGTCCATGCTTCCCACACACATACTATGAGAGTCAATGTTATCCATTTACTTAAATAAACTCAAGAAGAAAAAGATTCTGCGTATACCCCCCTCTTTCAATCTTGTGTAACTGCATTACTGAATTAAAATGGCAGATACAATGTACAGAATATCAGCAGAAGCGATTTTACTGCAAAGTGGCAAAGGGCTTAGGTTTTCCTCCAAAACAGATTAGTCAAGGCTCTACCCTGCAGCTGAATATCGCAAGGACTAGATCTACACATGAACATTTCCTTTCTCAACAGATGTACAAGTGGAAATTTACTTTGTCACGTTAACAGAATAATCAGATTTACAGTCTCCATTCCAATATGCAGCAGAGTACTATATATAAACACTCAACTGCCTCTTTCTTGAACATGTTAACATCTACAGGATCCTGGGATACAAACTCCTTTGACATTCTTCCCAGGAATTTTGCATGCCCAAATCCCAGATTGAGTTTCAGATTGACCATTCACTGCAGGTCCCAGTTGAACCTTCTGGGGTTATTAGAGAGTGGGAATCAGAAGGTAAGGTTTGCTGATATTTTCTAGCCCATAACTAGATGTCCGTTGAGCCCTACTGTTCTATTGACACACTGAAGTTTAACCACTTTACAGAAAGTTTATATTGAACCCATTGACATGGTATTCATTGCATTCTAAATAATCCAGAATTACTGACCAAACATTTTTTTAAGCCACAACGCCTTGTACACATGGTTTGCATTGCATAAATATCAATGGTGTTCAAGATTAAACTGGTTCATTGCTCTAATGTAGAGGCTGATGCATTGATATCATACCATCTGAAGCCCATGTTATGCAGGTCTGGAAGACAGGGTTTATATGTATTTAAGTAATTAGTTAAACAGTTTCTTACTGATTTTATAAAAGTCTGGAACCATTGTATGAGCAGCATGTGCAAAATTCAGGCTCAAGGGGGTGTTGAACCATTGAGGAGCAACATGAGGAAAACTCTATTCGCAAAAACAAGAGAAACCTGGAACACTGAAAGGGTGGAATATGGGATTAATATTTTTTAAAGCAATCTAGTTTAGGAGAGAATTAATCAGAGTCAAGAGTTTTATAGATGTCATTGAAAGTTCAACACAATAAAATCTCAAATGAAGAGCAAATTAAAAATTTTCTATTAAAATACATTGTTGCAGAGATTAACTTATGGAGTCCTATTCTGGGATGCCTACAACATAGCCTGCTCTATTACAGGATTGGTGCTAAAACATTCATTCACCATCAGCCTCATCAGTCTTGGGACAAATATCTGAACAGTGCATTTAAAACTCTGGCCTCCACGAGACGTTGAGATGCAGGACTGAGTTTAATAACACAAACTGAAGAACAACAGACTAATCAATATGCTTCCATAAGGTGACACATCCTGGCAAGCCTTTTCCCAAACCCAGAGGTAATCCTCCAAAGATCACACAAACACTCCTAGTAGGTACACTGTCACTAGGTCCCATAGTAAATTTTGAATATGAAAGGTCCTAAGCCACTGATACTAGAGTTCCAAATTAATCAGGATTACTGGTGGGTGGAAGAGGTATGGAGGGCTACGGTCTGGGTGCGGGTTGAAGGGACTAGATAGATTAATAGTTTGGCACAGACTAAATGGGCCTGGTTCTGTGCTGTAGTGTTCTAGGACTCTAGGTGTTACAAGGCAGCAAATTGACAGTATGCCAAAAGGAGAATGACCCTATACTTTACCTCTTGCTTCTTTCCCCACACCACACAAATCCTTAAGGAACAGCCAGGGATCGATTGGATTTATTAGTAAGGGAAGAACCTTTGAAAATCAGTTAGTTGCTGCTGTGTCCTCTGCAGTCAGCAGATGAAAAGATAGCTTTCCAGTTCTTTTCCAGGGTCTAGAATCAAACATTTTTAAAATATCTTTGTTGGTTAGATGCAGCAGGCTATCTTGGCAACTCAAGTTGATGCCTGGGGTGAACTAAGTGACAGGTTCCAAGATCTTAAAGCTGATGACCACACTATATGTACATTTTACAGTTCCTATTACATAACTCAATCCTAAACTCTGTGGCCTTTGGTAAGGCGCACAGGCTAACATGTGTGGGTGCTTGGCAGAACGTTCACTGTTTGGAAACTCTACAAACCACAGGCTTTTGGCTTGGAGATGTCCAGACACTACAATGAACAAAGGAGAACAATTGCCACTGGTCACAGATTTACAGGTAGGCATGGTTCAAATGGCAGTGACTGGCCAGAATGGCAATTTATTTATTATTTTTTTTTAAACACTCCTTCCAATATCTTCTCCACCAAGCCCCCAACTTTGAAAAGGTTTATTTATCATGATTTTATTCTGGAAAGATGTCCACTCTTTTTAATTAAACTGGCCAACTGATAAACTGTTTAATGCTTTAAGCTGAGCAAAAACACATGAATCTTGTGCAAAAAAAAAAGTATTGGAGAAACTCAGTATGTTGAAACATAGAAAATAGGTGCAGGAGTAGGCCATTCGGCCCTTTGAGCCTGCACCACCATTTATTATGATCATGGCTGATCATCCAACTCAGAACCCTGTACCAGCCTTCCCTCCATACCCCCTGACCCCCGTAGCCACAAGGGCCATATCTAACTCCCTCTTAAATATAGCCAATGAACTGGCCTCAACTGCTTCCTGTGGCAGAGAATTCCACAGATTCACCACTCTCTGTGTGAAGAAATTTTTCCTAATCTCGCTCCTAAAAGGCTTCCCCTCTATCCTCAAACTGTGGCCCCTCATTCTGGACTTCCCCAACATCGGGAACAATCTTCCTGCATCTAGCCTGTCCAATCCCTTTAGGATCTTATACGTTTCAATCAGATCCCCCCTCAATCTTCTAAATTCCAACGAGTACAAGCCCAGTTCATCCAGTCTTTCTTCATATGAAAGTCCTGCCATCCCAGGAATCAATCTGCTGAACCTTCTTTGTACTCCCTCTATGGCAAGGATGTCTTTCCTCAGATTAGGGGACCAAAACTGCACACAATACTCCAGGTGTGGTCTCACCAAGGCCTTGTACAACTGCAGTAGTACCTCCGTGCTCCTGTACTCGAATCCTCTTGCTATGAATGCCAGCATACCATTCGCCTTTTTCACCGCCTGCTGTACCTGCATGCCCACTTTCAATGACTGGTGTATAATGACACCCATGTCTCGTTGCACCTCCCCTTTTACTAATCGGCCACCATTCAGATAATAATCTGTTTTCCTGTTTTTGCCACCAAAGGCAAGATCTATGAAGGCAAAGGGATTATCAGGGCTGTGAGAGTAGAGAGAAGATAGTGAAGAGGGGAAGAGAGCGGAAGAGTGGGATGAGGATGGGGTGGAGGGGGTGGGGGCAGAAAAACAGGTAAGCCAGGGGCTGTAAGGCAACAAGTGAAATTAAGTGAAGGCAGATTTCATGGAGATAGGGAGCTGGGTGGGGAAGGAGGATGGTGCAGTGTTGAGATAGAGGTAGAGGCTGGAAGGTGATAAGTAGAAACAAGACTCTCCTGATTCTGGAATGTTAAGTAAACCCAGTGATATCACCTTATCTCCTTTTAGCATGCGCAGCTTCCTGTTTCTAAGCGTCACCTTCCAGCCTCTGCTTCTACCTCCACCGCCCAATCTACCTGCCCATTATCTCCCTCCTCATCTGGATTCACCTATCACCTACCAACCTCCACCTGAGCCCTTCCTGTCACCTCTTTATACGAGCTGTAAACCCTCCACACTCTCACAGCCCTAATGCAGGGTCTCAACCCAAGTTCCTCCAGTAGTTTTTTCTCTACTCTAGATTCCAGCATCTGCAGTCTGTTGTGCCCCTTCCACTTCTCTTGTCCTAACCTGAGTGTGACTTCTGGAAAGTTGAGGATATGAAAAGACGATGAAGACAAAGAAGGGTAACAGAAAAAACTCCAGTGCAGAAACCCTGACAAATGTTGCTTCTTTAGTGGAGGAGCAGCAGGAGTTTTCCAACTACAGCCACTCAGATCCCTCCCCACTAACCCACCCAGTGAATGCGAATTCCTTCAATCACTAAGGTGGAGCCATGTCCTGAAAGGGCTTCCCATTACTCAGTCTAACCAGCACATTGCATGGGACAGAACCAAGACATCACAGACCTTACACATCGATCCTGTAGTTCATTGTTGCAAAGAGTCTTTAATAACCATTCAAATTCAATGTAGCATTTGGGGCTCTTCATTAACAGAACTGTGGAACAGAAGGGAGATAACAGTATGAGAAATTTAATGTCTGTAAAACTACAGGATTAAATCAGGGATCCACAACAGCACCGATGCATCCCACTGTTTGCTAATGTGGTACAAATGCCCAAACCACAGCCTAACCTCAGCACTGCACAGAACACAAAGAGATTTTCATGTTGAATCGAGGGCAAGAAGTACAATAAGAGGAGAGGAAAACACACTACTCCAGATTGTCCAAGAACAATATCTGTGGAACAGGTTGTATAAATTGCAGATCAATTATTTGAGTGCCCTGAGTTTCTTCTCATTAAAATCAAACATTTAAATTTGATGTGGTCTGCTGTCTCCAGGCAGCATCCTCGCTCTTCCCCCACCCCTGGTTATTTGGTGCTTTTACATTGCTTTCACTTTGATCTGTTTCATCTTCATCTGTCGCTTCTCCTGCTTCTTCTGCTCACGACGGAGAGCAGCCTCCTATGAGAAAGAGGAAACATTTAAACCACGTGAGGGGTACGAGAGAGAAGGGAAAACCTGTAGCCAACTGGGCATACATCAATGAGTGTTTATAACTTTTCTTACCTACAACACCTAAACTAGAGAAGTAGTGAGGGAATGGTACACTGTTAAAGTCCTGTCTTTCAAATGAAATAAAGCAGTGATTCTCCAGCCCCTGACGAGAATTGCTCATCGAATACCGTGCCAATATTTTTCCCCCAACCTTCACTTATCTGAGCACGATCATGTTACTGTGTGGGACATCTATGTGCAAACTATTGCCACATTTCTGAAATGACAGCTATAGCTTTGCCAAGGTCATGAAAGGGCTTACACAAGTCCCAGTTCCCGATTTTTTTTTTCAGCCTTTTCACTGAAGCAAAAGTGCATTCTGAGGAATACGAAAGAAAAATGAATGAATGGGGGTTTGAATCCTAAATTCACAGACTGGTGTTGTTGTTGATGGCGTACATAACCAAACCAGGACCTTCCTGTCATTCCATCATGTCCATGTTGAGCCATTTGCTTTCTGGACAATATTGATGAGTTAGTATCAAACAGAGAAAAGCAAACAGAGTTTTCTCCCGACACACATTTTGGGAGCAGTAACAAGGTGATGACATACACAGTGAATGATATAACCCCAGGAAATATTGAGGAATAGAGGATCCTTAATGTACACGTCCAAGGGTAGCTGCATAAGATGGTGAAGGTAGCATAGGGATAATTATTACCCAAATCATAGAACACAAAAGTTGGGGAGGGGGGTGTGGTTATAGGAAGCCAGAGGTTCTGCAGAGGCTGAAAGTTTTGAACAACACACAAAATATTGCAGGAACTCAGCAGGTCAAGCATCATCTATGAAGGGAAATAAACAGTTGACATTTCATGCCAAGACCGGAAAGGAAGGAGGGAGAAGCCAGAATAAGGTAGGGAAGAGGGGGGAGGGGTGGGAAGACTCCAAGCTGGCAGGTGAGAGGGGAAGATGGGTGGATAATATGAGAAGCTGGGAGGTGATAGGTGGAAGAGGTGAAGGGCTGAAAGAAGAGGAATCTAATATGAGGGGAGAGTAGAACATGTATCAGTATTACATGTGGGAAAGATGCTGGAGTCAATTATAAAAGATGAAATTATGACACATCTGGATAGTAGTAACAGGATTGGTCTGAGTCAGCATGGATTTACGAAGGGGAAATCGTGCTTGACTAATCTTCTGGAATTTTTTGAGGATGTAACTATGAAAATGGACAAGGGAAAGCCAGTGGATGTAGTGTACCTGGACTTTCAGAAAGCCTTTGATAAAGTCCCACATAGGAGATTAGTGGGCAAAATTAGGGCACATGGTATTGGGGGCAGAGTACTGACATGGATTGAAAATTGGCTGGCTGACAGAAAACAAAGAGTAGCGATTAATGGGTCCCTTTCGGAATGGCAGGCAGCGAACAGTGGGGTACCGCAGGGTTCAGTGCTGGGACCGCAGCTGTTTACAATATATATTAACAATTTAGATGAGGGAATTAAAAGTAACATTAGCAAATTTGCCGATGACACAAAGCTGGGTGGCAGTGTGAAATGTGAGGAGGATGTTACGAGAATGCAGGGTGACTTGGACAGGCTGGGTGAGTGGGCAGATGCATGGCAGATGCAGTTTAATGTGGATAAATGTGAGGTTATCCACTTCGGTGGTAAGAACAGGAAGGCAGATTATCTAAATGGAGTCAAGTTAGGAAAAGGGGAAGCACAACGAGATCTAGATGTTCTTGTACATCAGTCACTGAAAGCAAGCATGCAAGTACAGCAGGCAGTGAAGAAAGCTAATGGCATGCTGGCCTTCATAACAAGGGGAATTGAGTATAAGAGCAAAGAGGTCCTTCTGCAGCTGTACAGGGCCCTGGTGAGACCACACCTGGAGTACTGTGTGCAGTTTTGGTCTCCAAATTTGAGGAAGGACATTCTTGCTATTGAGGGAGTGCAGCATAGGTTCACAAGGTTAATTCCCGGGATGGCGGGACTGTCATATGTCGAAAGATTGGAGCGACTGGGCTTGTACACTCTGGAATTTAGAAGGATGAGAGGGGATTTTATTGAATCATAAAAGATTATTAAGGGATTAGACACGCTGCAGGCAGGAAGCATGTTCCCGCTGATGGGTGAGTCCAGAACCAGAGGCCACAGTTTAAGAATTAGGGGTAGGCCATTTAGAACAGAATTGGGAAAAACTTTTTCACCCAGAGTGGTGGATATATGGAATTCTCTGCCCCAGAAGGCTGTGGAGGCCAAGTCTCTGGATGCTTTCAAGAAAGAGATGGATAGAGCTCTTAAAGATAGCGGAATCAAAGGTTATGGGGATAAGGCAGGAACTGGATACTGATTGTGGATGATCAGCCATGATCACAGTGAATGGCAGTGCTGGCTCGAAGGGCCGAATGGCCTACTCCTGCACCTATTGTCTATTACAGTAAAGGGAATTAGAGCCATAGAAACATAGAAAACCTACAGCACAATACAGGCCCTTCAGCCCACAAAGTTGTGCTGAACATGTCCTTACCGTAGAAATTACTAGGCTTACCCATAGCCCTCTATTAATCATGAGAGAGGAGCTGGCTAAAGTTGATAGGAAGGGAACACTAACAGGGATGACGCAGAACAGCAATGTCTGGACGTCTACAGCAGGTGCATAAAAAGGGCTCAGAGGATCATCAGGGACTCCAGTCATCCCAACCATAAACTGTTTCAGCTGCTTCCGTCTGGCAAACAGTACCACAGCATTAAGGCCAGGACCAACAGGCTACGGAACAGCTTCTTTCACCAGGCCATCAGATTTATCAATACGCATTGATCTGATTGCATATCTGACTGTACTTACATGTATAACAAAACAGTTATGTACATAATCATAGTGTTTCAAAGGGTTCAAAGGTACAATTTAATGTCAGAGAAGTGTATACAATATACATCCTGAAATGCTTTTTCTTCACAACCATCCATGAAAACAGAGGAGTGCCCCAAAGAATGAATGACAATTAAATGTTAGAACCCCAAAGTCCCCCCCAGCTCTCCTCCCTCCAGTGCAGTATCCTCCCACATTTCCCTTCCGTATTACTTGTACATAGTGATGGAGACGCAACAAAGATTCTTACTTCCCCATGTTCGAGATGGATGTAAGAAATAAAACTCTTTGGAGTTCTCTTCATTAAAAGGCAGAGAGAGCAGAGTCTTTGAATGTTTTTAAGGTAGAGAGTGATAGATCCTTGATAAGCAAAGGGATGAAAGGTCATTGGCATTTGCAATCAGTTCAAACATTATCCTGTTGAGAGGTGAAGGCTTGAGTCTGAGTAGTCTGCTCCTGCTTGTAATTTGCATACACTGAGATGTGATACCACATACTGCAATCTGTGTCCTAAAATTGTTCATCAATTCAACAATGTGAAAATAAAAAATCCTACACCACACAAATGAGGCTTAGGCATCTGTGGTTCAGCAAGTAATCCTCCTTGCTGCCTATATTCTCAGTTAGAGCAACTGATACCACTTGTCAGAAATTCAGGTCAGAATCATTATCACTGGCTTACATAATGAGAAGCAGTGTAGTGCAGACATAAAATTGCAAAATAAAAATTAGAAGTAAACTGACAGCTTAAGCTATCCTTGCTCTTCTCAGTGCAATGATTATACAAAAATAGGGGAAGGCAATAACCAGTTGCAAGTGAATATAGTTCCTTGGAAAAACTTCACAGCAGTGCAGTTATAGCAACTACAGCATCTCAACCAAGAGACATTTACTTTTGTGGTCTGGGAACACTCGATGCCAATAATGAGTGTGCATTGCCAGCATGCACCTCAAAAACAGCCACTTATCACAACTGTACTGTCATGGATACAAATGGATTACCCCTTCCACCACTGACAGAGCATAGTTTGTGCAACAAATCTCCAAGATGCATTGTTGCAACTCACTAACGCCTTCTTAACACTATCTTCTGAATCTGCACTCTATGATTCTGGAAAGCAGTAGGCCTGTGAGAGCAAGTTACAAACTCGCTTCCAAGTTACAAACCATCCTGATTCGGTTGCCAAGTCAAAATCCCTGAATGTCTTAACTGACAAAACTATGGGAGCAAATTCACAACACCTGCAGCTGACTGAAACAACAGCTTGACACCATGTTCTCAATGACAACTATAGGAGGGCAATTACCATTAACTTTCAGTGACAGCCCAGACAGGCTCACCACAGCTAACACATATTTGAAGTGATAGGCAGTAAGTGGATACAAATGGTACTATGGCTCTTACGACAAGTTGCAGGTAAACAGAGTATGTGCTGAGCCTTACAGATCAGGAATAACCTCTGATTCATGTTTTACACGGACCTCTATGACAGGATTGACTGCCTCTTGGCTGGGAAATAATACAGAAAAAGTGAGAGGTTTACATTGAAGCAGAGTGGGACAAAACAGACAAGGTTAACTTGGGTCCTTGTTTCAAATAACTTCTTTCCAATAATCTCAGCTGTATCTGAACCCAGGCTGCAGAAATGAAAGGCCAGTACTCTGCAAGTACTGAGGAGAGCTAAGGTACCGGCGACCCCTGTTTCCATCCAGGGGGTCAGTGTGGACATGGTGGAGGATTACAAATACCTGGGGATACGAATTGACAATAAACTGGACTGGTCAAAGAACACTGAGGCTGTCTACAAGAAGGGTCAGAGCCACCTCTATTTCCTGAGGAGACTGAGGTCCTTTAACATCAGCCGGACGATGCTGAGGATGTTCTACGAGTCTGTGGTGGCCCCTGCAATCATGTTTGCTGTTGTGTGCTGGGGCAGCAGGCTGAGGGTAGCAGACACCAACAGAATCAACAAACTCATTCGTACGGCCAGTGATGTTGTGGGGATGGAACTGGACTCTCTGATGGTGGTGTCTGAAAAGAGGATGCTGTCCAAGTTGCATGCCATCTTGGTCAATGTCTCCCATCCACTACATAATGTACTGGGTGGGCACAGGAGTACATTCAGCCAGAGACTCATTCCACTGGAGATGCAACACAGAGCGTCATAGGAAGTCATTCCTGCCTGTGGCCATCAAACTTTACAACTCCTTCCTTGGAGGGTCAGACATCCTGAGCCAATAGGCTGGTCCTGGACTTATTTCATAATTTACTGGCATAATTTTACATATTACTATTTAACTATTTATGGTTCTATTACTATTTATTATTTCTGGTGCAACTGTAACGAAAATCAATTTCCCCCGGGATCAATAAAGTATGACTATGACTATGGCTATAAGATGCGAAAGTGAACCCAGTCAGCCGGGGATCATTTTGTACCTCAAGCCTGCGCTGTTTCTCCGGGTCCTCCTCGTTCATAATTCTTTCTTTCTCTGCTCGTTTCTTCTCCTCCCTGCGAATCTGCGCAGCTTCCTGACGTTGTGCATGCGTCATCTTTAGGAAGTTCTCCTCTACACGAGCACGATTTTTATCAGCTTTCAGTTTTCCCTGTTTCGGCAGATGGGAAGAAGTAGGAATGAGTCAGTATAATACCATTCAAACACTGCATTGGAGGCTGCGGGGAAGAAATATGGAAGGCAGAGGGGAGGATCAGTGTAAGAGATCAGAGCAGGAAAAAGGAGGGTGAAATGGAATCAGAAATTTTCAAACAATTTGATTTATTTATACTTTACAGAATCGTACCGTGTGGAAAAAGGCCATTTACTCTATCACATCCATGCACCCATCTGCATTAATCCTATCTTCCTGTACTTGCCCACAGTCTTCTATGCATGCCAAGACAATTCAGGTGCTCATCTGGACATTTCTTTAATACTGTCAGTAACTGTTTCCACCCCTCTCTCCAGCAGTGTATTCCAGGTACTCCCTACTCTTTGGGATAAGAATTTAACTTCAGCCAATATGGAGACAAAATTGAGAAGAAGGGTGGTGAGTACAGAACGGAAGTTATATTTGAATACACACAGTATACGAAATAAGATGGGCAATCTTATAATGCAGTAGAAACTGGCAAGTTGAACAGTGGCCAGAGATTGGGAGCGAGAGAAAGAGTGACTCACAAAGGTTATCGAGTGTGCATCATTAAGCAGAGCTTCACGGGAGATTTGGCATTAGGACAGCAGCCAATAAGAGATCAGGAGCAAGAGAAAGAGTGACTCACACAGGCTGGCATCAAAAGGCAGCGCTGTGCAGGAGTTTCAGCGCTTGAACAGTGGTCAATAAGAGATCGGGATTCACTAGCAAGTGCAAATTAAAATAAGGTGGGACAATCAAAGTTGTCTTTGTTAGAATGGACAGTGTTAGAGTGGGAATTTCAGTATTTAGCTCCTTGAGGCTTCAACAAGGCTTGAGTGAGAGATGGCGAAAAAGCTGTAGGTATTTTTTTCCCAGTTTATTTATTCCTTCCTTTTTTATATTTGCACAGCTAGGACCGTAGACATGACAGGGAGGATAGTTGAATGCTCCTCTTGCGGGGATGTGAGAAGGCAGGGAGACCTCCAGTGTCCCTGATGACTTTACCTGCAAGAAGTACATCCAGCTGCAGCTTCTAACACCCCACATTAAAAGAGTTGGAGCTGGAACTGGATGAACTCTGGATCATTTGGGAGGCTGAGTTGGTGATATGGAGGTAATTACACCTGAGGTGCAGGTCAGAGCAAAATTGGGTGACAGTCAAAAGGGTGAAAGGGTTTAAACAGTCAGTGCAGATATCCCTGTTAACAACACTTTTGACACTGTTGTGGGTGGGGAAAACCACAGTGGTCAGGTTTCCAGCACTGAGTCTAGTTCTGTGGCTCAGAAAGGAAGGGGGAAGAAGAGGTGAGCTGTGGTGATAGGGGATTCATTAGTTAGGCGAACAGAGAGGAGGGAGGAGGTTCTGTGGACGAGAACAAGATTCCTGGATGGTATGTTGTCTCTCGGGTGCCAGGTCAGGGACATCTCGGATTGAGTCCTTAGCATTCTTAAGTGGGAGGATGAGCAGCCAGAGGTCATGGTCCATGTAGGTACTAATGACATAGGTAGGAAGAATGACAAGGTTCTCTATAGGGAGTTCAGGAAGTTCGGTGCTAAGTTAAAGGACAAGACCTCCAGGGTTGTGATCTCAGGATTGCTACCCATGCCATGTGCTAGTGAGGTTAGAAACAGGAAAAGCGAGGTCATACAGTTTAACATGTGACTAAGGAGTTGGTGTAGGAGGGAGGGCTTCAGAGTTTTAGATCATTAGGCTCTCTTCCAGGGAAGGTGGGACCTGTACAGAAGAGATGGTTTGCACCTAAATAGAAGGGGGAAACTAATAACCAAGCGGGGAGGTTTGCTAGTGATGCATGGTGGTGTTTAAACTAGAGTTGCAAGGGGATGGGAACCAGTGTGCCAGAACAGATAGTGGAGTGGTTGTGGAGACAGATGTTGGTAAGACCTCAGACAATGTCAGCAACCAAAAGGTTGAGCATGGTGTGACTGTTGTTTGGAACCGTGTATATTTCAATGCAAGTAGTATTGTAGGAAGGCAGATGAATTCAGGGCATGGATCAACACATGACATTATGATATCGTAGACATTAGTGAGATTTGGTTGCAGGAGGGGCAGGACTGGCAGCTCAATATTCTGGGGTTCCGTTGTTTTAGACATGACAGAGGCTAAAAGGGGGATGGGTGGCATTACTAGTCAGGGAAAATGTCACAGCAGTGGTCAATCAGAACAGATCGGAGAACTCATCTAGTGAGGCTTTATGGGTGGAACTGAGAAATAAGAAAAATATGACTATGTTAATGGGGCTATATCATGGACCACCCAGCAGTCCAAGGGACAGAGGAACAAATTTGTAGTGTACTTGTTAAGTGGGGGGCCTTCAAAAGTAAAAATTTGAGAGTACAAAGCCTTTACAAGTATACGCCTGTCAGAGTAAAAGGCAAGATAACAGGTTTAGGGAACCTTGGTTTTTTGAGAGATATTGAGGCCCTGATTAAGGGAAAAATAGGTGCATAACAGGTTTAGGCCAATAGGAACAAATGAGATGCTTATGGAGTATAAGAAATGCAAGAGAACACTTAAGGAAGAAATCAGGAAGACATAAAGAAGGCATGAAGTTGTTCTAGTGGACAAGGTGAAGGAGAATCCTAAAGGGATTCTACAGATATATTAAAAGCAAAAGGATTGCAAGGGACAAAATTTGTCCTCTGGAAGACCAGAATGGTAATTCATGTGTGGAGCTAAAAGAGATGGAGAAGATCTTAAATAATCTCTTTGCATCTGTATTTACTTGGGAGATAGACACAGAGTCTATAGAAGTGAGGCAAAGCAACATCAACTTCATGGACCCTGTACAGATTACAGAGGAGGAGATGTTTGCTATCCTGAAGCAAATCAGGGTGGATAAATCCCCAGGGCCTGACAAGGTGTTCCATCAGATCTTACAGGAGGCAAGTGCAGAAATTGCCAGGGCCCTTGCAGAGATATTTAAATAATCCTTAGCGACAGGTGAGGTACTAGACGATAGCCACTCTTGTTCTGCTGTTTTTTTTTAAAAAAAAGCTCTAAACATAAACCAGGAAATTACAGGCCTGAAATTATAGTCTGACTTCAGTTGTGGGAAAGTTATTGGAATGTATTCAAAGGGACCTGTTATGTTAGTCTTTGGACTAGACATAGGCTGATTAAGGATAGTCAGCATGGCTTTATGTGTGGTAGGTCATGTCTAACAAGTCTTAATAGGTTTTTGAGGAAGTGGATGAAGGCATGCAGTGGATGTTGTCTGCATGGACTTTAGTAAGGCATTTAACAAGGTCCCGCATGGGAGGCTGGCCAAAAGGTTCAGTTGCATGGCATTCAAGATGAGGTAGTAAACTGGATTAGACGTGGGCTTTGCGGGAGAAGCCAGAGAGTGGTAGTAGATAGTTGCCTCTCTGACTGGAGGCCTGTGACTAATGGTGTGCCGTAAGGATCGGTGCTGGGTCCTTTGTTGTTTGTCATCTATATCAACAAGCAGGATGATAACATGGTTAACTGGATCAGCAAATTTGTGTATTACACCAAGATTGGGAGTGTAGTGGACAGTGAGGAAGCCTATCAAAGCTTCAAGTCACTTTTTATTGTCATTTCAACCATAACTGCTAGTACAGAACATAGTAAAAATGAGACGTTTTCCAGGACCATGGTGCTACATGAAACAATAAAAAAACTACACTGAACTACGTAAGAAAAAAAACACAGAACTACACTAGACTACAGACCTACCCAGGACTGCATAAAGTGCACAAAACAGTGCAGGCATTACAATAAATAATAAACAAGACAATAGGCACAGTAGAGGGTATAGTAGGTTGGTGTCAAGCCAGGCTCTGGGTATTGAGGAGTCTGTTAGCTTGGGGGAAGAAACTGTTACACAGTCTGGTCGTGAAAGCCCGAATGCTTTGGTGCCTTTTTCCAGATGGCAGGAGGGAGAGAGTTTATATGAGGGGTGTGTGGGGTCCTTCATAAAGCTGTTTGCTTTGCGGATGCAGTGTGTGGTGTAAATGTCTGTAATGGCAGGAAGAGAGACCTCGATGATCTTCTCAGCTAACCTCACTATCCGCTGCAAGGTCTTGCGATCCGAGATGGTACAATTTCCGAACCAGGCCGTGATGCAGCTGCTCAGGATGCTCTCAAAGCTTGCAGTGGGATCTGGAGCAGCTGGAAAAATGGACTGGAAAATGGCAGATGGAATTTAATGCAGACAAGTGTGAGGTGTTGCACTTTGGTAGGTCTTACACAGTGAATGGTAGGGCACTATGGAGTGTGGTAGAACAAAGGGATCTGGGAATACAAGTCCATAACTCATTGAAAGTGGCATCACAGATTGATAGGGTCATAAAGAAAGCTTTTGGCAAAATGACCTTCATAAACCAAAGTACTGAGTACAGAAGATGGGATATAATGTTGAAGTTGTATACGACACTGGAGAGGCCTAACTTGAGAGTACTGTGTGCAGTTTGGTCACCTACGTATAGGAAAGATGTAAATAAAATTGAAGGAGTACAGAGAAAATTTAAGGAAAGGTTGAATAAGTTAGAATTTAATTCTCTGGAATGTAGAAGATTGAGGGGAGATTTGATAGAGGTATATAAAATTAATAAGAGTATAGACAGCGTAAATGCAAGCAGGTTTTTTTCCCCCACTGAGGTTGGGTGGGACTACGAGTAGAGGTCATAGTTTAAGTGGAACACAAGGGGAAACTTCTTCACTCAGGGGGCCATGAGAGAGTGTGGAATGAGCTACCAGCACAAGTGGTGCATGCGAGCTTGATTTCAACGGTTGAGAAGTTTGGATAGGTATATGGATGGGAGGGGAATGGAGGGTTATGATCTGGGTGTAGGTTGATGGGACTAGGCAATTTAGGTTTGGCACGGACTAGATGTGCTGAAGGACTTGTTCCTGTGCTGTAATTTTTTTTTGGACTCTATGGCTCCAAGTATGACAATGCAGGCATCACAGATTCATAGCTGAAAAAAGATCACAGCTGAGCATCCAAGGACGCACATCGCGTTGATAGGATAGCTAGGTAGGCAGAGGGGGTGGGATTGCTTTGTTGGCAAAAAATGAAATCAAATCCTTAAAAAGAAGTGACATCAGATTAGAGGATGCCGAATCCTTAAGAAACTGCAAGTAGAAAAGATCCTGATGGGAGTTATATACCAGCCTAGAAACAGTAGCCAGGATGTGGGATACAAATTACAAATGTGCATGCCAAAAGGGGAATGTTATGATAGTCATGGGGGAATATCAATATGCAGGTAGATTGGGGAAATCAGGATGATGCTAGATCCCAAGAGAGGGAATTTGTAGTATGCCTACAAGATAGCTTTTTAGAGCAGGTTGTGGTTGAGCCCACTAGGGAAAAGGCAATTCTGGATTGAATATTGTGTAGTGAACCAGATTTGCTTCAGAGTTTAAAGTAAAGGAACTCTTAAGAGGCAGTGATCATACTATGATAGAATTCACCCTGCAGTTTGAGAGACAGAAGCTAAAATCAAGTGCATTGGTATTGCACTTGAATGAACTTAACTACAGATGCATAAGAGAGGTGCTGGCCAAAGTTTATTGGAAGGGGACACTAGCAAGGATGTTGGCAGAGTAGCAATGGCTAGAGTTTTTGGGAGCAATTCAGAAGACGCAGGATCGGTTCATTCCAAAGAAGCAGCAGCATTCTAAAGGCAGGATGACAAGATAAGTCAAAAACAGCATAAAAGCAAATTAGGGCACACAATATAGCAAAAATTAGAGGGAAGCTTGAGGATTAAGAAGCGTTTAAAAACCAGATAAGCCAGATATGAGCAAGAATGACAAAACTGTGCTCTTACCTCTCTGTTGAGACGATACTTCTTTGCCTTGTCAATGCTGTAAATAACCATGTTCATTAATGGCAGTAAGGACTCCATGTCCTTTGGATAAGTGTTGCCGATTCCAGGCACTGCAGAGAAGTAGATACAGTATATGACCTGATCTCAACCATGTTACGTATGCAAAAATAACATGTCAAATATGTAAAATGGTCAGATTTAATCTCTGGCCTAGGGGAGCTATCTACATTCTTCTAATTTATTGGTTGAAATGTTATTTTTGCTAAAGGTTTATAAAATTAAATTGTAGATGTCTTCTTTATTTTACTGAATAGTAACACTTTAGTTAATTTGTCACGTGATTGTCATTTTAAATCTAGAAACAGGTGAAAATGCCTTTGACTGTGAACTGTCAAAACACCATCCCAACAGTGCAGCACCCGGATGGCAGGATCAGCTACCCAAGAGCCAGTCGTGCTGTGCAGACAGGCCTGCAGCTTGACTAAACATGGAGGCAGCAAAAGATTATTGTCGTTTGGGGAATCACATATACATTGAGCAGAAGTTGGAAACGTAGGGCTTGGGTTAGGAACAGTGCAGCCTCTCCAGGGTACTACCTCATAATGAGATGATGCATGCTGCTTCTCAGGGGGCTGACACCTCAGTTATTATCCTTTGTACCACTGTATTAACAGGATGGCCATCTTCAGAGTCGGTGATATCCAAATACTTGGCTGCTCCAACCCATTCACATGCAACACAGCTGTGTTGTCAGTGGTCTGGAAGAACAATGCTTATCAAGCTTGTATTTCATCTCTAGATCCAAGGGAGCACAAGATGCTCACTCCCAGATAAGTACATCAATGGGAATAAAAAATAACCCTTAGAAACTTACCATTAAATGTAAACAGTAGTGTCTTTTTAGTGTCAGGCAGCTTGAGGGGTTGACCCTCTCTGAACAGAAAGAAAAGACATTCAACAAATTAAAGACACACCATCTTCACTATAGCTTCCCGCTGACTATTTAGGTCTGCAACAAATTAGGCACTGCAGAGTATTTTGCAATGACAAATGACTATTAAAAGTATTGATTTTACTTCTGTCCAAGCAGAAATAAACCTCTTCACCATACCCCATTCTTCCGAGGCCACCATAACAAGTACTACAGCGAGGATTTCATGTTCTAATTTGTATATGATGTAAGGAAGTTTAGGCCACGTACATGTTCCCAAACGAATGCATGCTTCCTGACTCAACCCCAGTTACAGCATTTTCCTGTACTTCATATTGGTTCAGTAGCAGGTCCCCAAGTACAGAGCATCAGCAGTCTATAGGTTGGATGACAGCCATCAGCAGCTTATAGGATTGATCGTGTTTGAAATGCAGCCAGAGATCGGGTGCAAAAAGAGTTCACTCACACAGGTTGACGAGTATGCATTAAAGAGCAACACTTTGCGGGAGTTTCACTGTTTGAATAGTGGCCAATCAGAGATTGGGTGCGAGAGAGAGGTAACTCGCACAGGTTGTCTAGCATGCATTATAATTCAGCGCTTCGCAGGAGTTTTGGCGTTTGAACAGCAGCAAACCAGAGATCAGGAACAAGAGGTGACTCACTCAAGTTGGCGAGTATGCATTAAGAAACAGCCTTTCGCAGGATATTCAGCATTTGAACAGTGGCCAATCAGAGATAGGGAGCGAGACAAGAGGTAACTCACATAAGTAGGTGAGTGTGCATTAAAAAGCAGCAGTTTACGGGAGTTTCAATGTTTAACCAGTGGCCAGTCAGAGATCGGAAGTGGGAGAAGAGTTCACTCACATAGGTCGATGAGCGTGCATTAAAAAGCGATTTGCGGGAGCTTCGGCATTTGAACAGCGGCCAATTAGAGATGGGGAGCGAGACAAGAGGTAACTAATAGAGGTCAAAAAATAAGCATTAAAAAGCAACGCTTCGCAGGCATTTGAACAGCAGCTAATCAGAGACTGGGTGTGAGAGATGAGGTGACTCACACAGGTCAGCAAGTGTGCATTAAAATCCAGCGCTTTGCAGGAGATTCGGCATTTGTACTGCGGCCAGTCAGAGATCGGGAGTGAGAGATAAGGTAACTCCCACAGGTCAGCAAATGTGCATTAAAATTCAGCGCTTTGCAGGAGATTCGGCATTTGTACTGCGGCCAGTCAGAGATCAGGAGTGAGAGATAAGGTGACTCACACAGGTCAGCAAGTGTGCATTAAAATCCAGCGCTTTGCAGGAGATTCGGCATTTGTACTGCGGCCAGTCAGAGATCGGGAGTGAGCGATAAGGTAACTCCCACAGGTCAGCAAATGTGCATTAAAATTCAGTGCTTTGCAGGAGATTCGGCATTTGTACTGCGGCCAGTCAGAGATCAGGAGTGAGAGATAAGGTACTCCCACAGGTCAGCAAATGTGCATTAAAATTCAGCGCTTTGCAGGAGATTCGGCATTTGTACTGCGGCCAGTCAGAGATCGGGAGTGAGCGATAAGGTAACTCCCACAGGTCAGCAAATGTGCATTAAAATTCAGTGCTTTGCAGGAGATTCGGCATTTGTACTGCGGCCAGTCAGAGATCAGGAGTGAGAGATAAGGTACTCCCACAGGTCAGCAAATGTGCATTAAAATTCAGCGCTTTGCAGGAGATTCGGCATTTGTACTGCGGCCAGTCAGAGATCTGGAACGAGAGATAAGGTAACTCCCACAGGTCAGCAAATGTGCATTAAAATTCAGCGCTTTGTGGGAATTTTGGCATTTGAACAGGGGCCAATCAGAGGCTGGGAGCAAGAGATGAGGTGATTCCACTGGTTGGTGGGCGTGCATTAATAAGCAGCGTTTTGCGGCAGTTTCAGCATTTCACCAGCAGCGAGAGATCAGGAGCGAGGGAAGTGATGACTCACTCAGGTCCACAAATGTGCATTAAAGTTCAGCGCTCCGCAGGAATTTTGGCATTTGAACAGCGACCAGTCAGAGATCGGGAACGAGATGAGGTGACTCACACAGGTCAGCAAATGTGCACAAAAAAGCAGCGCTTCATGGGAGTTTGACCAGCAGCCAGTCAGAGTTCAGGAACAAGAGAAGAGGTAATGCACGCAGATTGAAGACTGTGCATTAAAAAGCAGTGATTCGCGGATGTTTCACTGTTTGAATAGCGGCCAACCAGAGGATCAGGAGTGAGAGAAGAGGTAACTCACACAGGTTGGCAAATGCGCATTAAAGAGCAGCGCTTTGCAGGAGTTTTGGCATTTGGATGGCGGCCAGTCAGAGATCGGAAACAAGGTGAGGTGACTCACACAGGTTGGTAAATGTGCATTAAAAAGCAGCGCTTTGCAGAAGTTTCAGCATTTGAACAGCGACCAGAGACCTGGAGCAAGAGAAGAACTAACTCACACAGGTTGGCAAATGTGCATTAAACAGCAGCGCTTTGCGAGTTTCGGTGTTTGAACGGCGCCAATCAGAGATCAGGATTCATTAGCAAGGGCAAATAAATATAAGGCAGGGGAAAGTGGAGCGGCCTTTGTTGGAGTGGACAGTGTTAGAATGGGGATTTTGAGGCTTTAGCTCTTCGAGGTTCAGTGAAGAGCGGCTTGAGTGAGAGAAGGTGAAAATCTATAGGTAGATTTCTTTTCAGTTTATTTATTGTTTCCTTCTTTATATTTGCACAGTTAGGGCAGTAAGGATGCCAGGCAGGATAGTTGAAGGCTCCTCTTGCGGGATGTGGGAAGGCAGGGAGACCTTCATTGTCCCTGACGACTTCACCTGCAAGAAATACATTCAGCTGCAGCTTCTAACACTCTGCGTTAAGGAGTTGGAGCTGGAACTGGATGAACTCCAGATCAATCGGAAGGCTGAAAAAGTGATAGACAGGACATAGAGAGGTAGTTACACCCAAGGTGCAGGACACAGGAAACTCAGTGACAGTCAGGAGGGTGAAAGGGATTAAACAGCCAGTGCTCTGTGGCCATCCCCCTCAACAACAGGTATATCATTTTGGATACTGTTAGGAGGGATGACTTAGCAGAAGAAAGTCACAGAGGTCAGGTCTCTGGCACAAAGTCTGGCTCTGTGCAGTTTAAACTGGAGTTGCAGGAGGATGGGAACCAGAGTGCCAGAACAGATAGTGGAGAGGTTGTGAAGGGAGATGTTGTTAAGACCTGACAAAATCAGGAATCAAAAGGTTGAGCATGGTGGGACTAGTGTCGAGTTGCAAGAAGAGTTGCAGGAAAGTCAGTTGAGTTTAGGGCATGGATCAACACATGGAATTATGATATTGTAGATATTATTGAGGCTTGGTTGCAGGAGGGGTAGAAACTAAAGAGGGAAGGGTGTTGTTAATAGTCAGGGAAAATGTCACAGCAGCACTCAGTCAGGACAGACGGGAGAACTTGTCCTCAGTTCCACCCATAAAGCCATTTTAGGGCTTTATGGGTGGAACTGAGGAATAAGAAAGGGTTGACCATGTTAATAGGATTATATTATAGACCATCCAAATGTCCAAGGGATCTAGAGAAACAAATTTGTAGAGAGATCGCAAAGTATTGCAGAAAACATAAGGCTGTGACAGTAGGTGATTTTAATTTTCCACATACTGAGTGGGACTCCTGTACTGTAAAAATACCAGATGAGATGTGGTTTGTCAAATGTGTTCAGTAAAGTTTCCTTAATCAGTACATAGAAGCCCCAACAAGACAGCGTGCAATACTGGATCTTCTATTAGGGAATATGACAAGGCAGGTGACAGAAATTTGGGTAGGGAACACTTTGTATCTAGTGATCATAATGCCATTAGTTTTAAGATAATTATAGGAAAGGATAGGTCTGGTTCTTGAGTTGAAATTCTAAATTGGAAAAAGGCCATTTTTAATGATTTCAGAATGGATCTGGCAAGTGTGGATTGGGACAGGCCGTTTTTTGGCAGGGGTGTACTTGGTAAATGGGAGGCCCTAAAAAGTGAAATTTTGAGAGTACAAAGCTTGTATGTGCCTGTCAGAATAAAAGGTAAAGATAATAGGCTTTGTGAACCTTGGTTTTCAAGAGATTTTGAGGCTCTGCTTAAGAAAAAAAAGGAGGTGCATAGTAGGTATAGGCAGGTAGAAATACATGAGGTGCTTGAGGAGAATAAGACATATAACAGAACACTTAAAGAAACCAGGAAGGCTAAAAGAAGGCACAAGGTTGCTCTAGCAGACAAGGTAAAGGAAAATTCAAAGCGTTACTACAAATATGTTAAGAGCGAAAGGTTAGCAAGGGAAAAAAATTGGTTCTCTGGAAGATCGGAATGGTAATTTATGTGCGGAGCCAAAAGAGATGGGGGAGATCTTAAATGAATTTTTGCATCTGTGTTTACTTGGGAGATGGGCACAGAGTCTATAGAAGTGACACAAAGCAGCAGTGAAGTCATGGACCATATTCAGATTACAGAGGCAATGTCTGCTGTCTTGAGGCAAATTAGGGCGGATAGATCCCCAGGGCATGACAAGCAGACTTTTTCCCATTGAGGTTGGGTGGGACTACAACTAGAGATCATGTGTTAAGGGTGAAGGGTGAAAAGTGAAAAGTTTAAGGGGAACATGAGGGGAAACTTCTTCACTCGGAGGGCCATAAGAGCGTGGAACGAACTGCCAGTGCAAGTGGTACATGTGAGCTCAATTTCAACATTTAAGAGAGGTTTGTATAGGTACATGGATGGGAGGGTATGGATGGCTATGGTCAGGGTGCAGGTCAATGAGTCTAGGCAGTTTAAATGTTTCAGCATGGACTACACAGGCCAAAGGGCCCATTTCTGTGTTGTAGTTTCTTATGACTCTACAACAGCCATGCCCAATTCTGTAGTTATCTGACAATCACAGGCACTCAGCTGGAGTCACTGGGAACCAAGATACTTTTTCCAGGTTTGCCCAGCATGAATTACTTTATTCAGCCCAGACACTGCATCGGAGACCCCTGTTAAACTACATTATCGACATAAATTGTGCCCTCTGGACTCGGCAACTAATCATATTAGGATTCTAGCATCCATGTTATGTAGAAGCCAAACAAGCATCATTAAACTAAGAAGTTATTGACACCAAGAACTCTACGAGGGAGAGGCAATATCTGTATGCCAGTAATGTTCATACAGAGGTGCAGAGATCACAGAAGGCAGCTTTACAAATGTGTGTTTGGCAGTTTGCCGGAATATTGTCAGACCTACAAGCTGGAAAAAAAAACATCAAACCTGGGCTCGAAATGGATACTCCTCCAGGGTACCAATACATATAACCTTCGCTACTCACACCACACCACAGGTTCTAACACAGAAAAGTCTTCCCGAATTACATTTCTCAAAAGTGATCTTTACTGAAACAGATTTCCAAAAACAACCTTTGATGATTATGAAACATTACAGTTGAGCACAATTTGCCATGTGGGCGATATTGATACTTACTCTTGCATAATTTTCACTCCAGAGAACTGGTCTGAGAAATGAATGGACTCTATCTTGTCAGCATGATTCGATAGGAAGTGCACCATCTAGATTCACAAAGGAAAGACTTGTCTAACTACTTCAGCAAGCAACACTTCACCCAAATCCTTCCTGTGAACATCCAAACAGAATTTCAACAGCAATCTGCAAGCACAACCTCTACTATATAAATAGAGAAGAGGTTCCCAACCGGGGGTCCATGGACCCCTTGCTTAATAGTATTGGTCCATGACATAAAGGTTGGGAACTCCTGAAATAGAGGTACATGGGATTAGCTTTATGCGATGTTCAAAGACAAAGTGAGGTCATGGATGACTGAGATTTTCATTACTGCCCAATAGGTTGGATGCTATCCGTTTTAGACTGTCACTGGGCTTTATTCCAGTTCAGTAAGATGATAACACAAGAAACAGAAGGAATAGATCTAACCCTTAAGCCTTTTCTGCCACTCAATAATATTATGACTGATAATATTGCCTATGTCCACTTCCTACCCAGTCCCCTGAACTCTTGATTCCTGGTCTCCAAAACACAAACACCCTTTTAAATTCCAGAGGATACCACTCAAGCCTGTGTAACTTTTCCACACAAGACAACGCATATAATCCAGGTATTGGTCTAGTAAACCAATTTACTAGATTAGCTGATTAGTAGATTTAGATTAAGGTTTTTCCCCCCCCTTATTGGGGCATATTTTTTCTTCGTTTTCCATGATATTTTTGTATTTTTTTCTATATACTACTATATTTGTACTCTGTAAGATTTTGGGAGGTTAATATCTGTGTATTAACTGTGTTTATATCTATATATACTAATTTTTAACAATGTAATCCCAATAGCTTTGTATCAATTCTTTGGAATGTTTAAGAATTTGATATTAATAAAAAGATTGAAAAAGGTCTAGTAAACCTTCTCTGAGCTGCTTCCAATGTACTTACCTCCTCCTTGAAATAAGGAGACCAATATTGTACATGGTATCCATTATGTTATGGATACCATGTACAATATTGGCCAGTGCTATCATGTTTGCTATTGTGTGCTGGGGCAGCAGGCTGAGGGTAGCAGACACCAACAGAATCAACAAACTCATCCGTAAGGCCAGTGATGTTGTGGGGATGGAACTGGACTCTCTGATGGTGGTGTCTGAAAAGAGGATGCTGTCCAAGTTGCATGCCATCTTGGTCAATGTCTCCCATCCACTACATAATGTACTGGTTGGGCACAGGAGTACATTCAGCCAGAGACTCATTTCACCGAGATGCAACACAGAGCGTCATAGGAAGTCATTTCTGCCTGTGGCCATCAAACTTTACAACTCCTTCCTTGGAGGGTCAGACACCCTGAGCCAATAGGCTGGTCCTGGACTTATTTCATAATTTACTGGCATAATTTACATATTACTATTTAACTATTTATGGTTCTATTACTATTTATTTCTGGTGCAACTGTAACGAAAACCAATTTCCCCCGGGATCAATAAAGTATGACTATGACTGTTCTGAGCTTTGCATTCAAACTCTCTGATCTGTTAAACAGCATGCTAATTTGTTCGTGGCTCTGGTAACAATTTAAACACTATTATGAAGCTTCTATATTCTATTTAAAGTCTAACTCCCAAAATTCTCTCCACAGAACTATATTTCAGTCTCACCTACACTGTCAGTTTGTACATAGATCATGGCGTGTAGATTTGCCTTTTCCCACACTGTTCTCCAGCTGCAAAGAGTGGTCCTTCAGCATGCAGCAGTGTCACTCTTCTTGAATCATCATTTTTTTAAAGTATTCCTAGAATAATAATATTACATAGAAAATGCAAAGACTTCTTGCATCCATATTCCTATCTAAGAGTCTCTTAAATGTCCCTATTGTAACCATCAATAAGGACATTTAAGAAACTGTTCATATACTAATAGAATCTACTGCTATTTATTACTAATAGAATCTTTTAGGATTCTCCTTTGTCTTACTTACCAGGGATATCTTAGTTGTCCCATTTTGCCCTCCTAAATTTCTTCTTAAATGTACTCCTACATCCCTTATACTCCCTCAGGCAACTTGCTAATCCCAGCTACCCATAGCTCCATTTTCCTGACCAGACCTTCAAAATCCCTTGTTAACCAAGGTTCCCTAATCTTGGCAGCCTTGTCCTTCACTCTAACAGGATTGTGCTAGTCCTGAGTTCCTCCTCAGTTTTAAAGGCTGAACTAAGAAATTTCAGGAGAAAACTGAGTTGGATTATCCAGTTGGTATTTCTCACTAAAAACAACTGCAAATGTTTCACCTTTTCTCATGTAACTGTGTTGAGCATCAATGGTAAATATTTAGTTCATTGATTCACACACATGAACATGTATAACTGAGTGCTCATATCAGTACAATCTTGACCTTTCATGCATGATTCCTTGTACTGAGGTCAATTATATTCTTCTACCGTCAATGTTGGCCAAGACCTGGTAACTCAACATAGACTAGCAGCTTGTTACATGTAACTTTATAAAATTAACTATTAATACTTGTGAGGCTTGAGCTCTGGGAGAAAATTGGAATTAAAACTTAAGTTTTATAAGAAATAATGTTAGCTTTTACAAACTCAACTCAGTACCCAGTTCAGCATACTCACCCTATTGTCCAATATACCTTCTGTGACTTCACCCATTTCAGACAGGATGGAGAGTGAATCAGGAAGCCCAAACTTAATCCCTGACTTGGGCTTATCGCTGCAGAATTCACTCTAGAAAGGAAGCAATTATTGGATGTAACTCCACATATGCAAAAACTGGAAGGTCAGCAGTTGGCCCACAGCAAGTTATAGATCGACTAAAAACTCTGAAGGTTACCACATAATCAGGAATGCACTCACACCTCCCACTACCATCAAAGGCCAGGGTTGAATTCAGATTTTTATTTCCAGCAACAAACACAGTGTGGGAGAAATCTCTGCAATTAGTTCCATCTGTTAAACCTGTATCTTAGCAAGCATTTACATGTTTACGATCTGTATTCATCAAGAACTGAAGGGCAGCAAGCTGAATAGTTTCCAATGTCTCCTTCAACACACTCAGGAATCTGTTAAAACTCCTATTAAACTGCAATGTTAAGAGGTAGTTTGATTATTTCGATTTTGCAGTATTAACAAAACATAAGAAACAGAAAGACAGCTCTATACCAAATTTCCACTCTTTCCCAAAAATCCTTTGATACCCTTTATATGTAATAATCCATGTACCTCTTAAACATATTCATTGACATTGTCTAGAATATCTATGGTAGAGAATGCCATAGATTCACCACTTTCAGAGTTTCTCTTTAGTTCCAAAAATGTCTTATCCTGCACTGTGAAGCTGATTCTGGATACCTTAGCCAGGTGAAACATCCTCCTGCATCCAACTAGTTAAGCTCTGAGAATTTTGAACATTTATATTAGACCTCTTCTCATTTTTTAAACTAGCGAACACAGGTCTAATCAAGCCAATCATTCCTCATGCAGCGACCCTGTTATTATAGGAAACAGTCTGGTGACTTCTTTTGCACCTCCTCTGTCAAGTATATCCTCTCAGATATGAAGACAAAAACATATTCTGACAAAGGATCTTTGACCTGAAACATTAATTCTGTTTGTCTTCCCACAGATGCTGCTTGACCTGCTGAGTATTTCAAACACTTTGTTTATATTTCCTTTTTCTAGCACCTGCAGTTTTGTTGATTGACACGATATTCCAGGTTGGCCCAACCAAAGTCCTGTATAATTGTTTTAAGACATCCTTGCTCCTGTACTCAAATTTCTTACAATGGAGGCAACAACTCAATTGCCTGTGTAACTTCTTGCTGCACCTATAGGTTTCCTTTTGGTGACCGGATCTGATTGTGTCCAAGATTAGACCATAACTGACTCACATTTCAACTCTATTTATCTGCCTTCAATCCACATTTTCAGAACTGATTGCATAGATAACAAATCCATTTATCAGAATCTTAAAAGCTGGCAACTGAATGTTAGAAATAGTGTACAATTTATGCACAGAATATCAAGCAGTAATTCACACAATAATGACAGTCTATTCGCCTGGCCATGGACCATACTAAACAACATAAGGACTAAAAGTGACAGCCATTGGAACTGGCCTCCATGTGTCATTACATACCAGATCCTGCATTTCCTTCTGCAACCGGATCATAGCTTTCCGTGACCCAATGGCAAACACATAGGTGTCCATGTCTTCCTCGTTCATAGTTACCTTGATTTGCTACAAAAAGAATCACAACAAACTCTCACTTCCCTTCTTAAAAGCTAAAAATTGGTACAATAAGCCGAGGGGAAAAATGGGAAAATTTGGAATGTAGGCCTGGAGAGTTAATAATCATCTCACATTGCCTTTGCTCAAGAAGAAACAATTTTCACAAGTCGTTGCCTGTAAGTAATGGGAGATTTATTTCAAGTAAAGTAATAGTTGAGATTAAAATATTTGCCTCTGGCGTTTAAAACAAACAAAGACTTAAACAACAACAAAAAATTAAGTAGTAATGGGATTAACAAAAAACATAATACTACATTTGATAGATAATAAAGTATCTGCCAGATACAGCTCAGATGTTACGGAAAGGCTCTGTATCTCTGGAAGGTCAACTAACGGAGTTGTTCTTCAGTAGTATGAACTGTGTTGAATTTGTAGAAAAGCTGAGATAGATCTGGAAGTGATGGTAGGTTAGAGAAAGTGAGAGTAACAGTCCAATCATTACATAGTGAATGATGCAATTGAGGTGCAGAATTATATTGCTCATCCTAACTGCTCTTGGGGAGGTAGCCAGCCACTTTTTTGAATATCTGCAGTCGCCCAGATGAAAATAATAGTTTTACACAGACATTTTTGAGTGGCATCTACTGAAAAGTTAACTATATGGGTTGGGTCTAGAGTCACATACAGTACATACTAGATCTGGTAATGACAGTAGATTTCCTCTCCTGAACAATATTAGTGAATCAAATGGGTTTTACAACAATACAGTAACTTTTGCGGTTATCATTACTACTATTGCCTAAATTCTAGATTCTTGATAGAATTTAAATTTTACATCTGTGGTGGGAGAATTTGAATGTGGGCCTCTGGATTGTTCATTTAGTCCTCTGGTTTACTTGTGGGTAAACCAATCTCTGCACTTTGCCTATATCCTGCCACCCACAATTTTTCCCCATGATGATAAGGATAGTGAGAAGTAATTATTTGTGTGATGGGAAAGAAACCATGAAATCAAGTTAATCAGATCAATATACATTATTTAGATTCAGTTCCGTGCAGTCCTAGATATTTTTTCATTTCACGTATTTATGCAATTTCTTTTAAGGTTATTATCGAATCTGTTTGGATCATGCTTGCTGGTGGCACACTCAAGATTACAACAAGGAATGGCAGATGGAATTAAATTCAGTTAAAAGTGGAATTTTGCATCTTGGGAAGTTAAACCAAGGCAGGACTTGCACAACACATGGCAGAGCCCTGGAGACTTGTAGAACAGAGGCTTCATGCTACAAGTATGTAGTTCTATGAAGGTGGCAACACAAGTAGACAAGGTGACAAAGGCGGCATTTGGCATTTCTCCTTCATTGATCAAGGTACTGAGTATAGGAGTTGGGATGATGAGTTACAACTGTACAAAATGCTGGTGAGACCAGACGGGGTACTATGTGCGGTTCTGGATGCCCAGCTATAGGCAGAGTGTATTAAGCTAGAAAGGGTGCAGAAGGATGTTGCCAAGACTGAAGGGCTTGAGTTAAAAGGATAAACTGGAAGGCTGGGGCTTTTTGCTCTGGAGCCTAGAAGACAGAGGGATGATTTTATAGAGTTTATAAAATCAAGGGAGTTGTTCTTAAAAGCACAACATGCTTTAGTCTGCTCTAGTCTTGCAGTACCTCACCCAAGGCTAGGCAGATTAGATAATCACAGTCTGTTTCCCAGGGTAGGGATATCTAAAATTAGAGGACATAGATATATAGAGGGGAAAAGAGTTAAAGGGGTCCTGAGAAGCAAGCTTTTCACAGAGAGGGTGGTGAATATGCGCAATGAGCTGCTAGAATAAATGGTAGGGGCTGTTACAATTACAATGTTTAAAAGACACTTGGACAAGAACACGGACAGGAAGAGTTTAGAGGGATATGTGTCAAAAGCAGGCAAATTGACCACGTCAGGTAGGGATCTTGGTCGGCATGGATGAGTTGAGCTAAAAGACCTGTTTCATGCTGTATAACTCCGGAATAAACTGTCAGAGGAATAGATAGATGGAGGCATGGAGGCAAGAACAGTAAAAACATTTAACAGACACCTGGACGGGTACCTTAATGAGTGATTGGTCAGCATAGACAGTGGACCACATGGCCCAGTTCTAAGCTGTACATCTCTAGGACTTCATGAAAAAAATGTTCCATATTACTATTAGTCCTTTCCCTAAACAGTTTTAATCAGTAGCCTTTGCTTAAGATTCTTCTCATTTACTGCATCAAAGCTGTTCAAGATTTTGAGCTCTTCAAATCTCCAATTTTTCATGTTCCAATGAAAGTAGCTCCAGTCTGTCCAAATATCTGTTTCTTTGTTCTTGGTAATGCTCCAATAAATCTCTTTTGTTTCTCCAAGACCTTGGCACTGTTTCTAAAGAGTAGTACAGTACCCAGAATTGAATATAAAGCTTTTAGTCATTCAGCCACTGATTTATAATGATTGAGCATAATTGCTTTGCATTTGTACTATGTGCTTCTATTAACAAAACCAAAAATCCTAAGCAGTTTTCCCCAAAAGGGAAATAGTCTTTTCAATTTATCTTAAAAAGATTTTTGCATACACAAAATTACTTAAAGATTTCTTGGTTTAGGAACGGTTGGGAATAGAGTAATCATGGTTTAGACAGCAGTACATTGCCAGTGGATGATGTAGCTCAATAAGACTTAGAAATCATTGTCCTTTGGGAGATCTGGAGAAACAATTTGTGAATGGAGAGTTGGCATTAATTCAAAGCCTAAGTTACTGACAACAACAGTTTCTCGAAGTTTGAATGTTTTATGAAACTGAATTAGACTTGCTTGTCTCTGTATTAGAAACCATAATTCTGGTCCTTAATGCTATACATACCACTTGGTCACTGGCAGGTCTCATCATTCTTGCAAGTACATTCAGGAGATCTTGCCGTTTCAAAAACTATATTAAAAAAAATTTCAAATGCCAAATGGTTACAGAAGCATGCAGCATCACTGGAAAAAAAACACATTGCCCACATTTAAGATTCCTTGTGTAATTTGGAAATTGGGATCAACAACACAAAGAGGTGGAAGACCACAAACACCCTTACACCTTGAGTCTGTGGGTACTGGCTTGTTTTCCAAAATATTAGGATCTTTGCAGTCCAAATTTTCTCTAACCACGTTAGACACCACTTTGAACATCAGTTGATTAAAATGGAACACTAATGATTCTACCTGCAAATCAAAACGTTGACGGACCCGTGGTTGCAGTGTATTTTGCTGTTATTAAAGAATGCAGCATTTATAGCTGTTTGCTCCCTTACAAGCTGATACTCCATACAGAATAGCCTTTTACCACTTTAACCACTTCAAATGATCTGGCCTTTGACATAACCTTCCACTCGGTTGTCTGTAATATCTCAGCCCATGTTGCAGAGGACTGATTGGCAAACCATCTCTTCACCAAAGCTGGATTCTTCCAACAGCTGACTTGTCAGCCCTGAGGGATAAAATGAAAGTCACCTCTCCCAGGACAGGGAAATCATTCTCAGCTGGCTGACACTGAGGTAGTACAACATTTGAGCGTTCACACTTTCTGTTATGATATATTAAACTGTTTTGGTGGATTTTAGAAGATGCCACAGGATTTTCTGAAGAGGAAAGAATTGGCCACTTGTCCTATTCAAATACGTACTTACATCCACTAGAATTGCACTATTCTCTGATTTTTGGATGCTTCCCACATGATTTCCTGTACTTTAAAGTAATATACTGGCATGCAGCTGCTTCAGATGTTTCCAAGTATAATTTCACTCACCTCAATCTGAACTGATTCTATAACCTAGACTCCCTTTCAAGAACTCTATAACTTGTGTTCTCAGTATTTTTAGAATTTGCACAATGTCATCTTTTGCACATTGGTTATTTGTCAGTATTTACATATTTTTTCTTCATAAATTCTATTTCTTTATTTTCCATAAATGCTGCAAAAAATGAATCTCAGGGTAATATTTGATGACATATACATACTTTGATAATAAACTTACCTTTTTTTAAAAAAGAGGTCTGATAAATAAAGCCTGACAGTCACGACACAATCTTTTTCTAACTGTTGACCCAACTCAACAGAGTAGTTAAAGTGCAGAGAGGTTACTACAACCTCCAACTCACGCATTTTGAATCCAATTTTAATTGGTTCTCCACATTCACAACTATCAGCCCACTCAGAATGTCACGTGATTTGCTTTCGAAACAAACGGGTCAGATGGGTTCAAGGGTTTGTGATAAGCACTGGATAAGAAGCATTACTCTGAATCTATCCCATGCTGCAGCTGCCCTAAGAGTGCTTGATGAAAGTATTCAGAGCGATTACTTCATCTAACTTTTGCTGAACATGCCAAGGGGTATTTGGTGGGACAACGCAGTGGGTTTCCAGCTATCTTCACCACCTCCCTTTTTGTTCTTGACCATGATGGATTTGCAAGTTCAAATTTTAACACAAATTTAAAGCCTGGCAGAACAAAATAACTTTTAATTTGTGGACTGTTAAAAAATATAAATTTAAAACATACAAAATATGTAACGGTTTATTCACAGATTATTCAAACTGCAAGTGAGATTGAATTGAAGTAGGGTTTGCACCTTTAGCTGAATTAGCATTCCCTCACAACATACTCTCCCTGAACACCACAGATTGTAGATGTGTTCATTTTCTTGGTTCAGTTTCCCTGTGCTGGTAGGTTCTTTATTAATCCCATCATCCCCTGCAAATAAAAGAAATCATATTAGCTGCTGGATCTCACTGTGTGAAACTTTGTGAGAAATCATCAACTCATCAACGCACCAACTGTTTACCACTATAACCAATTAAAACTAAACCAACCAACTGCTGTTCCAAGTGCATAAATGATAGCTCTGCTGGGATAACAAGTGGGAAGGCACAATGTAACTACAAGCATCCCCAAGGCTATAAAATGTTTTTGGAGGTAAGGGAAATCAGTTATGGTTACTCAAGATGTTAGCCTGCATCAATGGATAACTTCTCTCTAGGAATACTGTGGTCCATTGCTCTCCTTCTGAAATACAAGGGATTCAAAAAGTGTGGAGTGAAAGCAGGAAAGTGGTGCGGAGGACAACACTGGACCAAGCCATGATCTTATAGAATGAAGTAGATTGAAGGGGCTAAATGACTTACTCCTCCTCCTTGTGTTATCATGAATACTATGACCCAGTGTTCCTCTCAAACGTTGGTCCTCTTGTTTCTTCCTTAGGTGCTTTACCAGTCCCATGTAGTAAATCTACGAGATCGCTAATAAAATCTCCTTATCGCTAACAACAAACACAAGTACATCTCAAGGATGCATGCTTAGCCCAATGTGCAGGATCAAAAAAACCTGCAGGGGTTGCAGACTCAGCCTGGTCCATCACAGATACAGGTACAATGAGGCAGTATCCGTCAGTAAAGACCCTCACCATTTCAAACGTGCTCTTCTCATTACCATAGAGGAGATGCTACAGGAGCCTGAAGATCCACACTCAACGTTTCAGGAACAGCTTCTTCCCCTTCGCTATCAGATTTCTGAACAGATGAACCCATGAACACTACGCTGCTATTTTTGTAACTTAATTTTTTTTTGTCTTGCACTGCACTGCTGTTGCAAAACCACAACTTTCATGACATATGTCAGAGATAATAAACATGATGCGGAAATGTTCGAAATCATTCTATATTATTGAAACAAAATGATAAAATAATTATAAATTTTAATCTAAAAGACTTTAAAATAATTGAAAATGTTAAACAAACAATTTATACCAAGTAAGGTTCTGATTCATTTGAATGGGTCCATTGCATTTGTGTCTTCAGTCAGCAATTTTCCCAGCCTGAGATGCCTGTGAAATTTGCAGGGGTCACCACTGCCCCATCGGATTCAGAGAACTGGTAGTTTCATGGGGCTGGCACTCTGTCATGCAGAAGGCTTGCATTCAGTTTACATTTGTGAAAAGCCAAGTTATGGGCTTTACTGTTGGCCGATCTGAGCAGACCTCGGGAGATTTGCCCAGCATGAGTATAACAGATTCCTTGTCTCACATTCAGTTCTGTGAGGTTTCACAGGAAATGATATCCTCCTCTACAGGTTTACAGAAATGCTGATAGGTATGCAGTGGGAAGTGGAGGTGCAGGGAATAGAAGAATCGCGCCGTGATCGGTATTTTTTATTTTGATATTTTATATGATTATTTTTTCAGAAAATGGACACTATACATCACAACTAGAAATAAACCCCAGTTCAATCCTCAATTTTGAAAAGTAAAGATGGGTTAGAAGTTTCATATTCAACTGCTTTAATGCACCAAGGAGAGACCTTCTGAAATGACCATTGTTGCAGATGAAGAGCAGAATCAATAAAATGTTAAGGGCCAGGAACCCCAGACACCATTTATTGAACAAAGCTCAAACCAAAGAATTATTGACTTGGACTCACCAACCAGGGAAAAGTTGCCCTCTAGTAGTTCCTTGTGAGAGTTGAACCACGCAGCAGCCAGTCTACTGTTTTTGTTTTTACCTATGATGTAGTTCATGATGTAAGCCAAAAGGCCTGTCACCATCAGAATCTCCATGTAGTAGCTCTCCCAGCTGTTTTGTAGGTGATGGGGAACCTAATCAGAGTTGGAGAGCATGCTGTCATAAACTTGAAATAAGAATCATATTAAAATAAATTCAGTGTTATCAAGAGTACCACCAACAGCTTTGCAGTACTACCTCATTTAACTGCATTCTCTCCACATTACAACAAACCTTATCACAATCACCTCTCCACACAAGCACACACAGAAAATTCTTAAAGTTTTAGTCTTTCCCTGGGTTTCAAGAACTATAAGCTGCCTTCTCCCCGTGTTTACCTTCATTCCAAGCTGAGCTTGCATGAACACATTGCCCCTTCGGAACAGCTGAACACTATCTTATTTTAAGTGCCACCAATCCAATAGGATACAAGGGGCTCCACCCCTCCCTGCTCATGGTGTTTGCACCCTGAAAGTGTGGACCTTAGCTTCCTCACCTTGGACAATACTGTTCCTTTCAGTGTGTGTCCACTGGGAGCCCAGCTACAGACGTCCAGCTGTGCCCACCATCAATCCTTCAGTACTGCACCACAAGCTCTTCCCCCAGGCTCTGAAGCACTGCTCCCTGTACCCTTCCCAGTGACCCCTCGGGACAGAGTTTGGAGTTCAATCCCAGCATCCTCTGTAAGGTCTGTATGTCCTCCCTGTGAAACGTGTGGGTTTCCTCCGGGTGCTCCGGTTTCCTCCCACAGTCTGAAGACGTACTGGGTAGGTTAATTGTGTCGTGATTAGGTGAAGATTAAATCGGTGTTGCTCAAAGGGCCAGAAGGGCCTACTCTGCACTGTATCACTAAATAAATAAATAGACTAACTCTGCTAATGTAAATCCACTGACAAATGGGAATCCAGCTTGAGCATCTCCCAGTTCCTGAACTTCAGTACCGCAGGTTTACAATTTTGAATCTCAAGTCATCTAGAGGCTATGTCAGATTTTGTAAGCAAGAGACAATATAGTGCAATTACTGCTTGGTACTTACATTAACAATTTTAATTGGATCTTTGCTTCTGCTGGAAGGTCTGTCTGCTTCTTCATAACCTTCAAATTCTTCATCGTCAAACGGCTCTCCTTCTGCATCTCCTTCCTATCACGTATAGAACACAAGAACAAAATCTATACAACTTGAATTATAACAAGTCAAACCCAACAAACAATGAAACCAATTTAAAGCAATGTTATATACAATCAATGGCCACTTTATTAGGTACACCTGCTTGTTAGTGCAAATATTTAATCAGCCAATTATGTGGCAGCAACTCAATGGATAAAAGCTTGCAGACATGGTCAAGAGGTTCAATTGTTATTCAGACCAAACATCAAAATGGGGAAGAAATATGATCTAAGTGATGCTGATCGTGGAATGATCACTGGTGGTATTGGTTTGAGTATCTCAGAATCTGCCAGGATTTTCCAAGCACAACAGTCTCTACAGTTTACAGAGATCGGCACGAAAAACAAAAACATCCACCGAGTGGCAGTTCTGTGGGTGAAAATACCTTTCTAATTAGAGAGGTCAGAGGAGAATAGATAGACTGGTTCAGGCCGACAGGAAAGCGACAGTAACTCAAATAACTACGCATTACAATAGTGGTGTGCAGAAGGTCATCTCTGAGCACATGTGTCAAACCTTGAAGTGAATGGGCCACAGCAGAAGACCAAGAACATACACTCAGTGACCACTTTATTAGGTACAGGAGGTACCTAATAAAATGGCCACTGTATGTAGGCTCCAATGTTGATGACTAATCCTAAGTGATCTAGCGTCACCATAGCTCATTGGTACTCTCTTTTGAGGTAGAGGGGCTTCAGTCCTGAGAAGGTTCTCAGCATGAAATGTCAACTGTTTATTCATTTCCATAGATGCTGTACGGTCTGCTGAATTTCTACAGTACTTTGTGTGTGTTGCTCTAGAGCAGGGGTCCCCAACCTTTTTTTATACCATGGACCTTACCATTAACCAAGGGGTCCATGGACCCCAGGTTGGAAACCTCTGCTCTAGAGGCAAGTTCTAGTTTAAATCCTAATCTAGAGAATTGAGCACACAATTCAAACTGACAATTCACACAATTCTGTATAGTACTGAGGGATTACTGTCTTATGAAGGATAAGTTAACCAAGACCCTACCTGCCTTTGCAGACAGCAGGGCTTCAAAGCATAGCAGCAATGTCAATGTCTATCCCTCAGCAGGCACCTTGCTGCACACTAATTGTTTGCTGCTATTCTTGCCCTTCAAAAGAGGCATCTGGACCCAATAAGGGTCTCAACCCAAGGCAATGAATGTTTCCCTCTACAGATGTTGCCTGATGTGCTGAGTTTTCAAATTTTTTTTTACTTGAACTGTGATTCAACACCTGATACAATGCAATGGCTGAGGCAGCTGCTGCACACTCCTCCTCCCCTCTTGTGAAGCATTGAAGCTGCCTGATCATCACTATTCTGCATTCTACATAAAATCTACGTATGCTATTCAACCAAAAGCTGGGAGCTTGAAAAATGCACTGACTGTATGTGCCATCGGTGAAACCGTTTCGTCCCCAATGCCGGGTGGGGGTTTTTCACAGGCTGAACACAAAATAAAACTGCCTTTGCACTGTTTCAGCTGTTGGTAAAAAGTGAGCTAATGTCTACTATCCTCGTTTCTGGCACTTCCTAGCCTTAATGTTGAACAAAGGTCTCTGTAACACTACAGTAGCAGTTGGGAGTTCAGTTCTGGGGTCCTAGAACATAGAAGAGTACAGCACAGTACAGGCCCTTCGGCCCACAATGTTGTGCCGACCCTTAAACACTGCCTCCCATATAACCCCCACCTTAAATTCCTCCATATACTTGTCTAGTAGTCTCTTAAACTTCACTAGTGTATCTGCCTCCACCACTGAGGTCCTCTGTATGTTGCTTCTTGAGTGCATGTGGGTTTCCTCTGGGTGCTCCGGTTTCCTCCCACATTCTAAGGACATACCCGGTTGATGGGTTAATTGGTCAATGCAAATTGTCATATGATTAGGCTCAGGTTAAATTGGGGGTTGCTGGTGCAGGAGAGGCCTGTTCTGCACTGCATCTCTAAATAAATTAATAAATAAAACACACAATCCTGACCAATCAGCAGCAACAGAGATCATTGGTGTCAGACACATGCGGGGCTCTCCCTTGCTTCATCCACAAATGATGAGGGGCCACTGAAAATTCTAAAACTGAAATAAACAGATTTTTTTCCTCCCCCCTTGGAGCTTAACGGATGACTAATTCTTATCCTCAAAATGGGCAACCTCATTTAATGAAATGTTGTTGCAGAGAAAGTGTTAGTTATTGTGATGAATGAACAACTTATGAATCTAAAGCCTGAATGAGAAAGCCCACACATATGAAAGTGGAATAATGATACAAGAAAGGTTAAGAGACCAAAAAGAATAACTATGTTAAAATGATGTGGGTCAGCAATCAGTGGAAAGATTGCTCATGTGAAAACTGCATACAGTAATGCCTAGAGAATAAGCACAAAACAGGAGTGTCAGAATACAAACCAGTTAATGAAACAAGGCTAAAGACAGACCAGGCAATTAAATATCACGGAGAGATTGGAAGAAACGGGTGCAAGGGAATTTGAGAGACAGTGATGTAACATTCTAGCATAAAAACCTAAAATAGATATAGTCCACTCAGTACCTCTTTTGCATTGAGCAAGGAAATGGTCACATTACTAGTACTATTTTAGGTACAGGATGGACTAATTTAAAAAGAGAGCTTGGATGCCTCAGGAATTTAAATCTATAATGGGTTACAAGGTTAAAAGTGACATGTTATTTTAAATGTTTGCAATAGGATATCGGTTTAAAATAATCAGAAATAAAATAAAATAGGATTTTAGCAACATATATAATTCTTTGACACAAGCCATTGTTGAAAGTGTTCATGAAAAGGAAACCAACAACTGTTTGTGTATTGTAGGGATAGATGGGATTGGTCCACGTAGTTAATGTGGATAAAAATACCTGGGGTGTTGTTTTAGGCAGAAAGCTGAGTTCCTGATCTCCATTCGACAGTACTGCTCACAAAACTCTGCCAGTTCTCATCATAGAAGACCAAGTGGCTCAGACAGACTTGTGGAAAAACTTGTGGAAAAACTTGTGATCTCCACTCCTACCCTAGATGAAGATATAACCATTAACTGGCCATGGAGTGGTGCAACACTTACTCCAACTATATCTGGATCCTCAAAATCCTGATTATCATCCTGCTCCTCCAGTTCCACAGTCGCCTCCTCCTCGTCATCTTGTACAGTCGTGACTTTTTGCAGGACCTCGTCGGTGGCATCGTCAGTTGTGTCTTCAAACTCTGCAAAGTCATTGTCGTCGTATTCTACAATGTCATCTGTGTCATCAAAGTCATCAAAATTACCAACAGAAAGGCTACAGCCCTGCACGAGGAGGAGAAGAAACAGAAGGTAGAGCCGCATGGTGCTTCAGCCTGCAGATAAATAGAATAAGGAATAAGTGTACAAAAACCGACTCTTCTGATCCACTTCCTCTTTCCTGTAGAAGGTACTCAGACCCTGAAGCCTATCATACCATTCAATTAGACCGTGACTGATCTACACTGTAAACCCACTTACAGGTTCAAAACCAGTTACTTCCTTTCAATCATTGTTATTAAACCCACCAGCAAAACCCTAATTACTACAGTTTAACAACATTATGACCACTCTGATCACTTCTGCACTAAAATGGACTGTGTTTTGTTCTAATTATGTTCTTTCACGTAAAGACGGTTCATTTTGTTGTTTTAATTTGTTTTTCTTGTGAATGTTGTGCATCTGATACCCTGTACCCCTGATGCTGCTGTAAGTAAGTTTTTCGTTGCACCCTTGCATATACGTACTGGGGCACGTATCATTTCTTTCCCTCCAGTCCTGCTGAAGGGTCTCAGCCTGAAACGTCAACTGTACTTTTTTTTTTGCATAGATGCTGCCTGACCTGCTGAGTTCCTCCAGCATTTTGTGTGTGTTGCTTCAATACACTCATCTTTGACTTCGACTTAGTTCAGTAGCCCTTAACATCCCTACATAATGAAACATCATTCAGAGTTTGGAAATTTTCAAGAACTCACTAACTGAAGGTCACTTAGGAAAGCAAACTTTACACTTCAATGATTCTTTAGTGAAGGGCATTGTGACATTCCTCATCAACAGACTGTCTCTATTTTCAAGATTATTTCCCTTAGTATATCTGCCATTTTCTTATTCCCCATTAATTATAGTTTTTAAGGAGCAACATTTACTCATGATGCTCACTCCTTTTTTAACGTTTATACTTGCATTGGAGATTTGCCAGGATATTGCCTGGATTGGAGGACTGAGGGATTGAAGTTATGGGGAGAGATTGGATAGATTGGACTTGTTTTGCCTGGAGACAAGGAGGCCAAGGGGCAGCTTGATAGAGGTATATAAAATTATTAGAGGCATTGATAGGATAGAATAGTCAGGATCTTTTCCCCATGGATAGAGGTATGAAAGCACAGAGGGCATAGGTTTAAGGTGAGGTGAAAGAGTTTTAAAGGTGATCTAAGGGGGAAGGCTTTTTGTTTACATAAACAGTGGTGGATATCTGGAACACGCTGCCAGAGGAGATGCTGGAACCAGGTACACAAAGAAACATTCATAGATGGGCACTTTAATAGGCACAACATCGAAAGATTTAGGCACAATTCATGCACATGAGATGAGTGCAGATGGGTAGTCAGCATGGACGTGATGGGCTGAAGGGCCTGTTTCAGTGCTGTACGTCTCTATCACTGGATCTTGCACTAGAAACTCTTACTGCATGTTTTTCTACTTCTTGCTAGCTTACTACCAACATAGAATCATGAGCAGGAGCAATTACATATTCCTGGTTAGTGCAGTAAATTTTTTACCCACTTTCTATACTACCTGAGGTGCTTAAGGAGAGCAAATCTACCCCCAAAATTGCTGGCTAACTTTTATCAATGTGTGACAGGGAGCATACTGTCATATGGATTGACAGTGTGGTACTCCAGCTTCAGCAAGACCGATCACAAAGCACTCCAACGGGTGATTAGGATGGCTCAGCACATCACTGGGACTCAACTACAGGAGCTAGAGACGATCTGCAACTCTCGATGCCTACAGCCCACTCGTACCCACCCCATCCTGGGCATTGTGTGTTCAGTCTCCTGCCAGCTGGTAAGAGATACAGGAACATCTCAGCCAAGACAGTAAGACTGAAAAACAGCTTCTTCCCGAGGGCTCTTGTGCAGCTGAATAATGCTACTCCCTGGCTTGCCAATGGCCTTTGAGTGTTATGGAGCATCAAAGTCACATGTTGCATGTAAATATCTATTCTTTTCTTTCTACCTCCAACAATAAAGGCCCACAAGATGACCCTGGAAAGCATGGACCACCCAAGCCACCTCTCAGCAATGGCAGACACCGATGATGATGAAATCCACCATCCCCTTCGGTGTGCCAATACAGTCTGTGGCAGTCTGACGAAAAGTAGATTTAACTTATCAAGGCCTCAAGATGAACACAAAACTCATGGTCTATCAGACAGCAATGATTCCTGCCCACCTCAATGTTCCTGATGCTTGGGTTGCTTACAGCAAGCTTCTCAAAGTAAATGAGAGGTACCAGCAACACTGTCTTTGAAAAACCCTCCAAATCCACTGGCAGGATAAGCAAAACCAGTTTAGTGGCCTTTCCCAGGTGAACAGTCCCAGTGGCAAGTCACGTTTCACCCAGTCAGCTCCACTCGGCAGAGGTGTCATGCCCATTGTGCTCATGAAATAGACAATAATAGTTCATGCCAAGGTGCTGGAAAGTGTGAACCACTAAATTCATACATCAGAAGCATGCAAAAACCCAGCATAAACAACAGCATACACCAATTGGGGCAGCATCTATGGCTCCCACACTACCCTTATCCACCACTTTGGAAACTACAGAACTGGAGTGAAAGCAAGTCATTCTGAGCTCCTGGTACAACCAAAGGAGCAAAGTCATTGAATAGCCAAACCTCTCCAGCCAGTTTGTATCCCTCGAGACTGCATTGAACAGCAGTGTTCTGAAAAGAAGTTTCTATGGATACGATAATAATAGAGGGCACTTTGGGCAAAATCTGTGCAACATAATCTTTAACATGATGTATGAAATATAGTCTGCAAACAATAGTAAATGGGCATTCTGAGATACCCATCTGCTTCAATTATACTGGTGCCCACTGGCAACCTGCCCGACTGACTATCGTCCAGTCGCACTTACATCCATTGTGATGAAGTGTTTTGAGAGGCTGGTGATGAAACATATCAACTCCTACCTGAGGAGCGACTTGAATCCATCCTAATTTGCCTACCATCACAATAGGTCAACAGCAGATGCCATTTTTCGGATGGTGATGAATCAGCATTTAGAGGGAGATTGAGCATCTGGCTGAGTGGTATCAGAACAACAACCTCTCACTCAACATCAGCAAAACAAAGAGGCTGATAATTGACTACAGGAGGAGGAAACCGGAGGTCCATGAGCCAGTCCTCATTGGGGATCAGCAACTTTAAGTTCCTTGGTGTTATCATTTCAGAGGATCGGTCCTGGGTCCAGCACGTAAATGCCATTACAAGAAGGTACAGCAGTGCCTCTGCTTTCTTATAAGCTTGCAAAGATTCAGTATGACATGTAAAACTTAGACAAACTTCTATAGATGAGCAGTGGAGAGTATATTGTCTGGTCGAATCACAGTCTAGTATGGAAACACCCATGTCCTTGAAAGGAAAATCCTACAAAAAGTAGGGGATATGGCTTATTCAATCACAGAAAAAGCTCTCCCCACCATTCAGCATATCTACACGGAGAGTTGTTGCAGGAAAGCAGCATCCATCATCAGGAACCCCCACCACACAGGCCATGGTTTCTTCTCACTGCTGCCATCAGGAAGGTGGTACAGGAGCCTCAGGACCCACACCACTAGATTCAGGTAGTTATTACCCCTCAACCATCAGGCTCAACTTCACTAATCTCAACACTGAACTGATTCCACCACCTAGGGACTCATTCTCATGTTCTCGATGTATATTGCAAATTTATTTATTATTATTTTGTTTCTTTCTTTTCTTTTTTTGTATTTGTACAGGTAGTTCTCCTTTGTACATTGGTTGTCTTTGTATGCAGTTTTTCATTAATTCTATTGTGCTTCTTTGTATTTACCATGAATGCCTACAAGAAAACAAATCTCAGGGTTGTATATGTGACATATATGTCCTTTTCATAATCAATTTACTTTGAACTTTGCATAATAAGATGCTAAAGTCAACAATTCAGTGAAAGGGCTTGTGCAGTGATTTGGGCCAAATTGGAATTGGAGATGGTGTTTAGCCACATCGTCAAACAAAAGGCAGCCTAATTATTGCATTTAGCGTCAACAACTGACTGAACAGAGTTTAAAAGGTCAACAAGGCACAAGCCAGGATCAATGAGAATCTTTGCTTCACTTGCCAATTCACCATTATCTGCTTCCCAATTCACAGGACTCCCCAAAATGCTGGAGGAACTCAGCAAGTCAGGCAGCCTCTATGGAGGGAATAAGCAGTTGATGTTTTGGGCTGCAACCTTTTATCAATCCTGACTTGCTGAGCTCCTCCAGCATTTTGTGTGTGTGTTGCTCTAGATTTCCAGTATCTGCCAAATCTCTTGTGCCTCTCACCATTCTACAACTGGCAGACTCTGAAAGACAGATCAGTTCCTTAGGCCAGTGGTCCCCAACTACCGGGTCGCAAAGCATGTGCTACCAGGCCACGAGGAAACGATACGATTTGGTGATATGAAACGATAATCATTGCCGATTGCATCGCAACTGATCTGCGCCAACACTTACGTGCCGGGCAGCACCTAATCAATTAGCTTGTTTATTTCGGCTTTTTTCTTAAAGATGTGTTGTGTGCATTCTGGTCACCGCTGTACTACTGCATTCTTTGTGGCAATGTATCGGTCCATGGCCTGGAGGTTTGGGATCCATTATGATTGACTTATCACTATATTCATGCGAGGAAAATACGCGCTGTGTTTAATATTAAATTTGAAGAGATAAACTTCTTTAGAAACGAAATTGAGTGTATTAGCCACTTATAAGTGACTTATCACCTATATTCCAGTTGTGATTAACACCCCCGCGGCCCCCCCACCAATTGGCCAGTCCACAAGAATATTGTCAATATTAAACCGGTCTGTGGTGCAAAAAAGGTTGAGGACCCCTGTATTAGGCCTCAAGACTTGCTGCTGGGATACTAATTGAAGTGCTTGCTCTTTTGGATCAGGGCCAATCAACAGCTGCTTCTCAATATGCAACAAGACACAGGAAAACAACTGTTCCTGAGTCAGCACTAATACTGGTACTTCACGGCAGGGATTCAGTGATTCAATTTCACGACAGAATTAAATGAAGGAGTGTCAAGCCAAATTTATGTGTTCTATCAGTTGTTTCAGTCATAGACAATGAATGCCAAAGATATATTCAGCTGAACTGCTGCTGTCCTCTAAGTGCTACAGCGAGCTCCAAATAACAGCAACATAAAGGAAGTAACATTCAAAATTACAGCACAAAATGTAGATACCATGGGTTTCAAAGTTAATACATGCAATTTTGTCCTATATAACGTGCAAGCCAAGGGCTGGTAGTTAGTGCAGCTGGCAAAGCTCAGGATAAACTTGGGTTCAATAAGAGTGCCAAACAAGCACTTTTAAAAGTCACTGGCTTAATTTGGATTCTCCTCACACCACACACAGTGCATTAAAGTAACTCCAAGCGATATACTAAATGACAAATCAGATGGCCTCAACGTAGTAACAAACACCATATGTTCTCTCAAACCACTTAGAAAGAACACAGCTGCTCGCCGATCTTACTCTTTGCCCTCAAGCAGGCCCAAATCCCTTGATAGGTATCCAAAAATGTTTTGATTTCAGTATTGAATAAGCTCCAGGGGTGAGCACCTGGAGCCACTCAGAATAGATTATTCCAAAGACTGGCAACACTGAAAAGTAAGTTCTCATTAGTCCTAAAAGATAGCACAACCCTTATGCATTCGAGGTGGTACCCCAAAGCCCTAGAAAGCTTGCTGACGGCAGCATTCCAATCCCTTTGTGATGAGGACTTATACAGTACTTGCTTCCACGACTGTCAGCTTTTTAAAAGCATATTTCTCTACAATCCATTTGCAACTTTTTTATCCACTCTTCCCTTTGCACCATGAGTTCTTGCAATTTATTTCCCCAATTTCATCAACGAAGCATGGGACTTTGATTCTAACAGAGGCACAGGCACTGTGATCTTTGTGGCATTCCAGTCAATGCAAACGCAGCTTATTGCATTCTGTCCATTAGCCAGCCCTTGATCGAATCCTACAAATTCCAGTTTTGTGCAACTATAATCATGGGGAAAGCAACACAAGGCTTTTTGAAAAGACAAACGTAACACACACAAAGCACTAGAGGAACTCAGCCTTTCAGGGAGCATCTATGGAGAGGAATAAAGAGTCAACGTTTTAGGTCGGGTTGCTTTATCAGGACTGGAATGGAAGGGGATAGAAGTCGAAAGCTAACATATTACATTGACCTTCTGTCCAGTTAGTTAAACCTGAAAAGGGATTTTCCAGTGCACTTTTTTTTCATAAAACTTGCCCGAGAACAATTTTTCATAGTGTCCACATCATCAATTAACTTTGAGATATTGGTAGAATGCCCTACCCCACAAGATGAACCTCTGCCACAAACAGCACACTTTTCATCCCAAAGCCCAGATTCTGCTCTAGGCTGCCCTTTAGTCTTATGATATGCTTGGATTGATCTTCGGTGCTGAGACTTTTCCGAGTGTCAACTATAAAGCAATGCAACAATGTTACAGCCTCTCAGTGCTCCAGACAGTAGGAATTGACTGGCCCCAAACTCCACACAAAGGGTACAGCATTAAAATACTACTTCAGCCCACTGGACACCAAACCCTACTCTCATCTCCCCAATTTGAACTGACGAAGTGTATTCAAGCCAAAATGTTAATTTCTGTTCCTCCCTGTGCATATACTGCCTGACCTGGCATGTTTCCAGCATTTTTAAAAATTACAGAGCTCCTTCAAATGAAATTTTTTGTGACTTTCTGAAGAAAACAAAGGTGGCTGCTAGAGATGGAGATGTGAGATGATACAAGTATTAAGGAGTATGGAGAAGGAGGAGAGGACAAATAGATTTGATGGGCTGGTAAAGGATATGGAGGGTGGGAAAAGTCAGAATACATAAACCATAAACCAGTGCAGCACAGGAACTGGCCATTCAGTTCACAATGTTGGGCTGAACCGGCGAAAAAGCAAATCAAAAACACTCAAACACTAATCCCTCCTACCTACACCATGTCCATATCCCTCCATCTTCCTTATATCCATGTGCCTATCCAAACGTCTCTTAAAAGCCTCCAATGTATTTGCCTCTACCACCATAGCAGGTAGCGCATTCCAGGCATCCATCACTCTGAGCACAAAAACTTACCTCTCTCACCTTCAATACCTGTCCTCTAGTTATTTCAACCTTGGGTAACAGATATTCTCTGTTTACTCTATCTCTGCCTCTCAAAGTCTTGTAAACCTCTATCAGGACCTCCTACCGAAGGGTCTCGACCTGAAACATAGACTGTAGTCTTTTCCATAGGTGCTGCCTAGCCTGCTGAGTTCCTCCAGCATTTTGTGTGTGTTGGATTGAAGAAAGGTTCTGTTACATTTTAATATAGACACAAAGCAGGAAATTACAAACCAGTTGGCTAAACACACATCTTTTGGAAAATGAAGACACGTTTAATTAATTTATTGATTATTTGAAGAAATATAACATGCACCGTGAATGAAAATGAATCAGTACTAAGATTTCAGGAAGGCACTGGATAAAGCACCACATTAAAGATTATTGCAGAAAATAAAAGCTTATGCTGTAGTGCAAGATAATTGGCTGGCTACAGCAATCAGTAGTCTTTTTCTACAAACCCCGTTTCCAGAAAAGTTGGGATATTTTCCAAAATGCAATAAAAACAAAAATCTGTGATATGTTCATTCACGTGAACCTTTATTTAACTGACAAAAGTACAAAGAAAAGATTTTCAATAGTTTTACTGACCAACTTAATTGTATTTTGTAAACATACACAAATTTAGAATTTGATGGCTGCAACACACTCAACAAATGTTGGGACAGAGGCATGTTTACCATTGTGTTACATCACCTTTCCTTTTAATAACACTTTTTAATCGTTTTGGAACTGAGGATACTAATTGTAGTAGATTTGCAATTGGAAATTTTGTCCATTCTTGCTTGATATAAGACTTCAGCTGCTCAACAGTCCGTGGTCTCCGTTGTCTGATTCTCCTCTTCATGATGCGCCACACATTTTCAATAGGAGATAGATCTGGACTGGCAGCAGGCCAGTCAAGCACACGCACTCTGTGTCTACAAAGCCACGCTGTTGTAGCCCGTGCAGAATGTGGTCTGGCATTGTCCTGCTGAAATAAGCATGGACGTCCCGGGAAGAGACGTCGCCTTGATGGCAACATAAAATCCTAATATACGCCTCAGAGTCAATGGTACCTTCACATACATGCAACTCACCCATGCCGTGGGCACTGATGCACCCCCATACCATCACAGATGCTGGCTTTTGCACCTTTCACTGATAACAATCTGGATGGCTGTTTTCATCTTTGGCACAGAGAACTCGATGCCTATTTTTTCCAAAAACTAGCTGAAATATGGACTCATCTGACCACAGCACACGGTTTCACAGTCTTTCAGTCCATCTGAGATGAGCTCGGGCCCAGAGAACTCGCCGGCATTTCTGCATAGAGTTGATGTATGGCTTCCTCCTTGCGTAATACAGTTTCAAGTTGCATTTCTGGATGCAGTGACGGACTGTGTTGAATGACAATGGTTTTCTGAAGTACTCCCGAGCCCAGGTGGCTATAATTGTCACAGTAGCATGATGGTTTCTTAGGCAGTGCCGCCTGAGGGCTTGAAGATCACGCGCATTCAACAGTGGTTTCCGACCTTGCCCTTTACGCACTGAGGTGTCTCTGAATTCTCTGAATCTTTTCAGAATATTATGTACTGTAGATGTTGAAAGACCTAAATTCTCTGCAATCTTGCGTTGAAAAATGTTCCTTTTGAACTAACAATTCTCTCACGAATTTTGGCACAAAGGGGTGAGCCACGACCTATCCTTGCTTGCAAAGACTGAGCCTTTGATGGACGCTACTTTTATACCCAGTCACGATTCCTCATCTGCTACCAATTAGCCTGCTTAACGTGGAGTCTTCCAAACCGGTGTTACTTGAATATTCTGTGCACTTTTCAATCTTATTTTAACTCTGTCCCAACATTTGTTGAGTGTGTTGCAGCCATCAAATTCTAAATTTGTGTATGTTTACAAAATACAATTAAGTTGGTCAGTAAAGCTATTGAAAATCTTTTCTTTGTACTTTTGTCAGTTAAGTAAAGGTTCACGTGAATTAACATATCACAGATTTTTGTTTTTATTGCATTTTGGAAAATATCCCAACTTTTCTGGAAATGGGGTTTGTAATTGGTTAAGATGTAACAGCAGAGTGCCAGAGGGATCAGTGCTGGGTCCTCAAGTTTTACATGACAATCTATGTACATAATATGGATGAAGGAATCCAATCTGTTGATGACACAGATATGTGAAAAGAATATGTGGCCACAAGGGGTTAAGTGAGTGGGCAAAGATCTGGTGAAGAGGAAAATGTGAAGTTGACTATTTAGCAAGAAAAATAAAATTATCAAGTTGTGACAGATTGTAGAGCTGAGATGCAGCAGGATTTGGGTGTCCTGGTTCATGATTGGTAAAAGACAGGTACATGCAGGGACAGCGAGTAATTAGGAAAGCAAACACAGGCCTGCACCAGCTCACATACAGTTGTCTATACATACGAGTGAAATTTGGGAGATAGGTAGGATGAATTTGCTGGTTGCTATAGGGCTGTCATCTAAGAACTTAGTTTGCGGCCGCACTTCTGATTTGCAAGCATTTTGGGTTTCAAACAGTTCACAGGAACAGAAGCCCATGAGAATTTGGGGAGGAGTTGTAATGTTATTTTATCACATACCACTTGGGGAATTGGATATAGAGTATGAAGATTAGCTCTGATTACAATTGGCACTGGTGAGACGACATCTGGTGTACTGTGTAGTCCTGGACTCCTTATTTGAAGAAAGATGTTAATACATTCAAAACAGCTTAAATAAACTTTAGGAAGCTGATACAGATTTGGCTTGTATCAGCTGGACTTTAAAAAATAAGAAGTAACATCTGATAAATACAAGCTCTTGAAGCTTGTGACAGCATAAATGTAGGGAAGGCATTTCTTCTCACTGTGCCATCTAGAATCGGGGGGGGGGGGGGTCACTATTTAAAAATCCCTCATTTAAAACAACAAAAGTGAAATCTCTTCTCTTAGAGACTTGCAAGTCTTTGGAACTCTCTTCCTGGAAGATGGAAGCAGAGATGTCCATTCCACCCCCCTCCCCCACCACCAACAAACACTCAAGTGAAAGGTAACCGCAGGTAGATAGGAACGCAGAGATGATTCTACAATCAGCCGGGGTGGAGCAGTGGCCAACTGCTCCTTATTCATGTGTCTACATGAACTTCTGGTGGACTCATCTGCTACCAAACACAAACACGAGGAAATCTGCAGATACTGGCAATCCAAGCAGCCTACACAAACTGGAGGAACTCAGCAGGCCAGGCAGCATCTGTGGAAAAGAGTAAACAGTCGACATCTCCGCCAAGACTCTTCATTAGGACTCATGAAGGGGTCTCAGCCCGAAATGTTGACTGTATTCTTTTCCATACATGCTGCCTCGCCTGCTGAGTACCCCTAGCATTTTGTGTGTGTGTCATCTGCTACCTATATAATTTATAAATATATAGAGTACTGAGAAACAGGGAAAGAGGAATCGGCCAATTAGCCCCTTTGGTGCCAGCATCCAACGAGATCATGCAAATAACCTCCATGTATTCTCTTTGTCCATCTCACAATATATTAATTCAAAACTCTGCCACAGAATTGATATTTCATCACATTGTGCAACAGAGGTTTCCTAATTACCATCAGTTTGCCTGTGTTTCTTAACTTGCTTGTTACAGCTCCACCTCTAACTTTTACTACCATGAGGTACCAGAGTTTGTTGCAGGAGTGATCTCTCTCTCTCCCTCACTAGTCAGAGAGTCTGTCTGAGATGTCTAAGTGTTGGGATGGACAGTAGTTTTTTGACAGACTTTAGATCACGGTCTCTTTGGGGGATTTGCTATTGCTTGCATGGTGGGGGGAGGAGGGTGAGTGCTTTTGCTGGAGCAAATGTAGGGAGGGTTGATGCTTTTGCCTCTGCTTGTGTGTGGGGGAGGGGAGGTTTGGGGTTCTAATGTTTTCTGTCATTCATTCTCTGGGTATTTTTTTTCTGTTTTATAGATGTCTGTGAAGAACAAGAAAATCAGATTATATATTGTATACATTCTCTGATACTAAATTGAACCAAATTCACCAAACTGAAAGTGCTTCAATCTAACCTTCAGTTCAAATTTTGCAAACCTTTAATCTTCTAAATTTCTTGGAAAAAAATTATTGGTGTGAATTAAACCTTGAAATCCAGTCATTACTCTGATAAATCTGCAATTCCCCAAAACCACTACCTCCTACCAAACAATGACACCAAAAACTGTTCACACCACAAGGAAAAGGTACTTCAGGGCCTTATCTTGGGTAGCCTCTTCCCTTGGTTTGCTGCATGTCAAAACATGTACCACGACTAGTCTTTGGTTACAGTGGCAACCAAAGAATATAGTCCTTTCAACACCATAATAATTTTTGTAGAATGAAAGCAATGCCATTGCATAATTTAACCAGAAAACACTTGTTACAACATTGCACATAACAGCCAAAATTCACTTCCCTATGGGCTGTAATAGAAATGTTGACATTCTGAATTCCAACCAAATGCTGGAGGAACTCAGCAGGTCAGGTAGCATCTACGAAGAGAAATAAACAGTTGACACCTTGGGTCGATAAAGGGTCTCACCCACCAGCATTTTGTGTGTGGTGTTCAAGACTTCCAGCATCTGCAAAATCTCGTGACTTTGAATTTCGCCTGCCTTATTAAGAAGTTTGCGCAAGACCTAGAAAATCTAAGAAATAACTTGCCAAGAGAAGGTCTACATGAACAACAAAATTAACCTACTGGGAAAACAAGAATATTACAGCTGGCCTATTATATTGAAAAGGGCTTCATTCAACGAAGAAGTTATAGGATAAATGCAGTTAGATTTGAAAACTATTACTAATTACCTACGAAGAATGAGACCGCACAAAGTAGCAGAAAGAAGGTGAACCCACATCTCCACAGCACTGGAACACTGTGAACGACGAAGGGAGGGATATGGAATGGGTAATACACAACTCCAATTACCCCTCTCCCCATGAGGGATCTCCCTCCTTTTCCCCTCGGTGAGGAAGGATCACTCTCCTTCCAGCTCCTCCCCTCAGCACTTCCTGTAGAGGAGAAACTGCACTCAACCCTCTACAACTGCAGAAAGGAGGGATCCCTCTCCCCCCGCAACCCCGCGGGGAAGGATCACCACTGCTCCACAACGGAGGAATCACTCTCCCCCGCGGGGGAGGGATCCTCACTTTCCCTCGCCCCCGCAATGGAGGGATCCCCCCTCTCTCCCCCTTTCCAGACACAGGAGATTGCCCCTCCCGGGAAGTAACCTCGTCTCTTCCATAAAGCGGGCCGACCTCCAGTGACCGGGGAGGCCAAGGCCACCACTTACCTATCTCGTGCTCCGCGAAGCTCAGTCTCCAGGTGCCGCCCCCTCTGCAATGACGCACAGTAACATCATTACCGGCAAACGTCACTACCGGTCCCGTCTGCTGAGGACGAAGAGTCGTCGCTAGTTGAACCGGTTGATAATTAACATCATTAATAACACACCCTGGTTACTGACGACGTAACTAGTAACCCACTCCGATCACTGACGGTGTAACTAATACCATACTCCGTTAACCAACGACATTATTAGGAACTCACCTCGGTAACTAATAGCATGACTAACAACTCATCCCGGCAACTAACGACATTACCAGCAACTCATCCTGGAAACTGACAGCATTATCAGTAACTCACCCTGGTACTAACGGCGTTACCAGTAACAGCCATTCTGTCCCGCTGTAAACCTGCCTCTCAAAGTCAAAGTCGAGTTTATTGAAAATTTTACTTACTGCAGCATCACAGGCACATAGTATCATAAACAGCAAGAAGAAAAGTTCAAAGTAAAATTTATTATCAGAGTGCATACGTGTCATCGCGTACAACCCTGAGATTCTTTCTCTGCGGGCATACTTAGCAAATCTATAGAACAGTAACTATGAACAGGATCAATGGACAACAAACTATGTAAATGCAGATAATAAATAAATAGTAATAAATAGCAAGAAATAACGAGCATGAAGAGTCTTGAAATGAGTGCAGTTATCCCCTTTTGTTCAAGAGTCTGATGGTTGAGGGGTAGTAACTGTTCTTGAACCTGGTGGTGTGAGCCCTGAGGCTCCTGTATCTTCTAGGGCAGTAGTGAGAAAAGAGCATGGCCTGGATGGTGGGGATCTCTGCTAATGGATGCTGCTTTTCTATGGCAATCGTTCATATAGATGTGCTCAATGGTTAGGAGGGACCAAATCCACTTCCTTTTATAGGATCAAAAGCATTGGTGTTCCCATAGCAGGCTATAATGCAGTCAGTCAGCACACTTTCCACCACACATCAATAGAAGTTCACCAAGGTTTTTGATGACATGTTGAATCTCTGCAGAATTCTGAGGAAGTAGAGGCACTGTCATAAATTATACACAAGTTGTACAGCAAAGAACATGTTTAGAATACAAAGAAGTCCACTTTTATATAAAGTGTTAGTGTTGCTATGCTGAGGTGTTATTAGGTTTATGCCGGTCAATTGAAGGGAAGATGCTATTCTTGAACCTGGTGGTGTGGGATTTCAGGCTTCTGTACCTACTGCCTGATGGTAGCTGCAAGAAGATGATTTTCAATGGATGGCAAGTATCTTTGATGAGAACCATTCTCGCTGCAGCTATCCCCGCAGATTCTTATCTCAATGAGGTTGCCACTCGTTCCTCAAACATCAGAGTATAGAGGCCCTCTTCTACAGAACCATGATGCCAGGAGCAGTACCACTGCCTCATCGCTTCTGCGACATGGGTACAATCCAGACCCCAGGTGCTCTTTGTGTGGAGCTTGCATGTTCTCCCTGTGATCCTATGGTCCACACTTACAAAATACATCAAAAGCTTCAGAACAAGACATTGCCTAAAATGATTCTGTCATTCTCCCTGCTCACCTCATCCTCCGATAGAATGGTCACTTGCTGATCTGCAATGATATTTTCAATTTGACAATAGACAATAGGTGCAGGAGTAGGCCATTCGGCCCTTCGAGCCAGCACCGCCATTCACTGTGATCATGGCTGATCATCCACAATCAGTATCCAGTTCCTGCCTTATCCCCATAACCTTTGATTCCACTATCTTTAAGAGCTCTATCCATCTCTTTCTTGAAAGCATCCAGAGACTTGGCCTCCACAGCCTTCTGGGGCAGAGCATTCCATATATCCACCACTCTCTGGGTGAAAAAGTTTTTCCTTAACTCCGTTCTAAATGGCCTACCCCTTATTATTAAACTGTGGCCTCTGGTTCTGGACTCCCCAACGTCAGGAACATGCTTCCTGCCTGCAGCGTGTCCAATCCCTTAATAATCTTATGTGTTTCAATAAGATCCCCTCTCAGCCTTCTAAATTCCAGAGTAAACAAGCCCAGTCGCTCCAATCTTTCAATATATGACAGTCCCGCCATCCCGGGAATTAACCTTGTGAACCTACGCTACACTCCCTCAATAGCAAGAATGTCCTTCCTCAAATTTGGAGACCAAAACTGCACACGGTACTCCAGGTGTGGTCTCACCAGGGCCCTGTACAGCTGCAGAAGGACCTCTTTGCTCTTATACTCAATTCCCCTTGTTATGAAGGCCAGCATTCCATTAGCTTTCTTCACTGCCTGCTGTACTTGCATGCTTGCTTTCAGTGACTGATGTACAAGAACACCTAGATCTCGTTGTACTTCCCCTTTTCCAAACTTGACTCCATTTAGATAATAATCTGCCTTCCTGTTCTTACCACCAAAGTGGATAACCTCACATCTATCCACATTAAACTGCATCTGCCCACTCACCCAGCCTGTCCAAGTCACCCTGCATTCTCATAACATCCTCCTCACATTTCACACTGCCACCCAGCTTTGTGTCATCAGCAAATTTGCTAATGTTACTTTTAATTCCCTCATCTAAATCATTAATATATATTGTAAACAGCTGCGGTCCCAGCACTGAAACCTACAGTACCCCACTGGTCACCACCTGCCATTCCGAAAGGGACCCGTTAATCGCTACTCTTTGTTTTCTGTCAGCCAGCCAATTTTCAATCCATGTCAGTACTCTGCCCCGAATACCAGGTGCCCTAATTTTGCCCACTAATCTCCTATGTGGGACTTTATCAAAGGCTTTCTGAAAGTCCAGGTACACTACATCCACTGGCTTTCCCTTGTCCATTTTCATAGTTACATCCTCAAAAAATTCCAGAAGATTAGTCAAGCACCATTTCCCCTTCGTAAATTCATGCTGACTCGGACCAATCCTGTTACTGCTATCCAGATGTGTCGTAATTTCATCTTTTATAATTGACTCCAGCATCTTTCCCACCACCGACATCAGGCTAACCAGTCTATAATTCCCTGTTTTCTCTCTTCCTCCCTTTTTGAAGAGAGGGACAACATTAGCCACCCTCCAATCCACAGGAACTGATCCTGAATCTATAGAACATTGGAAAATGATTACCAATGTGTCCACGATTTCTAAAGCCACCTCCTTAAGTACCCTGAGATGCAGACCATCAGGTCCCAGGGACTTATCAGCCTTCAGACCCAACAGTCTATCCAACACCATTTCCTGCCTAATATAAATTTCCTTCAGTTCATCCATTACCCTAGGTCCTTTGGCCACTATTATATCTGAGAGATTGTTTGTGTCTTCCCTAGTGAAGACAGGTCCAAAGTACCTGTTCAACTCATCTGCCATTTCCTTGTTCCCCATAATAAATTCACCCACTTCTGTCTTCAAGGGTCCAATTTTGGTCTTAACTAATTTTTTTCCTTTTCACATACCTAAAGAAGCTTTTACTATCCTCCTTTATATTCTTGGTTAGTTTACCTTTGTACCTCATTTTTTCTCCTCGTATTGCCATTTTAGTTGCCTTCTGTTGCTCTTTAAAAGTTTCCCAATCCTCCGGCTTCCCACTCGTCTTTGCTATGTTATACTTCTCTTTTATTTTTATACTGTCCATTACTTCCCTTGTCAGCCACGGCCTCCCCTTACTTCCCTTAGGATCTTTCTTCCTCTTTGGAATGAACTGATCCTGCACCTTCCGCATTATTGCCAGAAACACTTGCCATTGCTCTTCCACTGTCATCCCTGCTAGGGTATTGTTCCATTGAACTTTGGCCAGCTCCTCCCTCATAGCACCATAGTTCCCTTTGTTCAACTGTAATACTGACACTTCCGAGTTTCCCTTCTCCCTCTCAAATTGTAGATTAAAACTTATCATATTATGGTCACTTGGAGGCAGTTAAAGTTAATGAGGGGTCAATAAATGTCTACAGTATATTATGAGAACACATTATGTACAATATTAATGAGTTCAGAGGTTCATTGATTCCCCAACCCCCACTTGCCATCCACCATACCTTGCTTCCTGCACCTGGCTAAGTTTGTATCCAATGTTCCACTCTGCCTTACTTTATCCATATGACCCACTGCAATGTGGAACCATATCAAAATCCTTCATACCTCCATGTAGACACATCCTTCTCATTAACCCTCCTGGTTCTGTCTAACAAATCCAAGGTGCTTTCCAACCAATCACATTCCCTCATTTGGAAATATTGTGATCTGGGAAATACACTGGAGAATTTCTCAAAGAACAGTATGTGATCATGCAAACAACTTTGACAGTATTAGCTGAGGTATAAGTATTGGCCAATTCTTTCTGAACGGTGCCACAGGATTTTTACAAGCTGAATCATCTGTAGTTCAACATTAGTGAGAGAAAGATGGTGATGGACTTTTGGGAGACTTAGCCTGCATTGCTCCCTGATGGCGAGGACCTACTCGTACCTAGGGGTGCACCTGGATGAGACTTGAGTGGAGCACCAACACAGAGAAGGGCCATAATCGCTTCTACACCTTTGGAGTATGTAGGTCTCTTCTTCACATGTTCTACCAGTCTCTTGTTGCCAGTACAATCTTCAATCAACATGGGTGATGCCAGCAGGTTCAATAAACGAATTAGAAAGGCTGGCTCTGTTACAGAAGTCAAACTGGACACATTGGCGCTGTGGTAGAACAAAGGACCCTACGGAAAATCCTGGCAATTCTGAATGATACAGTTCATAATGCCTGTGCCAAAAATGTCAAACTAAATCTCTTCTGCCTGTACACAATCCATATCCTTTCTTTCCTGCATATTCATTTGCATATCTAGAATCCTCTTAAAAACCTCCATCATATCTGTTTTCACCATCACCCCTGGCAATCCATTCCAGACACTGATACTGAGCAAAAAAAAAAAGTTCCACACATTTCCTTCAAACTTTCCCCATCTCATCTTAAATCTATGTCCTATACCAATTGACATTTCTACTCTGAGGGAAAAATTCTATTTATCTGATGGTCTATAACTAAGAAGACAATCCAGAGAAAACAATCCTAGTTTGTCCAACCTCTCCTTATTGCACTCACATCCAGTTTGATGAAGTGCTTTGAGAGGTTGGTCATGGCCAGAATCAACTCCTGTCTCAGCAAGGACCTGGACTCACTGTTTGCCTATCACCACAAAACATCTACAGCAGATGCAATCTCACTGGCTCTCCACTTTGCCTTGGATCACCTTATTACAATAATAACTACATTAAGCTGCTGTCTATTGATTACATATCAGCATTCAACACAATCATACCCTCAATTCTAATCAACAAGCTTCAAAACCTCCCTCTACAACTGGATCCTCGGCTTCCTCACCGAGAGACCACAGTCCATGTGGATCAGAAATAACATCTCCACCTTGCAGACAATCAGCACTGGTGCACCTCAGGGATGTGTGCTTAGCTCACTGTTCTACTTTCTCTTCACCTACAACTAAGAAGCCAGGCATAGCTCAAACACCATCTGTAAATTTGCTGATGACGCAACTGTTGTTGGCAGAGTTTCAGATGGTGACAAGGCAGCGTACAGGGGTGAGATAGATCAGCTGGTTGAGTGGCGTTGCAGCAACAACCTCGCACTCAACGTCAGTAAGTCTGAGGAATTGATTATGAACTTCAGGAAGGGAAAGTCGAAAGAACGTACACCAGTCCTTATTGAGGGATCAGAAGTGGAAAGGGTGAGCATTTTCAAGTTCCTGGGTGTCAACATCTCTGAGGATCTATCCTGGGCACAGCATACCGAAGCAGTTACAAAGAATGTACGACAGCGGCTATATTTCATTAGGAGTTTGAGGAGATTTGGTATGTCACCAAAGGCACTGGCAAATGTCTACAGATGTACCACGCAGAGCATTCTACCTGGTTGCATCACTATCTGGTATGGAGAGGGTACTGCACAGGATTGGAAAAAGCTGCAGAAAGTTGTAAACTCAGTCAGCTCCATCTTGGGTACTAGCCTTCCCAGAATCCAGGACACCCTCAAAAGGCAATACTCAAAAATGCAGCATCCATCATTAAGGAGCCCCCCCCCCCCCCCCCCAAATCACCCAGGACATAACCTCTTCTCATTGCTACCATCGAAGAGGAGATATAGGAGCCTGAAGACACACATTTCAGGAACAGCTTCTTTCCCTCCACCATCAGATTTCTTTTTTTTTGGCGTGTGCATGTGCGATGTTGGCAGGAAGATGTCTTTTTCATGCCTTTACAAGGCAGAGAGGGAGGAGAGAGAGGGGAGAGAGGGAGACTGAGTGGCGCGCCACTCCTCACACAGACATTTCGCGGTATTTTTCCCTTTATTTTACGAGGTCGAGTTGCGATCTCGACACTCAACCTGGCACGGATGGAAAGCGTACTCAGGAGCGGACCCGACTGGGTTTGAACCCGGGAATCTCCGTTACAGAGTCCGACGCCAATGTCATTGCGCCACCAGCCAGCCCCACCATCAAATTTCTGAATGGACAATGAACCCATGAATATACACCGTGTTTTTCCCTCTCTTTTTGCATTACTTATTTAATTCATCTTTAAAAATATATTACTCTGATTGTGATTTATAAATTATAAATTTTATAAATAACATTTATAATTTTATGTATTACAATGTACTGCTGCAGCAAAACAAATTTCACGACATATGCCAGTGATATTACAGCTGATTCGGATTTTGATTACGACTCATGCTCTCTAATCCAGGCAGCCTCCTGGTAAACCTCCTCCGTACCCTTTCCAAAGTTTCCACAACCTTCCAGCAATGGGGCAATTGGAATTGCACAATACTCCAAATGTGGCCTAACTGAAACCTTATGTAGCTGTACCATGACTTCCTATCTCTTACAACTGAATGCCCCAGCTGATGAAGGCCAGCATGTCGTATGCCTTCTTCTCCACCCTCGCCACATTTTGCAAACTACAGACTTGGACCCCAGGAAGAACTCTCTGCACTTCAATGCCATTGACTCTATATTTTCCACTTGCATTTGATCCCCCAGAGTGCAGCACTCACACTTGCCCGGTTTATACTCCATCTGCCATTTCACCACCCATATCTGTGACTGATCTATATCCTGCTGTATCCTTTGACAGCCCTCTACACCACCAATGTATTAGTAAGCAGCTTCCCAGTCCTTACATTTAATAGAGAGTCATCAGGAGAGAACTAGCCCTATATTTTACAGCTTCTAAATCACTCAATTTATATCAATTTTTAAATTATTCAGTGGCTTGAGAAATGCAGAAATTGTACTTCACAAATTATAGAAAGTTGTTGGTTAGTGCACTTCAGAAGTGAGAATAATCTGAGCAGTCATTGCAACTCTGGTGATGTCCAAACTCAGATTACCAGCTCGAGGTATAAAACTCCATTCTCATCAGAACACCACATAGAATTCAGCCTCTCTTCAGGAAATAAAAATTATAATTAAAGTGAGAATTAAAGCAACTGTTGCTTTAAAAGCAAATCAGATTTTCAGATATACAACTAAATTTTGAATACAAGAAATTTATTTTGATTGGGACTGCCAGATCTCATGACATAAGCGAAGGCTGAAGAGTTTGCTAAGCAGAAATTAACTGGAAGAGTGCAGTGGGGAAAGCATATGCAACATGTTAGCATTCAATAGAAAAACATTTGTTTAGAAATTTGAAAGCGTGCTCTGCCATTCCATCATAGCTGATTTATTATCCCTCTCAACTTCATTCTGAAGTCTTCTCCCCGTAAACTTTGATGCCCTGACTAATCAAGAATCTATCAACTTCCACTTTAAATATACCCAATGACTTGGCCTCCACAGACATCTATGGCAATGAATTCCATAGATTAACCATCCTTTGGCTAAAGAAATTCCTTGTCATTTCTGTACTAAATAGATGTTCCTCTATTCTGAGGCTGTGCCCTCTGCTCCAAGACTTACTATTGGAAACATCCTCTCCACAATCACTCTATCTAGGCCTTTCAATATTCGATAGGTTTCAATAAGATTCCCCCTCATTTTTCTAAACTGCAGTGAGTACAGGTCCAGAGTAATCAAATACTCCTCATGCATTAACCCTTTCATAACTGGAATCATTTTTGTGAACCTCCTCTGGATCTTCTCCAAGCTAAGGGGCTCAAAACTGCTCACAATACTCCAAGTGTGTGCTTATAAAGCCTCAGCATTACATCCTTATTTTTATATTCTAGCCCTCTTGAAATGAATGCTAACATTGCATTTGCCTTCCTTATCACCAACTCAACCTGGAAGTTAACCTTTAGGGAATCCTGCAAAGACTCCCAAGTCCCTTTGCACCTCTGATTTCTGAATTTTCTCCGTTTAGAAATAGTTCACGCCTTTATTCCTACTAAAGTGCATGATCATACACTGTATTCCACCTGCCACTTCTTTTCCCATTCTCCCATCTGTCTAAGTCTTTCTGTAGACTCCCTGCTTCCTCAGCACTACCTGCTCTTCCACCTGTCTTTGCATTGTCTGCAAACTTGGCCACAAAGCCATCTATTCCACCATCCAAATTGTTGACATAATGTGAAAAGAAGTGGTCCCAATACCGACTCCTGCAGAACGCTAGTTACCTGCAGCTAACCAGAAGAGGCCCCCTTTATTCTCACTCTCTGCACCTGCCAATCATCTATCCATGCTAGTATCTTTCCTGTAATACCACGGGCTCTTATCTGGTTAAGCAGCCTCTTGTCAAAGGGCCTTCTGAAAATCCAAGTACACAACATCCACTGATTCTCCTTTGTCTATCTTGCTTGTTATTTCTTCAAAGAAATCTAACAGATTTGTCAGGCAAGATTTCCCTTTAAGGAAACCATGCTGACTTTGGCTTACTTTATCACGCGCCTTCAAGTACACTGAAACCTCAACTAAATAAAAGACTCCAACATCTTCCCAGCTAATGAAGTCAGGCTAACTAGCCTATAATTTCCTTTCTTCTGCCTCTCTTCTTAAAGAGTGGAGTGACATTTACAGTTTTCCAGTCCTCCAGAACCATTCCAAAATCTAGCGATTCTCACAAGATCGCTACTAATGCCGCCACAATCTCTTTAGCTACCTTTTTCAGAGTTCTGGGTTGCGGTCCATTGGTCCAGTGACTTGTCTACCTTCCAGACCTTTCAGCTTCCCAAGCACCTTCGCCTTAGTATTAGCAACTACACTCGTTTCTGCCCCGGACACTCTCAAATTCCTGAGATACTGTTAGTGTCTTTCACAGTGATGACGGATGCAAAATACTTAAGTTCATCCGCTACTCTTGCCTCCCATTACTTACCTCTCCACTGTCATCTTGCAGTGGTCTGATATCTACTCTTGCCGCTCTTTTATTCTTTATACATCTGAAAAATCTTTTGGTATCCTCTGATATTTTTGGCTAGCCTAATTTCTGATTTAATCTTTTCTCTCCTTATGGCCTGTTTTGTTGCCTTTTTGCTCCTCCAACCTGCATTTGGCCTCATTGTGACATGCCGGTGTGGGAATAGGAAACCGAATTGAAATGACTTGCCACCAGGAGATCCTGGCAGTTACAGCAGACGAAGGTGCTCGGCAAAGTGGCCCCAAAACTGTATCAGTTTTATAGAAGGGCCATCAAGAAGCCTCTGTGGTTACATGCCTTTTTCTACCTTAACTCAAATTGATAAATGGTGCTCACCAAAGGGAATTCTAACTAGCTTCCTCATCTATTCATCGTTAGTCCTTGATGCAGAGAATGGATCCCTGAATCCCAAGTCTGAAAGGTACTGTGCAGTGGGTCAGGATCTAGCTGAAAACTTGGGAGGTAGTTGAAGGTCAAGGAAAAGGAGGATGGTGGCAATAATCAATCCCGAGTAGCATTATGCAACACATTAAAAATGCAGAAACTAAAATGGGAATAACAAGGCAAACAACAGTAACAGCTGGATATCATTTTTTTCTATTTGTAAAACTTTTAAAAACATATATAATGCTACATACAAGCATCAATAAACAAATGTATAAAATACTGCAATCAGAGAATAAAACATGAAAAACTATATTACACCAATACAGAATACTGTTCAATTTATACATCATTTTAAATGCTGAATGTAGGAGCTTATCCAAATAAACTGCATTAGTGTATGTAGTGCAGATATTAGTATGCAGAAAGCATTTTTTATGAAAAGGTATCAAACATACATTTGCTGTAATGTGGGTCACACTTACAAAATACATCAAATACTTCAGAACAAGACATTCCCCAAGATGACAACTCACCTCCTCATCTTTGGATGATAATTTGCTGATCTGTTGTAATCATATTTATCAGTGTTAGTGGTTTGTGGTGTTTTGGCATTGAAGAATAAAAACTAGCATGTTGGTATCATCATAGGGTGGGGACCCTTATCCTCACAGGGACCCTTAAGATTTTGATCAGCTTTTGCACAGGTCTGGTATTTTGCATGTTTCTTTAAAGCTTTTCATTTCCGGCATGTGTTTATTTTTAATCTTATGATCTTGTATTTGGGTTTAAGATATTGGTGAGTCTGTGAAGTTGTTCCTCTTTTTTTTGGCTAGCTGCAACTGCAGTAACTATTCCTCTTAGCAATGACAGAATTTGAAATCTCTTGGTTTGCAGTTCACACTGTAGGAATAGTACAAAAGGGGAGATGCACACTCAATGAGACCAGCACGAGGCCAAGCTCCCTTCTACAAAGTGCATACCTACAGATTAAGACTTCTGCTGATGCACCAATGGCATCATGCTTTCCACAGGGTGATATTGAAGATTCTTTGCAAATTTGCTGCAAACCTCTCTTCCCCCAATTTTCACTGTTAGCTTGAAATGGTCAGAGTTCAAAAAGCTATTGAAATTCAAGAGTGCCTTGCAAAAGTCCGTTTCAATCACTGCATAGTCACAAATTGGTCTTGATTATCCCTACCTATTCCTGTTGTTACCATGCACTCATTGTACAAGTTGAGTCCAATCTTAAACTAGTAATTTGAATCCAGTTATGGGATACATTTCTTTTCCTTCCATCATTGAAATTCTGTATGAGATTTGTCTTGAAACTTGTCTTGCTTAGTGCCCATTACTTCATTAGGATGTGGATGTTACTGACCAGCACTTGTACAGTATGATGGAAGGCCAAATGTGGGGATTAAAGATGGAATGGGGAAATGTTCTTGCACATAACCCAGAAAGTCAATATGTACAGTGATGTCTACTGTGTAGATGGACAACCAGATCATTATTTCAGATTGAACTACATTGGCTGTATGTCTGGGTTAGCAGATAACTTTGGTCTTTCCAGCTCACCGCACATTGAATGACAAGGTTAAGTTGGTCATGGTGGGTGGATGAAAGCTGAGGTAGAATGATACACGGCAATAGGCTGGCAATTTCAGCATTACTACTGTTATTGCTTGGTTTTTTGTTAAAAAAATGCAAATAATTTCTTTTAAAAGTTTTAGTTTGTGCTTGCCAATCAAACAGTGGAAAACAAACATGCAAACCATCGTAATGGATAGGAAATAAGAAGATGATCTATCCATCTCAATGGAGTGGACCCTGCCAAATAAATGAAAATCTGGACTAAAGTCCAAATGACCATATTGATTCCATCAGCTGTTAGGAGACTGAGAGACTCATCTGTCAAAGCTGCAGTGAAAAACTGCATTGTGGCACTTCATTGTACAAATATATAGAACTGTACAAGCATATATTTTGCAAAACAAAATTTATAATTATATACACCAAAGTGTCAAACTATTGCAATCCTTCTCCAGCCTGGGAGTTGTCAATATGCAAAGGTTCTCTTTCTGACAAACAATACTAATTAAAAAAAAAACTTTTGTGAATAGTATTAAATAGATATTTAACAGTGTTCATTTCTTCATTTCTGTGACCAAGAGTGCAAGCGGTTTGAGTTGAGTAATTTTCCCCAAGGGGTGGTATTATATGACACACAACTTAAGTTTCTGATTCTGGAATGCAGTAAAAGCACACGCGAGTTTGCTGAATCGTGTATCCATACGCCTAACACTTCAGAAATTGTATCTTGCAGGGTCATTGCACCCTACCAAAACTATGGCGGATTTTGAGGAGTGTCTGTGTGTGTCTGTGTCTCTTTCTCCCAACTACTTGTTACAAATAAGTCTGATAAGGAAGTACATCCAGGTGTTGTGTTTAAACGTTTCAGCTTTAGATATTGATTCACACTCATGTTACAGTTTTGCAGTCACATTGAAACAAACTTCTCCAGGTGCGCACATTCTTTTTCCATAGGAGAAAATGGGAGAATGGCTCTCAACATTCTCCAGCAGCTAACCTACCTGTCAGATGTTTAGTGGACAGGGCGGGGATGAAGTCAGGAAAGGATTCAAACTACAGTTCAGGCTCATCTATGCAATTGTCTTTGGCTTTGTGAATATATATATATTTGGGCACCGACAGCAGCACCATCTGCTGTTGGCTCTTCTAAACCAGGGCACTTTTGGTATTAAAATATACACTGAGAAACTCACACATTTAGTCAGAAACAGGCCTTTGAAGGCACATGATTTCTTCACACATTTGCAGTTTACTATATATTATTGTCATTTTACTTTGCAAAGTGAGTATTTCAACTTATCCAGAGGACGACAATTTGCTTCCCTAGAAGCTGCAAGTGCTGTTTTGATGCCTCTCATCCAAAATTCTGCAGGTCTCTGCCCAGCCAAGTATGCAGCTTAATGTAATGACTGCCCAACTTGCCACCCCAAAATTCATGCAGAAATGCCTTGCTTCTGCTCAGACAATTCCCACTGGTATAAAACTGAGGGGATTTGTACACACTAGATCTCCAAATTCAATGCTCCAGTGCTGCGTCACACCATCCAGAGAAGCTTCATCAGCGGCTCAAAAGATTCTCTTCTCAGGCCTTGCAAGTGTCCAATACCAATTGAAGCACCGAATTAAATGAAGACTACATATTGATTCAAATGCTTATAATCACCTGACACCTGCTTTTGTGAGCCTTCTATTTAAGTCTCTGGTTGCCATAGGCTTGGGGCTGTAAAAGGCAGCTCTGATTACACAAACCTCTAGGTACCCCAACAACAAAATGTACCCATGCTGGGCTGCAGAGCAGTATGTTCACAATATTTCCTCTGTCTGTGACCTGTTGGGCTAAGGCAGTCCCAAAAATGACCTCCAGTTCCTGTCGCCTCTGAAATAAATTTTAAAAATCAGAGCATGTGTCTGATGAATACTCCAAATGTATAAGCAGTTTCTGGACTTGAAGTGTTTATGAGGGTTCAAAGGTTACAGTATGAGAGCAGGAGAGCCTGCAGTTTGGCACGTCCTCTCAAAGGCAGCTTAGACAATCCAACTGAAGAAAACTTGGACATCTGAATTAATGTCACAGTTAAAACAGACACTTTGGAACAGTTATGCCAGAGAGAAATTGGTGCCAAAAGGTTAAAGAAAAGTAGACCAACCTTGGCTGTCTCTATTTTCAATGAAAACATTCAAGTATCCTGAAAAATAGACATCTGGAAAAAAATTAAACTGTATAAATGTATTTCCACTTATTAAAATATGTAAAATGATGTGGCATTATTTTATAAACAATAGAGTGGCTCTGCACCGCAAGCCTTTCGTGCTTCTTTGAGTTTGACAGAGAGCTCCCTGCCATGCCAATGTGGCTGAAGACTTTACGTAGAAGTTCTGTACAGACCAGGGTGTGGGCTGCTAAATGCCAGGAATAAACTGTTCCTCTTTCCTGCCAACAGCTGTTGAGCATTACAGGGGTTTATATATAAAAAAAAGTACTCAACCTTTCAAAACTTTGAAAAATGAATGAGAGCTTGGAAGTGATGGCTTTTGCTGTTCTACAGGGAAGTACAGGAAGAAACTTGTACAAAAGATTGAGCTACTGTTTTCCTGCTTCTTCAGTACTTAATTATTACTACTCTAACTTGGGTATCTTAAATGTCACAAGACATTTCAGTTTATTGCATGGGGTACAGAGGTGGAATAAATAGATATGAGAAAAGCAAAAAGACTTCAGTTTAAGGAGAATGAATGGGCATCTTTCCTTGTCCAGTTCTTTGCTCTACTTCAGCTTCTGATATGCAGAAGCTGCTCTAACACAGAGTGACCAATTTGTGTACAGCAAGCTCGCGTACATGCAGGGGCATGCAAAAGTTTGGGCACCCCGGTCAAAATTTCTGTTACTGTGAATAGTTAAGTGAGTAGAAGATGAACTGATCTCCAAAAGTCATAAAGTTAAAGAAGAAACATTCTTTTCAACATTTTAAGCAAGATTAGTGTATTATTTTTGTTTTGTACAATTGTAGAGTGAAAAAAAGGAAAGGAGTACCATGCAGAAGTTTGGGCACCTCAAGAGATTTGAGCTCTCAGATAACTTTTACCAAAGTCTCAGACCTTAATTAGCTTGTTAGGGCTATGGCTTGTTCACAGTCATCATCAGGAAAGGCCAGGTGATGCAAATTTCAAAGCTTTATAAATACCCTGACTCCTCAAACCTTGTCCCAACAATCAGCAGCCATGGGCCCCTCTAAGCAGCTGCCTAGCACTCTGAAAATTAAAATAAATGATGCCCACAAAGCAGGAGAAGGCTATAAGAAGATAGCAAAGCATTTTCAGGTAGCCGTTTCCTCAGTTCGTAATGTAATTAACAAATGGCAGTTAACAGGAATGGTGGAGGTCAAGTTGAGTCTGGAAGACCAAGAAAACTTTCTGAGAGAACTGCTTGCAGGATTGCTAGAAAGGCAAATCAAGACCCCCGTTTAACTGCAGAAGGCCTTCAGGAAGATATAGCAGACTCTGGAGTGTTCTACTGTGAAGCAACACCTGCACAAATATGACCTTCACGGAAGAGTCATCAGAAGAAAACCTTTCCTGTGTCCACACCACAAAATTCAGCGCCAGAAGTTTGCAAAGGAACATCTAAACAAACCTGATGCATTTTGGAAACAAGTCCTGTGGACTGATGAAGTTAACTTTTTTGGCCGCAATGAGCAAAGGTATGTTTGGAGAAAAAAGGGTGCAGAATTTCATGAAAAGAACACCTCTCCAACTGTTAAGCACAGGGGTGGATCGATCATGCTTTGGGCTTGTGTTGCAGCCAGTGGCACAGGGAATATTTCACTGGTAGGGGGAAGAACGAATTCAATTAAATACCAGCAAATTCTGGAAGCAAACATCACACAGTCTGTAAAAAAGCTGAAGATGAAAAGAGGATGGCTTCTACTACAGGATAATGATCCTAAACACACCTCAAAATCCACAATGGACTACCTCAAGAGGCACAAGCTGAAGGTTTTGCCATGGCCCTCACAGTCCCCCGACCTAAACATCATCGAAAATCTGTGGATAGACCTCAAAAGAGCAGTGCGTGCAAGACGGCCCAAGAATCTCACAGAACTAGAAGCCTTTTGCAAGGAAGAATGGGTGAAAATCCCCCAAACAAGAATTGAAAGACTCTAAGCTGGCTACAGAAAGCGTTTACAAGCTGTGATACTTGCCAAAGGGGGTGACCATGCAGGGTGCCCAAACTTTTGCTTCGGGCCCTTTTCCTTTTTTGTTATTTTGAAACTGTAAAAGATAGAAATAAAAAAGTAATCTTGCTTAAAATATTAAAGAAATGTGTCATCTTTAACTTCATGCCTTTTGAAAATCAGTTCATCTTTTACTCGCTTAGCTATTCACAACAGAAATTTTGACCGGGGTGCCCAAACTTTTGCATGCCACTGTATCAATGTGATAGTGAGCAGAGTATGTAGATTGATAGAGAATCTTCACCTGAAACTATGGCTAATTTCTTACACTTCTTTGAAGTAATGCTCTGAAAATCTTTTATACACATTCAAGAAAACACTTTTAACATCTTATCCACAAGCTAGTGTCTCAAACCATGCAACACTTCTTGCTGCTCCACCCTGCTTTAGTTTGCTTAGTTCTTTGGAGTTGAACTTAAACCCAAAAACTTTTGCCTCAGAAGCAAGAACACCACCAATTATGCAAATCTGAGCATGTAGAGTTAGAAGAAATTAATATCTGGAAAAATACAGATGCTGGAAATCTGAACTAAAAACAGAAGATGCTAGAAAAACTCAGATCAGGCAGTATATGTGAAAAGAGAAATAGATTTAATATTTAGGTGAACCCAAAAACCTTTGAATGTTTAATAAATTTCTGAGATAATCAAAGGTGTCCTTGGATAGGTCTTGAGGGAGTTTCTGAAGTTGAGAGGATATGTTTTTATAGAATAAGAATTATACAGTGTGGATGTGGGATAGTGAGTAAAGTGTTAGTACAGGGGACAGGCCATAGAGAGATCAGTCACATTGACAAGAGAGGTCACTGGAGTCAACCCTTTGGATTGAGCTAGTTTCATGATGAAGTGGACAAGGAAAGCTGTTCATTCTGGTATCAACTATAACATGAAAGTCTGCCTATCATCTTACAGTGATCTGTGTTGAATGGGCTTCCAAAAACAGAGTGAAAAGATACACTTACATCTCTTAATTATTAGTTTCCAAATTTCTGTTCTCATAATTCTTATGGCATAATAATTTTAATTTTTGTAACATGCTTGTTACACTGACAAGCAAAGTTAATATGCAACCTGTATCTGTACAAGATTGCAGAAACCTGTGCTGTTATCACTCTCAGCTTTCCCAATTTGGTGAAAATTACTTCCCAAATATGCTGGGCTGCACAGAACATACTTAAAAAGTCTCCCACCAATATCTGCAAAACCAGCTGCTTTTTTCTTAAAGGCACCATATTTGCATTAGATTTATGCAAGTTTTGAGTCTTATATATATGTATATATAGACATATATACATACATATATAAAAACAAATAGCATCTCTCATAAATAAAAAATAAAATAAAAGTATAAGAGGCATAAATTACATCAGCAAAGAGAAAGCTAAAAAATAAGTTCAGTACAAAATACATTCAAGAAAGTGCATCTTCACAGAGCTGATAGCAGTTGATAGCCACCTTATTCAGAAAATGGGAGAGAGTTCTCTGTCCATTTGTTCTATAACTCAATTTTAAAACTGGCTCTAGTGATGGGCAACATCTCCGGTACAATCATGATGAGAATATTTGGGACTGAACAGTCACCAACATTGGAGAACTAGGTATTTTATGGGGGGGGGTGGGGGGTGGGTAATGAAGTTTAAAGAACTGGTTTGAAGAATTGCCATCCATCTCTGAAATCATTGCAAAACTTCCAATGCAATTTTTAAACGTGAGCAACTGATGATGTACAGCATAAGTTTTATGACTAAATGGAGATTACAAAACAAACATTGACCAGTGAAGATCTTGGGATCAGTTATTTTCAAGAAACAAAATAATCAGATCTGGGACACTTCCTTTAAGCAATAAAGTTAAGTCAACATTGTGTGCAAGTAATTTCCTCAAGCCTGGCTGTTCAGCTGCCACAAGGGTCCCTTAAAGTCTGGCCACAGGAGAGATCACATCACAAATAGAGTTCTGACCAACATCCATTTGCTGAAAACAAAAACTGTAGTGTGCAGATAGATTGTGGTTTGAAAGGCTTCACAGAAAAAGTTGCTGGAAGTACAATGGATTGCGAAACATCTGTGGAAATGGGAAGAAATTGTCGATGTTTCTGGTCGAGACCCTGCATCAGGACCGAGGGTGAAGAGGGGATATGGCTGGTGGAAAGAAGAGAGGAGGAGAGGGCAGCCATTGATTGGTGGACTGAGGAGGGGTGAAAGATCATGGGAAGATGGAGGGGAAGGGATGGAGCTGGGAGAAGCAGATGGATGGAAAATGGAAGGAAAGGCTGGGGTGGGGAAGCAGAATGTGCCAGGCGGCTAAATGGCAGGATAAAGGTGCAGACGGAGAGAGGCTGGAAGGGGAGAAGCAGGGACACAAGAGCTACTTGTGTTGGAACCTGACAATGGGAACAACTAGGGGAACAGTTGAAGAGCAGATGGAACCAGGAAGGAGTGGGGGGTGGGGGAGACATAAACGGGGGATAGGGAACTTACAATGGCTATTGTGGAAAGAATGTTGGTGATCTGCAAATTGGTCATCCAGTCTGCAGATGTGTCTCAACTGACAAAAGGCTGCCAGTCTCAGCTAGGATGATGTTTGCAACATGTCATAATTAACACACTAAATGGAGAAAGTCTCAAACTCAAATGAGCAATCATTACAACTCTTACTTCTGTCCTCTGGTGACATTTAGCTTAAAGCTGGACAAAGATTAACTGGACAAAGATTGGTATTTGTAGTGAGGCTATCAATGACATCAAATCTAGACCACCTCGGTATTCAAAACATGACAGTGTCACTGATCACTATCTAATACTATTGTATAAGTGCTGTAAGTACCATCTTCAATGTACTTTTAGGAATGTTAACAACCTTGGCTAAGAATAATGATAGGGCAATAACTTCTTCATCACAGAAGAAGAACACAAGCATATTTAGGATTAGGAGATCATTGAGACTATTGTCTGCATGATTTCTTAGCAATTGTGTTTAGGTACACTGTGGGAATCCTTAATATAAAACTGCAACACTGATTGCACTGTCAAATTGCCCATCACTAATTGCAGATACCAGAGAAATCGCCAAGTCCTGTCAGCAATGTTGCAATTCCGTTACAGAAAAGGCAACACTCAGTGAGGTTACTGCTCCATTGCTGCATGGAGTCATTAACAGTCTCAAGTTCTAAAATTAATTTCAGTGTCATTACTTTGTTGAACTGTATGATTCACTGGCAGATCAAGAAGTAAGAAATTACAATTTCTCTTTCAAAAAAAAAAACAGAATAACCTGAAGGCACGGGGTGAAAATCGGGGAATAAATCCATTTCTTACAGTTTGTGGAGAATTAGCACCTTTATCATGTGCAATAAATGAACTGCCCCTCTCACCCACAGCATGGAGACTGAATACAGCGTTAAAGCACAACCGATTCCATAACTGTTGAATTCTTTAGGCGCCAACCAGTTATTCGACGGTTAGTAACCACAGTGTGGTTTAACTTGATCCAAATCTCATCAAATCAAGGACATTCAAGGTTGGACAAAATAGAAAAAAATAAATCAGACTTTGGTGTGTGTATGCGTATATATATATGTGTATGTATGTATGTACATGCATGTGCACTTATGTAGGGTGTGTATTTGTGTGTATGTATGTGCATGTAAGACTCACACATACAACTATCATACACAAACGCACACAAATAATATATCACCTCCTTTAGAAGCATGATTTTGACAGAAATAGGTGGAATTTCTGTAGCCAGAGTCCAACTAGAATACCTAAAGTACAGCTCCTGGTAGAAAGCTCCGTCTATAATGAAGAACCCTAGCTGGAGACTGGTGGACGGAGACTTAAAAAGGCAGTTTGTAAGAGTTCAATATATTGCTTGGACAAGCTGGGTAACTTCCACTATGTACAAGGATCTAGCATACTTAGTAAGTCAGCTATATTCTCTAGCTCCATGTAATACCACAAAGTTTAATTGAGCTTCTCCAATGCTCCGTCCAAATGTGACACCCTATCCAACCTTCCTCCGGTGAAACAAGTGTTGAGAGGTGATTCCTTGGAACACTGGAGCATCAAGAACCCTGCAGGTCCAGCTACTCTTTTCATTTACACTATACCCACAGGACTAAGAGATTACCATGGGCACAGGCACTCTCATTAAGATCGGAGTTACTGAGAGTGCAGGGCATAATAATCAAAAGACAGTTTCTGTTTGAACAAAGCATCCTAGTTCCAGACTCAGTGAGTGATCTGCACAAATGGGTTTCTGAAGAGCTCCTCTGCTGATGGCCTTTGCTTGGCATCCACAAATATTTTCTTCAGGAAGTCCTTGCAGTGATCTGAAATGTGAGGAGGCAGCTGGGGATTTGTCGGCTGAGTGGCAATTTTGAAAATGGCAGCCATCGCTTCATACTCTGCCCAGGGAGGTTTTTCTGTAAGCATCTCCACCACTGTACATCCCAGGCTCCTAGAGAGAGACAGACAAAGGCAGACTGTAGCGAAGCCAGAATCCCAAAAAGTTCACAGGGAAGCCAGTGACAACTTAAGGAAGAAAATAAAAACAAAATATTGTGAAAATAGACCGTTGTTAGGGAGTTCACTGGAGAAACTACACAGTCAACATTTCAGATCAGTGATATTTCATCACATTTTAAATTATCTACATTTTTCCCCAGTTGTAATGAAAGGATGCTGACCAGGAATGTTTGTGGGACAGGCAGCATGTACAGAGGGAAATGGACAGTCAACATTTCAGGTTGGGACCATTCATCTATAGATAGCCCCCGTCTTTTCAGCCCAAAAGCAGGGTCTCAATCCAAAACTATGACTGCCCATTTCGCTCCATAGATGCTACCCGACCCAAAGTCTCCAGCACATTTTAGATTGCTCCAGATTCCAGCATATGCCGTCTTTTTTGCTGACCAAAATAGGCTCTCTCCGAAGATTTTGTTTAATCTGATGCTCACACTTTTACTTTACATGTCTACTTCCAACCAATTAACCACCAATCCCAAATAAAGGATAAATTGTTGGAAACACTCAACGTGTTGTGCTGCATCTATGGAAAGAGAAACAAAGTTCAGTTCAGGTGCAAGATCTTTGTCAGAACTGGGAAAGTGCCTGGGTTAGTTTTGAACTACAGATGGGCTAAGGGTGGGATGGAGAGGACAAGGGGAATATATAGAGCTGCCGTGGTGCAAAACTGCTGATGAATTGATCTGTTTGACAGCTTGAGGAGGGCAAGACAGAAAACAAAGGGCCATGTTGAAACTGTGAAATACAGGTCAGAGATAAAGGAAATGGGCCACCAGATTTGGGAACGTTAGTAGAGAGAGAAAAAGCAGGTTAACAGAGACAATGGACAACCTACAACAGAAGTAGGTAGTTCTGATATAAAGACAGAATGAGCGACCCAAAATTATTGAACTTGATATCAAATCCCCAAGACTGCCGTGTGTCCAACAGAAAACGAGGTTGTTCTTCCTATCGAACCCAGACCTACCCTTTCTGCAATTTAATACTAACCTGCTTTCTCTTTCCTGGTTCTGACAGTCTTTAACATGAAACATTAACTCAGAATATTTCAGAGTTCCAGTACATGCAGTTTTTGATTTTCACCCATTGCAATGTTCCAAAAGTAGCTGTTACGTACAGAAAGGGCATCGTTATATGAGGCGAACTGTCAGCCTGAATAAGGCTGCTAATGGCAAAATGGGCATTTTTACAAAATAGTTAGCCCTGCATTCAACTGTCAAGCTGTAACACAGTGCAAAACTGTTCGATTCAGAAGGAGAGGAACTTAACTGACATCCAGAAACACTGGCTACTATTCTCTACAGGAGAGATTCTGCAGATGCTGGAGCTTCAGAGTAACACACACAAAATACTGGAGGAACTCGGCAGGTTAGGCAGCATCTAAGGAGGAATTAACAGCTGACATTTTGGGCCAAGAGCCTTCAACAGGACTACTCGCCATCATGGAAAATTCTTCCTAATAATGGAGTAAAAACACCATGTTAAAAATTATTTGGAAAAACAAATGCACTTGGCATTGCATCCACTTCACTGCCACATATCCTTTTTTCTTTACCGTGTTCCAAGATCATAGTCTGTGAAATGGAAAAATTCCAGCCTATAAATAGGCAGCACACCATGCATTCTCGACTGGTTGCCAGATCCAAATTTCCAGATGAGATGTCTACCAATCCACCAAGGTATTGCACATAGAACAACAACAAAACAAGTTAATCAAATATATAGATGAACTACTTTGTGAAATTACACAGATTACACCGGCACCTATGCATAGGACACTCTTTTGCTGCCCTTCCAGATTCTGTAGGCTTTGTGAGATGAGGGCCTTACCAATTTCGCAGACACCACTCAGTGGCTGCCTCCCTCATTCCCCAGATCATGTCATTGTCTTGCGCAATAAAGCCAAGGAAAGTTCAAAAGTTCCGCATGCGAGAAAGAACAGCAAACATCTGCTTTACATTGAAATCAGAATGAGCTGGATTACTGTGTACAGTATCACTTCAGATTATTGTAGCACATTTACAAAATGACAGTTATGCAATATGAAGTCCTCAATACACATTTTGATTATCCAAGTAAATAGAATGCCTGGATAAAGTGTTTCACAAGTATGTACTGAGTACATATAACATCACAATCAATCTCTGATTTAACTAAAAGCCAGGAGCTTCCTGGTAGTGAACTGCAATGTCATGGACACAATGCAGCATAGAGCCCATTATCCAAAATATTTGATTCATTTTGATACCAGCCATCTAATCAGATTTCAGGATATCTGATTTTGCAGAGTGGGAAATTATATTTTTGCTTTTTCATACCAATTAAATTGGTTTATTATCGTCACATGTAGTGTGCTTTGCATACCATCCACACATCAGTGCAAGGGAAAACAATAACAGAATGCAGAATAAAGTGTTACAGTTACAGAGAAAGTGCAAAGTGCAGTGTAGGTCAACAATCAGGTGCAAGGCCACAATGAGGTAGATGATGAGGTCAAGTGTCCATCTGATTTTACCAGGGGACCATTCAATAGTCTAATAACAGTGGTAATGAAGTTGTTCTTGAGCTTGCTGAAACATGCTTTCAGACTTTTTGCAGTTTCTGCTGGATGGGAGGAGGGAGAAGAGAGAACGTCCAGGGCCGGTAGGGTTTTTTGATTACTTTGCCTGCTTTACCGAGCCAGCAACATGCAGTATTTACATTCTCCAAGTGCTCTAAAGAGCTTCAGTGTACTGCTATCGCAATTATAGTTGTAAAACAAAGAAACAATGGCTTATTTAGGCACAGCAAAGCCACACAAAAGGAAATTTAATAAATTAGCAGATGACTGGTTTTATTGACATACTGTAAATGTAGAATTAATACTGGCGAGAAGATTCGAAAACCTTGGGTAGAATATGAAACCCTTTATAGCCATATTCAGCTGCAACAGGATGCCACATATACACACACACACTAACAATTGCACGACTACGGGGAAAATGCAGTGAGGTGAGACCAATTATGCCATTTGATTCCAGGCAAAATTTCAACCACTGAATCACAGCCAACACTGCAATTCCCCAGATATCTTTTAGTAATATCACAATAGCCAGTTCTCATTAGTGGAGTGGAGGTGGAGAGGGTGAGAAACTTTAAATTCCTGAACGTTATCATATCAGAGGACCAACACGTTCATGCCATTTTAAAGAAAATACGGCAGCGCTTCTACTTTCTTAGAAATTTGCGCAGATTCAGCAAAAGCTGTGAAACGGAGACACCTCTTTCTCCCTTATTAGGGAGAGAGAGAGCCCGTGGTATGTCAAATACCAGGTGAACGAGCAGGACTTTGGGGTACTGCAAGTCTGTGCGTTTGCTGTTGCTTTGCTGCACACTTGCGTGCTCGGTGGCGGGTGCCAATGCTTTTACTTGCTGGTGGGGGGAGGGTGGATCATTGCTTGCTGCTGCTTATGCGCAGGAGGGAGGAGAGCTGCCGGGGGGGGGGGGGGGGGGAAGGACTTTGGTGTTCTAACATTTAACTGCCATTCATTCATTCTTTGGGGCACTCCTCTGTTTTTGTGGATGGTTGTGAAGAAAAAGCATTTCAGGATGTATATTGTATACATTTCTCTGACATTAAACGTACCTTAGAATACTTTCCACTGTAGAAGATACAGAGTTTTCAGTTTGGATCACAACCTGCTATGAAAACACCAGTGCCCAGGAACAGAAAAGCCTACAAAAAGTGGTGAATACACTTTTTCCACAGGAAAAGGCCTCCCCACCATTCAGCACATCTGCATGGAGTGCAGCCACAAGAAAGCAGCATCCATCATCAAGGACCCCCACCATCCAAGCCATGCTCTCTTCTCATTGCTACCATCAGGAGGTACAGGAGTCAAGGTCCCATACCACCAGGTCCAGGAGCTATTACCCTCATGAACCAGCGTGGACATCTTCATTCACAACACTGCACGTTGAACACAACCTTTGTAGTCACTTTCAAGGACTCTTACAACTCATGTTCTCGTTATTATTTATTCATTGTTGTTATTTCTTGTTTCTTTTTGCATTTGTACAATTTGTCAGCCTTTGTGTGTAGCTTTCATTGATTCTATTGTACTACTTTGCTCTACTGCAAATGCCTGCAAGAAATGATTTGCTGACATATGTAGTTTGATAATAAAATTTACTTTGAACTTTAATGCAGAGCTCTGCTTCAAAGTCAATACATTATTGATTCAGATACACTTCTTTAATCAGGTAGCATCTGCGGAAAGAGAAGCAGTTAATGGTTCGGGTCTGGCACCATTACTAGAACTGGGAAAGAGACAAACAACACACACAAAATGCTGCAGCAACTCACAGCAAGTCAGGCAGCATCTATGGATGGGAATAAACAGCTGATGTTTCGGGCCGAGACATGGGCATCCCTCTGCATCTGGATCCTTGATTTCCTCACTGGGAGACCACAGTCAGTGCAGATAAAAAATAATACCTCAATCAACACTAGTGCGCTTCAAGGATGCGTGCCTCACCCACTGCTCTACTCTCTACACCCATGACTGTGTGGCTAGGCACACCTCAAATGTCAATCAACTTTTGTTGGCAGAATTTCAGATGGTGACAAGAGGGTATACTGGAGCGAGATATACTAGCTAGTTGAGTGGTGTCACAGTAACAACCTTGCACTCAATGTCAGCAAGAGAAACAAATTGATAGTGGACTTCAGGAAGGGGAAGTAGATCAGCAGTGCAACGGGTGAGCAGTTTCAAGTTACAGAGTGTCGACATCTCTTAATATCTATATTTCATTAGATTGGAGAAGACTCGAGCAGATTTCTGCAGATATACTGTGGAGAGCATTCTAACTGGTTGCATCACTGTCTGGTATGGAGGGGCCACTGCACAGGATTGGAAAAAGTTGTAGAGGGTTGCAAACACAGCCAGCTCCATAATGGGCACTAGCGTCCCCATCATCGAGGACACCTTCAAAAAGCAATGCCTCAAAAGGCTGCATCCATCATTAAGCACCCTCATCACTCAGGACATGTCCACTTCTCAGTGCTACCGTCAAGGAGGTGGTACAGGAGCCTGAAGACACACACTCAACGTTTTAGGAACAGTTCTACCCTTCCACCAGATTTTTGAATGGACATTGAACCAACCTATGAACAATACCTCACTCTTCTATTTTTTTTTGCTCACTTTTTGCTGTGTGTGTGTGTGTGTGTGTATGTGTTAGTGAAAAATACACAGACATAATACATCTTATTGTGATTTATAGTTCTTCTTGTGTATTGTACTGTACTGCTGCCACAAAACAAATTTCATGACATAGGTCAGTGATATTAAACCTGATTCTGATTGTTCAAGATAGCTTAGGTAGTGGAGAAGGTAGTTCAGGTTTGAAAGTTTTACTGAAATAAAATATGCTTTTAACAAAATCAAATGTTTATCTGTACATGTAAAATGTTTAGAATGATCTTATGCACCATATTCATTGCTTGGACTAAAGAGAAGAGTTTTACATTACAAATCCAAGCCAGCATGCTGCTTATTTGACTGTGATTTCATGAAACTCCACTAGGTGCTGCTTTAACACCATGGAGTACCAGACGTTAATGACGTAAATACCTACAGGTTTTACGCAAACCCCTGGACTCGTCAGCTGTTACAGAATGCGAATTCTTCCCTTGTGAACGGAGACACTGTGCAGCAACAAGACATTCACGCACTAAATTTATTGTTTCATTCCTTTTGATACCTGGTCTAACTTCCACACACCTTTCCAGCCAGGATCCCTTGATGGCAGCTATTGAGCTGACCCTGTGACTTATTTTTGAGGCCCTCTGAGGTTTATCATGTCTGATTCAGGGCTGAATCCAATGATTACCTGACCATCAGTTGCTACTTGCTATTTTATTCCCCCATGCGGAAACTGGACAGCTTACCAAGACCCACTGGGGGCGGGGGGGGGGGGGGGGGGAGGGTGGTTTAGTTTCAGAGCACTACAGCACAGAAGCAGGCCATTTGGCCATCTAACCACACCAAAGAGTGATGACCTGCAACTGGACCATAGGCCTCTATACCCCTCCCACCGAAACTCCTCTTAAAAGTGGCAATTAAACCTGCATCCACCACTGCCGAAGGTGTTATTGTCTCTTTTAAGATCACCCGGCTGGAAATTAAGAAATTAAAAGTAATGCAGGTCTACCCCATCAGCAAGTTGCTTATTGGCGGAGAAACTGAAGTAGCTGGACTTAGTGCTGCCAGTGTCAAAGGCACGTTGGAGGAGTTGGTGTGCAGTCTAACAATAAGTGATCGTCTTAGTCACTTGTCTTGTGATTGCACAACCCTGTTGGCTATTGTTAATGTGGAACGCTGCAGTCCAATTCACTGATTTATTGGAGGATGGCAAGGGTGCTGTGTGACCACGGTCATAGTGAGGACTATGCCTCAAGTCACAGTGTCGCCTGTTTACAGCTGCCCAGGAGAGAGGTGTTGGCGTTGGGGCACTCTACCTGAATGCAGGGGACGGTGTGGCACAGTGTCCAGGCTGGAGTCAGTGCTGCCCCCCCGTGTTCATGTGTCAGAAGACAAGCTGTATTGTGTTTGACTGCAGATTCCTGCAACATTTATAAACTCAGCGTCTTGGACTATATTTTTTGCAGCTGTATTTTATGTGCTATATGTGCCTTGTACTGTGTGTGACTGCTGGTACCGTGTTTTGCACTTTGGCCTCCGAGTAACACAGTTTCATTTGGCTGTATTCATGAATATTCATGTACGGTTGCATGCCAATTAAACTTGAATTTGAATTTCATGGCTGATTTGTTATTCCTTTCAACCCCATTCTCATGCCTTCTCCCTGTAACCTATCACACCCTGACTGTCAACCTTTGCTTTAAATATACCCAGCGAATTGGCCTCCACAGCCGTCTGTGGCAATGAATTCCATAGATTCACCACTGGCTAAAGAAATTCCCCCTCATCTCTGTTCTAAATGAACTTTCCTCAATTTTGAGGCTGTGCTCTCTGGTCCTAGGTTCCCCAACTACAGGAAACATCCTTTCCACATCCACTCTATTGAGGCCTTTGAATATTCGATAGGTTTTAATGAAACCTACCACCCAGGGCATGCCCTTTTCTCATTGCTACCATCAGGAAGGAGGTACAGGAGCCTGAAGGCACACACAGTCAGCGATTCAGGAACAGCTTCTTCCCCTCTACACAGTAATTCGCATTTGTCGCTCTATTATTATGTATTACAATGTACTGCTGCCGCAAAGAAAACAAACCACAACATATGCTGGTGATATTAAACCTGAATCTGAAATCCTGCCCCCCCCATTCTAAACTCCAGTGAGTACAGGCCCTGAGCCATCAAACGCTCCTCAAACATTAACCCTTTCACTCCCAGGATCATTCCTGTGAATCTCCTCTGGACCCTAGAAACATAGAAAACCTACAGCACAATACAAACCCCTCGGCCCACAATGCTGTGCCGAACACGTGCTTATTTTAGAAATTACCTAGGGTTACCCGTATCCCTCTATTTTTCTAAGCTCCATGTACCTATCCAGGGGTCTCTAAAAAAAAAAAGACCCTATCGTATCTGCCTCCACCACCGTCACCGGCAGCCCATTCCACACACTCACCAGTCTCTGCGTAAAAAAACTTACCCCTGACATCCCCTCTGTACCTGCTTCCAAGCACCTTAAAACTGTGCCCTCTCATGTTAGCCATTTCAGCCCTGGGAAAAAGCCTCTGGACAACCACATGATCAATGCCTCTCATCATCTTGTACCCCTCTATCAGGTCACCTCTCATCCTCCGCCGCTCCAAGGAAAAAAGGCCAAGTTCACTCAACCTATTCTCATAAGGCATGCTCCCCAATCCAGGCAATATCCTTGTATGTCTCCTCTGCACCCTTTCTATAGTTTCCACATTCTTCCTGGAGTGAGGCGACCAGAACTGAGCACAGTACTCCAAGTGGGGTCTGACCAGGGTCCTATATAGCTGTAACATTACCTCTCGGCTCTTGAACTCAATCCCATGATTGATGAAGGCCAATGCACCATATGTCTTCTTAACCACAGAGTCAACCTGCGCAGCTGCTTTGAGCGTCCTATGGACTCGGACCCCAAGATCCCTCTGCCAAGAGTCTTACCATTAATACTATATTCTGCCATCATATTTGACCTACCAAAATGAATCACCTCACACTTATCTGGGTTGAACTCTATCTGCCACTTCTCAGCCCAGTTTTGCATCCTATCAATGTCCCACTGTAACCTCTGACAGCCCTCCACACTATCCACAACACCCACAACCTTTGTGTCATCAGCAAATTTACTAACCTATCCCTCCACTTCCTCGTCCAGGTCATTTATAAAAATCACGAAGAGTAGGGGTCCCAGAACAGATCCCTGAGGCACTGGTGACCGACCTCCATGCAGAACATGACCCGTCTACAACCACTCTTTATCTTCTGTGGACAAGCCAGTTCTGGATCCACAACACAGGGTCCCCTTGGATCCCATGCCTCCTTACTTTCTCCAATGGACCCTCTCCAATGCCAGCACATCTTTTCTTAGATAAGGGCCCAAAGCTGCTCACAATACTCTTAGTGCAGTCTGACCAATGCCTCAGCATTACATCCTTGCTCTTTTTAAGCCATTTTATTTAGAGATACAGCACAGAACAGGCCTTCCCGACCCTTCAAGCTGAGCCACGCTGTCCAGCAACACACTGGTTTAATCCTAGCCTCATCACGGGACAATTTACAATCACCAATTAACCAACAAGTCAGTATGTAATTGGACTGTGGGAGGAAACCAGAGCACCTGGAAGAAGCACACATGCACATGGGAGGGAATGCACTAACTTGCTTGCAGAGGTCGTCGGAATGCCCTGAGCTGTAATAGTATCACAGTAACCGCTACACCAATGGTCCCCAACCTCCAGGCCGTGGACCGATACATTGCCACGAAGAACGCACCCAGCACATCTTTAAGAAAAAAAGCCGAAATAAACGAGCTAATTAATTAGGTGCCGCCCAGCACGTAAATGTCGGCCCAGATCAGAGGCGATTGCCGATTGCGTCACCTCTGATCTGGGCCGACATTTATGTACCGGGCGGCACCTAATTAATTAGCTTGTTTATTTCGGCTTTTTTCTTAAAGATATGCTGGGTGCGTTCCGGCTACCACTGCACCCCTGCATGCTTCACAGCCCGGTATCGGTCCGTGGCCCGGAGGTTGGGGACACTGTGCTACACTACCATGGAACCCGAGTCCTCTCGAAACGAATGCCAACATCGCATTTACCTTCCTTACCACTGATTCAACCTGCAAGTTAACCTTCAGGAAATCCTGTACAAGGACTCTCAGGTCCCTTTGCGTCTCTGATCTTTGAATGTTCTCCCTGTTTAGACAAAAGACTACGCCTTTATTCCTTCTACCAAAGTGCATGACCATACACTTCCTGACACATCTGCCATTTCTTTGCCCATTCTCCCAATCTGTCTAAGTCTTTCTGTAGCCTCTCTACTTCCTCAAAACTACCTGCCCCTCCACCTATCTGCAAACTTGGCCACAAAGTCAACAATTCTGTCAGCCAAACCATTGACATATAATGTAAAAAGCGGCCCCAATACCATCCCCTGTAGAACACTAGTCACCAGCAGGCAACCAGAAATGTCTTCCTTTATTCCTACTCTTTGCCTTTTGCCAATCAGCCAATCTTTCCTGTAATACAATTGGCGCTTATCTTGCTGAGCAGCCTCATGTGCCGGCACCTTGTCAAAGGCCTTCTGAAAATCCAAATAAACAACATCCACTGACTCCCCTTTGTCTATCCTGCTTGTTATTTCCTCAAAGAATTTGAACAGATTTGTCAGGTAAGATTTCCCCTTGAGGAAACCATATTGACTTTGGCCTTTTTATTGTGTACCTCCAAGTACTGTGAAATTTCACCCTTAATAAAGGATTCCAACATCTTCCCTACCACTGAAGTCAGGCTAACTGGCCTACAATTTCCTCCCTTCTTAAAGAGTGGAGTGACATTTGCAATTTTCCAAACCTCCAAAACCATTCCTGAATCTGGTGATTCTTGAAAGGTCATTACTAATGCCTCCACAATCTCTTCAGCAACCACTTTCAGAACCCTGGGGTGTAGTCCATCTGGTCCTGGCCACTTCTTAGATTAATAATGTTTCTGCTGTATAGCAGTGACAAATGATAAGTCCACATCTACTTACCACACATCGGCTTTCCTTCCATAGCCTTCACCACTGATAACCTCTGGGCTCATCCAGTACGGTGTCCCAGTGACTGAGCGAATCCCTGTCCCTGACATGCATATTGTCTGCAGTCGTTTGCTTGCTCCAAAGTCACCCAGCTTTACATTTCCTGCAGAATCTCGCAGGATGTTAGCTCCTGGAACCAGATTGGAGACAACATGAAACATTAAAGAGTACTGCCGATGGAGAAAAAAAATTCAAGATAAAGAGATAGGACCTCAATAGACAGAGTTTAGGGCTACACAATGCCATAGCTGTGACGTGGCATCAGCTCCGCATCTCACCCTTTCACAGTGATGTGGAGAAGTAAAAGAAATCAACGTGGCATCTATCTTTGATAAGTTAAGTGTCTGCATCAGCATGTGTCTGCTTATGTGCAATGTATAGGGAACGGTTTGGAAGAAACAATTTCTATATATTCTGGAACTTCTTCATTACTTTTAAAAATTACTCAATCATAGAAATTATGACACAAGATGCCATTATGTCGTTGCGCAGCCAAATCCTACCATTCTGCAAGTTCCAGCCCTGCAAGTCAGGTATGTATCCAAGCACTTTTTAAACGTGATGAGGGCTTTGGCCCCCAACACCCTTTCAGGCAGTGAGCTCCAGATCCCCACTGCCTGCTAGCTGAAAAAAAAATCCTCAGTACCCCTCTAATCCTTGCACTGATTACCATAAATCTACACCCTTAGCTTTAGCCTCCTGTGCTAAGGCAAACAGGCCTTCCCTATTTATCCTCCCTCAGCCTCGCAACTAAATCTTCTCTCAGCCTCCACTGATCCAAAGAAAACCCACCGACAATCTTTTCTCTTAATCACAATTTTCCAGTGCTGGCAGTACCCTCATACTGTAAATGCCCTCTGCAATTATCTTTTCTGTGATGTGGTTCTCAAGCCATGATCTAACTGGTGACATATGGAGTTCTAACATCACCTGCTTGCCCTTGCATCTAGCCCTATGCACCTGTCAAAATGCATTACCTCTTATTTCTCTGAATAAAATTTATCACTTTTCAGATCAACTGATCAAGCCATCTCTATAGTCCTGCTGTCTCTAGCTTCCCCCTTGCTGTTTTAATCAGCTGCAACCTTCTTAAATCATACTCATGTAACCCTCAGGTTCTGACGGCTGCGTAAGTCTCAGGAAGACAGTCTCTGGCCCCACCAAACGTATGAGATTGAGGTGCAAAACCTGTTTGTGTGGATGCTGTGTGACGTGTCACCCTGTTACAAATCAGTACCACAAAATAACAGACAGTACACCATTCACAATTAAACGATTTAGCTTTATAATTCTTAATTTGACTAAAGGGTTAGTAAAGTAAAACAAAAAGGGCCCATTTTAATGAAACAGTCTAATGTGCACAAGTTGGAGCTCACGGTTTCCCTTCCGCTGTTCCTCCATCGATTTCCCCGGGCTTCGTCGACTCCCGGCCCCACTCCAAGTCCACTCCTTCCTGGTGTCTACGACTTCTCCTTTCTGGCATCTTCTCTCTCCATCTCCCGCCGAACAAAAGACCCAGATTGCCTCGGTGTCAGGCACAAAGCACAAAAACACCTTCCCCTCATTGGACGGCTCACATTCCAAAGCACCCGTTATCTCTAACCATAACCCAAACACTGCTTCTACAGAAAGACCATTATGTTAGCAGTGAAACCTTTCCCAGGATGTTACACTCTTATAATGAAATTATTAAACATGTCACAAAGCCCAAAAGCATTCTGACAGGCTACATCACTGTCTGGTATGGGGGGAGCTACTGCACAGGACTGAAAGAAGCTGCAGAGGGTTGTAAATTTAGTCAGCTCCATCTTGGGTACTAGCCTACAAAGTACGCACTTCAAGGAGCGGTGTCTCAGAAAGGTAGCGTCCATTATTAAGGACCTCCAGCACCCAGGGCGTGCCTTTTTCTCACTGTTACCATCAGGTAGGAGGTACAGAAGCCTGAAGGCACACACTCAGCAATTCAGGAACAGCTTCTTCTCATCTGCCATCCGATTCCTAAATGGACATTGAACCAGTGAACACTACCTCACTTTTTAAAAATATTATTTCTGTTTTTTCATGATTTTAATCTATTCAATATACATATACTATAATTGATTTACTTATTTTTTTCTTCTTCTTCTATATTATGTATTGCATTGAACTGCTGCTGCTAAGTTAACAAATTTCAGACACATGCTGGTGATAATAAACCTGATTCTGATTCTGAAGACAGGCTGAATGGAATGCCATTAGTAATAACCTTACAGATATTAAAATACCTATCAACCGTCAAAGTCAAGTTTATTGCCAAATGCACAAGTGCAATGAAAGACTTACTTGAAGCAGTATCACAGGCACATTACATTAAAAATGCAGCATTTACAAAAAAGAATAGGACATTATAACCCCAAAGCAAAATACTGCACATGCTGGGAATTGGGAGTAAAAACAGAAGATGAACTTGTTCAGAATGTCAGACAGGATGCAAAGTTTCAGAATAGGGACCTCTCGTTAGCTCATCCTCTGGCACCATCCCTGCGGCCAGAGCGGAATGAAAAGTAATGGGCAGAGCCTCTGCAGTTTCTTCTCTTGCTGCGTTTAAATAGCTTAGGATAGATTTCAAATGAGTCTGGTCATTTATCCACTCTGAAAAATACAAGATACCTCTTAAAACCTTTCCTACCGCAGCACAACGCACCCCCAGTATTTCACGTACTTTACCACAATACTGGCAGCTTCCCAATTTTTTGTGAAAACATCTGGTTTTCTCCAAAGATGTGTGGGACGGTGGGTTAATTGGATACTGTAAATTGTCCCTGGTGTGTAGGTGAGTAGCAGAAACTGGGAGGAGTTGCTAAGTGAAAAAAAGAATTAATATAGGATTGATGTAAATGGGTGATTGATGGTCAGCATAGAGTCAATGGGCTGAAGTGCTTGTTCTGTGTTGTCTGTCTGTGACTATGACAGCTACAAAGTATACATTAACAACCTACCTGCAACTTCCAGCTCCACACAAAAATGGGGTTTTTGATTACAACAAGCTATATAATATTTTCCTGAATGTAAGAGATTCTGCAGTTGCTGAAAATCCAAAGCAACACACAAAGTGCTGGAGGAACTCAGCAAGGTCAGGTAGAATCTATGGAAATGAATAAACAGTCAACATTTCAGGCCGAGACCCTTCATCAAAACTGGAAAGGAAGGGGGAAGAAGCCAGAAAAGGTGAGGGAGGGAAAGGAGCAGAAGGTAGAAGGTGATAGGTGAAGATCACAGACGGGGATCAGTGAGAGAGGGTCTCACAGAACTCCTGTTGAAGAGAAGGTTTAAACTTCTCAGGGTAGACATCCCTCAAAGAAACTTTGCAGTGAAGCAGCAAATCATAAACACAAAAGGTTCTGCAGATGCCAGAAATCCAGAGCAAAACACACAAAATGCTGGAGGAACTCAGCAGGTAAGGCATTCATTGAAAGGTCTCGGTCCAAAACATCAACTGTATATTCATTTCCAAAGATGCTGCCTGACCTGATGAATTCCTCTAGCATTTTGTGGATGTTGCTTAATACTTTCCTGGTTTTTCCCCACATATTAAATGCCAGTGGGATTTTTTCCCATGCCTCTTTTTTTTTCCTAATTTCCCCTTTAACTTCACTTCAACAGCGCTTTTTGCACATGAAACCCAAGAATCTTGTTTAACTTCCTTCATTTCTTTGAGGTTACACTATGGGTACTCCAAATTTCCCAGTTGCACTTTTAATTTTGTCAGAATATGCTATCCAGAACATGCTAAGTCACCTCTGTAAATGCTCCCATTGGTCTGAGACTGATTTACATTCAAGCAGCTGTTTCCAGTCTGCTTTTGCTGAGTCACTTCTAATTCTAGTAAAATTGGCCTTACTCCAATTTAAAACATTTAATGTTGTTCTGCCTTTATATTTTTCCATAACTTTGCTGTCTAGCTGAGCTATGACGAATACCATGAAAGTGCTGACCCACTGATACTCTTTCCATCTGCTGTTTCAAGCCCTAGAACTAAGTTCAAAATTGCTCCCCCCACCCCCTTCTTGGGCTTGCTACATTGTTAGCTAGAAAAAGTTGGAGTTTAAATAAGAATTCTCTGCTTTCCTCAGACTGAATCCTATTCTATACTTAGGCAACTGAAATTTCTCATAACTATTACCATAGTGCGTTTGCTCTTTTTACCACCTTTAAACTGTTTGAAGGTCTAACATCAAATAACTATGGCTGTAGATAAGATTTTAAACTAAATAGGGGTGCCAAAATAAAACCAAATACGTGCAGAAAAAGAGAATGGTATATATGAATGGCTCCACTGGAATGTACAGGCCTCAATATGGTAAATGAGGAGTTAAAGTCTTCCTTGGTTGGAGTTTTTAGAATCGGGGATCACAGTTTCACAAAACAAAGGGTCATTGACTATTCAAAAATGGAAAGCAATTTCTTTGCCTGGTGAACCTTTGGAATTTATTACCCAAGAGGGCTGGAGGCTTCAGTAACTGAGCATTTTCAAGTACAAATATTGATAGGGTTTTAGAAATGTATGGAATCAAAGGATATGGGGTCAGCACAGGGAACCAGTGCTGAGATGGATCAGCTGATGAATGGTGGAACAGGCACAAGAGACCAATTCTGTTTAGGTTGTTTAATATCCTCTTTCACAGCTGTAATTGTTTCATACCCAATAAATGTTGCTTATCCACTTTTCTTTAATCCCCTATCTATCTTTTCTGAAAGCCCAAAACATTTCACTACCTTTTCTATTACACTACGGCACATTTCAATGATGGCTAAATTATCGCCCTTCCATGTATCCACATCTGCATTATTCACCATATTTCTTGCAATGACCTATGTACTGTTCAGCACTACCAGACTCCTTTTTGTCTTCTTTCCACATCCTCACATCCCTGCCTTCCACGCTAACCCATCATTTTTCTGCTTTCCTTCTCCAGTTCAGCTTTACTCCTTCGAAATCTCTGCTCAGCTTCCCCACCAGCTGCTCAGCAAGTTTAAATCCTCCCAAACATCACATGCAAACCTACCCCCAAGGATTAAATGCAGACAATGCTGGAAACAACAAATCAGGCAGCATTTGTGAAGTTTTGGATATTTTGGATTGAATGCCTTGATCAGAACAGGAGAAGAGAAAGAATAACAAGTTACCTTTAAACTGCAGGGGAAATGGGGAGGGATGGAAAGGACAAAGGGGGAATATTTGATAAGAAGGGGCCAGGGTTGCTGTGGATAGGTTATAGGGGTCATCTGGTCAATGGGTTAATAGGGACAGTTAGAAAAAAAACAAAATGAACAAAAACTGTGAAATAAGTGCAGATAGAGATTGAGAAAACAAAAGCATTAGCAATTTATGAAATGCAGATGTCTAGTGGGTCAGACTGTACTAATGAAGGAAGAAAAACTGAGCCAAGACTATAGATGAAAGAGCAGGAGAAATGGCCAGTTATAATACAGACAGAGAAAACAAGTTACCCAAGGTTAGATTTCAGATTGAGTCCAAAAAGCTGCATTATGCCCAGATCCTGGATAGAAGATCAGATACTGTACCTCAATCTTATGTTGGGCTTTGTAAAAATAATGCAGCTGGATCCGAGTGGAAATGGGATGGGAAATTAAAATGGCAGGCAATGGGACAACTACATTCAGTCCCCAAGGGTGACTCGGAGCTATCAATTGCCTGTCAGCTTAATTCTCCATTGATATCCTGCTGTTTTCAGGAATTTGCAGACCCACACTCTAAGACGTCTTTACTCACATACACTTTTTGGCATCACAATACTTTGTGTGTATTTGCTTTCCTTGATGTCTCTGCCAAACACTTCACATTACCACACATCTCCACAACATTCTACCCTAATTTCTTGCACCTCATTTGTGTTACCTTACAATTCTTTGGACTGAATTTAACTTGTCAGATCTCTGCTGACTCAACTGATGCAATGTTAACTGGCTGAGGTCTGCAGCTTTCACCCTCATGATCACCACATGGATCATTATATTATTACAAATTTTCATTTAATCATGCTTCTAAATCTAAGACATTGATATCTGTCATAAAAAGCAGATGTGGTTGAGAAACAAGCCCCATGGAAGACTCTTTGTAGTAAAATTCTAGTCAAAAGAACGCCCATTGACTATTTTCCTTTGATCACTGCCACTGGACCAATTTTTCATGCAATGTCTCACTTTCTGAACACATTCCCTTGTGGGATCTATTCAAAATCCTCGCCAAAATTCAGATAGACTATATTAAACATGTCATCTGAAATGACCATCCAAATTCCTCCTCAGAAAAAAGGTGCAATCAAGTCAGTCATGAACATCCCTCAACAAATCTATGTCCTTCAATAAAAAGGAAGTGAGAAACTTTTTGAAAGGACGTCTGACAAGGTCTGAGGATAGGAACCACTTACTTCAGTTTTCATGGAGAACACAAATCTCAGTTTGGTAGTCAGATGCTTAATGGAAATCAGCTGAGGTTAGAGGTGGAAGAGGTTGAGGTAGAAAAGGCTGGGAAAGAACATGGAGATGAATAGTGAAGGCTTGGAAGGGGGTAATGCCAAGAAAGAAAGTGTTGATTTAAGCTTTGGCACATAGGGAAAAGCAGCAGAGAGTTTCGTAATGTAGACAACAATGGACTCAAGATTTTTTGGTTGGAAGTTAAGGTGAGGAGGATTTTAAAGAAAATGTTTTTTTTTAATTTATTAATTTACAGGATGTGGGCGTTGCCAGCTAAGCCAGCATTTATTGCCCATTCTAAATTGCCCTAGAGAAAGTGGTGATAAGCTGTCATCTTGAACCGCTCTGGTATTTGAGGTGTTGGTGCACCCACAGTGCTGTTAGGGAGGGAGTTCCATGATTTTGACCCAGTGACAATGAAGGAATGGCAATATGTTTCCCAGTCAGGATGGTGAGTGACTTGAATTGGGATTTCCAAGTGGTGGTGTTCCCAGATATCTGCTGCTCTTGTCCTTCTAGGTGGTAGTGGTTGTGGGTCTGGAAGGTGCTGCTTTAAGAACTTTGTTGTGCAGTTGCAGTGCATCTTGTAGATAGTACACACTGCTGCAACTATTCATTGATAGTAGAGGGATTGGATGTTTGTAGAAGGGGTACCAATCAAGTGAGCTACCTTGTACTGGACCGTGTCAAGCTTCTCAAGTGTTGATCAAGCTGCACTCATCCAGGCGAGTGGCGAGTATTCCATTACACACCTGACCTGAGCTTTGTAGATGGTGGACAGGCTTTGGGGAGTCAGGAGGCAAGGTACACGCCACAGGATTCCTAGCCTTTGACCTGCTCTGGTAGCCATGGTGTTTATATGGCTAGACCAGTTCAGTTCCTTGTCAAAGGTAACCCCCAGGATGTTGATTGTAGGGGATTCAGAGATGGTGATGTCACTGAATGTCAAGGGACGATGGTTAGAGCCTCTCTTGTTGGAGATGGTCATTGCCTGGCATTTGCATGGCTCAAATATTACTTGCCACTTGTCAACCCAAGCTTGCATATTATCCAGGTCCTGCTGCATTTGGGTATGAACTGCTTCACGATCTGAGAAGTCACAAATGGTGCAGAACATTGTACAGTCATCTGCGAGCATCCTCACTTCTGACTTTATGGCGGAAGGAAGGTCATTGTTGAAACAGCTGAAGATGGTTGGTCCTAGGACACTTCCCTGAGGAACTCCTGCAGTGATGTCCTGAGGATGAGATAATGGACCTCCAACCACAACCATCTTCCTTTGTGTCAGGTATGATTCCAACCAGCGGAGGCTTTTCCCCCTAATTCCCATTGACTCCATTTTAGCTAGGGTACCATGATGCCATACTTGATCAAATGCTGCCTTGATGTTGACGGCTATCACTCTCACCTCAGCTCTGGTATTTAGCTTTTTGGTCCATGTTTGGACTAAGGAGGTGATAAGGTCAGGAGCTGAGTGGGCATCCGTAAGCAGGTTATTGCCGAGTAGGTGCTGCATGATAGCAGTGTTGGTGACCCCTTCCATTACTTTGCTGATGATTGAGAGTAGGCTAATAGAGCATTAATTGACTGGGTTGGACTTGTCCTGTTTCTTGTATACAGGGCATACCTGGGCAATTTTCCACATTGCCGGGTAGATGCTGGCGTTGTAGCAATATAGGAGACATTTGGGATAGATTTGATTCATAGAGTTATAGAAAACTACAGCACTGAAACAAAACGGGCCCTTTGGCTCATCTAGTCCATGCCAAGTCATTTAAACTGCCTAGTCCCACCGATCTGCATCCAAACTATCATCTTCCATACCCCTCCCACCCATGTATCTATTCAAACTTCTCTTTAACACTGAAATCGACCCCACATCCACCACTTGTGCTGGCAACTTGTTCCACAATCTCACCACCCTCTGTGTGAAGAAGTTTCCCCCCATGTTCCCCTGAAACATTTCACCTTTCACCCTTAACCCATGACCTCTAGTTGGTGAGTCACCCAACCTCAGAGGAAAAAGCCTGCTTGCATTTACCCTATCTATACTCCTCATACAGCTGGCTGGTGGTGTAGTGGCATCAGCACTGGACTTCAAGGCAAGTGGTCCCGAGTTCGATGCACAGGACCGAAAGAAGCTGCAGAGGATTGTAAATCTAGTCAGCTCCATCTTGGGTACGAGCCTACAAAGTACCCAGGACATCTTCAAGGAGTGGTGTCTCAGAAAGGCAGCGTCCATTATTAAGGACCCCCAGCACCCAGGACATGCCCTTTTCTCACTGTTACCATCAGGAAGGAGGTACAGAAGCCTGAAGGCACACACTCAGAGATTCAGGAACAGCTTCTCCCCTCTGCCATCCGATTTCCGAATGGACATTGAACCTGTAAACACTGCTGTTTTTGCACAATTTAAAATCTATTCAATGTATACTATAATTTATTTATTTATTTATTTTTCTTCTTCTATATTATGTATTGCATTGAACTGCTGCTGCAAAGTTAACAAATTACACGACACACGGCAGTGATAATAAACTTGATTCTGATTAGTTAGCAATGATGAGAACCAAGTTATGAGAGGCTACATGCAGCTGATTTCAAGCATTTTAAAGGAGAGATGGGTGAGATGGAATAGAATAAGTCAGCTAAAAGCAGCCAAAGAGGCAGGAGAAAAGGCCAAAAACAACTTAAATCAAAATAAAATATCCCGAGGCACTTCACAGAAGCATCATCACATTAAAATCTAACTGGGGCATGTAAAGGGCATACATGAACAAGGCTTGCGGGCAAAGTTTACGAAGCGCTTTAAAGAAAGAAAATAAGAAGGGTGGAGAGAATGGCCAAAGAAATTCCAAAGCTTTGGCTTTGGCAGCTTAAGACACTGAGGCCAATGAGAGCCATTGAAAAGCCAGAGATGGAGGAGTGCAGAAATACCTCAGAGGGTTGTGGACTGAAGTGGATTATATAGACAGGAAAAGATGAGCCATGGATGTATTTGGAAAACAAGTGAATTTTAAAAATTAAAGAGTTGTTTAATGGGAAGATAACACAAGTGAATTGTACACAAGGACTTGAATAGTAAAGCTTTAGGCATTAGTTTGGCCAAAAGATTGTTGGAATGGTCAGGTCTGAAAGCAACAAGAGCTTGGATAAGATTTAGTAATAGGAAAAAACAGGTTAGGTTAGCTAGATTGGATTCTTGCTTCAAAAGTTTGGGCTGATCACAAGGGCAAGGTGAGTAAGGCATCTCTTTCTCTCAAGCTAGGATAAATAGGCTTCCAGCACATCTGATGGTTTCAGTCTAGAGCCAAAGACTAAAACAGTCACCAGCGCTGAGCTCTTTATGATTTCAGGAGGAAACCGAAGGTTCATGAGCCAGTCCTCATCAGTGGATCAGAGGTAGAGAGGGCCAGCAGATTTAAATTCTTCATTGTTACTATTTCAGAGGACCTGTCCTGGGCCCAGCATGTAAATGCCATTACAAAGTAAGCACAACAGTGCCTCTACTTCCTTAGAAGTTTGCAAAGTATGACATCTAAAACTTTGACAAACTTCTATAAATGTGTGGTGTAGAGTATATTGACTGGCTTACATCATGACCTGGTATGGAAACACCAATGCCCTTGAATGGAAAAGCATACAAAAAGTAGTGAATATGGCCCAGTCCATCATGGGAAAGCCTCCCCCACCACTGAGCACACCTACACAGATCACTGTCACAGGAAAACAGCAACCATCATCGAGGACCCCCACCATCCAGGCCATGCTCTCTTTTATTGCTACAATCAGGAAGGTGGTACAGAAGCCTCAGGATCCACAGTACCAAGTTTAGGAAAAGTTATTACTGCTCACCTACCAGGTTCTTGAACCAGAGCAGATAACTTCGCTCACTATCACTAAACTAGACTCACTTTCAAGGACTCTTCATCTTATGCTCTTAATATTTATTATATTTATTTATTATTCTTCTTTTTGGATTTGCAGTTTTTTTTTGCAAATTTGTTGTTTGTCTATCTTGTTGGGTGTGGTCTTTCATTGATTCTATTGCAGTTCTTGGATTTCCTGTGATGGCCCGCAAGAAAATTGAATTTCAGAATTGTATATAGTGACATATATGTACGTTGATAATAAATTTACTTTGAATTTGAACTATTATGCCTAAAGGAAGACTAGAAATTTTGGCAAGGACTCTTAAGATTCATTCCAGAGAACTTATTTAGTACACAGCAAGCTCAAGACTACATAGGTATTTTAAGAGGCACTGGCTAATTAAAGACAGCTAGCATAGATTTGTTAATGGAAAGTTGTGCCTGTTCAAGGCTTTCAATTATTGGAAGTGATAATAAAGTGTTAATGAGGGTGAAGTATTTCATGTAGTTTTCCTAGATTTTAGAGGTGTATTTAAAGATCTTAAAAGCAGCAATTGGATTTAAAAATTGACTCATCTGGATGCCAACCACTGTAAAACAAGATACAGAAAAATTGACTCAGTGCGAGAAATCAAGGGGACTGAGTAATTGAAGTGCTGTGCAGAACGTAGCTCCAAATGACTGAGGACCATGTCCTTTGCTTTTTGTGATTACATGTGGTTGACTTGGACTGAGGTGTGGTGGCTATGAGTAAATTTGATGATGATACCAAAATTGTCAACATGATTATCAGAGGGGAAGTTCGTTCTTGGCTGTATAAAGTCATTGGTCGATTGGCTAGCTGGGCATGTTTTTCTGATATAGGAGGAGATCATTTGGCCCATGTAGTATATGATGTCTTCTCAGAGCAAGTGGGGGAATAGCATTATTTCCAGGTAACCTATTCTCTCAGGTGCCTATTAACTCCCCATTGATAATCTGACCACCATCAACACTGCAAATAAATCATAGTAGCCAATTAACCGAGCAACCAACAAGTGTTCACCATGTAGGAGAAAACCAATGCGTATGGAGAAAATCCACACAGTCATAGGGAGAACATGCAAACTCCACACAGAGAGCATTGGAAGTCAGGATCAAACCTGGTCTCTAAGGTTGAGTAATGATACACTATTTATTCTATCATTGTTCCACATAAAAGTTACAAATGGAATACACGGTATGTAGGTGGGAAGGGCAAAGCAGGAAAATGAATACATATTAAGCAGCAGTATGCTAAAAGTGCAGAGAAAAGAAGTACTTTTGGGAGAATATCCACAAATAACTGAAGGTACGGCAGCTTAGAGCACACTTGCCTCTATCAGTTAAGGTAAAGAAAGACTATGCTAGAACTTTATGGAATAGCAGTCAGACCATAGTTAGAATACAGGACAGATCCTTGTTCCATACTCCAGAAAGGATGAAATTTTGCTAGGGAATATGCAAAGGAGATTTGAGGATTTGGTAGGAGTGGAACTTTGTCATTATGAGGCAACACTGAGTAGGCACTGGTTCTTGCCTTTTAATCAAGATCAAGAACATTATTTGGGGTTTAGACAATATGAAGAGGAAGGCAGTGAGGTCAATAACTAGAGGGCAAAGTTTTAAGTTAATTGGTGGCTGCACTGGTTTGGAGTTGAGGACAGGATCTTTAATTCAGAACGGTGGGGGCTTAGAGTCTCCTGCTTGAAAGTGCGATGGAGGTAAAATACTCACTACACGTAAACAGCTCCTGGATGAGCACTGAGGAGACTCTGATCTGGGAAGTGAGATCAACCGAAACAGCATGGACATAATGTTTTGCTCATAAGCCAAACATTCTTATGACTACAATCTGAGTGTCCATCCTTCAATATGTAAACCTGAACAGAAGTGGTGGCTGAATGTCGAACAAGGAGAGCACGAAGACTGAAACTGCAACGAAATCCAATCACAGCTTCCAATACTCACGAAGAGAACATTTTCAAAGTTTGAATTACAAGTTTTGATTGATCAGAAACCTTGACTAACTTAACTTTTTCTAATACAAGGTGGGGCAAATTAGAAGCAAAGCTCCTATTGACATTAAGCTGGTATCAGTGAACTCGATAAATCGTGGGAGATTTCTGATTTGTATTGACCCAGGTGGCACCCTCACTTAAAAAACAAAATCGTGCATTGCGTTTTTATTACAATAACATGCCTCCCTTTAGATTCCAAGAAAATTTCTTGTAGAAACCATGCATGGTAAACAACTCAGGTCACAGCAACCCACAGAACAGCACTCACAAACAATCAAGTTGTTTCCTACTCGCTCCAAGGCAGATTGCAAATGAAAGGAGAAAGAAATCCAAAACATTTTAATCCCCCCAGAGATTTCAACAGTTTCATTTATTGTACACAACTTATATAACAAAGTATTAAGCAACTCATTCTCAGTTGACTTTTGTTATTTCATTTGGCAATACCTTGCAGAATTTCATTTCAATGCCAATTATCTGACCTTGGCTTATGGCAGAAACTGTCCAATAGTGACCGCTAAAATTAAGTTCTTGCCTTCTCTAGTAGAGAAGGTCAAGTTTTATCAAATTAGACTACTGCACATTGCCACAAAAGTACACTGGCTAATTCAGACTTGAGAGAATAGCAGCTGTATAGTTAAATATTCCATTTGGAAACAAATTGGTTTAAAAACAACTAAATGCTAAACAGCAAACTGCAAAGGAAAAATTGTCTGTCATGGGAAAGTACTGGACTGCCATTCAGAACCATTTCCTGGTGATAGCTACATTGCATTTTAGATGCACAAGTTCTTCGTCACTATGAATGAAGTGGGGATGAGGGAACAGATCGCTAACCATTAATCAGACCAGATTACAAGCAGCTAAATGTTGTTGACAATGGTAATGTCACCAGTTTGCTTGTGGACATATTTGCATGCCTATGCCATCAACAGGTCGTGCAAGCGCATCAATGAACTCCACTAAAGAGCAAGTGGAAAAACAAATTCCAAGCAGCACTTACAAAGCTGTTTAAAATAAAGGTTCACCACATAGAGGTGGCATATTACTTTGATATAATGCAGTGCACTAACATACCATGGCAGTGTAAGAATTTTAATTCATTTTAATAAAAACTAAATAAAAAGTCAGATTGTCATAAAATACAAATACTTGGAAGAAATAAGTTTGTTTACTGCATCTAGCTGGACCCATAAGTAGCTCCAGCCCTACATCTGTGCAGTCCGCATTTAAACCTCTAATGAACTGGTTAAACTATTCGGATATACCAAACAGCTACGATTACAGACTGCAGCAAAGTGTGGAATACCTTTTAGCATTCAGAGAGGAGTGGAAGCACTGGGCCCAGCTTCTGATCCTTCCTCCAAATCCTCCCTTTCCCCACTCCTCCCCCCACCTTGTTACTCTTCCAAATATAAATTTCTATCTTATACATTGCTGAGTTAGTTTGGGCTCATAAAATGGTTTGGGGACAATTTTCTAGAAGAATGCGTCATGATTCCACCAAGAAACAGCTTATTTCAGACTTCAAAACTGTATTAGAGCAGGGTTAATTAGTAATCCTATAATATAGGACCCCCTAAGGAAATGTGGCCACAATATGACAGATGACAGACTTGTGAACTAAATGTCCTGGATGGGAATGGCATAATGCAGGTGAGAAAGTGGAAGTTTCAAATGTTAGCAAGCAAGGCAAGATGATGGTGCATGGGTAATGATTAGCTGTGAGAATTAATGTACAATGATAATACTGCAGCAGCAAATAACGTCAAGGTAAAAGGGGTGGTGATATTAAATTACCGACTCTTTTCGGAACATTTGTAGCAAGAGCAATAAATTGATGTCACCAGTGGTGATACTTGGCTATCATCACAGATATGTTATTGCATGACCACTAAGAAGTGAATCTGAATATTGCAAGATGTTTAAGATTTCAGAATAAAAAACAGAAAGGAAAAGGTCAGTACAATTGTGGATGGACAACTCTGAAAATAATGCCATTAAGTCAGCAGTGAGAAAGCAATCGTCTATAGACTATTCTCAGGGTATTATTTCAGTTTTCCACCTATACTTATTCGACTAGCTCTGGTTTACGTAGTTGCAATGTGAGATCCCAAGTTCTTCATTGTGTCTCATCCAATGAAGGGAACCACCCCCCACACCCTCAACTGTGTTGCACTTATAGCCCAAGGACCCTCTATTCATCAACATTCCCGAGAATCCTACCATTTACAGTGTATGTCCTGCCCTGTAAAATGCATCACCCTGCATTTATCATGATTACATTCATCTGCCATAGCTCTACTCAACTTTCCAGCTGAACCACTGGTTATGGACTTCCTATTCAAATGAAACAACTTTCCACCACTCTGTCTCCTATTACCAAGTCAATTTTGGATCTACCTTGGCAGCTTGCCCTGAATCCTAATCTCTTGGATCAGCTAACCAAGTAGGATCTGGTCAAAGGCCTTGTTAAACTTCATGCAAACAACATTTATTGCACTGCCCTCATCCATCAGCTTAGATATCTCTTCAAAAAAGTTAGTGAGACAGGATTTCCCATGAAAGTACCTCAATAGCTTTCCTGCCACTGATGTAAGAATGTAGTTATTTGACTTTTTCAAAGAAACATTTGCTATCCTCCAGTAGCCTAGTGCCTCACCTGTGGTTAACATAAATGCAAAAATCTCCATCAGACCCTAGCAAATCCCTCCTTTGTCTGGGATAAATCTTATCTGGCCTTAGGGAATTATTCACCTTTATGCGCTTCAAAGCATCCAGTATGTCCTCTTTCTTCATGCTCTGATGCTCTAGAACAGGGGATCCCAACCTGGTGTCCATGGACCCCTTGCTTAATGGTGGGGCCCATGGCATAAAAAGGGTTAATAACCCCTGATCTAGATTATCACCACCCCATTCTCTGACCTCTCCGTCTATCTCATCTTTCTCCTTAGTGAATGCAGATAAGAAGTAATTAAGACCTTACTCACAGCCCTTGATTCCATGTATAGATTACCCTTCTGGGTCCCTACTCTCTCCTGGTTACTTGTTTGCTGTGGACATACCTGCAAAATATCTTGGGGTTCTTTGTGATCTTGTCTGCCAGTGATATTTTGGGTCCCCTCTTTGCCCTCCTAACCTTTATTTAAGTGCTCTTCCATACACTCAATATTCCTCAAGGGAACTTCCTGCTTACTGTTGCGGAGTTAAGGACGAAAAAAAAAATGTCACATGCATTCTTTGTTTTCCTTCAAACTCTTAATATCCCTCATCATCCAGGGTTCCTAAACTTGCTATCTTTAAATGTTCACAAGAACATGCTGGCTGTGAACGCTAACTGTTTTGTCTAAAAGAAAGTATCGCTTAATTTTCTTCACTGACACTTTCACCATTTGACTGCCCTTATTTCAGTACAACCCCTTGTCTAGTAGAACTCAAAAAATAAACACCCTCAGATGCACTGGACAAGTTTCTACTCATTCAAGCACTTTGCACTAAAGCGCTCCTTGTCAATATTGGGGGAGTTAAAATTCCTGATTACAATAACCCTATTGCTGCCTATGGATCTCCCCACCTCTACGAACTAAGTATATGAATAATTAGTGTAGACACTGGATTGGGACAGGTTGTTCTCTGGCAAAGATGTGATCGGTAGGTGAGAAGCCTCCAAAGGAGAAATTTTGAGAGTGCAGAGTTTGTATGTTCCTGTCAGGATTAAAGGCAAAGTGAATAGGAATAAGGAACCTTGGTTCTCAAGGGATATTGCAACTCTGATAAAGAAGAAGAGGGAGTTGTACGACATGTATAGGAAACAGGGAGTAAATAAGGTGCTTGAGGAGTATAGGAAGTGCAAGAAAATACTTAAGAAAGAAATCAGGAGGGCTAAAAGAAGACATGAGGTTGCCTTGGCAGTCAAAGTGAAGGATAATCCAAAGAGCTTTTACAGGTATATTAAGAGCAAAAGGATTGTAAGGGATAAAATTGGTCCTCTTGAAGATCAGAGTGGTCGGCTATGTGCGGAACCAAAGGAAATGGGGGAAATCTTAAATAGGTTTTTTGCATCTGTATTTACTAAGGAAACTGGCATGAAGTCTATGGAATTAAGGGAAACAAGTAGTGAGATCATGGAAACTGTACAGATTGAAAAGGAGGAGCTGCTTGCTGCCTTGAGGAAAATTAAAGTGGATAAATCCCCAGGACCTGACAGGGTGTTCCCTCGGACCTTGAAGGAGACTAGTGTTGAAATTGCGGGGGCCCTGGCAGAAATATTTAAAATGTCGCTGTCTACAGGTGAAGTGCCGGAGGATTGGAGAGTGGCTCATGTTGTTCCGTTGTTTAAAAAAGGATCGAAAAGTAATCCGGGAAATTATAGGCCAGTAGGTTTAACGTCAGTAGTAGGTAAGTTATTGGAGGGAGTACTAAGAGGCAGAATCTACAAGCATTTGGATAGACAGGGACTTATTAGGGAGAGTCAACATGGCTTTGTGCGTGGTAGGTCATGTTTGACCACTCTATTGGAGTTTTTCGAGGAGGTTACCAGGAAAGTGGATGGAGGGAAGGCAGTGGATATTGTCTACATGGACTTCAGTAAGGCCTTTGACAAGGTCCCGCACGGGAGGTTAGTTAGGAAAATTCAGTCGCTAGGTATACATGGAGAGGTGGTAAATTGGATTAGACATTGGCTCAATGGAAGAAGCCGAAGAGTGGTAGTAGAGAGTTGCTTCTCCGAGTGGAGGTCTGTGACTAGTGGTGTGCCACAGGAATCAGTGCTGGGTCCATTGTTATTTGTCATCTATATCAATGATCTGGATGATAATGTGGTAAATTGGATCAGCAAATTTGCTGATGATACAAAGATTGGAGGTGTAGTAGACAGTGAGGAAGGTTTTCAGAGCCTGCAGAGGGACTTGGACCAGCTGGAAAAATGGGCTGAAAAATGGCAGATGGAGTTTAATACCGACAAGTGTGAGGTATTGCACGTTGGAAGGACAAACCAACGTAGAACATACGGGGTTAATGGTAAGGCACTGAGGAGTGCAGTGGAACACAGGGATCTGGGAATACAGATACAAAATTCCCTAAAAGTGTCGTCACAGGTAGATAGGGTCATAAAGAGAGCTTTTGGTACGTTGGCCTTTATTAATCGAAGTATTGAGTATAAGAGCTGGAATGTTATGATGAGGTTGTATAAGGCATTGGTGAGGCTGAATCTGGAGTATTGTGTTCAGTTTTGGTCACCAAATTACAGGAAGGATATAAGTAAGGTTGAAAGAGTGCAGAGAAGGTTTACGAGGATGTTGCCGGGACTTGAGAAACTCAGTTACAGAGAAAGGTTGAATAGGTTAGGACTTTATTCCCTGGAGTGTAGAAGAATGAGGGGAGATTTGATAGAGGTATATAAAATTATGATGGGTATAGATAGAGTGAATGCAAGCAGGCTTTTTCCACTGAGGCAAGGGGAGAAAAAAACCCAGAGGACATGGGTTAAGGGTGAGGGGGGAAAAGTTTAAGGGGAACATTAGGGGGGGCTTCTTCACACAGAGAGTGGTGGGAGTATGGAATGAGCTGCCAGACGAGGTGGTAAATGCGGGTTCTTTTTTAACATTTAAGACTAAATTGGACAGATACATGGATGGGAGGTGTATGGAGGGATATGGTCTGTGTGCAGGTCAGTGGGACCAGGCAGAAAATGGTTCAGCACAGCCAAGAAGGGCCAAAAGGCCTGTTTCTGTGCTGTAGTTTTTCTATGGTTTCTATGAACGACAATTTTTTGATAATCAAATATTGGATTATCGCCGTTTTACTCTGCATTCCACTGACAAGTAAAGACTTCAAGGCAAAATTAATAACGTCCTTAAATTTAGTTAGTCGTGGATCTATTGATTTGAAAGCAAATACTTAGTTGCTAGCAATGCCTGGGGATAGGATAAATTTTACAAACCAGCAACAAAAATGACCAAAACAAACTGATAAGGGAGGAAGGGAGTGCATAGAAGACAAACATTACAATTTGGGATTGAAGAAATACACCAAGAATTGCAGGCTCTTCCAAAAAATAGAAAAGTTGCAATCTCTAAATGCCAAAGGCAGAAAGAATTATACTGGGCTAATAAGCATATAGAGGCATTAAATATCTTTCATTCGTTTGTGGCAGAGGATAGATTAAATGTAGCAGAAATATTGACAAGCCAGATATTAACTAATGTTAATAAAGTGAAGGCAAATAAAGAGTACTAAAATCTGACCAAATCCCAGATCTGACTGGGTACTAAGAAGTGGCTGCAAATATGCTGCATGCATTAGTGATATTCCAAAATTCCAGGAATTCTAAAATAGACCTGGCCCCAAATTTCATGGCATATGCTGCTGATATTAAACCTGATTCTGATTGCAAAGTAATGAATGTAACATTGCAATTAAAAAAAGAGAAATGTAAAGCACTATAGCGCAAGCAGCTTGATTCTAGATGTTGGAATATTGCCAGCATTTATTATTAGTATCACAAAGAGAAAATCTGCAGATGCTGGATATCCGAGCAACACACACAAAATGATGGAGGAACTCAGCAGGCCAGGCAGCATTTTTGTGTTTATTATTAATATAGTAAATATCATTAGGAAAGACATAACACAGCATTTGCCAGTCAATGTAGTTTGATGAATCAAACTTTGTATTTGGCAATTCTAAGAGCTCTTGTAGATGTAATAAGCAAAACAGATGAGGAACAAATATATTTTATCTTCTATTTTGTTGTCTGATAAAATATTATACAATAATTGTTACATATACTAAAATCTCACAGGTTTAGGAGTAACATATTAGCATGTATCGAGGATCAGTTAAAAGTTCAATGACAGAGCAGCAATTACCAGGTCTGTAGGCTATCAATGGAATGCAAATAAGCCATTCTCAATTTATATTAATGAAAGGTGAAATAACAGAATAACATGTCCAACCTTACTGATCATACAAAGTAAGTGGGAATGAGACTGTGAGAAGGCTACAAAAAGTTTGCAAATGAATAAAGATGCATTAAGTGAGTGACAAATAAATGACCAGAGAATTGTGTAGGAAATATCAAATTATTTACTTTTGTGGGGAAAAGCACAGTAAAACAACACACTTTTCCAACCAGAAGAAACTGACATGTGTTGGTATATGAGACTCACTGGGTGGGTGGGTGGGGGGGGTTAAACAAATGAGAGGCAATCTCATTGAGAGAAAATCTGGAAGGGGATTTTAAGGTTGATGTAGGAGGTGAGATACAGAACAAGAGAATTATTGAATGGTACAGCAAATTCAGGGCTACTTGGCCTCTTCTTGTTTCTATTATGTTTTAATAGTTCAAGGAATCAACCCACAGTCACATTCCTAGAGTAATGATGCATGCCAATAAATTCCAGCTTCATCAGGAAGGGAAAACTTCTGGGTGGAACACTCACCTTTTATATCCCGATGTACAATCATATTACTGTGGAGGTATGACACCCCCTCTAGAATCTGCCTGGTGTATTTTCGGGTCACATTCTCAGTCAGTGCTCCATATGCTTTCAATTGGTCCTTAACGGAGCCCTAGAGAAAACAGGAATCAGGCAAGTAATTTTTAGATTCAGGAGGATCATTTCAAACTTGTTTTGGAATATAGGAACAATTGCAAGCAAAATCAACAATTAGATGGCAAAGCCATCATGCTTAATGCATCAACATGCTTCTAACTATTTTAGTTTTCTTCTCCTCTTTCCAGAATCACCTTGGTTCACTTGGATTTGCCTACAGGGATTTCTTGGAAATGTGGTGCAATCAATATTAATGAGTTAAGGAGGGGAAAACCAAATTGGAAATGAAAATAATCAGAGCTATAAAAGCAGCAAATACTTCTTATGCAAGATGATGATTACTGTTGTGATAGGAAAGATACATTAAGTATCACCTTTCTTGACCCCAGGCATACAAAAATACTTAAACAAAAGAAAAGATGCAGATGCTGGAAATCCAAGCAACTACACACACACACACAAAATGCTGGAGGAACTCAGCAGGCCAGTCAGCATCTATGGAAAAGAGTAAACAGTCAATGTTTCAGGCCGAGACCCTTCATCGGGACTGAAAAAAGAGAGAAATCAGTAAGAAGGTGAGGGGGTGGTGGGAGGTGACAGGTGAAACCGGGAAAGGAGGAAGGGTGAAGTAAAGAGATGGGAAGTCGATTGGTGGAAGAGATAAAGGGCTGATAGGAGAGGACAGAAGACCACAGAAGAAAGGGAAGGGGGAGAAGCACTAGAGGGAGGTGATGGGCTAGAAAGGAGATAAGGTGAGAGAAGGAAATTGATCTGAGGAATGGCAAGGGGCGGGGGAGGAAAGAGAATTACCAGAAGTTCAAGAAATCAATGTTTTTGCCATCAGGTTGGAGGGTACCCAGATGGAATACAAGGTGTTGCTCCTCCAACCCGAGCGTTGCCTCATGGCGGCAGTAGAGGAGGCCATGGACTGACATGTCAGAATGGGATGGGAAGTAGAATTAAAATGGGTGACCACCGGGAGATGCTGCCTTTTCTACTCAGCGAAGTGGTCTCCTAATCTACGTCGGGAAAAATACTTCGCAGCCAATGAAGCACCCTTGAAATATGTAGTATTCATTACTACAAGGAAAATAGCAGCTAGTTTGCACATAGGTAGGCCTCACAAACAGCAATGAAATAATGACCTAACTTTGGTTGAGGTTAAGTATTGGTCAGGTCACCAGGTGGTAATGTCTTTCTCTTCTTCAAAATACTGAGACAGGATGTTTTTACAGCCACCTGAGAGAAGAGGGAAGCTCCACTTAGTGGTTCATTCAAAAGAGGGTACCTGCCACATTGCTCACAACTATGCTTATGACTTGAAATTGTATTCCCTTCTACGATAATTTTACAAAATGTTGATAGGTATTCAAATTATTTTAAAATTGCCACTGAGTGCAAGATTTTGCTATAATTCTCAGGAAGAATGCAAATGATCTTGAGGAAAAAAAACTGAGAATGCTCCAATTCACCACATTCAAAATATTTCTTCATTTTATTGTCAACATTGGACTGTATTAGAGCAAACTGTGGAGTGAAAATGTCAGTGAAAGTGGAAGCAAGAGGAATAAGCAGTGTTGGATCATTCCAATCTTGAAGACTGAGGATGAGGGTGTAAAGGAGATTAACAAGGATGCGGCCAGCCTGGAAAATTATAACTTTAAGGAAATAATGGATAAAATGGTGTAGTTATTTTTTTTTGGAACATTGGAGGTTGAAGGACTGATTGAGGTAGATAAAAATTGAGTGACTTAGATTAATTAAATAGAGTGGAAGAATTTTCCTTGGCAAAGGGGCTAAACAAATGGGGCATCCATTTTGAAATAACTGATGGAATAACACCCAACTTTATGGTACAAAAGCTGCTAAACTAGTCCACATTGGTGACAATTGCTCTTGGGTGACTGGGTGCAACACAAGGACAACTCACTGAATGCAGTGGAGATTGATATTTTAAACAAGAAAGCTGAAGGCTTCTTTAAGCCCCTAGAATCGTTCCAAACTCTGCCTTAGACAAGCTTTTTTCTTTGCAAAGTAAAACTTCCAATTCCATCAGTTCCTCCATACCTTCACAATTTATTCCACACATTGTGATGGACCTTCACAAACAAGAGAAAATCTGTAGATGCTGGAATCCAAGTCAAAGTTTTACTGCGCCAGTTTTAACTAGATTCAGACCCAAGACCCAAACGTACAGGATGATGTACTAAGATCTGTACCAACCATTCCTCAACAATGCGTGCATTTGTGTGAATCAGAGATACAAAGTTTGTGTAACTGATTAAATAAAATGACTGAAATATAGCTAATATAGATAAGCAAACACTTAAAATATAAAAAACCCAGAATAGAACAAAACTTAAACATGAGAAATTCTGCAGATGCTGAAAATCCAGAGCAACACACACAAGATGCTGGAGGAACTCAGTAGGTTGGGCATCATTTATGGAAATGAATAAACAGTCAAGGTTTTGGGCCAAGGCCCTTCTTCAGGACTGGAAAGGAAGGGGGAAGATATCAGAATAAAAAGGTGGGGGGGAGGGGAAGGAGGATAGCTAGTAGGTGATAGGTGAAGTCAAGGGCTGGAGAAGAAGGAATCTGATAGGAGAGGAGAGTGGATCATAGAAGAAATGGAAGGAGGGGGAGGATCTGGGAGAGGTGATATGAATGTGAAAAGAGGCAAGAGGCCAGAATGGGGAATAGAAGAATAGGGAAGGGGAAAAATTAATTCTCTTTCCAGTAAAATTGATATTCATGCAATCATGTTGGGGGCTACCCACATGGAATACAAGGTGTTGCTCCTCCACCCTGAGGGTGACCTCATCTTGGCACAAGAGGCGGCCATGGACTGACATGTCGGACCAGGAGTAGGAATCAGAATTAAAATGTTTGTCTACTGGGAAGTTCCGCTTCTGCTGGATGGAGCAGAGGTGCTTGATTAAGCAGTCCCCCAATTTATGATGGGTCTCGCCAATGTACAAGAGGCTGCATTGGGAACACCGGACATAATAGATGACCCATGCAGATTCACTGGTGAAATGCTGCCTCACCTGGAAGGACGATTTAGCAAAACTTCCCTGGATTAAGCAGGATCAAGAATAAAGATGATGTAAGTAGTAAGTAGGTGTCAAGTACTGATTACTATAGTCATCATGAAATCATTTATGTATTATATGCAGGCAGTTTTAAGCAGTGTAATCTCAGTAAAACACTCTTCCTGTCTGTTGAATCTACCACAAGTTTGTACATAGTATCCTGTCATGTGACATGCAATTACATGGCGAAACTTGGCAGTCATAATGGCACCAACAATGGGACATACAAACTGCTGTGATACAAAGCCAAGGCTCCAATTAAGAATGGAAACCACCATCTTACAAGTGGATAATAAACTTTGGAGAATTTAAGTACTATTTTACTTTCAAGTTTACAATAACATAAATTAACAAGATGCATTCCATAGAAGCTTAAACCACCAAACCTTATGTACTCCTCACATGTGAATTTTGAAATTGTGTTATTTTGAGATAGTAGCACACTTTAAAAATTCCAAACTGCTGGAGGTATTTAATGTAGACTATTCAGTGCCCATCTCCTTCCTATTTTATTTCATATGCTGAGAGATTGTACAAGCTTTCTTCACAACAAGGAAGGATAAGGTTGCTTATGTAAACTTTCTTGCAAGATCAAAAACAAAATTACCCTATTTAAATTATTGCAGATAAAATAAGTGTGATGTTATCACAATTGGGTCTATTACCGGACAGCAAATAAACATCAAAGCTAATCCAGAAATCATTTCTCTACTTAGCACCTTAAAGGGACATTTACTCAAACCAATACTAAACTTATTTCTCAGAAAGACACAGCCATTGAAGTGGCTTGAGGTGTCTACCATTCCACTTGTGATTTCTAGGTGCAACATCGTGGAATAGTCAAACAAGGCAAATACTGTTGCTACTATCCCCACTTTGGTTGAACAACTGCCCAGATCTTACCACACACGAATTTCCAATCACGCTGGAAAGGCTCTAAAGTGTGCCAACTATCCACCACCTTTTTAGAGTAAGATATAGATATAGATACAACACATACACACACACTTATTTCTCTCTACCTTCTCATCAACTCCACCCAGGTTCTACCACTCATTACTATGTTAGGGGCAATTTACTGTGGCCAGTTAGCCTTTCAACCAGTGCATCCGTGTGATGTGTGACAAAACTGAAGCATCTGGAGAAATGTTGTCACAGTGAGAACATAACAATTCCGCAGATAGCACCAGATGACAGGATTGAACGAGGTTGCTGGAACAGTGCAGCTTTAGCTCTTATGAGCTGCACCACTGTGCAAGTTGTACTGAAATACTCCATCTACCAGCTTGACGATGACTTAGAAACATAGAAAACCTACAGCACAATACAGGCCCTTCGGCCCATAAAGTTGTGCCGAACATGTCTCTACCTTAGAAATTACTAGGGCTACCCATAGGCCTCTATTTTTCTAAGCTCCATGTACCTATCTAAAAGTCTTTTAAAAGACCCTATCATATCCACCTCCACCACCATTGCCACCAGACCATTCCACTCACCACTCTCTGCGTAAAAAACTTACCTGACATCTCCTCTGTACCTAACCAAGCACCTTAAACCTATGCCCTCTTGTGGCAGCCATTTCAGCCCTGGGAAAAAGCCTCTGATTATCCACAAGATCAATGCCTCTCATCATCTTATACAATTCTATCAGGTAACCTCTCATCCTCCGTCGCTCCAAGGAGAAAAGGCCGAGTTCACTCAACCTATTCTCATAAGGCATGCTCCCCAATCCAGGGAACATCCTTCTAAATCTCCTCTGCACCCTTTCTATGGTTTCCACATCCTTCCTGTAGTGAGGTGACCAGAACTGAGCACAGTACTCCAAGTGGGGTCTGAGCAGGGTCCTATATAGCTGCAACCTCTCAGCTCCTAAATTCAATTCCACGATTGACGAAGGCCAGTACACCGTATGACTTCTTAACCAGACAGTCAACCTGCGTAGCAGCTTTGAGTGTCCTATGGACACGGACCCCAAGATCCTTCTGATCCTCCACATTGCCAAGAGTCTTACCATTAATACTATATTCTGCCATCATATTTGACCTACCAAAATGAACCACCTCACACTTATCTGGGTTGAACTCCATCTGCCACTTCTCAGCCCAGTTTTCCATCCTTTCAATGTTCTGTTGTAACCTCTGACAAGCCTCCACACAATCCACAACACCCCCAACCTTTGTGTCATCAGCAAATTTACTAACCCATCCCTCCACTTCCTCATCCAGGTCATGTATAATCATGTAGAGTTCCAGAACAGATTCCAGAGGCACACCACTGGTGACCAACCTCCATGCAGAATATGACCCATTTACAACCACTCTTTGCCTTCTGTGGGCAAGCCAATTCTGGATCCACAAAGCAAGGTCCCCTTGGATCCCATGCCTCCTTTCTTTCTCAATAAGCCTTGCATGGGGTACCTTGTCAAATGCCTTGCTGAAATCCATATACACTACATCTACTGCTCTACCATCATCAATGTGTTTAGTCACATCTTTAAATGATTCAATCAGGCTCGTAAGGCACGACCTGCCCTTGACAAAGACATGGTGATTATTCTTAATCATATTATACCTGTCCAAATGTTCATAAATACTGCCTCTCAGGATCTTCTCCATCAACTTACCAACCACTGAAGTAAGACTCACTGGTCTATAATTTCCTGGGCTATCTCTACTCCCTTTCTTGAATAAGGGAACAACATCCGCAACCCTCCAATCCTCCGGAACCTCTTCCGTCTCCATTGATGATGCAAAGATCATTGCCAGAGGCTCAGCAATCTCCTCCCTTGCCTCCCACAGTAGCCTGGGGTACACCTCATCCGGTCCCGGCGACTTATCCAACTTGATGCTTTCCAAAAGCTCCAGCACATCCTCTTTCTTAATATCTATATGCTCAAGCTTTTCAGTCTGCTGCAAGTCATCACTACAATCACCAAGATCCTTTTCCATAGTGAATACTGCAGTAAAGTATTCATTAGGTACCTCTGCTATTTCCTCCGGTTCCATACACACTTTCCCACTGTCACACTTGATAGGTCCTATTCTTTCACGTCTTATCCTCTTGCTCTTCACATACCTGTGGAATGCCTTGGGGTTTTCCTTAATCTTGTCCACCAAGGCCTTCTTATAGCCCCTTCTGGCTCTCCTAATTTCCTTCTTAAGCTCCTTCCTGTTAGTCTTATAATCTCTAGATCTCTAACATTACCTAGCTCTCTGAACCTTTCGTAAGCTTTTCTTTTCTTCTTGACTAGATTTACTACAGCCTTTGTACACCACGGTTCCTGTACCCTACCATAACTTCCCTGTCTCATTGGAACGTACCTATGCAGAACTCCACACAAGTACCCCTGAACATTCGCCACATTTCTTCCGTACCTTTCCCTGAGAACATCTGTTCCCAATTTAAGCTTCCAAGTTCCTGCCTGATAGCCTCATAAGTCCCCTTACTCCAATTAAACGCTTTTCTAACTTGTCTGTTCCTATCTCTCTCCAATGCTATTGTAAAGGAGGTAGAATTATGATCACTATCTCTAAAATGCTCTCCCACTGAGAGATCTGACACCTGACCGGGTTCATTTCCCAATACCAAATCAAGTACAGTCTCTCCTCTTCTAGGCTTATCTACATATTGTGTCAAGAAACCTTCCTGAACACACCTAACAAACTCCACCCTATCTAAACCCCTCGCTCTAGGGAGATGCCAATCGATATTTGGGAAATTAAAATCTCTCACCACAACAACCCTGTTGTTATTACACCTTTCCAGGATCTGTTTCCCCATCTGCTTCTCGATATCCTTGTTGGGCGGGCTATAAAAAAACACCCCTTCCTGTTCCTAACCTCCACCCAGAGACTCCGTTTGACAACCCCTCCATGACTTTCCACCTTTTCTGCAGCCGTGACACTATCTCTGATCAACAGTGCCACGCCCCCACCTCTTTTGCCTCCCTCCCTGTCCTTTCTGAAACATCTAAAACCCGGCACTTGAAGTAACCATCCCCGTTCCTGAGTCATCAAAGTCTCTGTAATGGCTACCACATCATAGCTCCGAATACTGATCCACGCTTTAAGCTCATCCACTTTGTTCACAATACTCTTTGCGTTAAAATAGACACATCTCAAACTGTTGATCTTGATTTAAAATTCTTATCGCCTTCCTCAAATCCCTCCATGGCTTTGGCTCTCTCATACCTAACCATCTCTGGTCTTCAAACTGCCCCTAGTGGATCCCATTTTGACCTCTAATCATGTATATAGTTTCAGCTACCCATATCTCCGCTCTCTAAATCTCACCTCTCCACTCAAAAAAAACATCACTACCAATGTCACCTTAATATGATGCATAAGATCTACCGCCCTTGCTGAAACTTTAGGTTTTCTTTTATTTTACTTCCACATGTCATTCAGTGTCAAGTTTTGCAATCTTCCTGTGAAACATCATAGAATATTTTTTTAATGGATTAAAGCCACTTAAGTCAAAATCATTTTAGGTTTCATGTCTGAACCAATAGCTTTTACGAGCCTATAATAATGGGGTGCTTTCCTATTTTCATTTGCTTGGTGATAAAAATCCAGGAGAAAAGGTTTAGATTTCCTCAATACCACCGGCCTATTGCAAAAGATTTCTGATAGGCCCTTTGACAAATTGCCTTAAAAGAAATGCTGCACAAGATGCTGAATGGTTGAATAGAGAGGACAGAATTAATCTGGTGTGAATCACTTTTTGAGAAAGCCCTCTTGTAGGTAACTGGGACTGACCATATTGTGCATTACATAATTGTAATATCACTTGTATTGTGTAACTGTTTTCCACAGAATTTTATCACATGTAACCTGGAGATTCAAGATGAAGTTTCAGGCACAGGCAGAGACTAAGACAGCTTTAATCAAGACCTTGGAGATTATTCAGCAAATAAACTTTACAGTAGTTTCAGTAAATTAAAACCACAAATCCCACCATCAACTCATTGGCAGAGATATTAATCACTCTAAATGATTTGGCAGTCATCCTTCCTAGTTCATCAGCTTAACAAACAGTCATCATATTGTAGTGGGGGGGGGGGGTGCCAAATTTTACAGGTTTTATTTGAAAATCTCCTGAAAAGGTAAGCTTCAAAAATAAATTATGGTAGGTTGGTCAGCTTTATTTTGATTCTATGCCACTAGTGGTATTCTGCAGAGGTCAGGACTGGGATTGCTTCATTATACGTTATGTGTCACTGATTTGGATGATGTAACTGATGGCTTTGTGTCCAAGTTTGTGGACGATACAAAGATATGTGGAGGGGTATGCAGTGTTGAGGAACTGTTGAGAGTATGCAGTGTTGAGGAACCGGGAGTAACTGATACTTCTATGGACTTTGGGCAGAAACTGGAGTACTCGGATGAAACACACACGATCAACATAGAAACATATAGGCAGTGACAGGAATTGAACCTGGGTCACCTGTACTGTAAAGCGTTGTGCAAACCACTACACTACTGTGTCACTCCAATCTTCTTCATTTCTCCTCTCAGCTTAATGATTCAACCTGGTCTCAATTATCAAGCCAAAATGCACCATCCATACACATTTTTAAAATTTCATCACATTCTCTACCTCCTTTGCTATTCAGGGAACTCTTGCTTTACAGTCCATAACTTTCTCTAGTGCGCATGCACCGGTCGTGCATGCAGCCTGTTACAGCTATTCCGACTAGTTTTCTTTTTTCAACTTACGTTATTTATTGTATTTTTTTCACGGTAACACGTTGAAGCTGCACCCTCTCTAACATGCTGGTAGAGAGAGTTTTATTTGGGTTTTTAGCGCTGGAAATAGTTACATTTGGACACGTCTCATTAGCGGGGCAGCAGTATGGTCGCATTGTTTATTCCAGGGACCAGCTGATTGCACTTATGCCAGCCAGTTTAGCGAACAGAGCAGCGGACACCCCTGCTGAAATCTGGAGGAAAGCACACAGAGGATGCAGAGGGGGATCAAAAAGGCAAGGAAACTTTTTGCTGTTGGACTCCGGCCATATTCCACCGAGATACAACACTGGGCGTCATTGGAGGTTGTTCCAGCCTGTGGCCATCGAACTTTGCAGCTCCTCCCGTGGAGGGTCAGACACCCTGAGTCAATAGGCTGGTCCTGGACTTATTTCCATCTGGCATAGTTTGCATATTGTTGTTTGATTGTTTGTGGTTTTTGTATTTCTATATTTATGCTCTATACTTGGTTGGTGCAGCTGTGACAAAACTCAATTTCCCTCGGGATCAATAAAGTATGTCTATGTCTATGAGGAATGTGCTCTCCTATTTGAAACTCTCCTCTTTAACACATTGTTCTATTGCACTTTTACAGTTCAGCATTTGGATCTATTTTACACTGGAAGATCCCACTGAAATCGGCTTGCATCCCACTGAAATCGGCTTGCATCCAACTGACAATTTCAGCTTCACATTGCTCCTTGACCTAAGCTAATACTAGTCTAAACCTTATGAAACAATAATTATAGTTCCTCAAATATCCCCCCCCATAGAAAAATGGCCTGTCTCAATTTGCAGAACCAATCCCCCTGTACCTCTTTCCACTTGAAATGAAAATACAAGTACCAGGTAAGGTCCTCCTCTTTGCCCTGGCTTAAATAATATTCCAATTAATGAAGGGATTATTGATTAAGTAATTATTCTTTCCATCCCTGGAGCACTGCACACCATCTACAAAATACACTGCAATTATTCACTTAGGCTATTCCAATAGCAGCTCCCAAGCCAGCTACCTCCAACAGGAAAGAGGATAGAGGCCATCTCCAAGTTCCGCACTCCCCCCCCCCCCCCACCACTCGCACAATATCCTGACCTGGAAACAAAATAAATTATCAATCCTTCATGCTATTGGAAATAAGCCATGAAACAGCAGTTTTTTTTAAAACCAGATATGACTGCAGCTATACCATCTTATCAAAGGCAATAAATACTGGCCTTGCTTGTTATGCCCCTTCACACAAAAATTAATACATTAAAAATGTTAGCCCTATCACAGTTCTTGTACATCCTAATTATTTTATTACTGATTTGTTCCTCTGCTCTTCTCTCAGAAACTTCCTCTTCCACTTGCACAGTTCCATTAATGTGTCCACACTTCCCTTTCTTTACTCAGCTTTTCTGAGCTTCTATTCAGGAATATTATATGCCTAGTCCTGTTCCTTCTTTAAAAACTAAATTTTAATCACCATTGCATCATAATCCTGAACGGCTATTTGTGCATGCAGTTCAAGTTTATTTACCACTTCGTGCTTTTAGGCAATGCATTTTTGACCTTTCTTTGTCTAATGACGATGATACAGGCAAGTGCTCTGAGATCACTTGAATAATGAACACATTTTACAAATATTACATGCCATGGATTTGAAATTGTAATACAAAATCTTTTATTTTCTCTACTCACCCCAGGCATATACTCCATGAAAATCGAAAGAGTCCTCTCTGCTTTTTCACGCAGGCAGCCATAGTATTGCACTATCCGCTCGTGCTGCAGGTTCTTCAGTAACTGGATCTCACACTCCAAAGCGCTTACTTCCTAGTGAGGGGTTCCAAGCAGAAACCACATCAAGGCTGAGTGCTTCTGTATACCAAGGTTTTCATGATGTTGCCAACAGAACTTCACTTAATTATATGAAACAGCTACACAGTATCTACATGAACTGCAGAAAAAATTACATGAGTGAAGCCAGACACGTGATTATTTATTGAGATACAGTGTTGAATAGGCCCTTTCAGCCCTATGAGCTGCACTGCCCCCGATTTAACCCTAGTCTAATCACAGGACAATTTACAATGACCAATTAACCTACCAACTGGTACGTCTTTGGACTGTGGAAGGAAACAGGAGGAAATCCACACATTCCGCGGGAAGAATGAGCAAATGCCTTACAGAGGATGCTGGGACTGAACTCAGAACTCTGATGCCCTGTGCTGTAACTACCACTACCATGTTCTTTTGCTAATATGCACAAGAAGAATCTCAGGTGTGTAGCACCAGGGTGAGTAACCCACTAATTATAAGTCTTTTGCATGTGGTCATTGTTGGGCCAGTAATGCTGGAACAATTTGACATGACCAAATTATGAGAAAGGATATAGTATATTTAGATGTTATGGCAAAAACATAAATTTGACAATCCTGTCCAACAAGATTGCCTCACCCTTTAACAATACCATAAGACCATAAGACAAAGGAGCAGAAGTAGGCCATTCGGCCCATCGAGCCTGCTCCGCTATTTTATCATGAGTTGATCCATTTTATCCTATTTAGTCCCACTGCCCCGCCTTCTCACCATAACCTTTGATGCCCTGGCTACTCAGATACCTATCAATCTCTGCCTTAAAGACACCCAATGACTTGGCCTCCACTGCTGCCCGTGGCAACAAATTCCATAGATTCACCACCATCTGACTAAAAAAATTTTTTCGCATTTCTGTTCTGAAAGGGCGCCCTTCAATCCTGAAGTCATGCCCTCTCGTACTAGACTCCCCCATCATGGGAAACAACTTTGCCACAGCCACTCTGTCCATGCCTTTTAACATTCGAAAATGTTTCTATGAGGTCTCCCCTCATTCTTCTAAACTCCAAGGAATACAGTCCAAGAGCGGACAAACGTTCCTCATATGTTAACCCTCTCATTCCCGGAATCATTCTAGTGAATCTTCTCTGTACCCTCTCCAACGTCAGCACATCCTTTCTTAAATAAGGAGACCAAAACTGCCCACAGTGCTCCAAGTGAGGTCTCATCAGAGCCTTATAGAGCCTCAACATCACATCCCTGCTCCTATACTCTATTCCTCTAGAAATGAATGCCGACATTGCATTCGCCTTCTTCACTACCGACTCAACCTGGAGGTTAACTTTAAGGGTATCCTGTACGAGGACTCCCAAGTCCCGTTGCATCTCAGAACTTTGAATTCTTTCCCCATTTAAATAATAGTCTGCCCGTTTATTTTTTCTGCCAAAGTGCATAACCATACACTTTCCAACATTGTACTTCATTTGCCACTTCTCTGCCCATTCTTCCAATCTATCCAAGTCTCTCTGCAGACTCTGTTTCCTCAGCACTACCAGCCCCTCCACCTATCTTCGTATCGTCAGCAAACTTAGCCACAAAGCCATCTATTCCATAATCCAAATCGTTGATGTACAATGTAAAAAGAAGCGGCCCCAACACTGATCCCTGTGGAACACCACTAGTAACCGGCAGCCAACCAGAACAGGATCCCTTTATTCTCGCTCTCTGTTTCCTGCCAATCAGCCAACGCTCTATCCACGTATGTAACTTTCCTGTAATTCCATGGGCTCTTATCTTGTTAAGCAGCCTCATGTGTGGCACCTTGCCAAATGCCTTCTGAAAATCCAAATATACAACATCCACTGCATCTCCCTTGTCTAGCCTACTGGTAATTTCCTCAAAAAATTGTAATAGGTTTGTCAGGCAGGATTTTCCTTTAAGGAATCCATGCTGAGTTCTGCCTATCTTGTCATATGCCTCCAGGTACTCTGTAACCTCATCCTTGACAATCGACTCCAACAACTTCCCAACCACCGATGTCAACCTAACAGGTCTATAATTTCCTTTTTGCTTCCTTGCCCCCTTCTTAAATAGCGGAGCGACATTTGCAATCTTCCAGTCCTCCGGAACCATGCCAGAATCTATCGACTTTTGAAAGATCATCGCTAATGCCTCCGCAATCTCCACAGCTACTTCCTTCAGAACACGAGGGTGCATTCCATCTGGTCCAGGAGATTTATCGACCTTTAGCCTATTCAGCTTCCTGAGTACTTTCTCTATCGTAATTGTTACCGCGCACACTTCTCTTCCCTGCCACTCTTGAGTGGCATACCATATTATTTCAGCATTAGAACTTGGAGCAATGCCAAAGCTGAGACCAAATACCCCAGCATGGCTTGAATGTTAATAAAGAATTTTAAACTCTGATTTACATTTGGATATTACAAAAGAACATATCAAGTCCAAATTTAATATAAACAAAAATCCATTCTTGACCAGGATGGATTATCAGCATAAAGTAAAAGTTGCAATTTCTTCACAAGTTCCCAAAAAGTTCTCAGGAACAGTGCCAATTACTCTGGCAAGCGGTAAAGAAAACAAGCCAGGAGTGAAGTGTCCTTTGGAATAGGTACAGGGAGTGGTTTTAAACGGGGTGCTTCAAACTCAGTAGAGGTTAAACTGATCATGGTGGAAATTTGGGACGATGGGCACGGAGGCACTGCTGCTCACTTCCAAAGCCTGTAAAAGGTCATGCAGTCAAGGCAGCAAAGTTTTGCCCGTTTCAATGCTTTATTCAAGTTAGTAAGTTTAATAAAGTTGTTATAATAATTACCAGTTTACAATTATGCATCTGAACAACTGCATGTGTGAGGTTGAGAACTGAGACTGACCGAAAGAAATACGTCTGCAGTAAAGATCTCCATCAGTCTCAGTCATGACAGAGGGCTGCAAATCAGAACAAGATTTTTAAAAAGTCCTTTTTAGAATAGAGACACGAGACTCCAGATGATGGAATGTGGAGTAACACAAGTCACTGAAGGAACTTAGCAGGTCAACCAGAATCTTTAGTGAGAAATAGTTCCTTTTGCATTGACCCTTTTTTAAAGAACGTAGGCTGTGTGAGCAGACTGGGATTTGCTGATCATCCCTAATGGTCATCAGAAGATTGTGGTGAGCCATCTTCACGAACCACTATAGTGCTTCTGCTGAAGGCAGTCACATTATGTTGTTGCAAGACTTAGACTCCAGAGACAAGGAAGAAATGTTGATATATTTCCAAATCAGGAAGATCTGTAACTTTGAGAGCAATCTTCCCACACATCTACTGCCTATGCCTCCTTGTTAGCAAATGTCATGGGACTGGAAGGTACTGTAGAGTTATACTTTGGTGTGTAACTGCAGTGTATTTCACTCTTCAGCCATTGGATGAGGTACCAATTATATCACCTGCTTTGTCTTTGGTGGTACACTCCTGAATTGTGCTTTGCAGATGTTTGAAAGTTCCTGGGGTGCCAGAAGGCAAGTCATTTGCTATAATTTCTGATCAGTGGTGACTCCAGGATCAAGAAAAGGTGACTGGACTTTGTTGTTTGAGATTGTAATTTTCATGACACCTTTGATCTGTGAAATAGTTAATAGAAAACAAGTGGGTATAAGCACGGTTTGTCAGGTTGGGATGCTGTGACTTGGGAGATGCAGAGGAAACTGTGCTTAGGATCTAGCTAATTGCAATGTACATCAACAATATGGAGGAGGGACAAAGTGGCACATTTCCAGATTCAGAATCAAATGGGACTGAGAATCCAGAGGAGGATGTAAAAAAACGATTCCAGGAGATATGTTCAAGCTGAGTGAGTGAGCAAGAGCATGAAGACTGAATAAAATATGAAGTCATCACCCTGGTAAACAAAACAATAAAAAAAAAATTGGAGCCAGAATGGGCTGCACATGGTGACATATGTACTTCGATAATAAATTAACTTTGAACTTTGAAAAGGAAATATAAAAAATAATTAAGTAGTGCAAAACGAGAGGTAGTGTTCATGGACCATTCAGAAATCTGATGGCAGAGGGGAAGAAGCTGTTTCTAAAATGTTGAGTGTGTCTTCAGGCTCCTGTACCTCATCCCTGATGGTTAGTAATTGAGAAGAGGGCATGAGAGTGGTGAGGGACCTTAAAAGTTCGATGCCAGTTTCTTGAGGCATCACCTTTTGAAGATGTCCTCAATGATGGGGAGGCTAGAGCCCATGATGGAGCTGGCTGAGTTTACAATCCTCTGATGCAACCAGTCAGAGAACCTCTGAGACTGTACACGCAATATTCTGCAAAGTTTGGGTCTCATTGTCTGAAACAACAATCTCTTTCCTCAGATGGAATGCAACAAAGATTCACTGGTTCCTGGGATAGCAGGTTTGCAAGAAGAGAGATTGAATAGACTAGCCTTGTATTCTCTAGGGGTTAAGAGAGTGAGATGAGTCCTCATTGAGAGTTTTAAAGTTCTTAAAGGATCTGAAGAGTGTATATAAAGAGGAGTCTCAAACTGGGGTCACTGCCTCAGGGAAAAAAAAAGGTCAATCTTTTAGGATCAGCATGAATGAAATTTCTTCAGAGGGTGGTGAATCTTTACAATTCTCTATCAGAGGATTGTGGTAGCTCAGTCATAGAATTCTTTTGAAAACAAATTTCTGGAATTAAGGAATATGGAAGTATGTAGTGCAGGAAGATGGTGCTGAGGTAGGTAAACCTTTATCTTAGATGACACAGCAGGATTAAAGGACCAGATGACCGACTCTTATGCTCTGTTACTCCTTTTAACCAAGGGTCAGTATATCTTTCCTACAATACCCTGCATGTGATCTAACCAGGGTTGTGTGTACACAAGACATGACCTCTATGCATGTATATTCCATCCTTTAGTTATAAAGGCTAGCCTTACATTTTTTGGTTATTCTGTTTACATGTTATGATATTTTAATAATCTTCATACATGAACCATTAAGTCTCCCTAGACACGTCTGTTAACAATTCAGTTCTGAAGTCTATGCTTTGAGCAGAAACTTGCAACTTCACTTTTCATTTTTGCTTACACTGAAGTTTACATGGCATAGTCGGCCTATTCACATTCTGGGATGCAATCTACCTCCCCTGAAAATATCAATATGAAGCTACCACTTATTATCATTTACAATATTAGGATTATCTTTCTTTTCTTAATAACATTTTACACTAATCTTGATAATTATTTGTAAGCATCTTTGTATATTCCAATTTTTGGTTTTCCTTTGCTGAATTCTAAAATGTTTCCCATCTCTAGGCCCACTATTATTTCTGGCAACTTTATCAGCCTCTTCCTTTGATATAATACCACATTTAATTTCACTATCACCCATGGATAAACCACTTTTCCTGTTGGACTTTTGTGCCTTAGAGGAATATATACAGGTGTCCTCCGCTTTTCGAACGTTCGCTTTACGAAACCTCGCTGTTATGAAAGACCTACATTAGTTACCTGTTTTTGCTAACAGAAGGTGTTTTCACTGTTACACAAAAAGGCAGCGCACGATAAAAGGCAGCGTGCGCCCCAAGCAGCCAAGCTTCTCCCCTGGAACTGCATTAAACACTTAAACTGCTTAAACACGTGCCTGTGAGCAGCCGTTTGCAAGATGAGTTCTAAGGTATCGGAAAAGCCTAAAAGAGCTCGTAAGGGTGTTACACTTAGCGTAAAACTAGACATAATTAAGCGTTTCGATCGTGGTGAACAAAGTAAGGACAAAGTGAGTTTGGCTGGTAGAAGCTGACGAAGATGATGTTGAAGAGGTTTTGGCATCCCATGACCAAGAACTGATAGATGAAGAGCTGATGCAATTGGAAGAGGAAAAGATAACAATCGAAACCGAATGCAATAGCGAACGGACCGAAAGTGAAGTCATCCAGGAACTGAACGTGAAGCAACTGCATGAGATTTTCGCTGCAATTGACAACAATGATTGCAGAAAAGTACGACTTTAATTTTGAAAGGGTACGTAGATTTAGGGCAAATTTGCAGGATGGTTTGAGTGCTTACAAAGAACTGTATGATTGAAAAAAATGCGCGAAGCTAAGCAGTCAAGCATACTGTCGTTTTCAAGCCTTCCACATCAACCACAGCAGACGACGAACCTCGACTTTCGACATCGAGGCAAGCAGACATAAAGATGACCTGCCTGCCCTGATGGAAACAGACGACGATGAGATGACACCCGTGTCCCACCACCCCAACCTCTGGGCCGCGGACCAATAAATTGCCGCGGAGAATGCAGCGGTAGCCGGGACACACCCAACACATCTCTAAGAAAAAAGCCGAAATAAACAAGCTAATTAATTAGGTGCCGCCCGGCACGTAAATGTTGGCCCAGATCAGAGGCGACACAATCAGCAATCGCCTCTGATCTGGGCCAACATTTACGTGTCAGGCTGCACCTAATTAATTAGCTTGTTTATTTCGGCTTTTTTCTTAAAGACATGCTGGGTACGTCCTGGCTACCGCTGTACTGTTGCATGCTTCACAGATCGGTATCGGTCGCTGCCTGGAGGTTGGAGACCACTGCACCACCCCAACCTCTGACGACTCAGCTTAACACACCATCATCAGTGTGCTCGGCGCTGTCTTCTCGATTCCGGTAAGTGAAACTACACTGTACATACATTATTTCTACTTTATATAGGCTGTGTATTTTTATGTGTTATTTGGTATGATTTGGCAGCTTCATAGCTTAAAGGTTACTGGAGAGAGTGTTTCTGCCAAGAGCGCTTACGCTGTGTTTCTGCCGAGAGTGCTTCCGCCGAGACCGCTTGCGTGAGATTTTCGCTACGGAGAACAGTGTGGCAATGATTGTAGAAAAGTATTTCTACTTTATATACTACTTCAACTACTGCACAGAGTCTTGCAATCTTCAGAAGTTTTCTGATGACTCTGCATAGTTGGATGCATCAGCAAGGGAGATGAGGCTGAGTACAGGGCTACGGTAGGAAACTTTGTCACATGGTGTGAGCAGAATTATCTGCAGCTTAATGTGAAAAAGACTAAGGAGCTGGTGGTAGACCTGAGGAGGGCGAAGGCACCGGTGACCCCTGTTTCCATCCAGGGGGTCAATGTGGACATGGTGGAGGATTACAAATACCTGGGGATACGAATTGACAATAAACTGGACTGGTCAAAGAACACTGAGGCTGTCTACAAGAAGGGTCAGAGCCATCTCTATTTCCTGAGGAGAATGAGGTCCTTTAATATCTGTTGGATGATGCTGAGGATGTTCTACGAGTCTGTGGTGGCCAGTGCTATCACGTTTGCTGTTGTGTGCTGGGGCAGCAGGCTGAGGGTAGCAGACACCAACAGAATCAACAAACTCATTCGTAAGGCCAGTGATGTTGTGGGGATGGAACTGGACTCTCTGATGGTGGTGTCTGAAAAGAGGATGCTGTCCAAGTTGCATGCCATCTTGGTCAATGTCTCCCATCCACTACATAATGTACTGGTTGGGCACAGGAGTACATTCAGCCAGAGACTCATTTCACCGAGATGCAACACAGAGCGTCATAGGAAGTCATTCCTGCCTGTGGCCATCAAATTTACAACTCCTCCCTTGGAGGGTCAGACACCCTAAGCCAATAGGCTGGTCCTGGACTTATTTCCTGGCATAATTTACATATTACTATTTAATTATTTAACAAAAACCAATTTCCCTTGGGATCAATAAAGTATGACTACTATGACTATATAGGCTGTGTATTTATCATATCATTCCTGCTTTTACTACATGTTACTGTTATTTTAGGTTTTGTGTGTTATTTGCCATGATTTGGTAGGTTATTTTTGGGTCTGCGGACACTCACAAATTTTTCCCAAATAAATAAACGGTAATTGCTTCTTCACTTTATGACATTACGGCTTACGAACGGTTTCATAGGAACGCTCTACCTTCGGATGGTGGGGGAAACCTGTACACTTTTTAAACAAATCATGAATACTTCTTCAGATAGTAGCCAGTACTTGTGTACCCTCATACCTTTCATTGTATTTTCCCAATCTGCAACAGCCAACTCACCCTCCTACCTTTGTAATATCCTTTAAGTCCTGGTCTTAAATGAAAAACCGAGATACTACTTTCAAATTCAATGTAAAAGGCTACATTATGAACACATTTCCCTAAAGATTTAAGGATGGGGCAGAATACAAATTTTACAAAATCATTATTTGGTTCTAAGCATTACAATTTGAGGATAGATAGGTGAACCAGGAGAGGGGTTTGAGGGTAAATGGTGAGAAATTATTTTCACTAGTTGGGAAATTCTAAACAAAGGGGTAAAATCTAAAAATGAAGTAACAGGACTTTTTACAGTACAGTTAGAAAAGATTTCTACACAGGATGTTGGAAATTTGCAACTCTCAAGTGATATTAATCACTTACTAACTTTAATGGATATGGGTAAAGTAAGTATATAGACTTAAGTAGTTTTTAATAAACCACTACTACTCCCATGTCGTTTTGGCTTTAGCTTGTTACAAATCAGACAATAGTGGTTCAGCATCCACTATAAATCTCTCATGATTTCATTTCAGTTAGCCCTACGAGTTACTGCTCAATGAAGAATGGGCACATGGAGGTTAAATGAAGTAATTACACTTTAGCAGTAATATACCATGCTCTGTAAACTGAGTGCCTTTCATATTTTGAACCAGACACCAGTGTGAGTCAGTAGATTTGGCAGAGAAGATGAAGTCATCTCTTCTGCAAGTATAAATCCAGTCTCTTGACTTGCTAGCTGATAATGTTCACTAACACTCTGCTTGTAAAACTCAAGTGGAACTTTCCCCCCACCCCTCCCTGACACACACACCCTTTTCTCCCTAACACAGGAAGTGCTGAATATTTTCTCAGTTTTAAAAGGAAACAGCCTTCACAAGGATAAATTAGCTATCCCCAGACACAACAAGTGGGCTGATAAATCATAATCATCTAACACTGGAGAAATTAAATTGTAATTCACTAAAATGGAAACTTTAATGTCTTAAAAAAACAAAAAAATCCTTTTATGATATATTGTGCTTGTTTCATTTTAATTATTATTCTGAAATAATCTGTTATTAATGAATTGCTGTCTGCTAGCAAGGAGACATTCCTTTAGAGGAAGGATAGATATGAAAACAGTCAGCATATTCCCAAGAACAAAGACAGGCATTTGATGTTGATGCTCATCATGTTCGCAGAACAATAACCGATTGGTATTTTCTTGGACAATTCACTATTTTGATAAACCCTTCCCTTTTGGAATATTTGAAATACAAGTTCGGAATTACAGGAGGTACCAATGTCAACACTACAGAAGAATCTGAAGTAAAGATTGAGGCAGAAAACATGTGCAGATTTTAAAAACATCCAGTAACTGCAGAAAGACTGAATGGTTTGTAGGGAAGAGGGGATTAACATTCCTGATGAGGTTTTAACTAGGAGAGGTACAGCCGGAGCTCAGGAAGAAAAGAGAAAAATAAAATCACAATACAATACTTATTTTAGCAATAATTAAAAAAGAAAAGCAAGAAAGGTTCTAACAGGAAGAGACCATGCAGTTTCTACTGACTATTTATTTTTAATCCCTCTTTGATGCTAGTTACACCATTCCCAATGGTATTCTAGTTTAAGATATTCTAATATAGCAAAGATTGAAATCAAATCAACACTCACAACATGCTGGAGGAACTCAGCAGGTCGGGCAGCATCTGTGGAAACGATCAGTCAATGTTTCGGGCCGGAACCCTTAGTCAGGACTAAAGAGGGAAGGGGCAGAGGCCCTATATGACTGGACTATATGAGAGGCCCTATTAACTGGAAATCAAATCTCCAGTTTTTGTCTTGAGTGACCTTGCTGAACAATTAACGAGTCTTAAATTGTATCTTACTCTATCGATATAGCAGGATTACAGATCAAAGTACTCACCTTGCTGGTCTCAAGACTGTCAGGGTCAAACTGAACCTGCTTTGCAGCAAGTTCCCTTCCTGTGTCTACATCGTAACAGAGATATACACGTCCAAATGCTCCCTGGCCGAGCAGTTTCCCTCTTCTCCAGTTGGTAGGTGCACTTGGGGCTGTAATTGAACAAGTAAAACATTAGGCTCTGTTGAAAAATTAAGTTAATTACAGAGAAGCAATTAAGATATCTGGAGTGTAATTCTGAACTGGAGCAGGGTTCCCATTGCAGAGCACTCATATTTGAATTAAGTTGACTCTGAAAATGACTTATTATTGTAAGACCTTAAGACATAGGAACAGAATTGGGCCATTCAGCCCAGAGTCTGCTCCTCCATTTCATCATGGCTGATCCATTTCCTTCTCATCCCCATTTTCCCGTCTTCTCTCCATAACCTTTTCCGCCCTGACTTATCAAGAATCTATCAACTTGCCCCTTAAATACACTCAATGACGTGTCCTCCACAGCCACCTATGGCAACAAATTCCACAGATTCACTACCCTCTGGCTAATGAAATTCCTCCTCATCTCCATCTTAAATGGTCATCCCTCTATTCTGAGGCTGTGCCCTCTAGCTCTCGATTTCCCGTTGTAGGAAACGTGCTTCCCACATTTACTCCATCAAGGCCTTTCAACATTCGAAAGGTTACAATAAGATCTCCTCTCATTCTTCTCAATTCTATGAGTACAGGCCCAGGGCCATCAAATGCTCCTCATATGATAAGCCTTTCATTCCCAGAATAATTTTCGTAAACCTCCTTTGATTTCTATCCAATGACAAAACATCTTTTCTTAGATAAGGGGCCCAAAACTGCTCTCAATACTCCAAGTGAAGCCTCACCAGTGCTTTATAAAGCCTCAGCATTATATCCTCGCTTTTTTATTCTAGACCTCTTGAAATGAATGCTAACATTGCATTTACCTTTCTCATCACAAATTCAACCTGCAAATGAACCTTTAGGGAATCCTGCACAAAGACTCCCAAATGCCCCTGCACCTCAGTTTTTTTTTTCATTTTCTCTCCATTTGGAAAATAGTCTACCCTTTCATTTCTTCTACCAAACTGCATTACTATATACTTCCAGACACTGTATTCATCTGCCATCTCTTTACCCATTCTTCTCATCTGTCTAAGTTCTTCTGTAGCCTCTCTACTTCCTCAACACTACTTGCCCCTCCAACTATCTTCGTATCATCTGCAAACTTGATCACAAAGCCATCAATTCCATCATCCAAATCACTGACATATAACGTTAAAAGCAGTCCCAACACTGACCTCCACAGAATGCCACGTCACTGGCTGCCAATCAGAAAAGGTTCCTTTTATTCTTAGTCTTTGCCTCCTGCCAATCAGCCAATGCTCTATCCATGCTAGTATCTTTCCTGTAATACCATGGGCTCTTAACTTGCTTAGCAGCCTCATGTGCAGCACCTTGTCAAAGACCTTCTGAAAATCCAAGTACACAGCATTCACCTATTCTCCCTCATCTGTCCTGCTTGTTATTTCCTCAGATACTTCCAACAGAATTGTCAGGCAAGATTTTCCCTTAAGGAAACCATGCTGTGTTCGACTCCATCAACTTCCCAACCACAAAAGTCAGGCTAACTGGCCTATATTAAGCAGTCCTGAAGAAGGGTCTCAGCCTGAAATGTCAGCTGTTTACTCTTTCCACAGATGCTGCTTGACCTGCTGAGTTCCTCTAGCATTTTGTGTGCATTGCTTTGGATTTCCAGCATCTGCAGATTTGCTCTTGTTTATAATTTCCTTTCTTCTGCTTCCCTCCCTTCTTGAAGAATAGAATGGCATTTGCAATTTTCCAGTCATCGAGAACCATGCCATAATTGAGTGATTCTTTAAAGATCAAGGAGGGAGGAGAAGATGGCGGTGCGACACAGCACGTGCGGCCGTTCCAAATGAATATCGTATGTGTAACTAGGGCGCCGTGCTTCAATCCTGATTTGATGGGGACAGCCGTGAAAGTGCAGAGGAACATCTGGAGCAACTTCTGAAATGCCTGCTTCGCTGCCGCTGCTACTGTGTGATCGAGAATCTCTGGAGACGTAGGCCCCAAATCCTCGGCTTTGCGTATCGCCTGTTGCCGGGGCAGGGGTCAAAACGCTCAGCAGAGATGGTGCTTGGTGCTCGGTGTTGAATGGGTGGTCGGAGGCTTGGAGTTTTTCAGATGGACTTGGCGTCGGACTGTGGTCGGATGCTTCTGGGATGCTGCATCGGCAAGTTGGCAGCACTGGGGGTTTACTGTCTGAGTGAGATGATGGGACTTTGAGAGACTCTGAGACTTTTACTGTGCCATGATCTGTTCTTATCAAATTATGGTATTGCTTTGCACTGTTCTAACTATATGTTATAATATGTGGTTTTTGTTAGTTTTTAAGTTGGTATGTCATGTGTGGAAAAAACATTTTTATCATTTCTTAATGCATGCGCTACTAAATGATAATAAAGGGAGACAGCGTGTCCTCATAATCATAATAATAATGCCTCCACAATCTCTTCAGCTTCCACTTTCAGAACCCTGGGATGTTCAGCATCGGGCCCAGATGACTTATCCACCTTCAGACCTTTCAGCTTCCCAAGCATCTTCTCCTTAGTAATAATGATTACACGTACTTCTGCCCCCTGACACACTCAAACTTCCATCATACTACTGGTGTCTTCCATGGTGAAGACTAATGCAAAATACTTATTCAGTTCACCTATTTCCTTGTCCCCCATTACTGCCTCTCTTCCAATGGTCCAATATCTGCTTCTTGCTTCTTTTACTCTTTATATATCTGAAACACTTTTGGTATCCTCTGATATTACTGGCTAACTTACATCCTATTTCATCTTTTCCCTCCTTATGGTTTTTAAGTTGCTTTCTGTTGTTTTTTAAAATCTTCCTAATCCTCTAACTTCCCACTAGTTTTTGCTCTATTATATGTCCTCTCTTTTGCTTTTATGTTGGTTTTAACTTCCCTTGTCAGCCATGGTTGTGTTATCCTCCCTTTAGAATACTACTACTTTGGGATGTATCTGTCCTTCACCTTCTGAATTACTCCCAGAAACTCCAGCCATTGCTACTCTGCCATCATCCCTGCTAAGTGTTCCCTTCCAATCAACTCTGGTCAGCTCCTCTCTTAAGCCTCTATTTCCCTGTACTGTACTGTACTGTAATACTGATACATTTGACTTTAGCTTCTCCCTCTCAAACTGCAGGGTGAATTCTATCATATTGTGAGCATCAAGGGTTCCTTTAGCTTAAACTCCCTAATCAAATCCGATTCATTACACATCACCCAGTCCAGAATAGCTGATCCCTTAGTGGGCTCAACCACAAGCTGCTCTAAAAAGCCATCTCATAGACATTCTACAATTCTTTGTCTAGGGATCCAAAATCAGCACCAACCTGTTTTTCCCAATCTACTTGCATATTGAGATCTTCCATGACTATCGTAATATTGCCCTTTTGACATGCATTATGACATAGTTCAGTATTTGATGCACAGAATATAGTTTTGGCAATGTGGAAGGAAAATGGTAACAGCAGTAGGTAGCCACTTAGTCCCTCAGGCATATTCCACTGTTCAGAGAAATCACAGCTGCTTGGTGACCCAATTCTATATTCTTGACACTTCCTTAGTTAACAAAAGCTTATTTATTTATAATAAAATCAGCATGAATTATCATTTGGGGAAATTCCAAATTCAATTTCATTCTTGAAATGTGTAGTTCTCCTGTTTACCAAAAGTTTAAACTTCCCTAGTGTTGAGTGAAGAACAGTTGTTTCAGCTCTGTTCATTAAAAAAAATTACTTCAGTAAGTTAGAACCACCAGAAGTATTAGAGCATCCTTAGAAACATTTTGTCATTTGTATCATTTTGCGAGGGTTGCTCCCAATTGACTGATCTCACCACTGTTGCCTCTGTGTAAAAGGACCTATTCAGTACCACCTACTTGATCTTTCTGCAAAGCCTCAAAATTATTTCCCCCTGTAAGTAATTTTAAAGATTGATTTCATGTGAGTTTGTGGAGGACAAGCATCTTCATGCTTAGCAGTTTGTTAAAGTTTATAATTAATACAAATAATTTTCTAAGTGCCAGTCATAAACAATTCTACATTCAGCGCATCTGCCAGATTCTAATTGTGTGATTTCTGCCGGTTTCATGAGTGGGATAATGCATTTAAAATCAAACTGGAATAGCAGCTAGAATTCTTGTTAAATTCTTATTCTCACTATATTTGCATAAATTATGGCCAGATACAAACTTTTGTAAAAACAATGGTACCTTAAGTATCTCAGGGCGGATTTATAGGAGTGGCTGATGAATCTGAACTAAATGGCTAAATCAAAACAAAAATAACACCCAGCAAACTGGAAATGGTTAAGTGCAGCAACCCAAGTGAATTAGTACCAAAACTGCTTTTAAAACCTTAGTCAGCTGATCACTCCAAACAGAAGTTGAAGTAGGGAAATATCCAACTTTTTAAAAGTTATCACTGTATGTTCCTTCAGAAAAATTTAAAGCACCATTCAGCATTCATCTAATCCATACTGTTCATTAGTTAATAATCTCAGTGAGACCTGAAGTTCTCTCAACACACATCAAAGTTGCTGACGAAGGATCTCAGCCCGAAACGTCGGACTGTACCTCTTCCTAGAGATGCTGCCTGGCCTGCTGCATTCACCAGCAACTTTGATGTGTGTTGCTTGAATTTCCAGCATCTGCAGATTTCTTCGTGTTTCTGAAGTTCTTTAATTTTTCTTCATGGTTGTTATCTGTTTTACTTGTAATCTATTTATTTGGTCCCATCTCCAAGGCACCAAACAGAGCTTAAATGCATCAACAATACTGCTTCAATCACCAACCGAACTGGTTGAGGATTGAAGGGCACATTTACTACGTTGTATCTGTAGAAGATAGTGAATGATGCAACACCATGGAAAACTCTACTGTACTTTGCCCTCACCAACATGACTGCTGCAGATATATCTATTCATGACAGCACTGGCTGGAGTAATCAGTGCACAATCTTAGTGGAGACCAAGTCATTCCTTCACACTGAGGGTACTCACATTGAGTAACACAATCCCCACACAAAGTGGCATTTATATTGAACAGCAAACACGAGGAAATCTGCAGATACTGGAATTTCAAGCAACACACATCAAAGTTGCTGGTGAACGCAGCAGGCCAGGCAGCATCTCTAGGAAGAGGTACAGTCGACGTTTCGGGCCGAGACCCTTGGCCCAAAATGTCAACTGTACCTCTTCCTAGAGATGCTGCCCGGCCTGCTGCGTTCACCAGCAACTTTTATGTGTGTTGTTTATATTGAACAGATTTGGCAGCTCAAAACCTGGCTTCTACGATGCCATGTGGACTAACAGGAGCAGCAAGTTGTCTGGAATTACATCACATCACAGTCTGGAATTTTGTGGTCACCAGCACCAAGTACGAAAGTCATAGTCATACTTTATTGATCCCGGGGGAAATTGGTTTTCGTTAGTTACACCATAAATAATAAATAGTAATAAAACTATAAATAGTTAAATAGTAATATGTAAGTTATGCCAGTAAATTATGAAATAAGTCCAGGACCAGCCTATTGGCTCAGGGTGTCTGACCCTCCAAGGGAGGAGTTGTAAAGTTTGATGGCCACAGGCAGGAATGACTTCCTATGACGCTCTGTGTTGCATCTCAGTGGAATGAGTCTCTGGCTGAATGTACTCCTGTGCCCACCCAGTACATTATGTAGTGGATGGGAGACATTGACCAAGATGGCATGCAACTTGGACAGTATCCTCTTTTCAGACACCACCGTGAGAGAGTCCAGTTCCATCCCCACAACATCGCTGGCCTTACAAATGAAGAGACAGGTATAGTGGGAGCAGCCATCTTGTAAATGGCCAATGTGTTAGGTCAAAGTATGAGCTTTGGGAAGCAATTAGCTTCAGTGAGGAGGCTGAGAAATGACCAAGTAGGTGTTTCTTTTATCTCTCAGTAGAAGGGACAGAGATAAAGGATATTGAAGCTAGTGTGGTGATACCCTGAAGGAGAAGCATACGGGAATCAGAGACATTTCCAATTTCTAAGGGCTACACCAACAGGATACAAACAGCTACAGCTCCTGTCACTCCACACAGTACAGCTGGAGCTGTGCAGTATTCACTGGATTCACTCTGCAGCATCAAAAAGGCTGAAACTATGGTAGACACTACATTTAATGAGTTGGTCACACCATGAGTAGAGAAGGGAGCAGGGCAAGCTCCAGGGAGGACAGCAAGTGCTAGTGTGTAATGCAGAAGTCCGCTGTGATCATTCCCCTCTCAAACAGGTGTACTCTCTCAGAAAAGCATCAACAGCAGCCATGCTCATGCATCACAGTTGTCTCTGATGCACATCGAGGGAGGGAGAACAACACGCACAAAATGCCAGAGGAACTCAGCAGGCTAGGCTGCATCTATGGACAAAAGTAAACAACCGACATTTCAGGCTCTGACCCTTCTTCAGGATTTCCAGCATCTGCCGATTTTCTCATGTTTGTGGAGGGAGAGAGAAGTCCAGGCAAGCAGTAAGGATAGGAGATTTGATAGTGAGGGATTAGAGAGCACTTCTGTGGCTGAAAGAGAAGCTCCCTAATGGTATGTTGCCTTCCTTGTACTAGGATTTGGATGTGTCTTGATTAGGTCCAGAACATTCTGAAGACAGGGGGAGAACAGCTAGAGTACACATTGGTAGAAAGAGGGATGAGGTCTTGCTGTTTCAAAAGTTAGGCAGAAAGTTAAAAGGCAGGATCTTTAGGGTCATAATCTCAGAATTATTTCCCATTTTATGTACTAGTGAGGGTAGAAATGAGAGGACAGGATGGATGTATGTGTAGCTGAAGGGCTGGAGCAGGAGGGAGGGCTTTAGGTACTTGGATCATTAGGATTGCTTGTTGAGCAGGTGGGACACATACAAAAAAGGAAGATGCATCAAAACTGGAAGGGGACCAATATCCTTGCAGGGAAGTTTGCTCATACTCCACGAGCAGGTTTAAACTAATTTATTAGAGGATTGGGAAACAAAATATCAGTGGGGAGAAAATTGGAAAGGACAAATCAAGCCAATGGGCAGAATGTAGAGTTAAATAGACATTTTTCTGACCGAAAATATGCAACACGTGGTGTTTCAGGGATCAGTACTGTGACCCTGGGGGTTTCTAATTATACATTCAGTGGTCACTATTAGGTACACCTGCTTGTTAATGTAAATATCTATTCAGCCAATCATGTGGCAGCAGCGCAATGCATAAAAGCATGCAGACATGGTCAAGAGGTTCAGTTGTTGTTCAGACCAAACATCACAATGGTAGAGAAATGAGAACATAGTAACTTTCACTGTGAATGACAGTTGCTGTCAGACAGGGTGGTTTGAGTACTTCGGAAACAGATAATCTCCTGGGACTTTCATGCAGTCTCTAGAGTTTACCGAGAATGGTATGAAATAAAAAAAAAATAAATAAAATCCACTGAATGACAGTGGAGAATGAATGGCTAGACTGGTTTAAGCTGACAGCAAATCATAACCACACAATACAACAGTGCAAAAGAGCATCTCTGAATGCACATGTTGAATCTTGAAGTGATGGGCTACAGCAGAAGACCACAAACATACTTAGTGACCACTTTATTAGGTACAGGAGGTACCTAATAACGTGACTGAGAATGCCAGTGGGTCTGATTAACAAGTTTACAGATGACATGAAAATTCTAAGGATGTCTAAGGATACAGCAGAACATACATCAGCTGGGAATTTGAGCGAGACAATGGCAAATAAAATTTAATCCAGACAAATGTGATAATGCACTTTGAAAAGTTAAATTCAAATAGACTGTACCCAGTAAATGTCAGGGATTACAGAAGTACTGATGTAAAGAGAATGTGGGGTGCAAGTCCATAGCTCCCTGAAAGAAGCAACACAGGTATTAGGGCAGTGAAGCACTGAGTATAAGAACTGAGGTGTCACGTTGCCCTGTACAAAACATTGGTTAGACCACACATGGAGTCCTGTGTACAGTTCTGGGCGCCCCATTACAGGAAGAACATGGCAGCAATAGAGTGTGCAAAAGAGATTCACCAGGATATTGCTGAAATGGAGGGCTGTAATTATAAGATAAAATTGTAAAGTGATTTATTCTCACTGGGAGGATAAGGTAAGAGGCCAAGGGCTGACCTCTGAAGTTTATAAAGTTTGAGGATCATATGGATAGAAATCGATAATCACAACTTTTCTCAGGGCAGAGCAGTTTAAGCTAGATGGCATAGCTCTAAAGTGAAAGGGAAGACATTTAAAGGAGATGCGAGGTGTAGACTTTTCCCCACATAGAAGGTAGTAGTTATCTGGAACAAGTTGCCAGAAGAGGTGACTACAATTACAATGTTTAAACAGCATCCAGGCAGGTACTTAGATGAGAAAGGATATGCAGGCAAATTGGGTTAGTGTAGATAAACAACACAGAATGATGGACAAGAAGAGTGAAAGGGCTCACTTCTGTGCTGTACAATTTTATAAGGTTATGGGAGGGCAGGCAGAATCAATTGTATTTATTTTAACGCAAGGAGCCTCATATGGATCATCATTTGGAATTATGATGTTATTATAATCTCGGAAACATGGTTGATGAAAGGGTAGGACTGGCTACTTCGTGTGCTGCGGGGTATAGAAGGTTCAGACGTGACAGAGGGGAATGCCAAAAGAGGAGGTGGAAATTGCATATCTGATTGGAGAAAACCTAACAGCAGTATTTTGAGAGGATATCTTGGAGGGATCATGCAATAAGGCTATAGGTAGAATTTAAGAATAAGATGGGCAATTACTTTCTTGTTATTATTCTATAGGCCTCACAATTTTAATGGAAATTAGAGGAACAGATATGCAAGCAAATCACAAAGGTGGAAGAGCAACAGCGATATAATAGTTGGGGTAGGGGGTTTAACTCTCAATATTGACTGGGAGTGCCTAGTGCAGGGGTTCCCAATCTTTTTTATGCCATGGACCCCTACCACTAAGTGAGGGGTCTGTGAGCCCCAAGTTGGGAACTCCTGCACTAGTGCAAAGGGTTTAGAAAGGGTGGAATTTATTAAGGTGTCCAACAATTTTTTGAGGAAATGTGTATATATGATTTTGTGTTTCCTGTTGTCTGTTAGATGGTCAGTAAGACATCAATCACCCTTTTCTTCCTAATCTCTACCCATATAGCCTCATTTGAGGAACCTCCTTGAACATGTTTCTTCAATACTCAAGTGTCCCATTCCCTGACTAACAGAGCAATGCCACCTTCTCTCTTGCATCCTCCTCTGTCCCGTTTGAAAATTCTCTGAAGCAGGCTACTGAGTTTCCAGTCCTACTCATCTTTCAACTATGTCTGTGATAACAATAATATCATTGTGTTAACTAAAAGCTTTGAGTTTGTTTACCTTGCTATTTAGACCTCTTCCATTAAAATAGACCCAATTTAATACTGTATTCCTCTGTGAATTTACCCTCGCGCTCTGCCTACTACCCACCTCCCCTTAAGGTGACTGTACCATTATATGGTATACCATCATACCACCATTCTATCTACCTTGAAAGTCAATACCCTGCCAGTTTTAACCTTCCCCAACAGTATTAATAAATTTCCCCACTTGGATTTTGGTCCTATCCCAGTTTTGGGCAACCCATCCCTTTTGTATAGCTCCCATCTTTCACAGAAATGGGAATCAGATTTGTACAACATTGCTATGGGAAGCAAAGGAAAAGAATGCTAGGGTTCTGGCCAAGATTTTCATATTTCCACTGCCAACAAGTGAAGATCCACAAACCTAGGCACATCTTCCTCTCCTGCACCATTTAGTTGATCCATCCTTCTATTCATATTAGTTCACGCATCAGAAACAAACCAGAGATTATAACCTTGGAGGTCCAACTATTTAAACAGCTACACAGCTCTCTTAACTCATGCTACCTGACTTAATCTCTGAGCACCTGCACAAGAAACAAAAGTCAGCAGGTCAGGCAGCATCTATGAAAATGAATAAACAGTTGATGTTTTGGGCTGAGACCCTTCTTCAGGACTGGAAAGGAAGGGATAAGATGCCAGAATAAAAAGATAGGGGGAGGGGAAGGAGGACAAGCTAGAAGGTGATAGGTGAAGCCAGGTGGATGGGAAGGGGGGGTGGGGGGTGAAGCAAGAAGCTAGGAAGTGATAGGTAGAAAAGGTAAAGGACTAGAGAAAGAATCTGATAGGAGAAGAGAGTTGACCATGGGGAAAAATGGAAGAAGGGGCACCATGGGAACAGTGATGAGAAGAGTTAAGAGGCTAGAGTAGGGAATTGAAGAGGGAAGGTGGAGGAAAAAAAATTACCAGGAGAAATTGATGTTCATGCCATCAGGTTGGAGGCCACTTAGACTGAATACAAGGTGTTGCTCCTCCAACCTGAGAGTGGCCTCATCATGGCAGAAGAGAAGGCCATGGACCAACATGTGGGAACAGGAATGGGGATAAGAATTAAAGTGGTTGGCCAGTGGGAAATTTCACTTTTTGCAGACGGAATAGAGGTGCTTGAAAGAGCAGCCCCCCAATTTACATAAGGTCTCACCAATGTAGAAGAGGGCCATATCAGGTACGCCGGATGCAATTGATGACCCCAACAGATTTGCAAGTGAAGTGTTGCCTCACCTGGAAGATCTGTTTGGGGCCCTGAATGGAGGACAATGGGTAGATGCAGCTTTTCTGTCCTTTAGAGAGATATGTGCTAGGAGGGAGATTAGTGGGGAGGGGGCAAATGGACAAGGGAATCAAGAAGGGAGCAATCTCTGCAGAGACTTTGGGGGGGGGGGAAGGAGAAGAAATTAGTAGGCTTATAAAAGGTGTCGGTAGGCAGTTTTTCTTCAGAGATGGAGACATTGAGGAAGGGGAGGGAGGTGTCAGAAATGGACCGTGAATACAAGGGCAGAGTGGAAGCAAAATTGATGAAACTGTCTGCCACCGTCTTTTATAAACCTACCAAATCCCACAGCTATCTTGACAATACGTCTTCCCACCCTATCCCCTGTAAAAATGCTATTCCCTTTTCTCAGTTCCTTCATCTCCATCACATCTGTTCCTAGGATGTGGCTTTCCTTTCCAGGACATCAGAGATGTCTTCTTCAAAGAACAGGACTTCCCTTCCTCCACTATTGCTGCTGCCGTCACCTGCATCTCACCCATTTACTGGATATCCACACTCACCCCATCTTCCCGCCACCTTAACAGGAATAGAGTTCCCCTTCTCCTCCATGTAACACGCTGTAAGGTTTCACTGCTAAGGCTAATGTAATGGCTTCTATGTAATGTTTCACTGCTAATGTAATGGTTTCTCTGTAGCAGCAATGTTTGGGTTATGACTAGAGATAACAGGACTTTGGAATGTATGTTAACCAATGGGAGAAATGCTGTTCTTTCTTGAGAGTCTGGAAGAGAGATTTTCACGGTTCTTTCGTCGGGGAGCAACAGAGAGAGAGGATGTGAATGTTGAGAGTTGGAAGACCACCGAACGGAGTGGACTGAGGAGCAAGGGTCCGAGGACCGGCTAGGCTTGGAGGTCAACAGGAACAAATGAATGGACAGTGAGCTCCAATGATGCGCAATAGACTTTTTCCTTAAAATGGGCCCTTTTACTTTTTATTTTTACTAACCCGCTATCCAGATTAAGATTTATAAAGTTCAATCATTTAATTGCATATGGTGTACTGTCTGATATTTTGCGGTGCGGATTTGTAACCAGGCAACACATCACACAGCATCCACACAAACGGAACTTCTCGGTTTGGCTGGGCCAGGAGTTGTTTTCCCCTAGACGAGCACATGCTGGCCGAGCCTGAGGGTTACATCCACATCCAACACTTCATTCTCCACAACTTCCACCATCTTCAAAGGGATCCTACCACAAAACACATCTTTACCTCCAACCACTCTCCGCTTTCCAGAACTACTTCAGTGGCAGCAAGGCAATGGTTGATAGGTACTTAAGTGACAGGAGCATTTTAAATAATCTAATTCAAAGGACCTCAGCATTCATCTTCTTGTCACTTTCTTCTCATGCACAGAAATCTGGCTCATTAGAAGATCCATCAGATTGTGACTGCAAGTATGTCTTACACCAGAGGCGATGTGGAGCTGAGTCCAAGCTGGAGTTGGTGTTGCTGTCCAGTGCTCGACTGCAGATTTCTGCAACATTCATGGAATCCGGTCTTGGACTATATTTTTTTGTATGACTGTATTTTACTGATATCTTGTAGATTTATTGCTATCTTATCTTATATGTGCTTTGTGCTGTGTGACTGTGGTTTTGCACCTTGGCTCCAGAGTAACACTGTTTTGTTTGGCTGTATTCATGTATGGTTGAATGACAATTACTCTTGACTTATTTGAATTATGATTTGCAAATAGGTGACTTTTAATGTAGAGTAGATTTAACTGGAAGGGACAGAAGAGGGAGGAAATAGGAGCAGGGGTATGTCACTCAGCTCCTCAAATCTGCATTGCCATTCAACATGGTCATGCTGATCAGCCCCTGACCAGTTCTCCTTCACCCTCAATTTCCAGTAATTTACCTACTTCTTCTTTAAATATTCCCAATGATCTAATACCACAACCCACCAGCAGAGATTCATCACCCTCTACGGAAAAAGTTCCTCCACAGCACCACTTCCTGATGTTGTAGCTCCCCTTTTTCAGATCCTCCCATGAACAGTGACATCTTGATATCTGTACCTCAGGAAGAAGGACACCTCAATCGCTCTGTACTTCATTCATCTGAAATCTGTTTCTAAATGGACAACATTCTGCCTTATGATTCCCCTTACCCAAGTGTGATTCACTTTTGCACACTAAACTCCATTTGCTTGTTAACTCAAACTATTTATAATGTTGCAACATCCAAACATCAGTCTGGGAAGCATGATTTTCTCTTTCCTGATTGGGTTACTGGACAAATGGATACTAGCTTGAGCCTTTCCATTAACCTTCTGCTGGTCTGTAGGGGTCACTAAATCACCAAATAGGGAAAATCACATCAATTTTCAGGAGCTTTTCAAAAGTTGGCAAATTGTGAACACAAGATTGAGGCTGACATTTTGTTGCCAGATATAACATGGTCTGAAATCTGTCCCACTAGTTCTCAGGGAAGCATCACTCAGTTCCAGTCACCACCCCAGCTTAAATCTGATAAAATGTGAAATTGAAGAACTCACCTAACTTACCTGATCTCATCCTTCCTGAATACCAAATCTAGTACTGTGCCTATCATTACAGCAACTAGCAATTTAAAAAAAAATGTGCCCTGCCTCACTCACTCTTCCTTCCCTAAATGGGTGTAGTCTGTATCCTAGAATGCTGAGGAAATAGCAGAAGCACTGACCAGAATCTTTCAGACATCATTAGATACAGCAGCCGTGCCAGAAACTAGGAGCTTGCCAATGTACACTACACCACTGTTTAAAAAGGGAGAAAAGGATAAACCATGTAATTAAATATATCAGCCATCTGAACATAGGCAGGAAGGTTCCAGAAACAATGTAGAATAAATTTAACTTGCATTTGATAGTTAATAACCAGCTTTGATTTAACAGTGCAAGAAAAAATGAGCAGAAATCTAGATACAAGAATCTGCAGATGTTGGGAATCTGAAGCAATGTAAATGAGCTGGAGAAACTCAGTGAGTCAGGCAGCATCTATGGAGGGAAATGAACAGCTGACATTTCAGGTAGAAACCCTTCAATGCTCCTAATGAAGGGTCTCAATCAGAAAGGTTGAATGATAATTTCCTTCAGTAGATGCTGCCTGACCCACTGAGTTCCTCCAGCTCCTTTGTGTGCTGCTGTTTAAGCAGGAATCTAATTTCTTTTCCTTCATTCATAACTTTTGAGCAAATGGAGACCGTATATGAATGCAATTGTCAGACAAAGACTGATAGGTGGCAAATAACGTATGCATCACAAAACAATTTCCAACCAAATAGCGCCCAGTAACATATCCATGATGTTCAATAGCATTACCAATGCCTAGACGGTAAAATCATTCGGGGGTGGAGTGGTCATCACTGATCAGAAACTTAACTGGCTTCTCCCATAAATACAACGGCTAAAAGAGGAGAATAATTCCTTCATTTCAGGAATCTACACCTACCAAGGCATGAATGTTATTCTTTCTTACACAAGGGGTCTATATCTTCATACAGTATTCTCTACGATCTCCAAACCCTTTATAATTGCAGGAAAACTTCCTTATATACTCTTATAACCATAAGATTATAGGAGCAGAACAAGGCCATTTGGCTGAGAGAGCCTGCTTCGCCATTTCATCACGGCTGATCCATTTTGTTCTCTTGCCCTCTCCCCGTATCCCTTCATGACCTGATTGAACAAGAACCTATCAACCACTGCCTTAAATATACATAAAGACTTGGCCTCCACAGCTGCCTGTGGCAAAGAATTCTACAGATTCACCACACTCTGGCAAAAAAAAATCTTCATCTCCTTTCTAAAAGGATGCCCCTCTATTCTGAGGCTGTGTCCTCTGGTCTTGGACTCTCCCACCATAGGAAACATCCTCTTCACATCCACTCTATCAAGGCCTTTCACCATTCAGGAGGTTTCAATGAGGTTACCCCTCATTCTTCTGAATTCTAGTGAATACAGGTCCAGACCCATCAGACTCTCTTCAGATGACAAGCCATTCAATCCTGGAATCATTTTTGTGAACCTCCTTTGAACCCTCTCCAGTTTCACCATATCCTTTCTAAGATAAGGCGCTCAAACCTGCTCACAAGATTCCAAGTGAGGCCTCACCAGTGCTTAATAAAGTCTTAACATTAAATCCTTTTATATTCTTGTCCTATTGAAATGAATGCTAACATTACATTTGCCTTCCTCACCACAGACTCAACCTGCAAAATTAACCTTTAGGGAATTCTGCACAAGGACTCCCAAGTTTCTTTGTTGTTCAGTTTTTTTTCTCTCCATTTAGAAAATAGTCAATCCTTTCATTTCTTCTGCCAAAGTGCATAACCATACACTTCCCAACATTGCCGTTCCACCTGCCATTTCTTTGCCCATTCTCCTAATGTGTCTAAGTCTTTCAGTAGCTTCTCTATTTCCTCAAAACAACCTGTCCCTCCATCCTCGTATTGTCTACGAACTTTCCAACAAAGCCATCAATTCCATCATCCAAATTATTGACATACAAAGTAAAAAGAATTGGTCCCAACCACATGTGGTACCTTCTCAAAGGTCTTTTGAAAATCCAAGAACACAATATCAAACAATTTTCCTGTCTATCCTATTTGTTACTTCTTCAAAGAACTCCACCACCACCTCATTTTCATTCTAAACGGACATCCCTTTATTCTAAGGCTATCCCCTCTGGTCTTAGAAACACCCCTCCCCACCATAGTGTATATCCTCTCCACATCCACTCTATCCAGGCCTTTCAACATTTGATAGGTTTCAATGAGATTCCCTCTCATTTTTCTGAATTCTGTGAATACAGGCCTAGAGACATCAAATGCTCTTCATATGATAAGCCTTTTAATCCCGGATTCCTTTTTGTGAACCTCCTTTGAACCCTCTCCAATGTCAGTACATCCCTTCTTAGATAAGGGGCCTAAAACTGCTCACAACATTCCAAGTGAGGCCTTATCAGTGCATTATAAAGCCTCAACATTACCTTCCTCACCACCAACTCAACCTGCAAAATTAACCTTTAAGAATCCTCCCAAGTCTCGTTGCATTTTAGATTTTTGAATTTTCTCTCCAGTTAGAAAATAGTCTATGTTTTTATTTCTTCTACCAAAGTGCATGACCATATACTTCCTGACACTGTATTCCATCTGACACTTCTTTGTTCATTCTAACCTGTCTCAATCCTTCTGTAGCCTCTTTGCTTCTGCAACACTAGCTGTCCCTCCATCTATCTTTGTATCATCTGCAAACCTTGTCACAAAGCCATCAATTCCATCATCCAAATCATTGACATATAATGTAAAAAGCAGTTCCAACAGACCCCCGTGGAACCTTTATTATAAAGGTCACCTTCACAAAGAAAGATTAGTAGGCCAAATGGCTCATTCAGTCTGTTGTAACGATCACAGCTAATCTGATTTTGGGCTCAAGTGACTTTCTTGCTTAATCCCAATAACTTTTGATTCCTCAGATTGCATAAAAGTTATCTACTTCAGTTTTAAATATATCTAATGACTCAGCCTCCACAGAATCATAATGTTCAAATATTTCTACTCAACTTTAAGTTGCCCAGTACATACTCTGTACTTTCTAGTTCTAGATCATCATCAAGCGCCCTCAAAAAATCTATCCTGTTGATCTGCACAGAAATTCGTATTTCAGTAATAGTATTTCTTATCATCCTGAACTCAAATGAGGTTAAATACTCAAATAATTCCACTATACTTTGCCCCAGGAATCATCCTCGTGTTCTGTTCTGCCTCCAATGTAAATATATCGTGTTAAAGGAGACCAATGCACAACTTCCTTAGTTACTCCATTCCTCTTGCCATAAATTCCATCCGTTGCTGCTTCATGTCGACGAGGATACCCAGATCTTTTGCCTACAGAAACATACTCTTGTCTCTCTATATTTAACCAACATCTTTCCTTCTAAGCAGATAAAATCACTTTCACCCACTTTTTTGCTACAACTGCCATACAAATTTTTGCAGTCGATTAATACATTCTTTCCACCTTGCTTTACTATGAAGACATGGGAATCATGGCCCCAACACTGATCCTTGTTGTATCCTGCAAGTTACAGAAAGCCAAGCTGAAAGTCACCCATTTATCACGACTGCTTTCTGTTTGTTAATTCTTTACTAATATGTGAGCTTCAACCCCATGAAGTCTTCCCTTGTGAAATAACCTTCAACCTTTCTTGAACCAATCGGCACAGTCCTAATCACTAGTTTAGAAACACTGACCATGTTGATCGTTTTACACTAAAATGGACCTTGGTGTTTGAATTGTGTTCTTTCTTGTAAAAATTGTGTATGATTTGTTTAAGTTACAGTTTTTTCTTGTGAATGCTGCTTATGTGATGCTACTGCAAGTTTTTCATCGTACCAGTATCAGTGCATACATGGACTTGTGCAGATAACAATAAACTCAACTTTGACATTTCACTTTAAACCTCACTGTAGCACCTTATCAAATGTTTTTTTTGAAATCCAAATACGTTACATTTTCTGGTTCTCCTATATCCACCTGTTGGTAACATTAAATACTACATATAGCATTGGTCTTCTCAGTTAAGGAATAGTATACTGCACTTGCCTTGGAAATAATGCAGAACAGTGCCTTCTCATATTAGAAAGGGACAGCAGCACAGAACCAGCTCCTTCAGTGCACCAGTTCTGTATTGCCACTCATTTTTATTAATCTGACATTAATCCCATTTTTTATTTTCATCGACCCCCCCCCCCCACCCTCGCAGCTGCTACTACTCACTTGGCTGGATTGATTGCCAAACCAAGTCAGCAGCATTCCGACTGCTTACTGGTTGATGAATTGGATCCTTTGCCATATTACTGAACATCTATGAAGAACCAGGCAGCCATTTCCTATTGATTTCCTTCTTGCCAGTCTCATCCAGTTGTCACCAAGATCCATCAGTGTATTGACAGCAGGAAAAATGCAGAATGGGCTGTCATTGTGGACCTCGGGCATGCTAGGAGCCACACTCACATCCCCATCTACATCAACAGAGCTGTAGTGGAGCGTGTATCAAGCTTTAAATTTCTTGGTGTCCACATTTCCGAGGATCTCACCTGGTCCCTGAACTCCTCCATCCTGATCAAAAAGGCGCAACAGCACCTTTATTTCCTGCGGAGCATCAAGAAAGCTCACCTCTGTCCCAGGATACTGGTGGACTTTTACCGCTGTACCGTTGAGAGCATACTCACCAAATGCATCTCAGTGTGGTATGGCAATTGTCCCATATCGGACCGCAAAGCACTCCAGCGTGTGGTGAAAACTGCCTAGCGGATTATCGGCACCCAATTGCCCACCATTGAGAACATCTACCATAAACGCTGCCTGGGCAGGGCGAAAAGCATGATCAAGGATGCATCTCACCCTAACCATGGACTTTTTACTCTCCTCCCATCCGGTAAGCGCTACAGGAGCCTCCGCTCCTGCACCAGCAGGCACAGGAAGAGCTTCTTCCCTGAGGCTGTGACCCTGCTGAACCTCACATCACAGCGCTAAGCGGTATTGCACCCATATTGTACTGTCTCAGTACTTTTATATTTGTGTGCTGTAGCACTTACTTTTTATTCACAGTTATTTTGTAAATAACACTATTTTTTGCCTTTCTGGTCAGATGCTAACTGCATTTCATTGGCTTTGTATCTGTACTCCGCACAATGACAATAAAATTGAATCTAGTATAACCTAAATCTAATCTTCTCCAAGCATCAGTTCTGATGAGAATTCCAGTGAAAGATTTTTTCCTTCTTTTTTAAAATGTTTACCCTGAATGAACCCCACACAAGAGATGAAAGTTACTCTCTGAAAGTGACCTGTCACAAGAGTGTTGAAAGGGTTGGACAGAGTAGATGTGGAAAGGTTGTTTCCCTTGGTGGGTGAGTCCAGGACAAGAGGCCATAGTCTTAGAATTAGAGGGTACCCATTTAAAACAAAGATGAGGAGAAATTTTTTTAGCCAGAGGGTCGTAGATTTGTGGAATTCATTGCCACATACAGCTGTGGAGGCCGATCATTGAGGGTGTTTAAGGAGGAGACTGACAGGTGTCTAATTAGTCAGGGTATCAAGGGATATGGGGAAAAAGCCGGAAATTGGAACTAGATGGGTGAATAGTTTAGCTCATGGGGGAGCTGCAGAGCAGACTTGATGGGCCGAATGGCCTACTTCTGCTCCTTTGTCTTGTGATCTTGTGAAGAGCAGAGACAACTTATCACTTCATGATAAACATTAGTCATGGAATCTCCTGGATATCAATTACACAATATTCCACCATAAGATAACTGGATTGACTACATAAATGGTCAAGTGGGAACATTTCTTGAGGAGGCAGTGTCATTGGAGAAGGGATTACAGCATTACAACTTGACAAAGTCATGCCAGGAATATCCCCAAACTTAGTAGATTGCAGTTCATCCACTGGCAGGCTGATTTTAGATACAATCGTTCAGTATTTATCCTTCGTGTATTATAAATCAACTTAATTCCAGATAGAACTTGACCTTCTAAAAAGTACTTGTACTTGTATGGCATGAATGTATATCAGTTTTCAACACCACTCCAGTTGGACATTTGTGATTATATTCTGGTAGGTAACTGGTAATCAGAGTTGAAAGATGCATACAAATGTTACACCTTGTATTCATTTACAGTTATCTTCTGTGATATACAGTGGATTCCAGTTAACTGGAACCATACATTTTGGCCCATTTAAGCAGCTGCTCCAGTTAGCCGAATTTTCACAGAAATGGCTAAAACGGTATTAAAAAAAACTACCATTTAACTGAGTAACAAATTATATATTTAAATGAGATACAGAACAAATTAGAACAGTACTATTACTAATATCCGTCGTATCCGATGATGACAAGAAACCTGTGCGGAAGAGTTTTTAAAGTGGAAAAGTCATTGCACTGCGGCAGTGCCAGGTCCAGTTGGACGAGTAAATGTCACAACTGGCGTCGTCCCTGCTTGCAGTGGATGAACATAACTACTTCTCTGCCTTGTTATGCCCTTCACTCTGCACGAGCGTTGGAGAACCACCTTCCTGGCCTTTGGAATTCACTGTAGTTTGCATCCGCCGGAGCTGTCTTTGCAAGCTAGGACAGTCATGTCCCTATCTCAGCGGGGTATGAGACGCGCTGGCACTCACCTGGTGTAGACCGCCTGTTGAAGCAGTGTACTAGGATGTGGCCAGTGTTGCATTGAAACAGCCACTTAGAGCCACAGGTGAGTCCAATGAGGACTGAAGTAACTTTTCAAGATTGTTGTTGATGCCTTCAAATTTTTTGTGGTTCCTAACTTGAAGTAGTGAAATAGTTTCGTTTTCACTCCCGGCCATTTCTGGCATCTTCAAGCCTAAATGCTTGAAACCGCTATGAGCACATCAGTTCTGAATTGTCTTATTGCTCATTTCTCTGCAACTAGGGGGGAAAAAAAAAACTGCTTTTTGAACACAAACACACACAACTGATGCTATTCAAATGTTGTTCGCTCCAAGCACGGTGTAGTGACTAACAGCTACACAATGTGCATACAACTGACACTAGTTAGAAACTGTTTGGCAAAAGTCTCCTGCCCCAATTAAGCAGGATAGTGTCCCAAATACACAAAGGGAATCCCTGTATTTTCCTGATACATTTTTGTTCTTTAAGAGTTGTCCCAATTAAGCGGCTGCCCCAATTAACCCAATTGACTGGAATCCATTGTACTTTGAGTGTAGCAGAAATACATTTATTGCATTTACATTATTAAGACATATAGGCTCAGAAGTTCCATCTGTTCACCAGTTTTTCCCTGGAGTAAAGGCCAATAATTTAATCAGGTTTCAGAAATGAGTCATGTACAAGCTCTCATTTTAACTCAATGGAGCAGAGCCGAAAACCATTAATGCTACAACACATTTCACCTGGTTTGACATATGAACAGTGTACACAAGGGGGAAAAAATAATCAACGTTAGTCTCAATATAGACTGGGGTGGAAAAAGAAAAGAAACAAGGTATTAAAATTACATCACTATTGTGATGTACATTTTGCCAGTATGATTGAACACTGAATTCCACTGGCACTTTAGCAAGGTTACAGAATACACATTACGGTCATAACAGTAAGCAAAAGAGTTGCCAAGCAACATATCTGGTTCATTATGAATATTTGAGGCCGAGAGAGAGAGTGTGTGTGTGTTGGACTACAAAGGAATCAGGCTTCCTGTTTCTACTTCCTAAAGACTGAGGCTACGTCTACACTATGCCGGATAATTTTGAAAAAGCCGGTTTCGAGTAAAAGCAACTGGCGTACACACTAAGCATTTTCTAAAATATCTCTGTCCACACTAACACGGATATTTGGGCGAATCTCCTCCTTCTGGGCATGCGCAGGACACACAGAAAACAAGCGAAGAGGAAACGGTATACTTGGTGCGCGTTTGTCCAGTTACAGAGTAGAAAAACTTAAAAGGAATTGCTCTTGGCTCTCGCGCAGGAGGACTTAAAACAAAAAAAAACACAAATACTGGAGCGTATGAAAGCAACCAACAGGGAGTTCACGGACAGTATGACACGGCTGACGATGAACATTGAAAAACTGACTAACTCTGTTGTATTAATAAAGCACCTTGTTAAATGTATAAAACATGTCTGCATCAGTGTTATCTTGTATTTCCATACAATGTTACATTAGGCTGTTACACATCTATTGTCAGAGAGGTACTTGCATAAATAGGTAAACCACCTTCATACAAGCAAGGACAGAAAACAGGGCAAAGTGAGTATACTTATTGATTCAGTAAGCTATGGGTCAAAGTATTTGGTGAGTACATTTCTAACTCTTCTGGCTTCAGTCTCATTGCCGTCTGTTCTGAAATTGTTAGGTTCTGCGAAGCACAGAATCAAATATTGCTGTGATGATTGTACGCTCTAGTATCAATTGTTTGGCGACAATAAAGGAAGAAGGGGAGGGGGGAGGGAGGGAGGAGGAGGAGGGGGAGGAGGGGGAGGAGGGGGAGGAGGGGGAGGAGGGGGAGGAGGGGGAGGAGGGGGAGGAGGGGGAGGAGGGGGAGGAGGGGGAGGAGGGGGAGGAGGGGGAGGAGGGGGAGGAGGGGGAGGAGGGGGAGGAGGGGGAGGAGGGGGAGGAGGGGGAGGAGGAGGAGACGAGGAGGAGGAGGAGACGAGGAGGAGGAGGAGACGAGGAGGAGGAGGAGGAGGAGACGAGGACGAGGAGGAGGAGGAGGAGACGAGGACGAGGAGGAGGAGGAGGAGACGAGGACGAGGACGACAATGAAACGCCGGGCTGCCGCCATCTGTTCCAGCATGTCATGACAGCGGTTTTAAAAAGCTCCGGTTACCCTGTACACACTGCAACAGATATGAGGCGTTTTCAGATTTATTCACTCTGGAGACCGTTTCTGAAAACCTCCGTTTTCGGGGGATGAAAACACCGTTTTAGTGTGGACAGAGAGTCAAAACGAAGAGAAAAAGGTTCATTTTCAAAATTATCCGGCGTAGTGTGGAAGTAGCCTGATATAGCATCAGCAATCTTGGCTATACTTCATCTCAGCTATTGAATAGCTTCCCAACTTCAGAACGACTGACAATTCCCACTCTCTTTTCTGATGCTTAATCAACACTCTACCCATGGTGACACATTGTCCCAATCTTGTAAACTCTTATTAGTTTGAGCACAACTAATCTAGTGTTCTAACAAAAGTTTTGAAAATCCAGTATTACTTCACTGGCTCCAGCTACCCTTCTGCAGTTACATCCTCAAAACTTTATTTGCAAAGTGATATAGATATCTCTTGGAAAAATACAGAGAATATTTTAAACTTAGATTATTAAAAGATAGAACTACTGGGGTGGACAGCAGGTTTGATAAAATAATGGCAAATAATATGTAAAGTAGGAAAGATAACTGAAGTCAAGAGCATGGTTTTTAGACTGGTCTTCCTTGGGAATCAAGGTTCTTATTACTTCTCTCCATAAACATCCATCTATCTTGGATTTGAGAGCTGGACCAACTGTGTAAAGGACTGTAAACTACTTGGAGAAAAGGCCAATTAATAGATTAAAGAGACTCCAAATTAAATTTAACAGGGAACACAAGCTGATACACTTTGATAGTCTTGGAGACTTTGGTTCAGGAGGCTTTGGTGAGAGGTGGCTGAGCAGGTATGAGCAAGTAAATCGTTCCTTAGAATACAGTCACTACTAGAGTAGCAGGGTTGGTAGAACTGAGACCGGCTCTGAGGCCAAGGAAGAAGTCAGGCAGTAGTGATAGAAGACTTAACAATGAAGGGGACAGACAAGATATGCTGTGACTGCAGAAGAGACTCCAGGATGTTGTCAGGAATATCTCAGAGTGATGCCTGACCTAGTGTATTCTCAGACTTTGTGGAAAGCAAGAGAAGAAATTACATACGCCCTTGCAGAAAATTTTACTTTATTTCTGGCCACAGGTGATGTTCTAGAGGACAGGAGAGCAGTTCATATGCAGATGGAGGATTAGCTACCTGAGCACAGTTAGCATGGATAAGTTGGGCTGAAAGGCCTGTTTCCATTCTGTATGATTCTCTGACAAACAAGAAAAGATATACACTAAATAGTAAAACTTCAAAGGAAGCAGACACAGATTTATACATGAAAAAAAGTCACTAATTTACTAATCAGCGTTACAGGGTTCAAAAGTAAAGAATACTGGCAACAACCAGTAATGAGACTGCAATTATGACACTGTCCATTTTGGATAACATACTTTAGGACAGTTGCTGAATCTGCAGAATGACGAAGAAGAAATCACTATGACAACAAAGATAAATAAGAGGTTTCCATATGTGGAGATTACAGAAGCTGTCACTCAAAAAAGAATTATAAGGAGACTAGAAAGCAAAATTATGAAGGTCTGCAAAAAAAAAAAGTACAGGAACATTTACCCTTGCCCCACTAGGGGCAGTTTGGAAAAAAAAGAATTCAACATCGGGTGGTGTTGAGGCACAACAAACCATGCCAGAAACCATAGTGAAATTATATGCACTATCACTCTAAAATCCAATATTAAAAGCTGGAGAAATCTGTAAAGATACAAAAATAAGATGAAATTGACTGATCTTTCATGACTGCATGAACATAAACTGCATAAATAGTGACCTTACAGCATTGACTGAATTCCATGAAAGATCTTTTCCAACTGTAAAACTGATTATATTCCATCCCCTGCTGTAGCTCATTCTTTCTGGAAATGTGTTCAGGCAACCTAAACCCCCCTGATAAACCCCCTAGAGTTGCGTGTATGTCCATATAAGGGCATTCAAAGGCCAATGAAATGCCAAAGAAAGTAGACTTGAATGCATTCTGCGCTGGCAACATATTTACAAAGCTTTCAAAACAAAATGAAAAGTGGCCTACATTTAGTGGAAACATTCCTCTCCTGTACTGAGAGCGTGCTTTCACTGTCTCCGCTGCGGATTCTCCCTCGGCTGTCCATGTACTGAGCTGCTAAACCCATGTTCTCTCCATTTGTACTTAGTGACCGACTGGATGGCACAAGAGTGAACAAGTTCCCCTGCTGTCGGCGAATTCTCGGAAACGTTCTCCGCCCTGAAAAATACAACACGTACTTGTCAACACAATCCTTGATACATTAAACAAGTCCATCTGAAAAAGCAGGCAAAGGAAAAAAAATCACACCAGATTTCAACTATTAAAGTACGAAGTACTTATGTAGGCATTAAACGTGTTAAACAATGATACATGGTTCCATGCAATTTCCACATTTTCCACATGCACCAAATGCATCTTGCAAACTCACATTTAGTGGCTGAGTGACGATGGCGGCAAATGATTTACCTCAATCACAGTCAAGCCTGATCCCACCCTCACCAAAATTTTCTCAAATGCTGATCTTTCACCAAGTCACCAGTAGCAATTGAGAGGAGGCACAATGGCCATCTCCTGCCTCAGCTAAAATGTAATAACTCAGTGATGCTCCTAATCAAGGCTGGGATCTTCCTGAATTATGACTCAGATTCTAATGACTAATCCTCAGTTACCGACTACAACAGGTTTCACTATTCTGGAATGAATTACCAAAAGTTTTGACAAATTCTTTGCTGGAAAGTGATTTAATCTTGTGGTACAATGCTGCAACTCAAAATACAAAAAGAAAAAAGTCATAAAATTATGGCAAAGCATAATTGGTTCAAGGAAGGACAAAATGCCCACATGAAAATAAAGCAGCAGTCAAGAGAGGCAGAGTTAATTACTGTCTCCTTTATAAAAGCAGAAACTGGGGGAAAATACTCCGCAGGTCAGACAGCAACTGTTGAGAGAGAAACAAAATTAATATTTCAGGACATGGCTTTTTTTTTGCATTCCCCACTTTCCCCTTATGACCTTCACTTGAAGCATCCTAGAGTGGCCCAGACTAGCCATTAGGAGAAAAATGAAAACAGCTCTTTTATAGCATGTGGATAGTACCATCTGCAGTTTTACAAATGGGGAAATACAAGTGGTAACTGGGGAAAATCCTGGTAATCCCAAAGGTCACAACTTTAATTTTAAAGACAAGAGATTCTGTAGATACCGGAAATCTTGAGTAACACACACAAGATGCAGGAGGAAATCAGCAGGTCATACAGCATCTTTGGAAAGGAATAAATTGTCGATGTTTCAGGCTGAGACTCTTCACATTAGGACTTGAAAGGAAGGGCACAGAAGCCAGAATAAGAAGGCAGGATGAGCGGAAGGAGTGCAAGTTGGCAGGTGATGGGTAGGACCAGGCAAGAGGGAAGGTGGATGGTACGGGAGAAGGGATGAAGAGGGGATAGGTGGGAGAGGCAAAGGGCTGAAGGAGGAATCTAATTGAAGAGGACAGTAGACCATGGCAGAAAGGAGCAACCGGTGCTGAAGACAGAAATAAGGAAGATATAATTGAAACAGACATATACAGAATAAGATGGGGGAGACAAAAAGCATATAAAAAGACAGTAGAATGAAGAAACAAATGGAGGGTACATCGGTGACATCAGGTACTGTTACATCCAGTCACTCAGTGCTTCCCTCCATCTTGTCAACATTCTGGCTAACTTTAGCTATTTTCTTGAGAGCTTCAAGTCCTCATGCAGCTGGCAAAAAGAAGGGGAGAGTTATAGCGATAACTGCAAATGCCAGTTTAAGCTCACCACTTCTTTGAATTCAGGTGTTCAGATCCTTTGCTTTAATGTTCAGTTGTTGTAGCAGCAACAAAAGGCACATTGATACAAAATCAACAATTTCAGAGCTTGGGATTCTTTCATTTTATTTGAACATTTATTGGCAAATGTTCAGTCCAGTTTATGCCCTTTTTGTTAGGGATGAACAGAATCAGAAGGCTTAAAATGGCTGTTTTATGCTCCTTAACCTCAGAGTGTGGAGCATTTTCTGTCTTTGTTGCAGATTTCTTGCAATAGAGGTATTTTGCCTGTGTATAATGTGATGGAACATGATTGTAACTAACCACCATCAGGCAGGAGATTTGCTGATGCTTTCCTAAGTCAGCTGAAACAGCTCAGATGAAAGAGCTGCATTATCTGTGCAGTGGGGCCCAATTATGTATCCTATAACAAGCTTGCACCATAATGAAATGCAATAAAGGTTGCAATCTTTACATTTTCAAAGTACAGAAACTACCCATTCATATTTAATGTTACTCTTGCAGCTTGTTACCCAATCCACTTACTGTATAAAGACATACTGATTCTGATGTTTCTGTGAAATTATTCCACACCCATTTTTAGCAATACAGCATGTCCACTATTTCATCCTTACCGTCACCATAATCCTTTTGGTGTAGTGGTATGTGGAAATGTCGGGGATAGGTCCCTCCTTTTCCAGCCTTATCTGGAACATGATTTTCACGATCTGACAAAAGGAAGGAACATAGAGGCAGCAATAATTTATGACTGCAAATAATTTTGCTATCAAACAATTCTAACCAAGGTCCAGTTATATACAGTTCTGTGTGCAACATACTGGAGACATATCGAAACCCAGTAACAGTTCAAAGCAGTACTATCCTAGTCCTTTGTTTGCCCCATTTTCTCCCAAATCATTTGCATGGCACTCACTGCATACTGCCCTCCAGTATCTGAAGGGGGGCAGGGGGAAGAGAGGAGTCTATACAGGCTGTTGGAATGGCCTTCACATAATTCAACCTTAAAAATGCAAACTCAACAACCACCTCCTGTCACTAACATATCTCACCCCCACCACACCCTGGCAATGTAATATTGCTGTGTGTCTTTCTGATGAATACATCACATATTACAGATCATGGCATAATGATGCAGCTTCTCAGCTCCAGTAACCAGGGTTTAATAAAGGCCTCCCATGCTGTCTGTGTGGAATTTGCAGGTTTTCTGTGGCCACATGGGTCTCCACTAGGTGCTCTGATTTTCCTTCCACATCCAAAAATGCAAGCTGCTGTAAATTGCCTCTGATATGTAGATGTGTGGTAGAATTTGGTGGTAATTGATGGAAATGTGGAGAGAATAAAACAGGTCAGTGCAAATGGGTGGGGGCAGAGCTAAGATGGTGCCAGAGGGCGACTTCTCCCAGCTCATCAGCAGAACAGTTAAACTCTTCTTATTCCAGTGCCTCCATTTTCCTTTTCAGTGCTGCTGGGGTCCAATCAGGATCTTTCATCTACAGCAGCACTCAAAGTGCAGTTCTGCACTATGGCATGTTGCCGTTCTTGCAGATCGCCATTCGGCTGTGTTTCGACATGACAAGGTTCAGCCGGAAGTCAGGCGCCTTTGGGGCCTCTGAGGCCCTGTGGACACAAATTCTCACCGGTGTCGTGTACTAAAGTGTACCGGGAGCCAGAACATTGAAGACAATGAGAGTGGCTTTCGGAGGGCTCTGCTGATTCTTAAGTCAGGGAACTCAAAATAAAAAAAGGGGTGGGGGGGTGCGTGTGTGTGTGTGTGCTCGCGCGCGCATGTGACAGAGAGATGTCGAATTGTTGGAGCGAAGTTTTTTTTTGATGGACTATAGACTCTGCTCCCTTTTTGGAGTCTTAGCTTTCACTTGCATGGTTGGTGTTGGGAATACTAATGCTTTATGCCAGAATAATTTGTGGGAGGGGTAGAGGAGGGAGGGGGGGTTGATGCTGCTTGTGTGTGGGAGAGGGCAGGGGGCTTTAGGGTTCTGAAGTTCTTCTGTCATTCATACTTTGGGGGCTTTTCTTCTGTTTTGAGGATGTCTGCAGAGAGTAAAAATTTCAGGTTATACATTGTATATATTCCCTGATATTAAGTGGAACTATTGCTCAATGTTTTGTGTGGATTCAGTGGGCCAAGGGGCAGTTTGATTGTATCCAGGATATCACCTTACTTAAATCCTACCAATAAATCTATTTTGTTACCCATGAAACTTGATGTCTGCTTCCAGTACAGGACAAGATACATACTGCAGCTGTCTTGCCTGTAGCTAACCTACTCCAAGAACAGCTCAGGAGTCAGTGTACAGCGGGCTTATGTTAGATGGGTGGAATGTGCATAAAAAATAGAAGCAATGTTTGCGACCTAGTCACTGAATTTTTGAGATCATGTTGGCCTCAAAGGGCTCTTTAAACAAGTGCTGGCATGTTAATCCAATGTCAATAATAATGCACCAAGTCTGACATGCCATGCTCAAGTGCAGGGAAATAGAATACGATCTCAAGATCGTGCTAAGACCTCGTGATTACAAGGTAGAAAGCACTGGTCAGATGGAGGAGAAATTTCCCTTCAAACTTTTCATGCAAGTACTTCCACAAAGCTACAACCTAGTACAGTGAAGCTTTCTCCACTGTGCTAAAGTGCCTTAACTACATCTTCAAAAATACAGCACCTCTCTGACTCTCACATCAATGTGACTTCCATTTCTCATGTTAGTCACCTTTGCAACTTTATTGGAGTGAAAGCAAATCAAGCTCTCAAAAATAAAAAGGCTATTGCAACAGCCCACTACGCTGACCTTCATTAACCCTTCAGTCTATTCTGCTCAAATCTACAGCTGTAGCATTTGGAAACAACAATGAAAGGTGATCACAAGCTCATGATATAATCCCAAACCTACCCAAGTATAGTTGTCTGTTGTCAGGGTAGCTCTGCGCTCTGGACATACGAGACTTCCGATATGATGGACTGCAAATTAAAATGAAAGTAACAATTGTCAATAAAACAGTGGCAGTGTCTGCTTAAGAACACTGGTGTCAAACAATATCAATGACACAGTTAGTTCCATGGGATAGACAAGTGCAGTAAAAGGTCAATGCTGCAGCTATTGGCTTAGGAATTGTTTCACTTATCCTTCACTTATTAGGAGGTATCGCAGGGACAGCATTGGTGGTGTCTTCCAAGAACCTGCTCTCTAGCCTGTTTCAGAAGCAAGCAGGAATGAGCTTTTAAATTAGCTTTTTTCAACTAGTTTAAGTCTTGATCATTATATACCCCTTTCCTCAACTGACCAAAAGCTGTGTTGGTGTATTGCACACAATGGTGAATTTCCTCATCAATGAGCTGAGGTGTGTCTCTCAATAAAGTGAAGTGGCCATGAGCACAAGAGATTCTACAGACGCAGGAACTCTTGAGCAACACACACAAAATGCTGGAACAACTCAGCAGGTTAGGCAGTACCTATGGAGGGGAATAAACTTAACGTTTCGAGCCAAGGCCCTTCATCAGGACTGGAAAGAAAGAGAGCAGAAGCCAGAGTAAGGTTTGAGGTGGGGTGGGGGGGGGGGAAAAGAAGGGTCAGGAGTACAAGCTTACCCCTCTCCTGCTTTTTCCCCCCACCGTCTTATTCTGGTTTTTGTCCCCTTCCTGTCCAGTTCTGATAAACAGTCCAGTTGACAGTTTTTTCCTCTCCATAGAAAGTGAAGTCGTTCCCATTTACTAGCAACTTGTCATGCACCTTATTATTAAAGGGCAGTGTTGTGTAGTAAGGCAGATTGGTAATAGACGTGTTTTGTGATCATTTTATACTCAGTGAACATCAAAAGGCTTGGAGCTCAGTCTCTGAGTGAGTTCAAACACAAGTATGCAAATCACACTTGAAGTTGCTGCATGATGAAAAGCATGTCCGGTGCCTCTTGGTGAACAAAATCCGCTCTCTGATCCACGGTTCAGCCATTGACGGTGGTTCCATGTGGCAGACAGCAGAGACTAATACACACACACCCCTCAGAAATAGCAATACACCAAGGGTTTGGAGGAGGGTTGGCAGGTATCTAACTATGGCCAACCAATCTGCTTTAGCCACTGACAATCCATACCAGGATAAGTTATCTCATATTGGGATAAGAGTGCACGTAATTGCTGGCTTTCAACCAGTGACCAAGAGCTTTGAGCACTGCAAATGAGGTAATGGCCTTACTCATGGTACCATTGAACATCACTAAGTCACTGGTTCAAGACAATGGATAAATGTCATAGACAAACTCTCACCACCTGGACTGCCCCGTCAGGCAAATGACAAAACTTCGAAGAGATAACTTCTCACACATTTTAATTCCACGTCCCATTCCCATTCTGATATGTCTATCCACGGCCTCCTCTACTGTAAAGATGAAGCCACACTCAGGTTGGAGGAACAACACCTTGTATTCCGTCTGGGTAGCCTCCAACCTGATGGCATGAACATTGACTTCTCTAACTTCCGCTAATGCCCCACCTCCCCATCGTACCCCATCCGTTATTTATTTATATACGCACATTCTTTCTCCCTCTCTCTCTCCGTTTTCTCCCTCTGTCCCTCTCACTATACCCCTTGCCCATCCTCTGGGGTTTCCCCCCTCCCCCTTTTCTTTCTCCCTGGGCCTCCCATCCCATGATCCTCTTATATCCCTTTTGCCAATCACCTGTCCAGCTCTTGGCTTCACCCCTCCCCCTCCTGTCTTCTCCTATCATTTTGGATTTCCCCTCAAATCTCTTACTAGCTCTTCCTTCAGTTAGTCCTGACGAAGGGTCTCGGCCTGAAACGTCGACTGTACCTCTTCCTAGAGATGCTGCCTGGCCTGCTGCGTTCACCAGCAACTTTGATGTGTGTTACAAGAGATAACTTCAGCTTCTTTAAGCTGCCCAAATGAAAGGTTTTGCCTTTATCAACAGTCAGGTGCACTGTAATCTTCAAGAAGCCCCTAGAACATGTAATTTTAAGTTTTCAACTGTTTGTTTCAATTCCCTTTGTTACCAAGAGTAGTGAAGCTTGCTGGATTACAGTTTCACATTACCAATTATGCACCAGCCAATATTGTATACTCTTGCAATGAACCCACCACATCAGCAACAAAAATTATCCCACAGGCTGACAGAATTGAATAAAGCAGCCGCTTGCACCTACCTTTCCGCTCGCCTATCCAAAGACTGGCAGCTGCTTGATATTGAGTTTTCAGTACTGCTCTGAGGCTCATATATCTGTAAAAAATAACACGCTAATATGAATCTACAGTAAATCTACAATGACCCATGAAACAAGCAATGTTTTTAATAATTTGGGCTTTTGAAAACAGTGATATAGGCTTTGGAAAAGCGGTGGCCACCAATGTACAGTATCACAGGGGCATGCATCAAGCTGGGCGAGCAGGGAGAGGAAACATTTGGGACTGTGGGAGTGAAGTAGGGAAAAAAAGAGGCCTTGGAAAAATATACCAGAGACAATCACCATCCTCATATCCTCCAGCCAAACTTTAGAAACCTAGGAGGTGAAGGTTGGGGGGTGAATTTTGAAGGTGAGGGAAGAACAGGGTGGAAAACAAAGACTTGTTTGACAAGAAACAGAGCATTTTAACAGCAAAGCTTTTCTATTTGTCAAACTTTTATGAGCTCATCATATATTTGAGAGCTGTTAAATCATTAAGGAATACATCTAATCCTTCAGATATTTGATTGTGACTCAGAAAATTTTGAAAATCATCATTAACAGGCAATCATGACATCAAAACCATAAAAATTTCATCCAGATTATTAATTTAAATCTGCAAAACACAAGTGTTATTATTTGTGTGATCTTTATTCATACTATTAATGTTATTATTATCTCCAATATTCTAAGTATATCAATTGGATTGTCGTAATTGCAAGTTTAATATGATTTTGATCACTGTATTAAAGAATGATGGAACACTGATATTTTTGAGCAACAGCCTGCTGGATGAACTCAGCAGGTCGACTAGCATCTGTAAGAGGGAAAAAACCATACATTAAACAATGCAACTTTCTGCATTAAATTCTTTTGTCCATATTTTAAGATCCTCTCACTCTTTACATCTTTCCCAAATTCTGAATAGTCTGCAAAATCTAAAATTATGCCTTAAAATCTGGCTGTTGTTATATCAAAACCAAAGTACCAAGGAGTTTGCTGCCTTTTACAAATGGCCATATTAGTTCAGCGTCCAGTCTGGTATTAAATGAAGAAGGGTAATATTTTGTTAAGTTTATTTTTCATGTGATAATTTCATCTCTGATCAGCATCTCCAACTTTACCTAACACTAATAAAAGAATGCTTGCAGGTTGATCCCTCTCTCTTATTTGAGAACAACATTCTCCATATATCTGGATTTTTACTAGAGCTTCCTTAACTCCACTTTTACCTACTTAAGGAATCTAGGAATTAGACAGGGATTCTTCTCTACATTGAGTGCTGAGAACCTGAAATAACTATTGTGATGCTGTTACCATCCCCCCTTTATTTCAAATGAAAAACTGATGCAAAATACCTACCTACTACTTCAGCCTCATCTCAGCTTCTGTAGAATTACTTTTTGACTTTTGCTCAACTCTACTCTTTCCTTTTCTTTATATTACTTATATGCTTAGAAAGTAAACTGGTTCCTTTCAAGCCACCAATGAATCTAGTCTCACACACCCTCACTGACCCTTTTATTTCCATTCACAGTTCATTGTACTTTCAGTTTAGTTCCCTTTTTATCATTTCACTTCAGTCAACTTAACCAGGAAGCTCTACTTTTGAATGTCCTTCCCCTCTTCCAACCCCCCCCCCACCAAATGGGAATACATTTAATGTGTACTCAAAACATCTGCTCACTGAAGGCTTCCATTAATTGGCCATTTTTGTATTTTGCATCTTTGATAGGACCCTAATTATTGAAATTTGATACTTAGTCCAACATGACTGTTCTTTTCTATAAATAATTCCTCTAATTATGAGAAAATCTCAGAAAATAACATGGATTTACTGTGTGGACACAGCTTAGCATATGACTGGTTAAGTTTGTACTGTACAAAATATAAAGCAGGCATTTCCAGTGCCTTGCTCATGCTCTATTATAGTCTACAGCTAATTCTACCCCACAAGAAATTGCTACTGTATCTTTTCTTGCATCCCTAATACCCCCAATTGTATTTCCCTCCTTTGCAAAACATTAAAATGCCATCTTCACAAAAGTTGACTTGTGTACATTCAGCAACTGTTGTTACAAGGGGAAAAATGTTGCTCAAGGGAATGAACTGTTTTAGTTGCAAGAGGGAAAGACAATACCAAAGTATTCATCAAGAGCTCTAGGTCTGCTGAAGGCACCACTAATGAAGTACTTCACTGTATGTGAAGTACTGTATGCAAGAGACTACTGAAACAGCAGAAAATGTACCTGGTGTACTTTGTACCATTTTTCCCTTAATGGTAACAAAATTTAAAAAACCTTATTAACTATTTCTGATATCTTATTGCTTGGAGACTGGCTAACAGAAAGCTAATGGTGACTAAACTGCAAAATGTTTTTGGTGTCGAACACTTAACCATTTTCTGAAAATAAGATTTGCCATTTGTTTCCCATGAAGTGTCAGCCCTGAAGATTTCGGGTAATGTTACAACACTGTTTGGAATCAATATCACAAAGCAGAAGGATTCCTGTCTGTTTTCACCATCTCAGACTACTTTCCTCGGCCAAAACCAATCAACGTACTGTCCGATGAGCTATCTTCCATATTAAGCATTAAACTGAGGTTCTGCTCAATAAACGTCACTGAATGTTGGTGGAACATTCCTGTGAACAAGTTGTCCAATTCATTTCTTACATAATAAAAGTAACTGGATTTCAAAAATAGTTAAAACAATTCAGTAACTAAAATAATACTGAAGTGTTTCTCAGCACCTCGGAGTCATGAAAAGGCTTGTGCTAATGCAAGTTCTGATTTTTAAAAAGGGCAATTGAGGGAGTCTTTCCTTCAGGCACAGACAGAATAAACAAGTTATGCAAAAAAGAATGAAGCCTACATGCTTTCAATGAGGTAAAGAGCAGATGGTGAGTCACTGAGGTCGGCTCTGGCGTTGAATCACCATGCACAGTACAAGCAGAGACCTGAGAGCAGATGGCCTGCCTGTCTGCGTTCCCTGCCGAGGAATGTTACAGGAAGTAAAAGCTGTGGAAGGTTATTTGGATAAGAAAGTGCTTCAGAAATACATCAGAACTGTGGAACTCCAGGTGTCTTTGCATCAGACAGCTAGACTGCAGTTTTTCCAGTAAACTAATGGATATGTTTGGGGATTTAGATAACAGGCAGTCAGTTTATGGTGGATAGGAGATAGAGAACAGTGTAGGAATGGGAACAAGTCTATAAGCATAAAGTCAATACAAAGCAACTGCAGAAGCTGCCACTCCACAAGCACAAACAGGACATATGGCAATACGAGTGGCCTGTAATTGTCTTTGATTCAGAAACCATAAAGACAGCCTTTTATAAATATCTGTTCTGGTTTACATGTTGGCTTCCACAGCCTCTATGCATAGGTTTGTTTCATCATGAACAACAAGCATTCAATGAAATTACTCTGCTACACGAAAAGGAATAAGTAATTACAGAGTTCTCTGGAATCAAATGAAAACATTGTTGGCATTCAGAGATCAGCTATACTTTTATTAGAATGGTCCTCTTCCCAACTTCAAATTTTTCCCCTAATTTTTTTAAAAGAGTGCCCAGCAGCTGATCCTAAGAAGTTTTGAGGATTGAGGTGGATATCTGAGGCCCACCAGGGATGATTCAAACAATGAAACTGTCTCCCCTCTTCCCACCCCAAGCTCCTACTTGGGAAACAGCACAAGTTGCACTTAACTTCACAGGACTTTAAGGACACTTCCTTCCTGCCTTCTCAGGGGCAAACAGTGCCAATAGTATCACTACATTCATTCTTCACTTTACAAAAGATCCTTTTCTGGAAACGTTATGATTTTGCTTTAACTGAAAAGTTGGGCATTTCAATACCATGTATTCTTCTTAGTGAGTGTTATAGTGGAAAAAAATTTGCTTTGCTGTAAACATACATAGAATCAGAAAATTCGTAGATCAAGGAACTGCTGGATAAACAGCTGCAACCAGGATGCTGTGGATGCATTAACTGTCTGTAACTGGTCAGTGTGCATACATGGCACACAGCATCCAAACCTAAATGCTGACATTAATTTGCATCACACAAGTTACCACAAATCAATTACTGTGGCTGATAGGATGACAATAGGGGGAAGAATGACCCCTATTATGGTTGCCTATTGCTTTTTTTCCAGAAAAAATTCTGTTTAAGTTACATGAGACTGGCACATGAAGACCTCATTCCAGGAAACAGATTGGTGACTTTGCCTTTCTTCTGACAGAATTTTTGAAAGTGATAGGTAGAATCATAAATTGCATCCGAGAACCGTAGTTAAGACAAATGTAATATGGACTTTACATGGTTGACAAGACTGGCTTGAGCAATCCTAGCTGTGTGATCCACAGCACAAGAAGGAGAAGTCAATAGGAAGGGAGTTGTCCTCAATACACCTGGTAAAGGTCTTTGAGGTATCAAATTTTGTGAATACAAATTTTGAACATTACTCTTGGCACTTGACAGGTCACATACGATTCCCACTCTGCTGTATTTGGTTAGAGCCTTTGAAAATTGTCTTCTCTTTCCCTGAATGATTCCTTCAGTTAGTTGATCAGAGCTTTAAATTTCCTGCCTTTATACCCAAGTGTAAAATGAGATAATGGCAATGAAGACAGGAATGTAGGAAGAGGTAGAGGCCAAGGAATTAGAAAAAGTATCTGAGTTATAATTTCTACAAAAAACTTCCAATGTTGAATACAAGCCCAAAAAAGTGGCTGGAGGAGCTGTGCAACCAAAGGCAGGAGAGATCCTAAGACATAGGAGCAGAATTAGGCCATTTGACCCATTGAGCCTGCTCCACTGCAGACGGCTTTCATCACATCCAACAGGTGATGAGATAGACTGTAGGATTGAGGCCAACACACGGAGATGACAGGGTTCTGAAAGAGGTAGCAGAAGAGATTGTGGAGGCATTAGTAATGATCTTCCAAGAAACACTTCCAAAAATTACAAATGTCACTCCATTCTTTAAGAGAGGGAGGCAGAAGAAAGGAAATTATAGGCCACTTAGCCTGAGTCCAGTGGTTGCGAAAATGTTGGAGTCCATTATTAAGGATGACAAAGTGCCATACTTGAGGTTGCTAAATAAGATAGGAGCATCTAGTATTACAAGAAAGATATGGCCATAGATAGAAGATTGGCTGACTGGCAAACTGCAAAGAGTGGAAATAAAGAAGGTCTTTTCTGGTTTGCCAATGGTAATTAGAAGTGTTCTACAGCAGTCAGTGTTGGGTCCACTACTTTTCATGTTATATATTAATGATCTGGATGATGAATTCAATGGCTTTGTGGTCAAGTTTGTGGATAATATGAAGATAGGTGGAGGGGCAGGTAGTGTTGAGGAAGCAGGGAGTCTGCAGAAGGGCTTGGATGGATTAGAATAGATATAGATACTTTATCGATCTCAAAGGAAATTGCAGTGTCACAGTAGCATTACAAGTGCAAAAGTGCACAGATATACAAATATAAGAGGAGAAGTAAGAAAGAATAAGAAACAAGTTACCTCAAACAGTCTAACAGGAGGGGTTCATTGCTTCCCCAGCTATAGGTTGACTCATTATAGAGCCTAATGGCAGAGGGTAAGAATGACCTCATATATCACGCTCTTTGGAGCAGCATAGTTGTCTTAAGTCTATTACTAAAAGTGCTCCACTGTTCAGCCAAGGTGGTAGGCAGAGGGTGAGAAACATTGTCCAGAATTGCCAGGATTTTCCGTAGGGTCCTTTGTTCTACCACAGCCTCCAGCGTGTCCAGTTTGACTCCTGTAACAGAGCCAGCCTTTCTAATCAGTTTATTGAGCCTGTTGGCATCACTCGTATCGTTGTTCCATCACACCACCTCACAAAAGACTGTACTGGCGACAGCAGACTGGTAGAACACGTGAAGGAGAGGCCTGCATACTCCAAAGGACCACAGTTTCTTCAGGAAGTAGAGCCAACTTTGGCCCTTCTTAATACACAGCCTGCGTTGGTGTTCCACTCAAGTCTGACAGCCAGGTGCACCCCCAGGTACTTGGGAGGTCCTAGTGGGAAAAGTGGCAGATGGAATAGAGTGTCAGGAGGTGTACGGCCATGCACTTCGATAGAAGGAATAAAGGCATAGGCTATTTTCTAAATGGGGTGGGGGGGAGAGAGAGAATTCAGAAATCAGAGGTACAAAGGAACTTGGGAGTCCTTGAACAAGAGAAAAATTAGCAGATGCTGGAAATCCAAGCAACACACACGAAATCTCGGCCCAAAATATCGACTGTGCTTTTCTCATAGATGCTGTCTGGCCTGCTGAGATTCTCCAACATTTTGTGTGTGTTGCTAGGGGGTCCTTGTGCAGGATTTCCGGGAGTCCTTGTGCAGGATTTCCTAAACATTAATTTGTAGGTTGAGTCACTGGTGAGGAAGGCAAATGTAATGTCAGCATTCATTTCAAGAGAACTACAGTATAAAAGGAAGGAGGTAATACTGAGACTTCATAAGTCGCTGGTCAGACCACACTTGGAGTATTGTGAGCAGTTTTGAGCCTGATATCTAAAGAAGGATGCGCTGGCATCAGAGAGGGTCCAGAAGAGGTTCTCAAGAATGATCCTGGGAATGAAAAGGTTAATGTATGAGGACTGTTAGACTGGAGTTTAGAAGAATCTTATTGAAACCTACCAAATATTGAGAGGCCTGGATGGAGTGGACTTGGAGAGGATGTTTTCAATAGTGGGAGACTCTAGAGTCAGAGGGCACAGCCTCAAAATAGAAGGTTATCTATTTAGAACAAAAATGAGAAGAATTTTCTTTAGCCAGAGGGTGGTGAATCCGTGGAATTCATTGCCACAGATGACTGTGGAAGCCAAGTTAGAGCTGAGGTTGATAGGTTCTTGATTAGTAAGGACATCAAAAGTTACAGGAAAGAGGCAGGAGAATGGGGTTGAGAGGGAAAATAAATCAGCCAGCAGTGGCTGCACTCACTGTAACAAACAGAGTGAAGTGTGGGATCCTGCACTGAACAGAAGCACTGCCTGTTCTGCCCTGCCCAGTATCATGTCACAGGCAGTCCCTCCACACCAAACTATGGGGCTGTGAAATTCATTATTGAGAGTGCTGTGTTGGCAAGGATTCAAGCCAGGGTTCAGGTACTCAGGTTTAGACGCAGCTGTAGGGAGAGCAAGGATTCACAGCTTGTTCACACCATACCAGCATGCAGCCTAAGTATGTTTTCTTTGGAAAGTACAAAGCTAGATACTTAAGTTTTCAGACTCCGGGAGCACAAGGTATATAACAAAGCAGTGCTCTGTGGGATACCATGGATTCAAGGAAGATCTTTAAAGTTGCACAGGATAAGCTCATAATTGAAGTGATTACACACAAGCCAAGGATATACCTCACTAACATAAAACTTGACCTTTTATGACGACTTTTCATCAGAACTATTAACATGCTTAGTTTCAACCTTTGTTGCCTAATCTCCTTGCTTATACAGATGTAGCACCCTAGAGCCATGGTCTTGACCACCAAATTGTTATGATCAGGTAGAGTTTTGCTGCTTACAATTTTCTAAAGAGTTTTGTGTTTCTTTAATAAAATGACAAGATAGAAATACCACAAAAGATCTATCAGCCAGGGTGTGGTGGTCTGAAAACACACAGCCAGAAGTTTTGGAAACATCCTTCCATAACCTAATGGAAGTACTGATACACATATCCATGGATACATGCAAAGTGTTACACCAATCATTCGAGCTGAAGATTGTCTGCTTGGTTAATAAAAAGCTAGCTGTTTAGTATTGGATAACATATACCAATAGCTTCCAACGTGGGTGCATGACTTCATTATTTGGGGGAATGATGTAGCAAAGATCTTGGGGGCTTTAATAACTGACAATTTAGTTAGAAACTTAACTTAAAGTACACAAAAACGTGCTTGACACATTAGCTCTTCCAGGTATGGGGCTTTTAAGCCATCCCCAAGAATCCACAAAACAGACTCAACTCAAAAAGGAGGAAGGTGTCAGATGTGTTTATTTCTGAGATGCAAGGGAAGAGGTGCTCATATTTTACATGTGAGCAAGAGAATCTTATATTTAAAAAAAATGATTAGGAATCACTGACTTATTGTCTGGTAACCGCAAAAGAATAATGTATTGATAGAAATCCCATCTTTTGATCTTTGTATGTCAGTGCACATTATTGACCAAACTCTTTACTCACACACTGTTCCATGTTCTCAGGTATGAACTCCCCCTCACTATGAATGCTGGTGTAGGATCCTTGGCGAGCTATCCGCTGCTGTCGCTCTGGAACATATCCTGGGGGCGGTGAGCTTCGACCGGTGTTCTGAGAACCTGCAATAGAGAATCATTTTACTGAGTCAAAAAAGTCAAAATACAGGGTGTTTATTAATTGGTCAAATATGAAAAGATTATTGTTCAGAGGGACCTGGATGATAATGTGCAGGTACAGCAGGCAACTGGAAAGGCAAAAGATATGCTAGCCTTTTATTGCAAGAGGATTTGTGTACAAAAGCAAAGAGACCTTATTGAAATTGCAGAGGATCCTGGAGTGACTGCATCTCAAGCACTATATTCTACACTCCAAGGAAATAACAGAGGGAATGCAATGAAAATTCACCATGGGGCTTGACCGAATACGAAGGGATGCTGTTTCCCTTAACTCAGTGCCCAGAATCATGATGTCAGTCTCACAATAAGGCATGACCTCTGAAAGAAAGGACCTAATGCAGTCAAGTAATTATGAGAGGATAACTGAAAGCTCATTCTAATAATTTGACATCCTGTTCTGGAAGGTGAAAAAGAATTCATCTAAAATAATCAGGAGATGTTTAGTAATCTTGTGTTAATATTTTTCTTCCACAGTTGTCTCAATTCTGTATTAAGCCCAATGTAATAGATGAATTTACATACCAATATGCACTTTCTTTAAAGCACAGTTCAATGAAGGCTTGAACAAGTTAGAAGCAAGTCTCCGTTTTGACCATGTATCACAAAAAGATACCAGAGGAATACACACAAAATGCTGGAGGAACTCAGAAAGCCAGACAACATCTAAGGAGAGGAATAAAAAGTTGATGTGTCAGGCTGAGATCCTTCATCAGGAACTGGTGTGATAAGAGGTCTTGGCCTGAAATATTGACAGTATTCCTCTCCATAGATGCTGCCTTACTTGTCTTCCTCCAACATTTTGGGCGTGCTGCTCTAAATTTCCAGCATCTGCAGAATCTTATAACATGCCCACAAGAAAAGGCAAAAATACTGCAAGCTTTTTCTCCTGGGCAGGTGCAGAGGCATGAATGTGAAAATTAAACTCACAAGCTGGTAAAATACTGAGAGGATCTACTTTCTCCTGGCACTAATTACATCCAGTGTCCCAAAACAAAAAATGCTGGAAATACTCAGGTCAGGTGGTATCCATGGGAACAGAATATGTCAATGTTTCAGGTTGCTGACCCTTCGCTAGAGCTCAAAAGGACACAAATGGGGGGTGTAAAGTTGCAGAAAGGGTGAAGGAGCAGGTTGTGACCCTGAGGATAAGTTGTAAATAAGGTCATCTACTCAAAGAGTGAACAGAGCCAGTTAGAGACTGAAAACATTGATAATAGGACCTAGACCAGGAGCAATGAACCTTTTTGAGAACGTGCGCCCAAAGTGGCAATAATCTTCTAAAAAAAAATCTCTTGCATGTTATGGTAATTTTGAGCAGAAATAATCGTTTAATGAATTAGTAAAAATAATTATGAATTTTAAGGAAAAAGGATGAGTTATATTGCTTATTTACTTGTGTTCTTTATTTTAATATTAAAAGTATAACAGAGGTGGGTTGAAATTAATTAAGCAATTTGGATAACCTGCTCAAAATTATTAATCTTTCAAAAAGACAACTGAAAAATAAATATACATGGAGGTGTTAGAATAAATACAGTATTGACTGTTATCACTGAACATCTAGTATTCAAAAGACAGAAAAAATATACACAGCACAAAGCCAATGCCAGGTGGTCCAACAGTTCCAATCATTTATTCGCAAAATACTGATGCATACACCAGGTCTGCAAGGATTTCAAATCACATGATCCAACATCACATGTGCACACAACTGTCTATCTGATGCCAAACTGGTACGAAACGATTCCTGTGAAAACATCTCACTCTCAGGTTGTAAAAAAAATGATTCACTGCTTCATTTGGCGATAATCATTATGTATCTTTTTTTCATAATGGGTGGGGTTTAAAGAATCCAGGGACAGCACTGCATGCCCTGTGCCAACAAAAGTTGATCGTGTACCAACTGACCTGAGCAAAAGAATGTGGGAGGTGTGAAATGGAAAGCAAGAAGAGAAGCCCAACAGATCACGTTGGCATATCTTCCATTCCCAGATGGAAGAGTAAAAAAAATTGACCAATAACACAGATGAATGACAGATTAGACTGAGAAATCAGGTTACCCAACTTGCACAGTTAAGAGTACTACAACACAGAAACAGGCCCTTCAAACCATCTAGCTTGTGCCAAACTATTATTCTGCCTAGTCCCATCGACCTGCACCTGGACCACAGCGGTCCATACCTCTCTCATCCACACACTTATCCAAATTTCTCTTTAAGTTTTAAAATCGAACCCGCATCCGCTACTACTGGCAACTCTCACCATCCCGAGTGAAGCAGCTCTCCCAGAGATTCTTCTTAAATATGTTATCTTTCACCCTAAACCTATAACCTCTAGTTGTAGTCTCACCCAGCCTCAGTAGGAAAAGCCTGCTTGCCTCTCTATTACCTCATGATTTTGTACACCTCTATCAAATCTCCCCACATTCTCTTACACTCTAGGAAATAAAACCCTAACCTATTCAACCTCTTCCTATAACTCAAATCTTCAAGTCCTGACAACATCCTTATATATGTTCTCTGTACTCTTTTTATTGACATCTTTCCTGTAGGTAGGCAACTAGAAATGCACACAATACTCCAAGTTAGGCCTCACCAATGTCTTACACAACTTTAACACAAGATCCCAACTCCTGTGCTCAAGACTGATTCTTTACGACCCTATCTACCTGTGAAGCAACTTTCAATGAATTATGGATCTATATTCCCAGATCCTTGTTCTACCTCACTACTCAATGCCCTACCATTCACTGAACAAGTCCTACACTAGTTTGTCCTCCCAAAGTGCAACATCACACACTTGTCTGCATTGAATTCCATCTGCCATTTTTTAGCCCAATTTTCCAGCTGGTCCAAATCCCACAAGCTTTGATTGACTTCCTCACTGTGGAATGCAATATCAAATCCAGAAGGCTGCAAAGTGCTCAGGCAAACGAGGTGCAGTTGCTCAAACCCTATGACAACACAGGAGGCCATAGAATAAATGGTGAGAATGCAATGGAGAATTCAAGTGGCAGGGAAAGGAAAGCCCAGGGTCACCCCAGCAGGTTTTTTTGTGCTTGGTTTCTCCACTGTTGATGAGTACTCATGAACATTGAATGCAATACACTGCAATGGAACCCAAATGAATTACTGCTTCAGTTGGGAAGACTGTTTAGACCCCTAAACGGTGAGAAGTGAAGAAGTGAAAGGAGGAGTTTGGTACCAACTGTGGTAGCAAGGGCACGTTCTGTAAGAAAGGGTGGGAATGTTAAGAGCACGAAAACGTGCGTAAAAAGGGCCTGAAGGATCATTGGGGGCCTGAGTCACCCCAACCACAAACTGTTCCAGCTGCTACCATCCAGGAAACGGTATCGCAGCATTAAAGCCAGAACCAACAAACTCCAGGACAGCTTCATCCACCAGGCTATCAGACTGATTAATTCACGCTGATACAATTGTATTTCTAAGCTGTATTGACTGATCTGTTGTATACCCTACTGTACATACTATTTATTACAAATTACTATAATTTGCAATTTGCACATTCAGACGGAGATGTAACACAAATATTTTTACTCACGTATGTGAAGGATGGAAAACATAAAGTCAATTCAATTCAATGAACTGAGTACATGAACTGATTTTCATATAACCACTGACCCGGCCAATTTGGAGGCGTTTTAAAAAAAATATTTTGTTCGTGAAATGTGAGCATTGCTGGCAATGCTGGCATTGATTATCCATCCCTGACCCGAGGCAGTGAAGAATCAATCACATTGTGACTCCGGCATCAACAATGTAGTTGATTCTTCACTTGAGCCCAGAGTCAAAGGCCAGAATGAGTAATGACAACAGGTTTTCTGCCTTTAAGTGAACCAGATTGAATTTTAAAACATTCTGGTAGATGTGTAGTTATTTTTACTACCAGTTTAAAAACATCTAGATTTATTGAATCACTTATATTTAAATTCCCCAACTCCCACAGCAAGATCTCAACCCGTTCATGTTTTTGGCTAACAGTTTAGAATGTTGGCTGTTCGCCTAGGAACTTAATCACAACGTATTCGTACCAAGTATTAACAGCTATCAGTCAACCAATTTTAGTATTATTAAAACAAATTAGCTAGTCCTTGTCACATAGCTATTGGTGGGCATTTAATGAGCACAGATTGACTGCTGTATTTCTTCTATTACATCAGTGGCTACACTTCAAAATTGCTCTCTGGGTTGTAAAATGGATTGGAATACTCTAAATGGAATGAAATGGAAGTTATTTTTCTTAGAAGCTAGGAAGGGAATGGTAAAGAATTGGAAGAACTTTCCTGATCTTCCTTGAATAACGTAGAATACTTTCTCTGGCGCTGCTGCACTTCCCGCATATTCGGATTCCAATCTGGCTAATGAGTGCTGTGCACCCAAGGCAGCCAATGCAGATTAGTGTCCTAAGCCAGGACACAAGAACATCATTTAAACTGAGACATAAATGGATTTTAAGGAATTTTACACCTCTAGATGACATGTTAACATATTAGCTGTTATGACATTTCAGGCCATGACACGATTTCCACAGCTACAAACTTTGTAACATCATTACCCAAAATTTGGCTGCACTGCTGCTGGCAGGTCTTGGTGAACAGATTTACCTGCATAATACAGTTTATTTTTAAATGTTGTAACATGAAGAGCCTTGGAATACTTGCCAGATTTATAGAGATGTCTTCCTTCCCCTGCCCCCAAGGCTATTCTTTATAAAAAGATGTGGAATCTTTACTATGATTTGGAAAAATGTCAATTAAACAGATCCATATTTTCTTCCCTCCTAGCTAGACTTACTATTTTGACTAATGAAACGGTATTTCTTGAGATGACTGGCATTGTCACAGTCCAGATAAACAAAAGATTTACTTCAACATTCATAATCTCTTCCAAATGAAACAAACCAACATGATAATTTAATATTTGGGTTCAAGTACATTACTAGCTACCCTCAACTTTCACTTTTTCCAACACATCCCAAGCACTTCTTCACACAATACTAAAAGCAGTCCTTATCTGATTGGCCAGCTTCCAAATGCTATTGTGGAAACAACATCTCGCTAACAGGAAGGGGAAGTCGCGCAAAGCCATGTATATCAAAGGAAGTGGATGGAAAAACAAAAGCATTGAGCTCTGGACCATTTTCATCCTGCCTGATTGTTATCTCTCCCACAAATACAAATGCAGCTAAACTCACACTATGTCACAGATAAACACACAGCTGAGTAATATGCCATTGCTGCATCACAGACCTTTAGGAGATCAATTCTAAACTCACTACAAAGCATGCATGACATCTACAGCTTGACTGAGCATAAACAACATTCTGGGAAGTTTCAGTCTTTATTGTTGATTAAGTTCAGCAAATGCACCATAAATACTCATGGGAAGCTGCTTGAGCAGTCAGCTCTCAATGTCTGCAGATAGTAAGAACAGTATAAAAATGTGACACTATAGTTTTATTGCTTTAATAAACTTTGCAACCCCTCTCAAATCTGGCAAGGTTCCAAGCACGATCCCTCAAGAGGTGAAAATATCTCTATAACACAGCCAAAAGCAGCCATACCATCTGATTTTCTGACTTCAGTTTGACTGACTGATCCTACAACAGCTGGAAATGCAACTGGGCATCAATTTGGCAAGCACACTGCAAAAAGAAAGAGTTGCTAGTCTTTCAGTGTAAATAATAATAAGAAGGTAGCCTTTAGGTCTGGAGATAGACAAATACTGAGGAGAGTACAGGGTGAACTGAGGGTAAAGCTGAGGGAGTACAAAGACTCCTACAAGAGGAAGCTGGAGTACAAGCTCCAGCAGAATAGCATAAGGGGCCTGTGGTCGGGCATGAAGCAGATCACTGGCTTCAAGGTGAAGGAAAGGAAGATCAAGGGGTGCCTGGATAGGGCCTACAAATTGAACTTGTTTTTCAATAGGTTCAGCAATGGACCTCCTGCTGCCCCTCCTCCATTTGCCCAGATCACACACCCTCGCTGCCCCCAAAGCCTTCCCCCTTCATCCCTCCTCTCCTCTGGTGTGCTTGTGTTCCAAACTTCCCAACTTTGGAGTATCCTGCCTCCACGGGGATGACCACCCTACCTCACCTGAGTGTGACAGCAGGTCAGGTGAAGAGACAGCTCGAGAGACTACATCAAGGCAAGGCTGCTGGACCGGATGGTATCAGCCCAGGGTACTGAAGGCCTGTGCGAGCCAGCTGTCTGGTATTTTACAGCACCTTTACAATCTGAGACTAAGTCAGAAAAAGATACCTTTGCTATGGAAGACTTCCTGCTTGGTCCTGTACCCGAGAAGCAATCCCATCTGAACTTAATGACTACAGACCAACTGCCCTCACATCTCATGAGGGAGGTGCTGGAAAGGCTGGTCCTTGATTTATCTTAGACCACAGGTTAGATCTTTGATGAACCCCCTACAGTTTCCCTACCAGCCTCATGTGGGAGTGGATGATGCCATTATCTACCCGTTGACGCTGGTGGCATTGTGAGAATCACATTTTTTGATTTCTCTAGTGCCTTCAATACAATCCAGCCACTTTTTCTGAGCGAGAAGCTGCAAAGGATGGGTGTAGAAAAATTCACCATCTCCTGCATTACTGACTACCTGACAGACAGATCCCAGTTTGTACAGCTGGGTAGTTCTCTGTTTGAGATTGTGGTGAATGGCACTGGAGTGCCACAAGGGACTGTCTTGTCTCTGTTCACGCTGACTTTCAATACAAATCTGAGTCTTGCCACTTGCAGAAGTTCTCTGATGACTCTTTGGTGGTTGGGTGTATCAGAGATGGGCAGGAGTCAGAGCACAGACTCTGATTTTGGACAAGTTCGTGGAGTGGTGCGAGAGGAATCACCTGCTCCTGAATGTGACCAAAATCAGGGAGATAGTGATTGATTTTAAGAGGAGAGGACCGTGAGTCCTCTAAACTAAAGTGGGCTGTCTAACCACTCCTCATAAGACAATGCAACCATTCTCGGTGGCAGTTTAATGTTTCCTGAACTGCTTCCAAAGTATTAATACACTTTCTTAAATAAGCAGAACAATTCTGTACAAATCTGCAGATCTAGTCTCAACAATACTCTAGCCAACTGAAGCACAACTTCTTTAACTTTGTTTATTGAAAAGGGAATTGAACAATATCTGTTACTGTACCCAACTGCTTGCTATATCTACATATTAGACTTTTATGACTCATGCGCTGAACACCCCAATACCCCTACATCTCATTTCTGCAATGTTACACCATTATATAACAAAGTTCAAAGTGCATTTATTATCAAAGTATGTACACAGTATACAACCCTGAGATTAATCTCCTTGCAGGCAGCCACATAACAAAGAAACACAAAAGAACCCATTTAAAAAAAAGACCAGAGAGGAAAAAAAAACAAACCATGCAAGCAATAAACATAAGCAAATAGTATTTTGAACTGAAGTCCACAAAGCCAGTCTGTCCACAGACCCTTAGTTCAGCGCAGACCTGAATAAACCTTGCGGAGCAGCGAGCTGAACCGGCCCATTCCTCACTCAGAAGTGGCTGGATTGTATTGAAGGCACTAGAGAAATCAAAAAATGTGATTCTCACAATGCCACCAGCATCATCCAGGTGGCTGTGGGCTCTAGATTCTTCTTGAGAGAATCTAGAACTCGGATGTCACTGTTCAAAAATAAGGAGCCACCCATCTAAAACAGGTAGCTGTCTCTGTGCCCCAACCCCCCACTTGAGTCAGGTCTTTGGAACTCTCTTCCACAGAAGGCAGTGGAAGCAAAGCCTTTGAATATTTTAAGGTAGAGGTTGATACATTCTTGACAAAGCCACAGGATCTGAACTTGATACATGATAGAAAATGGGAGGATACTTTTATCTAACACTTGATGCTGATCAATAGGTTGTGCAACATTTACTCACTGAACTTTTAAGATGGTGTTCAGGTGAACAGTGGGACCAAGCAAAATTAGACACGAGAGTTCTGAGTACTGAAGACACTTCTGGTTTCAGATGGCACTTCTGAAGGTGAATGACAGCTTACTGGTAGTTCAAAAGGCAAGAAATTTGACAAAAAAATAACACTTTTATTGAAGCAAACTGTAATAAACTATCACCGCAAACAATGAAGAGGCAAGCAAAGGAAAGCAAACTCAAGGGTGTGCTGGTGCATTGAAAAGGGAAAAAAAAAATTGACGCAAATGGAGGTGGATTGAGCGATTCGAAGAGAAGTCATCCAGGCAGAGGAGTTTCAATGCCAGTCCAACTAACTCTGGTGCAAGGTTGGATCGCTCTAAGCGCTGAGCCAATTTGGAGAGACCGTGAACAGCTTCAGGCTGGGCGACAAGACCTAGGCCCAGAGCGAATTGCTAGTTTGCACATTCTAGAACCGGAGCACTTTGCTGTGGTGGGGCACGGGTCCTGATGCAAGGAATGATCTGCTGTTTGTACAATCTAAATGCCAGCCTAGATAGACTAAAAAGGCAGGGTGTTGAGACTGGAGGCAAGAGTCGGGCCAATTTCACTTGCTCTGCCGCGATGTTTACTCCTCTCTCCGTGATGTTGAGGCTGTGAGACTGCCCTGGCTACTATACTTTGTGCCTGTGAGGCTTCACAGTGATTTGCCCCACTAATATGATGAAGTTTGGGCCTACTCGGGATGCTCTGGGGATTTGGATCTAAAGACCCGATTTGGTTCGGAAAGCCGTGCTTTTGGGTTCCTTGCTTTGTAAGCAGACAAATCTCAAGATTGTATCCTTTATACATTCTTTGATAATAAATGTACTTTGAATCTTTGAAATGTATATTAACTTTCATTTTTTTGGCTTCCAAATATTTTCAAATTAATAACCCTTGACTGTTCATAGAAACTAAAACTGACATTAAGTTGGCAAAAGTAGAATTGACAAAAGGACTACAACTATGCAAGGCAGCACCCACCTTCTGAAGGGCATTTAGTGATGTGTAGTAGCTAACAATCTCACGCAAGTTATAAATGTCAATTAAAAAACTGGAAATGCTGGAGTACTACTGGGACAATTAGTCCAGGACCTAGGCTTTGAGCAGAGATAGTTGTGAGACCAGGTACAACAACTAGCCTGATACCCGTGGGTTACAGACAAAAAAAATCTGTCTAGCTCTTTATTATGATCTAGTTGGACAATCTGGAACATGATCAGTACAGTTTGCTTGGGGGGAGGGGGGCACAAAAGGAAGAGTGAGATGTGATAAAAAGCATGGGGGGGGAAGAGAGAGGGTGGGGAGGGGAGAGAGAGGGAGAGAGAGAGAGAGAGAGAGAGAGAGAGAGAGAGAGAGAGAGAGAGAGACAGACAGACAGACAGAGACAGACACACACACACACTGGGATCAGGCTAACCCTAACATGAAGTTATTAAAAGTGTACAGCCTCTTTCAGTGGAAGTTTTCCTGCCAGAATCAAAAGATCATGGGTTCAAACCCATTCCAGAACAGAAAAACTGGGCTAAAATTTCTGAACTATGCTGAAGTCTTACAACAAAAACTTCTGCCTCACTGTTCATATTCAATCTCCAAAGATCTGCATATATTCAACGCACACCCTTTTGTTGTTTGGTTTTGAGACTTTTTAAACTATCACCTTTTTCTACATCTAAAGTCATTTTATTTGAACACAAGTCAAAGTACAGGCTATGCAAATTTCCACACACACATCCATTTTACACAGTGATCACAAATAACTAAAGCCTTATTTCAGTGTGCAATCTAGAATTAGGTGTTCAAACACCTTTTGTAATTTGCAACTTGACAGCAAACCAAGACAGTCCAGAGTAGAACCTTGCTTTCCACCTTAGAGGAAACCACAGTGGTACAAGGGCAGTCTTTGAACAAGGTTGTCTTTCTTGGACCAGTTCAGAATCAGACAGAGGCACGGCATGACATTTAAAAAAAATAATCAGCCATACAAATCCTTTGATTGTATTTTCAGAAACTCTATTCAAAGCAGACACAGAGTCTGAGATTTGGTTCTGAACATTCCCAGGTGTTCATGCCGCAGAGTAGTTTGCCTGGTTCAAAAACCAAACCTCTGAAAGAATTCCATCAATATGGCCCTACTAGGGCATAAGCTACAAATTTAAACTTCTAAAATATTCCAAAAGTGCTAAAACTGAAATGTTAGAACTTATTTCAAAACTCAAAAGTTTTAATAACAACCTTCTAACTTAGTCATGCTTAAACAAAACAGAATCGGGATCCCTATATCCCACAGCAGCTTTGCTTAACTTTGGAAAAGAATCTCCAGGTTATTAAATAAACAGATCCAATGCAAATCAAGGAACATTTCAATAAATAGTTACAAAGTCTTACTACTGCTTCCCCCCCACCCCCCAAGACATATTTTAATAGGCTTTCAAATTAGCGAAACCAAGTACTCACTAACAGAGAGATGCCTGCCACGAGATTCTGGTGGCTGGTAGATGGTGCTGAGAATGTCTCCGACAGACTGAGAGGCCTTAATACGGACCTGTTTGGTAACAGCTGGAGGCGCATGTGATGTCTAAAATTTGGAAAAAACAAATTAGACATGCACGTAATGTTTTTGAATTCATTGTTCATTACCCTATCTATAATAAATTTCAAAGTTCAAAGTAAATTTTATTATCAAAGTACACTTACAGTATATCACCATATACAACCCTGAGGTTCATTTTCCTGTGGTCACACTCAGCAAATCCAGAGACTAGTAACTATAACAGGGTCAATAAATGATCAACCAGAGTACAGAAGACAACAAACTGTACAAATGCCAATATAAATAAATAGCAATAAATAACAAGATCAGATAATGAGTCCTTAAAGTGAGATCATTGGTTGTGGGAAACATCTCAATGATGGGGTAAGTGTTATCCCCTTGTATTCAAGAGCCTGGTGGTTAAAGGGTAGCAACTGTTCTTGAACCTGGTGGTATGAGTCCCAAGACTCTTGTACCTTCTATGGCAATAACGAGAAGACAGCATGGCTTGAGAGGTCGGGATCTCTGATGATGGATGCCGTAACCCTTAACACTTTAAATGCACTTCTCAAGATTCACTCATTAGTCCCGATTTAGTTATTTGCATGACATCGACACTGCACTTTACGAATGAAAACAAAAGCTGATACTAAACCTCCAACATGAGAGAAAATGAGGATCAACTGTGAGGAAAAACTGCAAATTCATTTGTTAACTTGTTTTTATTCCACAAATTAAAAAAAACAACTTAATATATTACTGAAAAGATGTTTAGTCAGCAGATGTTGGCAGATGTGCAGGGGCTTACACAGACGGCCAACAAAACTTAAAGGGAAGCTTAAAATAAAAAGCACACCGTAGTGTCCCAATAAATTTCTGTGCTGAACAGGAAACGGCAGCTCACAGAAAAACAGTGATTTCTGTGAAAACCTGCCATGTGTTTCTACATTACTCATAACACAAGGAAAAAACAGCCAGCAATCTGAAACAAAAAACCCTCTCACATCTGGCATTGACTAACCTGAGAATTCTGCAAAAGAACAAACAAGATCAAGCAATAAACTCTTGACCACCGGCTTACAAAAACGAATCTCATTTTGTTAGAAAGGTAAACATTGACTGTGGTCTGATGAACTCCAGTGGAAATACAAACATCTGCTGTAAAAAGCCTTCAGAGATATTACCATATGTAATACTTAGCAATACTGCATTTTGTTAAGAGGGGTTTAATTCCTGAGGGCTTTTTTGTAGTACTAATAGCTATTGGATCATAGCATAAATTCAGTCCATTTTCTATCAGGACCCTCAGCAGGGAGGAGTAGGGCAAGAGGGAAAATACCACATAGAATGCTTTCTTACCGTCCATACTAACCTCTCGTACAGATCACTCAGCCCAACTGTTCTGTGGAGTGCATACACTCTAAAGCTTACTACAAAACTATTTTACCTCATATCAATATAACCTTTCTCCTTTAAATATCTTCCTCTTATACAAGGGGTGATTGATAAGTTCGTGGCCTAAGGTAGAAGAAGTCAATTTTAGAAAACCTAGCAACACACATAAAAATTGCTGGTGAACGCAGCAGGCCAGGCTGCATCTCTAGAAAGAGGTCCAGTCGACGTTTTGGGCCGAGACCCTTCATCAGGACTAACTGAAAGAAGAGATAGTAAGAGATTTGAAAGTTGGAGGGGGAGGGGGAGATTCAAAATGATAGGAGAAGACAGGAGGGGGAGGGATGGAGCCAAGAGCTGGACAGGTGATTGGCAAAAGGGATATGAGAGGACTATGAGACAGGAGGCCTAGGGAGAAAGAAAAGGGGGAGGGGGGGAAGCCCAGAGGATGGACAAGCAGTATAGTCAGAGGGACAGAGGGAGAAAAAGGAGAGAGAGAGAAAGAATGTGTATATATAAATAACAGATGGGATACGAGGGGGAGGAGGGGCATTAACGGAAGTTAGAGAAGTCAATGTTCATGCCATCAGGTTGGAGGCTACCCAGACGGAATATAAGGTGTTGTTCCTCCAACCTGAGTGTGGCTTCATCTTTACAGTAGAGGAGGCTGTGGATAGACATGTCAGAATGGGAATGGGATGTGGAATTAAAATGTGTGGCCACTGGGAGATCCTGCTTTCTCTGGCGGACAGAGCGTAGATGCTCAGCAAAGCGGTCTCCCAGTCTGCGTCGGGTCTCGCCAATATATAGAAGGCCACATCGGGAGCACCGGATGCAGTATATCACCCCAGCCGACTCACAGGTGAAGTGTCGCCTCACCTGAAAGGACTGTCTGGGGCCCTGAATGGTGGTGAGGGAGGAAGTGTAAGGGCATGTGTAGCACTTGTTCCGCTTACAAGGATAAGAGCAGGGAGCGAGACATTTTGATACCACGTCCCATTCCCATTCTGATATGTCTATCCACGGCCTCCTCTACTGTAAAGATGAAGCCACACTGAGGTTGGAGAAACAACATCTTATATTCCGTCTGGGTAGCCTCCAACCTGATGGCATGAACATTGACTTCTCAAACTTCCGTTCATGCCCCACCTCCCCTTCGTACCCCATCCGTTATTTATATATATATATATATATATATATATATATATATATTTTTTTCTCTCTCTCTCTCCTTTTTCTCCCTCTGTCCCTCTCACTATACTCCTTGCCCATCTTCTGGGCTCCCCCCCCCTTCTTTCTCCCTATGCCTCCTGTCCCATGATCCTCTCATATCCCTTTTGCCAAACAACTTTCCAACTCTTTGCTCCATCCCCCACCCTCCTGTCTTCTTCTATCATTTCGGATCTCCCCCTCCCCCTCTCAAATCTCTTACTAGCTCTTCTTTCAGTTAGTCCTGACGAAGGGTCTCGGCCTGAAACGTCGACTGTACCTCTTCCTATAGACGCTGCCTGGCCTGCTGCGTTCACCAGCAACTTTGATGTGTGTTGCTTGAAATTCCAGCATCTGCAGATTTCCTCGTGTTTGCGTTTAGAAAACCTAGCACATTTATTTTTCAACATAGTCCCCTCCTACATTTACACACTTAGTCCAGCAGTCGTGGAGCATATGGATCCCTTCTTTGTAGAAGTCGGCGACTTGGACCTCCAGAAAGTGGTCCACAGCAGGGGTGATTGATAAGTTCGTGGCCTAAGGTAGAAGGACAAGAACTATACAGCTCTTGTTACATGCATGTACAGTTCAACTCTTTGAGCGATTATGCAGAAAGTTTGAAGGTAATAATTCATCTCCTTCTACCTTAGGCCACGAACTTATCAGTCACCCCTGCTGTGGACCACTTTCCGAAGGTCCAAGACGCCGACTTCTACAAAGAAGGGATCCGTATGCTCCACGACCGTTGGACTAAGTGTGTAAATGTAGGAAAGATAAGTGTGCTAGGTTTTCTAAAATTGACTCCTTCTACCTTAGGCCACAAACTTATCAATCACCCCTCATATCTTGTGATAAGCCCAATTTCACCACCATTCTGTGTGCAGTTCTTCCTGAAATCCTTGCTGAGTCTTAGAGATATTATATTTATGATACTTTCTCAGCAACAGGCAGAGAAATCATTGGGCCAAGGGAAATATGCTTAATGCAAATGAACTTTGGAGGACTTGGGTGAGGTAGAGACTGCCACTTAGAAGATACTTTGATGGAAAAGTTTACAAGATAATTGCCAAAACAGTGGGAACAAGGAGAATTTAAAATTAATACAATGATTTGTTATGCTTTGGAAAGTGCAGTTCAAGTGAGCTAATTGTGATGTTTCTTCAAAGAGCTAGGACAGGCATAACGTGTCAGCTCAGCATTAAATTAGCACTGGTTGCTAGCTACAAGGGCAACTGTTAATCAAACAGGTTGTTCACTCTGAAGATTGCTCAATGCCTTATTTTACATCAACCTAAAAGGCAGGCACATGCAGCTGAGCACTCATCTTTAATACAACTTGCACTGGAGAGGACCTCATTACATTATGTGAACTTTTATAGGCAGCCACTGAGACGATGGACAAACTGGTAAATACAATCTGCCATTCAGGAATCACTGGTGGAAACAGATCTCCCATGTTCAGTTACACAATAACAAGTCGGGTGGCAACAGGCTAAATGATACAACATATGGAACAACTTGTTTGCAAATTCAGTTAAAACCTGGATTTATTGGATCATTGAAATGCTATCAGGTTATTACAGATTTGTCATCCTTCATTGAAGAAGTTTTCTTAGTGGAAGGAAGGAACATACTACTTAAGGCTTGCGCAAGAAAATACTGTACATATGCATTTGCCTGGGAGCACATGTGTAACTGCACAGAAACACATGGAGGATAAAAAATGGCCATTAATGAAGACAGAAGCAAATGGTAAAAGGGGAAACTAGACGATTTGCTACCATTTGAATAAACCATCGACATTTTGGCTCTGTGCTTGCTGACTGACATTTGGTACTGGACCAGCAAAGGCTCAGTTCAGAAGTTCACATCCTTAACTCATTCCATGCTGAATCTTTCCCAACTTGATCACTTTTGTACTGGACCAAAATGAGGAACATAAAGGAGGTATTTCCATATTAGGATTGTGTACAACCTGGAGAGGATTCTGCAGGAGTTGAAGTTCCCATGCACTCCAAATATTTCAACCTTTTGTGCACACTGATCTATCCCATTTGGCACTTCCACTTTCTTAAACTCAATGGCCTAGAATTTTGTCCCCACTTCCTAAGTCACTAAAACTACCTGAAACTACAGTTTGAGACAGTTGTTCCAATATCTGCACAGTTTGGCATTGAATTCTGCCTGAAAGCATGTTTGTGCCTTTGGACATATTGCCACATTAAGGGAACTTTATGCAAGGTGTTGCTATCCAAATCTAAACTCGCATTAAAAAAATGCCTACTTAAATGTGTTTTGGAAGGCTCATGATTTTTAAACTTATTGACCAGTAAAAATCCATGTATGCATCAATAATGTTGGAGATTTGGAGGAACAAAAAAAAACTGGAAGTCTAATCATTGCCAGTTAATGATAGAGCAACCTGACTCAGTTACATCACTACCTACCAAGTTGGTTGAGTATTATTAACCTTCAGCAGGAAATGACAGATTTGACACGAGGGAAGTGCCTCCTTGAGGCTCTATAAGGCACTCGTGAGACCACACATAAGAGTATTGTGTGCAGTTTTGGGCTCCTTATTTTAGAAAGGATATACTGACATTGGAGAGGGTTCAGAGAAGATTCACAATAATGATTCCAGGGATGAAAGGGTTAACATATGAGGAACATCTGGTAGCTCTTGAGCTGTATTTCCTGGTGTTCAGGAGAATGGGGGGGGGGGCGGTCTCATAGAAACATTCTGAATATTAAAGGGCCTGAACAGATTAGATATGGCAAAGTTATTTTCCATGGTAGGGGAGTCCAGGACAAGAGGGCACGACTTCAGGATTGAAGGATGTCCTTTTAGAACTGGGATGCGTTGAAATTACTTTAGTCAGAAGGTGGTAAATCTGGGGACTTTGTTGCCACGGGCGGCAGTAGAGGCCAAGTCATTGGGTGCATTTAAGGCAGAGATAGATAGGTTCTTGATTAGCCAGGGCATCAAAGGGTATGGGGTGAGTGCAGGGGAGTGGGGATGACTGGAAGAATTAGATCAGCCCATGATTGAATGGTGGAGCAGGATCAATGGACTGAATGGCCTACTTCTGCTCCTATATCTTATGGTCTTAATCTTTTTGTTATTGACCAATGCATCAATGTTCTCTTTTGTCAGATGACCACTACGCAACACTTTTGGAGACAAAATGTCACCTTCACCTTTGACGATTCCCATGGGATGTGCAACGGGGCAGAGTAGCCTAAAACTGGGCATTTTTGAAACAAATGAGCCATCAAATGTGACACAACTGTATTCATTCAAAACTTGACGGGAAAACACAGAAATCAACTGATTCAATAAGCAGTGTAGAACAGCGCACAAGAAGTAGCGTCAACATAACCTGAATACAAAGTTACAGCAATAAACTTGGGCTAGTCAATCAAAACTGCTAAAGACCTGACTACTAACAGAACAAGTCAAACTCTAGATTGTCACGTGCAATCAGAAGTCACAGTACACAAATGAGCAACAGGGTGAGAAGGCTCCACGGATATTGTCGATTTTAGTGAGGAGTATCCTACCGTGCGATTTCACATGGAACTAGGACAGATGGTTGATCTCACCCTCCCATCCCAGTCACAGGAACCAGTCAACAGAAAAATTTACTCTGGATGGTATCAAGAATCTGATGAATAAACTTAATGGTTAAATGCTATTGGACCCAGAGTACATACTAGCTGTAGTGCCAATGATTTATGTTCCTTGACTATCTGCAACTATAACCAAGTCATTCAAAAATGCTTGCAATAATAGCATGTCTAGTTGTGTAAAAATCCACTATGCATGACCTACCCACAAAGGAGTGGGTTAAATCCAATCCTGAAAGTTGCTACCCAGGAATCTACTTCGTCACTTATCAAAAGTCTACTCATCATTGTGCAGTTTGGGTTCTCCCAAGAATACTCAGCTCCTTGGCTTCCGACTGAATTAACGTAAGATCATAAGATATGGGAGCAGAATTAGGCCATTTGGCCCATCAAGTCTGCTCTGTCATTTCATCATGGCTAGATCCATTTTCCCTCTCAGGCCCAATCTCCTGCCTTCTCCCCGTATCCCTTAACACCTGACTAATCAAGAACCTATCGACCTCTGCCTTAAATACACCCAATGACATGGCCCTGTTACGTACCCCGTAACTGGGTTGCCAAGCCAGCAGAAATGGATCACTCAGTTGGAGTCTGGATTACTAGAACTAAGAAAGTTTTATTAAAGAAACAAGCAACACAGTACTCTACTCAAAAGGATAATGAATGCAACAGTTCAGCAATGTTAAACATACATGTACACAGAATTCAGATAACAGGATCAATCAAGCTCTATCATTGTCTAGGGGTAAATGACCAGTTTCAAAGTGACGCAAAGTTCAGTTCAATTTAGTTCAGTTCAGTTCACAGTAATCGCTGCCGTGGGAGATGGACAGTGGGGGGGAAGGAGAGAGAGAGCAAAAACAAATGAATAGTCAAACAGCTTCCAGACACAGACCTTCGCAGTCAGCTTTCAGGCGAGCCCTTTGTGATGTCATCTGAGGTCACCGACCGTGACCCCTCCGTTTCCAGACACGATCGTTTCCCTGCGCTGAACCTGGCACCCAGGCAAGGGTGGACACACCCCAGGCTCCCGCCGATCATACCTTTCCACCCTGTGCGTTTATGGCCCGGTACTTCCCACCGACTTGTGAGAGACGCACCGCTTCCAGGGTCTTGTTCCCTCGGGCGTCGTGTGTGTGTCCCACCTTAGCGAACCTGTCCCTTTTTATCCCCCTGCTGGGGTATCGCCTGTCCATCACTTCAAACAGTTCAGGGTTCAAAGGGGGAGCCGATCTTGACAGCTCTCTCCTTCTGTTACTCTCTCTCCCATCCTTTCATTACACATCTCCAAATGCTGCTCCATTGTTTTCCTTATCTCTCTCTCACCTGAAGACAGGTGGCAGACCAACTGCTGATCCCACTGGTGCTAGCACAGGACAGCTACATCTTAATCTATGTGTATTCTTGTCACAGCCCCCACAGGCACCTGTGGCAATGAATTCCAGATTCACCACTCTCTGGCTAAAGAAATTCCTCCTCATCACTGTTCTAAAAGGACACTCCTCTACTCTGAGGCAGTGCCCTCTGCTCTTGGACTCCCCCACCATAGGAAACATCCTCTCCACATCCACTCTACTGAGGCCTTTCAACATTGGAGAGGTTTCAATTAGGTCACTCCTCATTCTTCTGAATTCCAGTGAATATAGGCCCAGAGCCAAACACTCCATATGATAAGCCATTCAATCCTTTTCGTGAAAGTCCTCTGAGCCTCCATTACTCCAAACATGAAGATATAAATCTACAAGTCCTCACCAAATCAACATGTACAGATTCACATGGTTTGATCAACACTGCTACTCGTGATTATCACACAATGATTGGAGCTAAAATTTCATCTTCGTGAAAAGGACAGCTTTTCTGACCTGTCTTTGGCTGCCAACTACGTCAAAACTGGTCAGATCTGACACATATCTGTGACATTAAGATGTGCTGAACATTCTCAGTAACTTTCGTTTTTTTTATTTCCAGATTTCCAGCAGCTATAGTTTTTTAAAAAAACTTTATATTTCGACTATACCAAAGAAATGCAATTCAGATCTGGCCGCACTTCTTGCCAAACTGACCCAGCATGTTAAAATTCTAGCACATATCAGCAATGTGGAAATTTGGTGAGGTTATGTACACATAATGGCAATCCAATCCAGTTAATTAGCACCTAATTAGCATGCTATTAATCAGCAAAATAAATGAAGATGTCAGCAACAGGGCTATTAGGTGCATTTGTTCATTAGTAATATGCTAATCAACAGAACTACTTAGTTCCAGATTTCACCTCAGTCTTGGCTGAAATGAAGACTAAAGAGATGAATTCTAAGGGAAAGTGAGAGTGACCATCTTTGACATCATTCACCCAACAACCAAGTTAATGGGCATCGATGAGATCATACCATGCACAAAACAAAAAATGACTGTTTTTTAAGATTAATCCAGCTCATTATGTGCAGGAGATCTCCAGAACAGAGTCCTGGGCACAATCAACTGCTTCAGAGACCTTCCTTGCACTATAACATTGGAAATGGGGATGTTCACACATGATTGCAAAGCATTCAGTTTCAATTTGAACTCCTTAGCAAATGATGTTCCTCACACCTGCATAAAGAAACCTCAAAGCAAGTTGGGCAAGTAATATTCATTCCACAAAAGTTCCAGCCAATAACCACATGCAAGAAGTCTAACCACCTATCCTCAATATTCAATGGCATTTCCTTTGCTGTATTCCCCACCATAAACTTGGGATGGCTATGAGCAAAACTTAATGGAACCTTTGACAGCAACTTTTATCTGCATAGCTTTGATTATCTAGATGAGGAAAGGCAGTAGACATGGTAGAATACCCAAAAAAAAAAAAATCAGCATGATGCATATAATCCTAACTCTAAAATTTTCTTTACTTCAGAAGAAATAGGAGGAAATCATTTGGCCCATTGTCCTTGCTTAGTCATTCAATTAGATTATGATTCAGCACCATTTTCCACTACTAAATCCACCTTCCTTGATTCCTTTATATCTAATCGTCTATCAACTTCTGTCTTGAATACATTTTTTAAAAATTAATTTACTTATTTAGAGATACAGCGTGGAACAGACCCTTCTGACCCAACCAGCCGTGCTGCCCAGCAACCCACCTATTTAACCCTAGCCTAATCACGGGACAATTTACAATGACCTATAAACCAGTACGTCTTTGAGCTGTGGGAGGAAACTAGGGCACCTGGAGGAAACCCATGCGGAGGACGTTGGAATTGAACTCCAACAACCCGAGTTATAATAGCGTCGCACTAACTGCAATGCTACCGTGGAACTCCAAACCACAGATATTTTCAAAAAGCTTCTCTTATCACCACTTCAGGAGTTTGAAGATTTACTTCTCTGTGAAGTTGCTTTCTTAGTGTGGACCCACAAAATAGTTCTATTTTGTACCAGTGAAGCATCTCATTTCAGCCTGTTTTCAGAGAGTATACTGTCCCCATCATCAAGGGGCTTTGTTTTTTCTGAGAGCTAGGTTCAAAAGAATCCTTGATGTTATCCACAACAATACTCTCAGTCAGAGACCCTACAGCTCTCTTGGGTAGAGAATTCCAATGAATTAATACCCTCAAGGCAAAGAAATTATCATCGAGTCACACACAAGCAACTATTTCAAACCATGTAATTTTGGAGCTATGTGCTGATAATTTTTTTTTAAATTCTGAATTATATTCTCCAGAATGAGATTTTATAATGCATTACTTGAAATATAAACCACACGACAGTGTGCTGGGAGCTTAAGTGAGAAAGCTACGTATCATGTTCATTACTCTGCAGACAATTTTTTCGGTCTTGACTTTGAATTAGATAGCTGCACAGTGTTTCCTTTGTAAGGAGGAAAGGCAAGGCTGGCAAAGGAATAAATACACTAGCTTTCTTTTGGTTCTTTCAGAACCTGCAAGTGGAGCACATCCAATGTAAAGATAAATTCCACAAACAGTCAGGGCAGAAGAAAAGGGACCAGTTTGTGCTACTACTGGGTTACTTTGAATGACAGGCTGAAGCATGTCCATAATAAGAGGAATTCTGAACTTGGAAAGTTCAGGAACAAAATAAACCCTGACAAGCAAGATGGACAGTGATCGGGAAAAAAGGGTGGTCTCATCAACAGCACTACTTTGCTGGTGCTCACCTAATGGTGATGGCATCTATAGGTAATTACCATATCAAAGCGCAGTATTCTTCCACACACTCCACACAAGGGGCCTAATAGCAAAAGGTGAAACCTAGCTTGCACCTCCGTGCTTTTGCTTGACTGCTTCTGTGTTGATGGGTTTAAGGTTAGAAGAGAATACTCTAAGCAGAGTCTCAACTCTGAAAAAGTTCCCACTCTTCCCCCCAACCCTGCCAAACGGGCTGCTCAACCAGAGTTCTCCAGAAGTTTGATTTTCACCATTCCATCTAGAGCAGGGGCTCCCAACCATTTTTATGCCATGGACCAATACCATTAAGCAAGGGATCCACGGACCCTAGGTTGGGAACCCTTGATCCCTCTCCAGCCATGATGCAGAGCAAAGGGTTAAAAACTGCGTGATATTAAAAAAATTGAACATTGTGTGAAATGCAAGGCTGAAATCTGGATGCACCTGTTGGCTTACTTGGTCAGGATAAGAGCTAATAAAATTATTCAACAAACTGAAGTGTTTTCAAGGGAGTGGGGTAGCTACACGACAAAGGTTCTATCAAGTCACTTTCTTCCTTTCTCTGCTGAGCTCTGCCAATCTCTTATATTCCCCACCTTCACCACTGATGAGGCCTATACGTTGTAAAGTGGACAATCAATAACACTGATGAAAGTTTTCTCAGATGTTAATATTTGAAAACAGAACTCAAATTACTGTGCAATATTTCCACAAGTTTTTCAATTTTTATCAATTTAAGGAACTAGAGTCTGCTAAGATAAACCACTCAGCTTGAAGACTGGAAAGTACGATCACTTACATGGTTTTTCTCCTGAGCTACAAGCAAAATTTTCAGACTCTTCATGCTGAAACTTCGATCAAGCAGGTCAATGGCTTTATCAAGATCATCCTGGCTTCGTAAAGCAATTAGTAACTGGAAGAGGATAGAAAATCAAACTCAATCAGTACAGATACTGTGTGTGGAATTGAAGAAGTCTTATAAAACATTAGTTCAACCACAAGCAGAATATTCTGGGGACCAGAAAAGACGAGATCTTGGAAAAAGCACAAGAGAAATTTACCAAAATGATTTTAGGAATAAAGAACTTTACTCATATGGGGGCGGGGTGGGAATAGAAAAGGCTGGTCTAGAGAATGTTGAGGAGATCTGACAAAAGCTACATACAATCATGAATGAGAGTCAAGGATCATATAATTAAGGCAAGTGTAGAAGTATCAAAAAAAAATGAAGAGATTCTTTCCTGCCCCTCAACAAATTGGTTGGGGTCTGGAATGAACTGTCAGGAGTGGCAGTCAGTCAGATTAAGCTGAGACATGAGGGTGCTAAATAAGGGTCTGAAAAGAACAAAATTTTAGGTCTATGGTGAAAGAGCATGGGAATTTGTGGCATCTGGAATGCTTATACATAGAGTTGGGATAGAATATATGATCTCAGCTATAACCATACTGAGATTCTGAGAAAATGATGCAAATATGCAGCGAACTCCAAATTAAAGAACTGTAGAATCTCTCTGATCTACAGTCTCATTGCCCTCATTTATTCAAAAAAGCATTCGTGGAAGCCTGGATTACATAAACCAGGCACAGTTGGAGACTTGAAACTTGATTTTATCACCCAGCCTTACTGCTTCTCTACAGAAGCAAGTTATCTGTGAATGTAGTAACCAGTGCCATTTACAGCACAGCTCAGGGATTGGCTTTGGCACACGCAATGAGTGTTTCTGGCTTGGAAAGCGAGCTGTTGGCATTTTTTCCTCCCCCCTCATACCTCCCCCCCCAGAGTATCTCGATTTTAAGAATGGAAAAATTAGGCTTTATTTGCACATACTTGAAGAAATAATCTAAATAGGTTAAAAAGTCATGCATTAATTGGGTATGGGATGGTATTTCAGTTAGGAAGGGAAAAGGAACACGGCATAATTCAATTTCTATCCACCAGCTGGATAACTAAGATTTTAATGCACAGGAAATTCAAGGTTAAGAAAACCAAAAAAGGGCAGAAATTGCACAGCAGCTAGACAAATGTATACAAATTTCAATTTATGGAAAAACATATGCAGAGAAAGGCACTTTTATTTCTCTAAAATTCCCTTAAGTGGTAACTGCTGCTCACTTTCACCAGCTATCATCTCAATTCCTTCAAACTTGCCTTTGACAAAAGACCAATCCAAAACATAATGGTTGGCTATATAAGCCTTGCCCACAAAATTCATCTGGAAATCTTTGACAGATGGTAAAACCTGCCTTAAACTTCACACTAGCAATACAAGAGCAGGAGTAAAGTTGAAGGAAATTATGACACGTCCAGGACTTCTTGTTGGCAGGAAGTTCAGGTCTAAAAAACCTGGAGTCATGAATTGTGAGCAGAGATAAAGTCAAGCCTGACATGCTGAAGCAAAGACCAGAACTACGGAAATGTTAAAGAAGAATTATTGAGGAGAGACCAAAGGATGGAGAGGTGAAAGTACAGGAAGCTGCCTGGGGAACTGCAGAAACTGTGCTGGGATACAGAATAATGGGCTGTTAAGGAATCATGAGACAAAGGATGAAGAGGTCGAGGACTGTATGGTGAATAGCCTCAAAAGGCAGTGAAGTTCAGTGCAACTAGGATAGAAGGTGGTTGAAGTCACGTAGAATATAATGGTGGCCAACTTTGTCTAATGCAGACTTTAGGTTATGGGCTACCATTAAACTATATAACAGGGATTCAAAAGGGAGTGTTGTGAAATGATCGTATGGCCAGATTGTCATAATTCACTCAAAAACTTTGGAAACAAAGGAAAATGACAGAGTGAAGGACAGGAATGTGACTTGGAAATATTAAAACACCAAGAACAAGGCTTTTTAAAAAAAAAGGTGGTGAAAAATGGATGGCTGAAACTTACGGGAGAGATAGAGGAGGAGAAAAAGATTACAAGACACAGGAAAGTTGTCTGAGAAGACATATTGGGTACTTCATAGAGACAACTGCTTTCATACAAGCTTGGAGAAATTTCCAGAAAGTGGACTCCAATGAAATGAATGAGAAGACAAAGGCATTAGAAGTTCACCTATGGAAATAGAAAAAAATGTTGAAGAGGTTTGAACATGGGGATTACCTCATTGTTTGTGTAGTTTAAGTCCATTTGTTGTCCAAATACCGTCTTGACTTTCTGGTGCAGTTCCTCATATTTGACTGGCCGGCTGAACTGTATGATTCTGACAATAGGACAAAACAAAAACAATTCAACATTTCAAACTGACCGCTTGAATTTTGGCAATAACAGGTAGCAATAACATCATTACAAGTTCTATGGGGATTAAGTGCACAAGAACACGAATGGTGCCAACTATTAGAAATAGTCTACACTTCCACATTTCATAATATGCTGTTTCTCTAAAACATTTACTAACAGGTATACTGGAACATTAGAAATAGGCGTGAGGGAGTCAGTCCCCCTTGTTTCTGTTCTGCCAGTAGATCATAGCTGATCTTCTAAATCAGTGCCATTTTCCTGCACTAACTTCATATTCCCTTGATTCTTTAAATATTGATACAGCTTGAATATATTCACAGCCCTTTTCCATATAGAATTCCAAATATTTATTGCCCTCTGTACGAACAAATTTTATCTCACCTCTGTCCTGAATAGCCAAATTCTTGAGACTATGAACCCTAGTTCTAGACAATTCAGCCAAGAAAACATCTACCCTAGGAGGGCCCTTAAGAATTTTATATCTTTCAATAAGTGCAACAACTCTCATTCTTTGAAATGCTGAAGGGCATTTTTCCTTATGTGGCAAGCCTACCATTCTGGCAATCAACTCGTTGAATCTTTACTATATTTTTTCTATTCCTTAGGTATGAGAACAGCTCAGATGCCGTTTCACTAGGGCTCCATATAATTGAAAGAAGTCTTTTTATTACCATATGCCAATCACCTTGGAATAAAGGCCAACTTATTGTTTGCCTTCACAATTGTTGTATCTGCAAGTTAACTTCCAGTGAGCCATGTAAAAACACAACCAGGTCCCTCTAAGTACTAACACCTTTCAAAGTCTCAATTTAAAAAAAACTGTGTTACATATTTTCAAAGTGGATGATCTTCTCCCCCCACAACATTACATCCCATTTGTTACCCATCCCCTGAAGGCTCTCTGCATACTCCTCACAGTGTCACACAGTTTTGAAAAAACTCTACTAATTATGAAGGCACAAACACAAGGAAATCTGCAGATGCTGGAATTTCAAGCAACACACATAAAAGTTGCTGGTGAACGTTCACCAGCAACTTTTATGTGTGTTACTAATTATGAAGTTCCTGTTCATCCTTTGTAATAACTCTGCACTGATAATCAAGATGCAAAGCATGACCTTAAAAAGCACAGGTCCCTATGCAAATTACAAAAGCCATTTCTCAACAGAAACAATGAAAAATTTTGTACCATATGCAGTGTATCAGAATAACTGGCAATCAAATGAGGTGAAGAACCTTCAAAGTCAAAACCCTCAATCATTGTATCAAACTATCAAGCATCAATGATACCCTCCTGCCTGTATGTTTTGGAGACATGAACAAAGTACAGTAGGCACCTCAAAGCACTGGAGATAACATTATGTCTGGAAAATCCACTCTTTTCAGCTGGAGATGAGACACTTCAGATGGTGGAATATGGAGAAAAACAAACTGTTGGAGGAACTCAGGAGGTCAGGCAGCATCTATACAGGGAAATGAACAGTTGACTTTTCAGACTGAGACACTTCATCTGGACTGAACCTTTCAGCAATCCAAATGAAGGACCTCAACTCAAAACACTGATTAGCCATTTCCCTCCACAGATGCTGCCCGACTCACTGACTTCTTCCAGAAGTTTGCTTTTTGCTCTGGTCTGCTGACCACATTGTCTGATAAATGATTTCATGTTTCAGAAGTCTGTTATGTAGGGAAGCCGAAATACAGGAAAGAATTTCTACAAGTGTGAACCAGATTACATGTTCTTAGTCACATTTAAAGTATTCAACTGATTGATTGGCGGATGGGGGGGGGGTGGAAAGAGTTGAAAATAAAGCTGAATATGTGCAAAGTAGCCAATTCAGCAGCTTTGAGAAAGGACCTACATTAGGAATTCATTGATCATTAAGCAGCTGGCCAAATTAGAAAAAGGGGAAGTTAGGTTTATGGACAATGCAATGGAAGAGAAAACCCAGTGCTCCCTGCCAGATTCACAATCATTTTGCCTTCTCTCAGTTATACGCTACCTTGGTGATCTTGAGTTTACGGAAAAGCAGAAGAGTCAGGAATCCACTCCTGACTGCCTAAAGCAACTTTCATGCAGCCATTACACTTGCATTTGTGTCCCTTTACTCAGGTACAGTGAGACAGCCACTTGCTGCTGTTATGGATGTGTGATTATTGTGGTACATAATCACAAAATAGTATAAAAATACCAGTGATCCACATGAACCGTCCTAACTTTATCCATCAAACCCTCCAATTACTACAAAAACGTTTGAGCTGATCCTGCACAAAGTGTACATCACTTCTGCAAAGCTTTTTGATTATACTATATTGCCTCACACTTTCCAATTAACTAACATACTTTCTCTTCGGAAAACATAGTATTTTTAAGAACTGCTTCCTGGATTGTGAAGTTTCTTCCAAACAAACATTCCTTACCCAGGAATCAAGAATACTGACAATTAAAGCACAACTTGACCATATCAGGTATCTATCTAGTTGGAGCATATCCACAACTCTAGAAAATGGAATTGCTGTTCCAGCTTCCAACCAGCTCAAGATAGTATAGCAATGGCAAATGTTCTATTCTGGTCCTCCAGGTATTTTTGAGGACCACTACCCATATATTAAAGACCCAGACTTGGATGTATTGATCACTTCAAAGTACTATGGATGCAAGACAGGAAAATGTAATAAAAATTAAGATAATAAATGGCTTCATAAATGGCATACATAGTAGAAACAAAGAATTTAACAGAGAACCAAGTGACTAATATGTTTTAGCAAAATACATTAAAACACAATGTAAATTAAGTGGTATAATTTTCAAATAGATTCAGGAACAGAGGGACCTGGTCACATGCAATATCTTTTTAAATATTGGAAGCCAAGGTAACTATAGGCCATCTGTGGATAACAATGGGTAGTTCTTTTTTAAGTCAATTAAGACCATAAGACATAGGAGCAGAATTAGACTATTCACTGTCCGTTCCACCATTCCATCATGGCTGATATATTATCCCGCTCAACCCCATTCTCCTGCCTTCGCCCCATAACCTTTGACACCCTTACTAATCAAGAACCTATCAACCTAAACTTTAAATATATCCAAAAACTTGACCTCCAGTCATCTGTGACAATGAATTCCACAGATTTATCACCCTCTGGCTAAAGAAATTCCTCATAATCTCTGTTCTAAAGAGATGTCCCTTTATTCTGAGGCTGTGTCCTCTGGTCCTAGACTCCCCCACTATAGGAAACATCAGCAAAAGTGGAACTTCTCAGAGGCCAAAACATTTTAATTCCAATTCCCGTTCTGACATGTCGGTCCATGGCTTAAACTTGTGCCAAGATAAGGGCACTCTCAGGGTGGATGAGCAACACCTGATATTCCATCTGGGCAACCTCCAGCCTGATGTCATGAATATCAATTTTTCCTTCCGGAAAATAAAATCTCGTTTCCCTTCCCCCCGCCTTTCTATTCTGCAGTCTGGCCTCTTACCTCTTCTAACCTGCATATCACCCTCCCCCTAGGTCTCCTCCTCCTTCCTTCTCCTCTGGTCCACTCCTCTCTCCCATCAGATTCCTTCCTCTCCCACCCACCTGGCTTCACTTATCACCTCCAGCTATCCACCTTCCCTTCCCCACCTTTTTATTCTGGCATCTTCCCCTTTCCTTTCCAGTCCTGGTGAAGGTTCTTGAACTGAAACGCCAACTGTTTATTCATTTCCATCGATGCTGCCTGACTTGCTGAGTTCCTCCAGCATTTTGTGCGTTGTATAGGAAACATCCTCTTCACATCCACTCTATCTAGGCCTTTCAATATTCGACAGGTTTTAATGAGATCCCCCCCATCATTCTTCTAAACATCAGCAAGTACAGGCCCAGAGTAATCAAACGTTCCTCATGCATAAACATTTTCTTTCCCAGGATCATTCTTGTGAAACTCCTCTGGACCCTCTCCAGTGCCAGCATACTTTTTCTTAGATGAGAAGCCCAAAACTGATCACAATACACCAGTGGGGCCTCATCAGTGCCTTACAAAGCCTCAGCATTACATCCTTGCTTTTATACTCTAGCCCTCTTGAAATGAATGCCAACATTGCATTTGCTTTCCTTACCATCAACTCAACCTGCAAATTAACCTTTAGAGAATCCCACATGAAGATTCAAAGCCACCAATTCCGTAAATATCCAAATCACTAACATGCAACAGGAGAAGAAGCAGTCTCAACATTGACCCCTGCAGAACGCAAGTAAAGATAATCTTCTATCCATGCTATCTTTCCTGTAATATCATGGGCTCTTACCTCATTAAGCAGCTTGTGCGGCACCTTGTCAAAGACCCTCTCAAAATCCAAGTACACAACATCCACCGGTTCTCCTTTGTCTATCTTGCTTGTTATTTTCTCAAAGAATTCCAACAGAATTCCCCTTGAGAAATCATGTCTATTTTCATCTATTTTATCATGTGCCTCCAAGTAACCTGAGACCTCATCCTTAATAATGGACTCCCAACATCTTCCCAACCACTGAGGTCAGGCTAATTGGCCTACAATTTCCTTGAACAGAAAAACCTACAAAAAGCAGTGGATACTGCCCAGTCCATTACAGGTAAAGTTCTCCCCACCATTAAGCACTTCTACATGGCAAAATATTGCAAATGTTGGAATACAGAAGGAAGTACAAAATTGCTAGAAATACTCAGGTAAGATAACATCTGTGTACAGAGAAATGCAATTAATATTTCAAGATGTTAAACGTTCAGATGAAGCAGTTATTGGCCTGGGACAGTGTCCCTCTTTCTTTTTCTACAGATGTTGCCTGACCTGCAAGTTATATCTCAGTTTTTATTTTGCCAGAATTGTTGTAGTTATGTGGAGAAAATGGAGTTGTTCTCTTTAGACATGTTTTAGAGAAGAATCTATGAAGGTTTTCAATCATGAAGGTTTTGATAAAGCAGATAGAGTGCTTCCAATAGTAAGAATGTCAGTATCTGGAAAATATTCAAGAAATTTGGCAAAACAGGTAACAGGGATGAATTTAAAGCTTCAATAGCTACAAAAACAAAAAAAAGGGACATTATATCCATTACAGCGATGTGGTTAAGAGGGTCAGAAATGTTTTGGGTATTTTAGGCTAGATGAAGGCAGAGGAAAGAGGAGAGGAAGTTGCATTTTTGGTTAACAGCAGGATCATCCAATGAGAGTTTATGGGTAGTGCTGAGAAATAAGAGAATGATCATATTGTTGGGATTACAACAATAATCCCAATAGGTCCCAAATAGTCCATGGGAAGTTGAGAAACACTTGTCATACAGGAAATATTCAAGTAAATGACCAAAAACTTAGAAATAATTTCTAATGAACATCTTATAAAGGGAGAGACAGAAAAATTATGGCAGGAATTCCACAGTTTAGGCCCTAGGATGCCAATTTATAAAAATCAATGATTAAAAAATGGCATAAGGTTAAGAGGCCAAAAATGGAGGAACATACTGAGGGTCATACGGCTAGTGAAGGTTAGAGAGAAAAAAAATAGAAGGGTAAAGTCAGAGACAGGAAATTCTGCAGATGCTGGAAATCCAGAGCAACACACACAAAATTCTGGAGAAATTCGGCAGGTCAGGCAGCATCTATGGAAACAAGCAAACAGTTGACATTTTGGGCTGAGACCTTTCAACAGGACTGAGTTCCTCCAGCATTCTGTGTGTGTTACTAAAGTCATAGAGACTTTAAAAAAAAATGTGTAAATTTTTACTTTGAAACACTGTTGCACAGGGAGTCAATCTAAGTTAGTGTGCATAACAGCGATGTGAATAGAACATCAGTATGAATTCAAATCTTCTGATGTCTGGTTCAATATCACCACACAGTTCATTAACCTTCATACCAGATATATTCTTCCACCTTACTTCCACAGTCAAAACAAAGTTTGCTACTAGGCAAACACTCAAAATAAAAGCATTCCAGTGCCTGTCAAACTTATCTGTCAAATTAGTTTTCCACATCGCGCTTCACGGAGGGAGATCAGTGGAGAGGGATGAATAGATAAGGGAGTCGCTTGTGGAGTGATCCCTGCGGAAAGCAGAAAAAGGGGAGGGGAGGAAAAAATGTGCTTGGTGGTAGGATCCTGTCGGAGATGGCGGAAGCTTTGGAGAATTATGTACTAGACCCAGAGGCTGGTGGGGTGGTAGGTGAGGACAAGAGGAACCCTATCCCTGGTAGGGTGGCAGGAGGATAGGGTAAGAGCAGAGGTGCATGAAATGGGATAGATGCGGTTGTGGGCAGCATTGATGGTGGAGGAAGGGAAGCCCCTATCTTTGAAAAAGGAGGACATCTTCTTCACTCTAGAATGAAAAGCCTCATCCTGAGTGCAGATGCGGTAGAGATGGAGGAATTGAGAAAAGTGGATGGCATTTTTATAAGTAGTAGGGTGGGGCGAGGTGTAGCCCAGGTAGCTGTGACAGGCCGTGGATTTGTAATGGACATTGGTGGATAAGCTGTCTCCCGAGATAGAGACAGAGAGATTGAGAAAGAGAAGGGAGGTGTGGGGGGTTGTCGGCGATAGACCAGATGAATTTGAGGACAGGGTGGAAGTTGGAGGCAAAGTGGATGAAATCAATGAGTTCAGCACAGATGCAGGAAGCAGCCCCAATGCAGTTATTGATGTAGCGAAGGAAAAGTGGGGAACGGACACCAGTGTAGGCTTGGAACATAGACTGTTCCACATAGCCGACAAACAGGCAGGCATGGCTGGGACCCATGCAAGTGGCCAGGGCTACACCTTTTGTAGGAAGGAAGTGGGAAGAGCCAAAGGAGTGAGGACAAACCATAGAAACCACAGCACAGAAACAGGCCTTTTGGCCCTTCTTGGCTGTGCTGAACCATTTTCTGCCTAGTCCCACTGACCTGCACACGGACCATATCCCTCCATACACCTCCCATCCATGTATCTGTCCAATTTATTCTTAAATGTTAAAAAAGAACCCGCATTTACCACCTCATCTGGCAGCTCATTCCATACTCCCACCACTCTCTGTGTGAAGAAGCCCCCCCTAATGTTCCCTTTAAACTTTCCCCCCCTCACCCTTAACCCATGTCCTCTGGTTTTTTTCTCCCCTTGCCTCAGTGGAAAAAGCCTGCTTGCATTCACTCTATCTATACCCATCATAATTTTATATACCTCTATCAAATCTCCCCTCATTCTTCTACGCTCCAGGGAATAAAGTCCTAACCTATTCAACCTTTCTCTGTAACTGAGTTTCTCAAGTCCCGGCAACATCCTTATAAACCTTCTCTGTACTCTTTCAACCTTATTTATATCCTTCCTGCAATTTGGTGACCAAAACTGAACACAATACTCCAGATTCGGCCTCACTAATGCCTTATACAACCTCATCATAACATTCCAGCTCTTATACTCAATACTTTGATTAATAAAAGCCAATGTACCAAAGCTCTCTTTACGACCCTATCTACTTCTGACGCCACTTTTAGGGAATTTTGTATCTGTATTCCCAGATCCCTCTGTTCTACTTCACTCCTCAGTGCCTTACCATTAACCCTGTATGTTCTACCTTGGTTTGTCCTTCCAACGTGCAATACCTCACACTTGTCTGTATTAAACTCCATCTGCCATTTTTCAGCCCATTTTTCCAGCTGGTCCAAGTCCCTCTGCAGGCTCTGAAAACCTTCCTCACTGTCTACTACACCTCCAATCTTTGTATCATCAGCAAATTTGCTGATCCAATTTACCACATTATCATCCAGATCATTGACATAGATGACAAATAACAATGGACCCAGCACTGATCCCTGTGGCACACCACTAGTCACAGGCCTCCACTCAGAGAAGCAATTCTCTACCACCACTCTTTGGCTTCTTCCATTGAGCAATGTCTAACCCAATTTACCACCTCTCCATGTATACCTAGCAACTGAATTTTCCTAACTAACCTCCCATGCGGGACCTCGTCAAAGGCCTTACTGAAATCCATGTAGACAATATCCACTTTCCTGGTAACCTCCTCGAAAAACTCCAATAGATTGGTCAAACATGACCTACCACGCACAAAGCCATGTTGACTCTCCCTAATAAGTCCCTGTCTATCCAAATGCTTGTAGATTCTGTCTCTTAGTACTCCCTCCAATAATTTACCTACTACCGACGTTAAACTCACCAGCCTATAATTTCCCGGATTACTTTTCGATCCTTTTTTAAACAACGGAACAACATGAGCCACTCTCCAATCCTCCGGCACCTCACCCGTAGACAGCGACATTTTAAATATTTCTGCCAGGGCCCCCACAATTTTAACACTAGTCTCCTTCAAGGTCCGAGGGAACACCCTGTCAGGTCCCGGGGATTTATCCACTTTAATTTTCCTCAAGACAGCAAGCATCTCCTCCTTTTCAATCTGTACAGTTTCCAACTGGTTAGCGTAACTTGTCCTCACCCTCAATAATTTCTTCTTTGGTCTAGTGGAACTTGTTCTCACTCTCAATAATTTCTCCTTTGGCCCCAACCAGTTCCCCTCCACCTCCACTCTCCTCCGCCTAGCGGAACTTGTCCTCACTCTCAATAATTTAGAGTGACTTTGGTTAATTTTAATTACATTACAAAATTGCATACCTTCTTTCACCATTATGTTCAAACTTTATTCGGACATCATTCTGAAATAAAAGGAAAATGCATTTTAATGAGGGCATAGTTTCATAAAGTCAGGAAAAGATTTGCTCCCATTCAAATTTAACATTAATGTATTCCAGTGAGGCTCTTACCTGTTTATTAGCATGGGTGTTGCCCTTGCTCTTCACACTATCATAGCCACTCATTCGACTCCTTCGTCCCATTTGCAGGGCAACAAGGTCCTTCATGATGGACTTTAAAGCTTCCTGCTCATCTGAAAACATAAAAAGTGACATTTGATATTTAACACAATCCAAAAGGCATAGTAACATCTTCCCTCTTTAGTGAAGCTACTTAGTTTTGATTAAAAACATTCCCTACCCAGCAATTCTTCTATATGCACATTTTCCCTTTTCTGCTATTTCTTTGTGAAAGTTAATATTGAATCTGTTGCCATAAGTATTTTCTTCAAGCAGCAAAGTCATGATAACCATTATCTTTACTTCCCTTTTGGTTATTTTGCCAGTTCCCTTAAATTTGTTTTCTAATTACTAACCCCAATTGGTATTAAAAAAAATCCTTTAAAGCTAATTAATTAGCAGCTCTATTTAAATCTTCATTGTAAAGAGAACAAGTCCAGTTTATAGCAACACACAAAGTTGCTGGTGAACGCAGCAGGCCAGGCAGCATCTCTAGGAAGAGGTACAGTCGACGTTTTGGGCCGAGACCCTTCGTCAGGACTAACTGAAGGAAGAGCTAGTAAGAGCTTTGAAAGTGGGAGGGGGAGGGGGAGATCCAAAATGGTAGGCGAAAAGTTGAAGAGCCGAAGAAATTACAGATGGGGAGCAGTGAGAGATGGTTTCACTGAACTCCCGTCAAAGAGAAGATTTAAACTTCTTCAGTGTAGGCATCACCGGAAGAGGCTTCGCAGTAGTGAATTTAAAAACGCAAACACGAGGAATTCTGCAGATGCTGGAAATTCAAGTAACACACATCAAAGTTGCTGGTGAACGCAGCAGGCCAGGCAGCATCTCTAGGAAGAGGTACAGTCGACAATTAAACAGCTGCAGGAAGAGGTAGCTCTAACAACAGCCCCATCCTTAGCAATAGTGGGGTCCCACATGTGGAAGCATTCAGTAAAAGGTTCAGCCAGGTGCTAAACAGATAATCCACTTGACTAGAATGTCTACCAGAGCAGGCAAAGGCCCAGCTGAAAGTTGGGCAACATTTGTGAAAAGAGAAACCAAACAAATGTTTCATGTCAGACCTCTTGCTATGCCACTCATATATATCTACCAACAATAGTGCCACCAAACCAACTTGGTACAAGACTTCTTTACAGCCATGGTAAATAAAGAGACCAAGAGCCTAATTTAAAGATGAAGCAAGAATAATTGCTTTTAACATCAAGGAACCCTGGTGAAGCTAAAATCAATGGGCATTTTAAAAGATATACACTCCAGAGGTCAGAGTCCTATCTCAGACAATGGGATATGCCTATAGTTGTCAAAGGTTAATCATTCCAACTCTAGTATATCACTGCAGGAGTTCCTCAATATGGCTTCTAATAGTCAATCCTCTTTAGCTGCTTCACCAATGAACTTCCTTCCATCACAAAGTCAGAGTGGGAATGTGTGCTGACTGCAGTGCTCAATTCCATTTGCAACTCAGCAAATTATGCAGTCCATACCTGAATGCAACAAGACCGAAATAAAATTCAGACATGGGTTTATACACTCAGTGGCCACTTTATTAGGTACACCAGTACACCTGCTTGTTAAGCAAATCAGCCAATCATGTGGAAGCACAAAAGCATACAGACATGGTCAAGAGGATCAGGTATTGCTCGCACTAGAACAACAACATTCAAACATCAAAACGGTGAACAAATGTGATCCAAGTGACTTTGATCTTGGAATGATTGTGGGTGCCAGACAGGGTGATTTGAGCATCTCAGAAACTATTAATCTCCTGGGATTTTCACACACAACAGTCTCTAGAGCTTACAGAGAATGGTGCGAAAAACAAATAAAAACACATCCAGTGAGCGGCAGTTCTGTGGGTGAGAACACCTTGTTAATGAGAGAGGTCACAGGAGAATGGCCAGACTGGTTCAAACTGATAGGAAGGCGACAGTAACTCAGATAACCAGGTGTTACAACAGTGATGTGCAGAACAGCATCTCTGAATGCACAATATGTTGAACTTTGAAGTAGATCGGCTACAGCAGCACACTGGGTTCCACTCCTGTACTTAAGATGGCCACTAAGTGTAAGTGGCAAGAAATATTCACACAGCAAATGCACCAGACAATGGCTGATGACAAGAGAAAGCCCAAACACCTAGTCTTGACATTCAATGGCATTACCAATGTCATGTATCCCACCATCAACATCCTCGAGATCACCACTGACCAGAAACTAACTGGGGAGGCCACAAACATTGTGGCTACAAGAGATGATCAATGGCTGGGTATCCTGTAACAAGTAAATAATTTCTACCATCATAAAGCCTTTCCGACATTTGCAAGGCACAATAAGGAGCACAATGAAATACTCTCCATTTGTCTAGTGAGTGCAACATGAACACACTTTGAGAAGCTCCAAATCATTTATAACAGCTGCTTATCAACAATCCTAAATATTCATTACCTCCGTCACTGGCACATAGGATTGAAGTGCATGCTCTCTACAAAATGTACTGCACTTGACAGGCCTATTCTGTTAGCACCTTTCAAACTCATAATCTCCACTACATGCAAACAAAAATATGTTTCCAATATTCTGAGAGTCATGATTATTGGACCGTATTTTATATTGGTTTCTTTCCGTTTTTTGGTGTTTTCTTTCTTGTGGCCGATTGGCGGGTGGGTGACCTATTAATTTTTGTCTGTGGGGGGGGGGATTAGGGGATTTGATACTACTGTTGCTGTTCTTTTCTGCAAGCGAGGGGATCGGGGATTTTATTGTCATTTTTTTTCTGCGAGTGAGGGTGTTGGGAATTATTATTGTTGCTGCTTTTTTCTTGCGGTGAGGGCGTTGGGGATTGTTATCATCGCTGTTTGCCCCCAAGCAAGTGGGGGGGGGGTTAGGGATTGTTATTGTTGCTGTTTTTTTTCTAAGGGGTGGGGGATTTTGGGGTCTGCGAGTTTTGTTTCTTTTTTTTTTGTGCTGGGGTGCTGGAAGAGTTAATAGATTTTCTTTCACCAACTCCTATGGTCTTTCTGTATTTCATGGCTATCTGGAAAAGACAAAGACCAGAGTTTTATTGTACATGCATGCTGTGACAATAAATGAACCTCTGAACCTTTTACAAAGGACAGGAACAGTAGGCACATTGGTTTCCCTACAAGTTACACTGACCTGACTTGGAAATACTTTACCAGTCCTTCACTGTTGTAAGTCTAAATCCTAAAACTCTCCAAGGCAGCATTGTGGGATTACATTTGCAGCAGTTTCAAGGTGATGGATCACCAAAACCGACAAGGGGCGGACAATTAGGACTTGCCTTGCCAGTGATGTCTTGATCCAGATACTGAATGAAGATATAGAAAATCCCCATGCTATCAGCAAGTGCTACTTAGACTCTTTATTGCGTCAGTCACAGCATTAGTCTGAGAGGGGAAGAGAGCAAGGAGCTTTTTCATTGGATGACAGAACATCCCACAGACCACAATCACATTATCCTGCAGCTTGCTAAACATGAAAGGAACTTTTAGATGCTTGTCAGATCATTATGGAAGGGAATTAATTCTATTTAACCTATGGCAAACTTGCCATGGGCATGCCTACTGTGCTTACTCCAATCAATGTGCCCTTCCTTATATATTATTGATGGGACCTTTGCATTTAACCTCCACTGGAAGCCAGTATGTACATCTGTTGTAACAAACAATAACTTGAGCTTTCCCTTGCAGCTCAGGGTAATTAATGAAAGGAGAATCAACTCACATCCTGATGCAATATCACATTGATTGAGTATTAAATGTAACTTTGAGGTTATTTGTCAATGTGTACACAATAACCATGTTTACAATGGTCAGGTTGCACCTTTAGTTTAATCTTTCAGTTCTACTGATTTACTGGCCTTACTTAGTTCACATCCTGCACCTTCTATTTTAAAAAAGTTGTTTATTCATTTTTCGTTACCTGAACATTGTTCACAAGGAGAGAATTCACTGTTCTTTTCCAATTGCCCTCGAGAAAATGACAGAAAGGCACCTTCGAGAATTGCTGCAGTCTTCTGTTCATGTACTCTCAAGTAGTGTTAGGGAGGGAGCTCCAATACTTACACCAAGTGACAAAGAATAAACAGCTATACATTTCCAAAACAAATAACATATGACTTGAGGGATATCTATAGGTAGTGGTATATCCACTTGTAATGGTCCTTCTTTGTAGATGTAGCCGCAAGTTTGGGAAATGTCATCAGAACAGCCTTTCTGTCGGTCTCAGTGACCCAAGAGCTGATCAAAGAAGACATCGGTTAACAGAAATCTGCCTTTTTTTTTTGGTTAATTACAGGATCACTTATGGAGGTTGTGCAGTATTTGAAACATAATATTCAAAATTTCTTGGTCATTAAAAACCAAGTCAGCAGTAAAATAAAATTGCTTTACCTTCAGAAATATATTTGCCATTTACAATGGAGTAGTGAATGCTTTAAAGAAGGAAGAGCAGCATAAAAGGTAAAGCAGTATAAATTACTAAAACATATTGTGCCAACAAGAAACTTAATTATCTGTTCTACATTGTCACCTCTGTGCCTCAGCTTTACCTGCTCAGAGCTTAATTAATATCTGGACAGGTATCTTTAAATAATGAATAAGTTTAATTTATAGTGTATTTTATTACTTTGGAATAGATTGCACATCCTGGAGCTTGACTTGAATTGCAGTGCGCCATGTTTATTAATAATCTTGTGAAGTGCTCCCCTGAGAGGCCCAGTTGTATTTATTCTTGTACACTAAATTAATTACCAAACACCCACTCTCTTCAAAGTTTGTTTTACGCAATGGTACTTACAAGAATTAGTTATTAGAAATTAAAAATTTCATCCTTTATTTTGGCATTAGTGATGGGAAAGCAAGGTGAGGGCAACATGCAGTACCCATAGCTCAGAAAGGGACAGAAGACAGGAGAACAGCACAGGCACAACTAGTTTAACTGCTGCCTCAAAGCTTCAGGGGCCTGGATACAATCCCGACCTTTTGAGCAGGCTATGTTGAGTTTGCACATTCTCCCAGTGACTGGATGGATTTCATTCACATCCCAAAAATGAGTATGTTTATAGGTTAATTGCACAGTGCAAATTGTCTATGGTATGTAGGTAAGTAGCAAAATCTGCTGTTTGGTGGGGTAAAATAGATGGCAGGTGGAGAGAATAAAGTGGGTTAGGGTAGGATTAGTATAAACATAGCTGCTCACTAGACTCACTGGACTGAAGGACCTGTTGTAATGCTGTGTCTCTATGACTGACAAGTATGGAAGGCACTCAAACAGGCATGAAAGAAGCTCAAATAATTAACCCACCACAGCAAACCCCCACCAAGTAAACAGGGCAAAGGTTAGTGTTAACAGAGATGAGACGGAGACTGCAGATTCTGAAATCTGGAGCAATGTACAAAATACTGGAGGAACTCAGTAGGTCAGGCAGCAGCTATGAAGGGAAGTGGACAGTCAAAATTTCAGGTTGAGACTCTTCATATGGACAGGTTAAAAGTTAGTGTTGTTCCTTCAAATCTCCAAACACTCAATCCGATCCCAGCCTTACATGTTGTCTGTGTAGAGTTTGCACATACTCCCCCTGATCATGTGTGCTTTTGCATTGGTTTCTACCATGTCCTTCAATGTATAAAAGACAAGCTAATAGCTGAATAGTCTTGGGTAAATTACTCCTCAGTGTAACTAAGTAGCAAAGAGAACCCGAGAGGAATCAATGGCAATGTGAGAGAGAACAAGTTGCACAACTTACAGGAAGAACAGTTACATATACACTGGACAAATGGAGATTTGTGCAATCAGGTCCATTAAGTTTTTAATTAAGGAATAGGATGGGAACCAGGAATGGGAGAACCTTGTTTTGAAAAAACAAATTGCTTGTAGATTGCATCTCAAACGCAATGTAATTTGTTGAAGTTTTCTCACAGACTAAACCAGTCTCCTACAATATGAAATACACATTTACTTATGTCCCATCAAGAAGCTAGAATTGTATGGGGAAGAGAAGCCACTTACCCATGTTTGAAGCAGGCAGGTAATGTAAATTCAATTCGCGTCTGTGTAGAACTTCTGCTCTTCAACAGGCATCTATAAAAGCAGACAATTAAGTCAGTAAACAAACAACCTTACATTAAAAAATACACTAACAGCAGGTTGTGTTTCAGTTGATTCATGGGTAACTAAGCAGTTCAATTAATTTATTTTAACTTGATCTTCATTTTTCCAATTGTTAAATTTATGTACTTCTAGACTAGTGACAAGAAAAAAATTTAAACAAAACGAGCCTGTTACTAAAGAGGCAATGATGAGAATACTAGTGACGAGCAAAGTGGTGGACACAGCCCAATCCATCACAGATAAAACCCTCCCCACCGTTGAGCATGTTTATAAGGAGCACTTTGCAGGAAAGGAATCAGAATCAGGTTTATTATCACTGGCATGTGACGTGAAATGTGTTAACTTAACAGCAGCAGTTCAATGCAATACATAGTCTAGCAGAGAGAGAAAAAATAATAGTAATAAATAAAATAACATGTAATAAACAAAGTAAATCAATTACATATATTGAATAGATTTTTTAAAAATGTGCAAAAACAAATACTGCATATTAAAAAGTGAGATAGGAGAATCTATCATCAAGGACCGCCCCACCCCCCGGGTGTCACTATCTCAGAGGACCTGCCCTGGACCCATCGTATAAATGTTATTGTGAAGAAAGCACGACAGTGCCTCTACTTCCTCAGGAGTCTGCAGAGGTTCAGCATGTCATCAAAAACTAGATGTGTAGTGGAGAGTGTATCAACTGGCTGCATCATGGTCTGGTACGGGAACACCAAAGCCTTTGAGTGGGAAATCTTATAAAAGGTAATGGATTCAGCCTGGTACTTCACGGGTAAAACCCTCCTAACATCTACATGAAATATTGACGTAGAAAAGCAGCATCCATCATCAAAGATCCTCACCACCCAGGCCATGGTCTTATCCCACTGCTGCCATCAGGAAGGTACAGGAGCCTCAGGACCCACACCACAAGATTCAGGAACCGCTATTATCCCTTAACCATCAAGCTCTTGAACCAGAGGAAATAAATTACTCAGCTCAACACTGAACTGATTCCACAACCTATGGACTCAATTCTAAGGACTCTACAACTCCTGTTCTCTGTATTTATTGCTTATTTTCTTCATTTTTTTGTATTTGCACAGTTTGTTGTCTTCTGCACACTGGATGTTTGTCCATCTTTGTCGTGTGTTTTTCATTGATTCTATTGTGTTTCTTTGTAATTACTGTGAATGCCCTCGAGAAAGTTAATCTTGGAGTTCTATATGGTGACATACAGGTTCTTTGAACTTCAAACTAGAGGTCCTAAAGGCAGATAAGCCTGTTGGTCCCAATGGGAAACAGGGTACTGAAAGAAATGGTGCAAATTACAGCATTTTGATAACTACCAAAATTCTCTAGACTACGAGGAGATCCCGGCAGATTGGAAGACAGCGAATGTCACGCCATTGCTTAAGAAGGATGTATGCAAAAGGTGGGCTAACATAGACCGGTTAGCCTAATGTTTGCTGTCAGGAAAATGCTTGGGGCTATGATTAAGTAAGAATTAGCGAATCATCTGGATAGAAGTGGATCGATCAGGCAGACACAGACCTGAAGCACAGGTCCTATACGACAAACATACTGGAGTTCTTTGATGATATTATAAATACAGTGCATAGAGGAGAAAAGGTGGATGTTGTATACTTGGATTTCCAGAAGGTATTTGATAACATGTGCATAAAGGAGTTATCCATAATCTAAGGATGCATGGAGCTGGGTGAAATGTATCAGCATGGATAGAGGATTGATTAATCAATAGCGAGCAGAGAGTTGGGATAAACAGGCATTTCTCTGGTTGACATTCAGTGATGGATGGAGTGTCATAGGGGTCTGTGTTGGGCCCTCAACTGTTCACGATATTGATTAACAATTTGGAAGAGGGGACCGAGTACAGCATATCCAAGTTTGCTGATGACACTGAATTGAGTGAGAAAAATAAATTGTGTAGAGGATGAGGACAGTCTATTTATATAGCAAAAGACTGCAGTGTGCTGGTGTGTGGAGAGACTTGGGAGTGTTTGTGCATGAATCACAAAAGGTTGGTTTGCAGGTACAACAGGTTATCAAGATGGCAAACGGAATGTTAGCCTTAATTGCTGGAGGGATTGAACTTAAAAGCAGGGAAGCGATGCTGCAATTGTACAGGGTACTGGTGAGGCCACACCTGGAGTACTGCATGCAGTTCTGGTCTCCTTACTTGAAGAAAGACATACCGCCTCTGGCGTCGGTACAGAGAAGGTTCACCAGGTTAATTCTAGAGATGAGGGAGTTAACCTAAGGAGAGACTGAGTCTGGAACTACTATACTTGCTGGAATTTAGAATGAATGAATGAGAGGGGATCTTACAGAGAAAGGATGGAGATCATATAAAGAAAGGAGGGAGGCAGCAGAAAGGAAATTATAGACCAGTTAGCCTGACCTCAGTGGTTGGGAAGACGTTGGAGTTAATTGTTAAGGATAAGGTGATGCAGTACTTGATGACACAGAACAAGATAAGACAAAGTTAGCATGGTTTCCTTCAAGGAAAATCTTGCCTGACGAACCAGTTGGAATTCTTTGAGGAGATTACAAGTAGGATAGATAAAGGGGATGCAGTGAGTGTTGTATATTTGGACTTTCAAAAGCCCTTTGACAAGGTGCCATACAGGAGGCTGCTTAGCAAGTTAAGAGCCCATGGTATTACAGGAAGGTTACTAACATGGTTAGAGCATTGCCTCCTACCAATCAGTCAGCGAGTGGGAATAAAAGGATCCTTTTCTGGTTAGCTGCCGGTGACTAGCGGTGTTCTGCAGGGGTCGGTATTGGGACGGCTTCTTTTTATGCTGTATCTAAATGATTTAGATGATGGAATAGATGGCTTTGTTGCCAAGTTTGCAGATGATGTTAAGATTGGTGGAGGGGCAGATAGTATTGAGCAAACAGGTAGGATGCAGAAAGACTTAGATTAGGAGAATGGGCAAGAAACTGACAAATGAAATACAATGTTGGAAAATGCATGGTCATACACTCTGTTAGTAGAAATAAATGTGCAGACTATTTTCTAAACAAAGAGAAAATCTAAAATAACTGAGATGCAAAGGGACTTGGAAGTCCTTGTGCAGAACACCCTAAAGGTTAACTTGCAGGTTGAGTTAGTGGCGTGGAAGGCAAATGCAATGTTAGCATTCTTTTCAAGAGGTCGAGAAAACAAAAGCAGAGATGAGCTGAGACTTTATAAGGCACTGGTGAGGCCTCACCTTGAGTATAATGAACAGTTTTGGGCTCCTTATCTAAGAAAAGCTGTGCTGGCATTGGAAAGGGTTCAGAAGGATGATTCTGGGAATGAAAAGTTTATCATACGAAGAACATTTGATGGCTCTGGGTCTGTACTCACTGGAATTTAGAAGGATGAGGGGTGATCTCATTGAAACCTTTCGAATGTTGAAAAGCCTAGACAGTAGATGTGGAAAAGATGTTTCCCATGATGGAGTCATCTAGGACAAGAGGGCACAGCCTCAGGATAGAGGGGCGTTCATTTAAAACAAAGATGCGGAGAAATTTCTTTCGCCAGAGGGTGGTGAATTTGTGGAATTTGTTATCACAGGCAGCTGTGGAGACCAGATCTGTGGGTGTATTTAAGGTGGAGATTGATAGGTTTTTCTTTGGTCACTGCATCAAAAGTTACAAGGCGGCAGGGGGTAAGGTTGAGAAGAGGAAAAAGGATCAGCCATGATTAAATGGCAGAGCAGACTCGATGGGCCAAATAGCCTAAGTCATAGGAGCAGAGTTATGGATTTACAGAAACATATAAAATTATGATTGGAATAGATAAGATTGAGGCAGGAAAGTTGTTTCCACTGGTAAGTGAGACGAGACCGAGAGAACATAATTTCAAAATTTGGGAGAATAGATTTAAGATGGAGTGAGAAGAAACTGCTTTTCCCAGATAACAGTGAATCTCTGTGATTCTCTACCCAGGAAAGCAGTAGAGGCCACCTAATTAAATATATTTAAGACACAGCGAGATAGGTTATTGCATAGGAAGGGAATTAAGGGTTATGGGGATAAGGCAGATAGGTGGATCACATTGTGACATACTCCTGCTCCTCGTTCTCATGCATATGTTAATGAGAAATGTACAATATGATAAATGTTTAAATTTAGAGTGATCAAATTTTCACCTAGTTACACCAGCTAAAATGGCTAGTCAAACTTAAATACCCAGAGACCATTTGAATTCATTAATTAAAATCTTTCCAATCCGACCATAGCCAAAATATTCATAATCCTGCTAATCCATACCCAACCCAAATCCTGACGACTCAACCCAAAATGTTGACCATCTCTCTGCCCCTACAGATGCTACCTGATCCACTGAGTTTCACCATTTTTTTTTAAAACAATAAAAAGTACTAGCAGAGGACAGCACAACCCAAGCCTCAATGCTTCATACAAATATGCACCCAATCCAAGTTTAACATAAAAATCTGGTTCAATTAAACTTGGGTTAGGTAGCTAGGTTCTACCACTGATTGCAAAAATTATTTTATTAATTTTACACCTCTATTCTTTTAAATGCTTTAGCTTATCTGGAGTTAAGAGTCCTGGTCCAAGTTTGTATATGCTACTAAGTCACAGCATTCCACACTACACAATCCTTTAACTCATACTTTATATAACAGCTTTTACCCCTCCGCCAGATTTCTGTATGATCTATGAACCCACCAACTCACTATGTCTTTTACACCATTTACTCTTGTAACTTATGTCTTGCACAAACCACAAATTTCATGATGTCAGTGATAATAAACTTGTTTCTGAAGTCACTAAGTTTTAATCAGAAAGCTCAAGATAATTTGTTGTAAACAATGGTTAATAACATTATAAAAAGAAATGATAAACTATAGCCCATAATTTTCAAACCGCGTTGCTACATAGATTATAAAGTACCCATCATGGTAATATAATTAAGCTGACCTGACATATTCTGTTAAATTAAACCCAAAGGGGCACATTATACAAGGAATCCAGAATGAACAAACAAATCTGCATGAGCAATTGCACAAAGCTGATGCCATTTCATTACTAGCTCTTAGACTCAATTCCACCCCCCCCCCCCCCAAAGCTAGGGAGATCAAGGATTTCATGTACTTTTTGTGTGTTTTGCATGCAGCACATTCAATCTCTTTTCTAATCATAACAAGAAAGCAAAACAAAGTGTGTATGGCAAACAGATTGGAGGGGACAATTTCAGACAACTGTCCTTATAGCAGCACCTACTAAAGAACACCAATTTGAAATTTACTCGAGGGAGATACTAATTAATTTCACAGCAGATCCCATAATACAATGATCATCATATGGAACCAGGAACAAATCCGCCAGATTCGCTTGTAAATTGGAGAGAGAACTATGCAGCCCCTATTTGAAATTGTATGTTGCAGGTGCTTTAAGGCACTTCCACTCTTAATTGACAGTTTCATACTTGGTATCTGTTCACATACACAATAGGCATTTAATTGAGAGTACCAGAAAGTATCAAAAAGAATCAATGCCTTCAACAAAAGAAAGGACAAGGTGTGAAAGGGTAATCCACCACCCACCACTACAAAATGGTAGGAACAAGAACTCCAGGAGCATCAAGTCTTTAAGGAGAAATCTGTTATTGATAGAACTATTGAAGCTGAAGTCTTCTTAAAAACTATTGTAGTAAAAAGACAAAAAGAAAGATGAGCAGTATGGTCAGCATTGAGGGTAGGTGCAGTAGATTTGATGGGATTGGAGGGCAGTTGAGAAAAATGTTGGCAAGATGTGGAACTCCCTGTTTGAAAGGGTGCAGAGGCAGAAACCCTCACTACACGAGGGACACCTGAAATGAGCATTTGGAGCCATAATCTACAAAAGGATGGCCCAACAGTTGGGAAGTGAGATTAAGATGGTCCATTTTGACAGGCATGAATACAATAAGTGAATGACTTTTAGTGGTGCAAAATTGCATCACTTCTATTTAGCACTGACCTTGTTTTCTGCATTATTACATTTCAGAATTTGTTTCATTTTCTTGTACTTTTGGAACGGTCACTCTTTGGTACAGCTTCTCTTTCAAACCCCCAACCCACATGTTCTGAAGACCAAGACATTTACTTTCAGGGAGACAGAGGGTTTGAACATATGCACAGCAAAATGAAGCAGTGGGCTATTGTGAAATGTTGAACAGCTAGGATGGAACCATCAAAGAAGTGGGGCCAGCTGAATGTTGAGTATGTCATCTTGACTTCAAAGCCAGATCTCTCAACTTAAACTTGAAAGCATTGTCTTTTATTAAAATGATAGGGTTGACTCAAGGCTTAGTGGGAAAATGTACCATTTAGTATTGACGTCAGTACATCCATGGCGCAAAATATATCAGTTTCCTAACCAGCAGAAGATGCCTTTTGTGAAGGGAGATTTTGAAACGGTACATTGCTACAAAATATGTCTTTGCAAATCTGTTTGGTGGTGTGGAAGGGGAGTGGAATGGAAGTGGGGCGGGTTAATTGATTAACATCCTGCAAAGGTACTTAAGGAACACAATTCATAGCTGGCTACAAACTACTAAAACAAGTACTTTCAGGTGGGTTGAGACAAGTGCCATCATAAGAAAGCAGTAAATATTTGTACTGTCAGAATCAACCACAGGGCTTCTAAATATCTAGAGTCAGAGATCTCCACAGTATAGAAATAGGCACTTCTGCCCATCTAGTCCATGTCATATTACTAATCTGCCTATCCCTATTGACCAGCACCCAGCCCATAGCCCTCCATACTCCTCCCATCCATGTACCTATCCAAATTTCTCTTAAATCTTGAAATTGAACCCAGATCCATCACCTCTACTGGCAACTCATTGCATACTTTCACAACACTCTGAGTGAAGTTTCCCCTCATGTACCCCTTAAACATTTCACCTTTCACCCTTAGCCCATGACATCTAGTTGTAGTTTCACCCAACCTCAGTGGTAAAAGCCTGTTTGCAATTACCCTATATATAACCCCTCAATTTTGTATACCTTAAATCCCCCCTCATTCTTCTACGCTCTGGGAGTAAAGTCCTAACCTATTCAATCTTTCCCTATGACTCAAATCCTTAAGTCCTGGTAACATCCTTGTAAATTTTCTGTGCATTCTTTCAACCTTGTTTACATTCTTCCTGTAGTTAGGTGGCCAAAACTGCACATAATATTCCAAATTAGGCCTCACCAACGTCTTATACAACTTTAGCTGTTAATGGTGATGTTCCAAAAAAACTGACAGACAGAAGATAAAATCATAGGAAACAGGAGTGGGCTACTTGCTCCACTATTCCAAATGGTTATGACTGGATCACTTCAGTAGCCTGTTCCTGTCTTTTCTCCATATCCGTTAATCCTTTTAGCATTATGAAATGTACCTCCTTGAATATATTTAATGTTCTGGCCTTTACTGCCTTCTGTGGCAAAGAATTTCATGTCTGCTGTCCTCTGGAAGAATAGGTTGATTCTGATCTTCTTTCTAAATGGCATAAACCACATCCAAAGGACCCCCTATCCTGAACTACCCCATCATCAGAAGCATCCAGTTTGTGTAGTCCTGATAGAATATCATAGATTTCTATCTGATCCCCTTTCATTCTTCCAAATTCCAATGAACATTGTGCTAATTAATCCCATCTCCCCTCATGTGTCAGCCTATCATTCACAAAAATCTGTCTAGTAAACCTTTGTTGTACTCCCTACTTATCCAGAATATCCTTCTTCAAAAGGCGGCCAGAACTGTACAGGATTCCACACATTAGGATTAGAGTTAGGGTTTCTACTGACAGAAGGGGCAAAGGTGAGTTACTGGTGCCTTAAAATCTGTCACTTCAGGTAGTTGGGGCTCATTAGCCATGGTTGACAGCTGATCTGGGAGAAGGAAAACTCTGATCTCAAACCTCCACTGCCTTGCAGCTATACCCACTCACGGGGAAGGTTTCAGGAGTGAAACCCGAGAATAAATCCGGAGCTGGAGTCCCTAAGGCAGTCCTACATCGAGTTCAGCACTGACTGGCATCTCCTCTGACACCGCTCATGGCAAACTGTATTGGTCTCTGCAGTTTCTTTGGATTCACCAGCTGTGTGAAGAGGAGGAGCCTGCTACATGGGCAACAGCTTGCTCTCCATATCGTACTGTCATGGTTTGCATATCAGGAAGAGATCTGGGATGTAATATCCATGGTCAACCCCAACCAATTACTTTAACACACAGAACCGTACTTTGTGTTCTGTCTACGTTCAATTGTTAGAGTATCAATTATATACATCCATCAATGTGATTACCCTTATGCTCCAGAATTCAAACTGTATCGCCTCATTTATCGATCTGTCTCATATCCCTCATTATTGTAACTGTTTTCTTAAATAATGCAGGCATAACTCCTCCTATTTTAAACACATCTATATATGCTTAAGGCACTATAATCAGGAGTATTCACCCACATGCCATTCTTGCCCATCTATAATCATATTCTCGCATATAGATCTGTGCCATGTATTCTTCATTATAAATAATTGCACTATAAATAATTAAGCCCCGCCAGAATATAGTGTTTCCCCTCCCATTTCTAGTTTCCTCTAAATGTTACCTTCCACATCTAGATTTTCCTCATCCTTCGGGCAGGCTAGTTTAAAAGTTCCCCAGAAGCATGAGCAAACCTCCACTCAAGGATATTGGTCCCGGTCCTGGAGTAATACAACTTGCACTGTTTGTACAGGCCTCAAATCCTTCCCGCCTGCACCATCTCTTTACCCAAGAGCTGATCTACATTATTTTCCACTTTTGACCTCACTGACATGTGCAGTCTGTGGTACTGCTACTCTTCACATCCAACCTGCTAACTTCCACTCTTCAGTTTCTTTGGAGGACAGTCTTATTTTGATCCAAGTGAATTCTTTCTTGTGAATGTTGTATGATGCCATGTACTTGTTATGCTGTGCATGTGTACTTGTGCATACAACAATGAACTTTACTCTTCAATTTATCCTTAGTACAAAGGGGAAGAAGCTATTCCTAAAACATTGGCAAGAGAAAAATCTGTAGATGTTGGAAATCCAAACAACACACACAAAATACTGGAGAAACTTAGCGTGCCAGGCAGCATCTATGGAAAAGACTATAGTGGATGTTTCGGGCAGAGACCCTTCATCTTTTCCATAGATGCTGCCTGGCCTGCTGAGTTCCTCCAGCATTTTGTGCGCGCTTCCTAAAACATTGAGTGTTTTACAAGGTCCTGTACATCCTCCCTGATGGCAGCAATGAGAAGAGGACATGTCGGGGTGATAGCAGTTCTTAATGATGCCTTTTTAGAGGCATCACCTTTTGAAGAAGTCTTCAATGCTGGGGAAGCTAGCATCCATGATGGAGCTGAATGAGTTTTGCAACCCTCTGCAGCTTTTTCCAAATCCGTTCAGTGGCCACACCATACCACATGGCAATGCAACCATTTAGAACGCTCTCCACGGTACACCTGCAGAAATTTGCTGGGAGTTTTTGGTGACATACCAAATCTCCTCAAGTTCCTAACGAGATATAGCCATAGTAGTGCCTTCTTTGTAATTGCGTCAATATGTTGTATAGGTCATCTCTTAAAAAAAGATCAGTCTTTTTGATTAATCTTTTCATTATAAATGCCTTTGGATCTCCTTTTATGGCCAGTTGTCAAATTAACTTTGATAAAATTCTTGCCAAGATATTTGAGATGTGAAATGCATAGAATAAATGTGAGGTGTTGCTCTATTACACTCAGTTTTTAAACATTTTCTTCAGTACTGTTAGAGACTCACTCAGCCTCCAATTCTGATAAATTGTTCATACTGAAAACATTAATACATTTTCTTTTCCAACATGCTAGGCTTACATAAAGGAACTGCACAATGACTCATCATGAATTTCATGCAACATCAATTGACTTCAGCGAGTGACAGTTTAGATTCTGAGGGAATCATTTATTGCATTTATTGAAATGAATCCAATTTTTTCATTCCAAATGAAAAAATCAGTGTTGGTTAATCATGCAGAGTGTTGCATTTAATAATGGAAATAACAGAACAAACTCACATGAAATTAATATAAATTACAAAATAAATAGTGCAAAAAGAAATAATGAGGTAGTGTTCATGGATCAGAAGTCTGATGGCAGAGGAGAAGCTGTTCTAGAATTGCTAAGTGTGTGTTCTTCAAACTTTTTTACCATCTCCTTGATGGTAGCAGCAAGAAGAGGGCATATCCCGGATGGTGAGGATTTTTAAATGATAGATGACGCTTTCTTGAGGACCTATCGCTTGAAGATGTCTTCTATGGTGGGGAAGGTTGTGCCTGTAATGGAACCGGTTGAGTCTACGACCCTCTGCAGATTGTCTGAGATGATGATGCACAGGAACTTAAAGCTGCTCACCCTTTCCACCACTGATCCCTCAATGAGGAGTGGTGAATGTTCTCCGATTTCCCTTTCCTGAAGTCCACAATTGATTTCTTGATCTTGCTGGTGTTGAGTGAGAGCTTGTTGTTATGATACCACTCAAACTCTCTCACTTCTGTAAGCCTCCTTATTGCCATCTGAAACTTCATCAACGGCAGTGTCATCTGCAAATTTATAAATTGCTTTTGAGCTGTATAGTCATGAATGTAGAGAGAGCAGAACACTAAGCTAAGCATGTATCCTTAAGGCAAGCCTATACTGATGATGTCAACAAGTAGAAGATGTTATTACCAATCCATACCGACTGTGGTCTCCTGATGAGAAAGTTAAGGATCCAGTTGTAGAGGGAGTTATAGAGGCCCAAGTTTAGAAGCTTGATGATTAATACTGAGGACGATGGTATTGAATACTGAGTTGTAATCATTAAACAGCAGCTTGAAATTGCATTTGCTGTAGATCTACTGTGGCAATAGGTAAATTGCAGCAGGTCCAAGGTCCTTGCTCAGGCAGGAGTTATTCTAGCCATAAAGCCAGAACCATAAACATAACTGCATACACTTCGAAGTTGTTGTATGTACATATAGGCCAGGAATGATAGTCTTAGGTATTGTGTCTGCACATACAAGGAGGAAGTGGGAAGATCAATTAATTTAAATTAAGAAAACACTTGGCCAAGGTAGACTACCTGAATGCAAGTGCACATTTGTAGTGGGAAGCATTCAAAAGGGAAAATAACTTGGGGTCAACCTGTTTCTATAACAGTGAGAGTCAGAAAAAATGTATACTGTATGTATATAAAAGTAAAGACGGGGGAGGCCTGACAAGGGAAGCACTTACAAAGAATCACTAAGAATCACTGGCAGACATGATTAAAGTAAATCCAAAAGGTGGTTTGTAGGTATATCAAGGACAAAATAATAACTAGAGACCAAAGAGCAAGAATTATCACGGACAACAGAAGTAATCTGCACATGGAGCAGGAAGCATAGGTCAGGTTCTAAAGGCACATTCATTTAGAACCTGACCTATATTTCTGGCTCTATGCACATAAATGTCACTGATATTCATAAAGGAAATAGTCTTTGTGAAAACTCAGTAAGAGGGGAAGATGAAATTTCTAGTGCAGGTCTCCATTAAAAAAAAGAGTATCAATGCCTTAGTGAGCTTAAAGGTGGATAAATCCACAGGGCAGCACCAAATTTATCCAAGGCTACTGTGGGAGGGAAGGGAAGAAGCTGAGGTGGGTGTGGTAAGCCAAATAGCCTGTTCCATGCTATATAACCCCAAGGATTGTAGCTTGTGATAGTTACTCTTCCCTATATGACATGCACAAAAGGTAATTAACTAATCCCTTCTCAATGTGTAGCAACCAATCTAGAACAGCCTATTCAGAGATGGATATTTGAAGAAGCAATTTGAGAGATAACCATGGCACCTGGCCTAGAATCCTGTAAAATTTATGAACTTGAAAATGTGGATAGTCTGATCCCTTTCAAAAGGAGGCATTTTTATGTCATCCAAAATAATTAAGGGCAACAAAGCACAAAGTAAATTATCAAAGAACATGCATCTCACAATCCTGAGATTCATTTTCTTGCGGGCATACTTAAGAAATCCAATAATCATAATAGAATCAATGAAAGACCTCACCAACTGCATATAGTGTGTAAAAAAAACTAACAAATACAAAAAGAAATAATAAATAATAAGCTATAAATATCAAGAATATGAGATGATGAGATGAAGAACCCTTGAAAGTGAGTCTATAGGCTGTGGGAACACTTCAATGATGGGGCAAGTGAAGATGAGTGAAGTTATCCACTTTGGTTCAGGAGCCTGATGGTTGAGGGGTAATAACTGTTCCTGAACCTGGTGGTGCGAGTCCTAAATCTCCTGTACCACCTTCCCGATGTCAGCAGCAAGAAGAGAGCATGGCCTGGATGGTGGGGATCTTTAATGAAGGATGCTGCTTTTCTGCACACCATGTAGACGTGCTCAGTGGTGGAGGGCTTTACCTGTGATGGACTGGGCCGTATCCACTACTTTTTGTGGGATTTTCTATTCAAGGCATTGGTGTTTCCATACCATGCTGTGATGCAACCAATCAATACACTCTTCACCACACATCTATCGAAGTTTGTCAAAGTTTTAGATGCCATACTGAATCTTTGCAAACTTCTAAGAAAATAAAGGCCCATTCTCACTGAATGAAGTGATGTCACTGCTGTGCTTTCTTCGTAATTGTATTTGCATGTTGGGCTCAAGACAGATACTCTGAAATAATAACACCGGGGAACTAAAGTTGCTAAACCTCTCCACTTCTGGTCTCCCAATGAGGACCTCTGGTTTCCTCCTCCTGAAGTCAATAATCAGCTTATTGATCTTGTTGACATTGAGTGAGAGGTTGTTGTTGTGACACCACTCAGACAGATTTTCAATCTCCCTCCTCCATGCTGATTCATCACCACCTTTGATTTGGCCTACAACTGTGGTGTCATCAGCAAATTTGAATATGGCATTGGAGCTGTGCTTAGCCACACAGTTGTAAGCGTAAAGCGACTAGAGCACACAGTCTTGTGGTGCACCTGTGCTGATGGTGATTGTGGAAATGTTGTTGCCAATCTGAACTGACTGGGGTTGGCAAGTGTGAAAATTGAGGATCCAATTACACAACAAAGCACAGAGGCCAAGGTCTTGAAGCTTATTGATTAGTTCTGAGGCGATGATGGTATTGAATGCTGAGCTGTAGTTGATAAAGAGCATCCTAATTTATGCATCTTCGCTGTCCAGATGTTCGAGGGTGTGAGTGAAGAGCCAATAGATGACATCTGCTGTGGACCTGTTGAGACAAATTGGAGCGGATCTAAGCTGCTCCTCAGGCAGGAGTTGATACGTTTCATCACCAACTTCTCAAAACACTTCATCACTACCATAAGTGGAGGCCATTTAATTCCCCTGTTTCTTCACCCTCTTTCATAGTGCAATCCAAAGTTAATTGCATGCTCTGATTTCAACCGTAATCCAAGAAATTCAAATAAATGCGTTTACACTTTACAGCGAGGGTTTTATAGTTGGGTCCTTATCTGTGGAAGAACTTACTGAACCTTAATCTACCCTAGTTGTTTCTTCAATTCCACATCCTGGATATACTTAGGTGCCAACGAGGCCCTGACTGAATTTAGTCATATAGTAATTTAAGTTCCTTACTTGGTAATCCAGCCTGTGGCTGCAAGAAATCTACTATTATACATATAAATCATCAAAAACCATTGCACATTCTCCAATTTATAAAGATGTACAATATCCAAGAGCCAAGTTTCTGACTGTAGGCTTTCATTATTTATGCTGGTACTAGTAATCTATTTCAACCTAAGGCAATCACTAGGTAAATACTTCATTCAGCGAGGACGGGCCAGTTCAGCTTGCTGCTCCATAAGGATTACTTGTCTCTGCACAGAACTGAGGCTGTGGCCTGCAACAATCAAGCTTCTGAATCGGCTGCTGCGATGCCTGGCTATGGACTCACTTTTGTGAACTTCAGTTCTGAATGCTGTATGCTTATTTTGATTGTTTGCACCATTAGTTTTTTTTCCTCTCTGCGCATTAGGTGTTTAACAGTCTTCTTGTTCAAATGGATTCTTTTGCTTTCTTGTTTGTGGCTGCTTGTAAGGAAATGAATCTCAATGTTGTATGAATTATACATACTTTAATAATAAATGTACTTTGAATTTTGATACACTGTTCTACACAACATGGCACACAAAGCTACAGATGAAAGAATATGATTCATCATCAGGACCAAAAATACTTAAAATAAAACTGGATGTACATTTGTACATAATTAACTCCTGGAACAGCATTGAAAATTTATATAATCCCTCCTTTTAATTTGGACCTTGTATGTGCAGTGGAAGTTTTGTGCCTCCTCTAAGTCAAGCTACAAATGTCTGTCATTGTGACATGTACAGATGCACCATCATATCACCATTTTCAACTGCTGACTGTTTCAAGTTATCATCGGATTTCCCTTTCATCAAATGTATACCCACCCTCCACTGACAATTCCAAAACATGATAATGAAAACTAGTGGTAAAACTCAACAGATGACCTTTAAGATCATTAAGGTTCCATGACCTTTCATCAGATTATTGTACATTCCCAAACCAAAAGTCGTGGATGAACCAGGACGTACGTCATCTCCTGAAGGATAGATCTGTGGCACTTAAGTCTGGAAATCCAGGTCTGTAACAGAAAGCCAGGTATGATTTGCGGAGAGCTATTTCAAGGGTGAAGAGGCTATTTCGAATGAGGTTGGAGGTGACATTGGATGTACGACAACTCTGGCAGGGTTAACAGGACATTACTTCCTGCAAAGTGAAACCCAATAGCATGAATAGCAGCAATGCTTCACTACCAGATGAACTTATTGCCTTCTATACCCGCTTTGAAAAGGAGAATATAACTGCAGCTGTGCAGATCCCTGCTGCACCTGATGACCCTGTGATCTCTGTCTCAGAGGCCGATGTTAGGCTGTCTTTAAAGAGAGTGAACCCTCACAAGGCAGAAGGTCCCAATGGAGTACCTGGTAAGGCTCTGAAAACCTGTGCCAACCAACTGGTGGGAGTATTCAAGGACATTTTCAACCTCTCACTGCTATGGGCAGAAGTTCCCACTTGCTTCAAAAAGGCAACAATTATACCAGTGCCTAAGAAGAATAATGTGGGCTGCCTTAATGACCATCGCCCGGTAGCACTCACATCTATAGTGATGAAATGCTTTGAGAGGTTGGACATGACTAGACTGAACTCCTGCCTCAGCAAGAACCTGGACCCATTGCAATTTGCCTATCGCCACAATAGGTCAATGGCAGATGCAATCTCAATGGCTCTTCACACCGCTTAGGCTACCTGGACAACACAAACACCTATGTCAGGATGCTGTTTATCGACTATAGCTCAGCATTTAATACCAACATTCCCACAATCCTGATTGAGAAGTTGCAGAACCTGGGCCTCTGTACCTCCCTCTGCAACTGGATCCTCAACTTCCTAACCGGGAGACCCCAGTCTGTGCAGATTGGTGATAATATCCCCTCCTCGCTGACAATCAACACTGGTGCACCTCAGGGGTGTGTGCTTAGCCCACTGCTCTACTCTCTGTATACCCATGAATGTATAGCTAGGCATAGCTCAAATACCATCTATAAATTTGCTGACAATACAACCATTGTTGGTAGAATCTCAGATGGAGATGACAGGGCATACAGAAGCGAGATAGTGGAGTGGTGTCGCAGCAACCACCTTACACTCAACGTCAGTAAGATGAAAGAGCTGATTGTGGACTTCAGGAATGGCAAGACTAAGGAACACATACCAATCCTCAGAGGGATCAGAAGTAGAGAGAGTGAGTAGTTTCAAGTTCTTGGGTGTCAAGATCTCTGAGGACCTAACTTCATCCCAACATATCAATGCAGTTATAAAGGCAAGGGAAACCAGCATATGCACTGGCCTGATGGGCCACAAGGCTCGTGACAGACTTTAATCTATAAAGGCAAGACGGTGACTATACTTCATTAGGAGTTTGGAGAGATTTTGTATGTCAACAAATACACTCAAAAACTTCTATAGATGTACCATGAAAAGCATTCTGACAGGCTGCATCACTGTCTGCTATGGAGGGGGTGGGGGCTACTGCACATGACTGAAAGAAGCTGCAGAGGGTTGTACACCTAGTCAGCTCCATCTTGGGTACTAGCCTACAAAGTACCCAGGACATCTTTAGGGAGTGGTGTCTCAGAAAGGCAGCGTCCATTATTAAGGACCTCCAGCACCCAGGGCATGCCCTTTTCTCACTGTTACCATCAGGTAGGAGATACAGAAGCCTGAAGGCACACACTCAGCGATTTCAGGAACAGCTTCTTCCACCCCGCCATCAGATTCCTAAATGGACATTGAACCCGTGAACTCTACCACACTTTTTTTTAATATATATTATTTTTGTTTTTTGCACGATTTTTAATCTATCCCATATACATATACTGTAATTGATTTATTTATTATTTTTCTTCTGTTATGTATCGCATTGAACTGCTGCTGCTAAGTTAACAAATTTCACGACACATGCCAGTGATAATAAACCTAATTCTGATTCTGAAATGCTTACTGTTTCTCCTTCCACAGATGCTACCTGACCTTCTGATGGGCAAATCCTTTCTTGCAAATACAATTAATCATCTCCAATTGCAGTAGATTCCAGTTAATTGGCACACATCAAGACCAGTACATTTTGCCCTAATTAAATGGCTGTCCCAATTAGCTGAAGTTTCATGAAAACTAAAGACAATCTGAGTAACAAATTATGTATTTAAATGAAATACAGAACAAATTAAAACTCTACCAAAACTACTACAGTACTATAAAACTGTATTTGCTAATAGTTACTGACAGAGGAATTCATCTAGTGTACACAATGAACAGAATCAGCACAGACACCTAGTACAGATAATGGACTGCCTTCATGCAATGCTATTGATGACTGCATCCACCAAATCTTCATTTGCATTGTAACATTCAAGATGATTGTCAACATCTTCTAATTCTTCATAGTTCCTAACTTGAAGTAGTGAAAGTTTTATTTTCACTCCCAGTCGTTTCTTGCATCACCAAGCCTGAATGCTTGAAACTGCAGTGAACGAAACGGTTCTGAATTGTCTTACTACTTATTTCTCGTCAACTATCAGTGACACAAACACATGCAACTGATGCTATTTAAAAATTCCACTCAAAGCACGGTGTAGCACCTAACAACCACACAAGTGTGCATGACTGACTGTAGTTAGAACCTGTTCAGCAAGTCTCCTGCCCCAATCAAGCAGCATAGTGAACCAAATAAACAAAGCAAATCCCACCTATTTTCTCGATTAGTTTTTAAGAGTTTTCCCAAATAAGCAGCTGCCCTGATTAACCAATGGACCAATTAACCAGAATCCATTGTATTTCCTATGCTTCCCTTCAGTTCTTGCAGACAATTCACTGCAATCATAATCCCCTAACGATAATACTCATTTTACCAAAGTATCATAAAAAGCAGACCATTTGTAGTCTTCTCAAAATCTTTAGATTCCAGCTTCATTCTTCAAGGGCTCATCTCTCTCTCACTCCAGTTTAGCCACACCAGTACCTTTGCACCACAGATCCCGTCCCAAACACCTTCCTCCCCTCCCCCATCCCCCCACCAACTGCTGGAATTGATAAGAGTGATAGTCATACAGCATGGAAACAGGCCCTTTGGCTCAAGTCCACCTTGACATTTAAACTGACACAAACAGCTATTAGACATTTCCTTCCAAATGTCTTGCTGCCTTGCCTCCTGATATTATTGTATATTCTGCAATGGCTTTACATGAAGACACCAGTCTATATAGTCACCGACTAAACCAATAACAACCCTAGGTCACTGCTGAAATATGAAGAGCTGTAATATCCTGGTACTTTCAACACTACTTCCATTATTAAATCCCATCCTCATAGCTAATCTAGTATTTCCTGGCATTGTGTGCATTGGCTTAATTCATCTATATTAGCATAATATACAAAAATCCATTTACGATGTCACATTCTACACCAGCTCTAGAAAGGGCTGAAATAGCCTACAATAATTGCTTTCATTTACATTTTAAAAAAAACACACATAGGCCTTTCTAAGCATATATTATATCACCTTATCAGAGTATAAACTGTGGCAACTGTGCCCGCAATAATACCTTCGGTTCCATACCATTCCAATAATTGTATTAATATATTCCTACAGTCTCTGGGTTTAGCTCTGCAAAATTAGTACAAGTACCATACCTGTATTTGCATGAACATCAATATTTTATGTGCTGCTTTTTCCATATCTTCATACAAATATGTCCACATTATTTCTGTGCATTAATGGTATAATTTGCACAGGTCCTGTACATACAAATTGATATATAGTGTAATATTAGATACAAATTATTTGTCTGCAAAAACATACAATAGGATTTGCTTACCAGTCCTATGCACAGCACTTTTACGAGAGTTCAATCCATTTGTAGTTGAATAGCAAAATATTCCACAACAGGTCAGCATACTTGAATCTGAATATCCTGAGATTTAGTGCAGTTGCTAGCTTGGTGAACTGACATTAACATACTTCATAACTGTCTGCATCAACTCCATAAACCCAGAATTTCATTTTTCCATTGTCCAAAGATTTTGGTGCACATGCATTCAGAAATCTGGAGCTTTATGCATGAATTAGTCAATCCCATCACTGAGTACAGTGAATTTCTAGTAAAGACCCATGCCCCTGACAATATCATGGCTATGGTAAAAGACTGGGGTCCAAAATCTGTTGCATCTCCATCCAAGCTTTCCTGCACAGTTACAACACTAGCATCTTCTCAAAGCAGAGAATTTCCCAGGTTATGCTCTGTCCATTGAATGGAAAAATCCAATGTAGGTAGGTACATCTCATCAACTGGATCCCCAAAAGCAAGGTGTCTGATTGATAGTAGTTACTGAGCAGAATGTACTGACTACAACTCCGTTCGGTAACCACATGGATTCCAACCACATTAACAAGTAGGTAGCCAAAAATGGCAAACAGAATAGTGATATTAGAAGTGAACCAAGGCTGCACTGTATTTGACTGAGTTTTGCACTGAAAAGCCTGGTAAAATTGAAGTCAGTGGTGTTAATTCACTGGTTGGAGGCATAGCTAGCACAAAGCAAGGTGTTCTGCTTGTTGGAGCCCAACTCTCCTACATTGGAGCAACAAACGAATGATGAAGGAATTCAGCAGGTCAGACAGCATCTAGGGGTTGATGCTGGACAATTGGCACCTCAGGCTGAGACATTTCACCTGGACTTGGAAGATGGAGGACAGAACACAAGTACAGAGAGTCTCACAAAACTCCTTTTAAGTCTCTTGAAGGTGATTTCCTAAAGATCGACATGAACTGATTGATTCTTAACAGAAATGAAAATAGAAAATGATGTAAACACTCAATGGTCTATCAGCATTTATGGAAAGAGAATACAAGTTAGTTTTATGGTGCATAGACAATGGGGAAGGGGTAGCCATGATAAGGGGATTATATCCGACAGGTTAAGACCAAATGCTCCAGTATGGCTGGTAGGATGACACTTTGTGAAAATCAATAAAATAACTGCATAGTGGAAATCTAAAATAAAAGCAGAAAAAGAAGTACATTCTGATTCTAAAGTACAGGTTCTCCTCAGGTTACGAATGCCCAACTTTTGCATATCCTGTAACCGTGTGTGCATTTGGGAGATCAGTTGGATACCTGGCTGCCTGTTGTGGAGCTGCAAGCATTTTCTGTCATGTGGGAACTCTGTTCTCAGCAATATCATTGCATCTTGCAGAGAAATCTGAATGGTTGAGTTAAATGTCCTGGTTGCCAGGTGGCTGCATTCCCAAGTTGCAAACCGTTTGGGGTACAGAAACAGAATGCTGTGGCAACCAGGGGGGTTCCCATAAAACGAGAAAATTACACAAATATTCAGCAGGTCAGACTGCATTAATGGGAAAAGAACCAGACTTCATCACAGAGAGAAGTATCTAGTTAAACTGCAGTGAAGATGGGAGAAGGAATGCAGACATCCCACCTCTTTTGGAAGTTCCGGGAGTTTCCCGCATATTAATAGTGGCACCCTTATGCCCGCAAATTATATACAATATCCCAAAAGAGGCAGGGGGAAGGAGGAGGGAGGGAGGGAGGGAGAGAGAGAGACACAGACAGAGAGAGTTTCAAAAAATATAAAACGTATGTCACCCCAGACTACCCAAAAGTGTACCCCTGCCTAATAGGGGTCAAAAATAATTGCACTGCGCTGTTTGCAACAGTGACTTTTCTATTGCCCATGGTGGGTTAAGTCTGTAAAGTCACCTGGCTGGCGGTGAGAGGGGCCCTCCCAGTCAGAGCCCTCCTGTACGCCCGGAATGTCGTCCCCGCACCCCACTGCCCACGGGAGGACTGCAGTGAGGAGGAGTCTGTGACCCACCTCTTTGCACACTGCCAGTTCGCAAAGAGGGTGTGGAGGAGGATGGACGGGCTAGTGTCACGTTTTATCCCCAGCAGCTGCGTAACAGAGGACTCTCTGATCTACGGGCTGTTCCCGGGGACGCACACGGAGACCAACATCCGGTGCTGCTGGCAGATCATCAACTCGGTGAAAGACGCTCTTTGGTCAGCCCGAAACTTGATGATCTACCAGCACATGGAGATGTCCGTGGGAGAATGCTGCCGACTGGCACATTCTCGGCTGCAGGAGTACGTGCTGAGGGATGCACTGAAACTCGGTGCAGCCACCGCAAGGGCCCGGTGGGGAAGGACCACAGTATAGGTTTCTCCACCCGTGGGAGTGGGAGGGGTCGGTGGGCGGGGAGTATACCCCTCAACAATGATATGCTAAGCTGAACTACTGGAGTGCCACATGGGTGGCTATTAATACGGATATTTTACTGAGTATAATGGAAACGTATGTAAAGGAGGAAAAGTTATTGAATGGTTTATTGTATATATTTATTTTTGAATAAAGTATATTTTGAAATAAAAAAAAAAGTCTGTAAAGGACGTGTTGCGGTGAAATAACAGGTGTCATTCATTCATTAGCATAGCTAACGTTATTTAAACTAGCTGGCTAGCTGCTAAGGAGCTACTCTGTTACAGACATCCCACCTCTCCCGGGAGTCTCCCGCAAAATGATGGTGCTACCTCCCTGAAATGAGTTTTTGCAGGGTGGGATGTCTGGGAATACAATAACCTGGTAAGCATCAAGTTGTAAACAAGATTATCTGGTCAGTGAGTGAAAGGGATGAGTTAGAGAGCGAGAATACAGACAAATGAACACAAGAATTGCAAAATGCAGGGCAGGAAGAAATATGTCAGGCTGGACATGCTCTGCACTCTCAGAAAAAAGAGTGGGGGGGTGGGGAACATACTGAGCCATTGATACCTGCCAAACAGAACTGACAGATATAGATATTATCATCAAGTGATTGATTACTGCTATTGTGGTCTGGCAAACTGACTTTTATTCAGCAGAGTCCAGGTGTAGCCTTCAGACACTTCCTCAATACACTCCCCCTCCACCACCCTTTGGATCATGACCCCACCATCTAACATCAGGCCATGTTCACCCAGAAGCTCAGAGGGCACGAGATATCTTTGACAGACAAGGAACTCAGTTCCTCAGATCTTCTTATAATGGCCCAGTTCTGTGTAGCCTGCTTCTATCTTCAGCCTAAAAATCCACAGCAAGGCTGCCCAGTCCAGATCTTTTGTTGCAGTCTGCTCTTGTTCCCACTGAACATATTGCTTCCTACCTTGGTAGTATCCTTTTCACTATGGTGTATTCCACTAGTAACCTAGGAAATAGAAACTATCAAAGTGACAGGGCATCAGAGGTCTCAAAAACTAAGTGGCTCCACTACTTTACCATGGGTGTACAATATCTTTGCACTGTCATCCCTCCACTTCCTCCTGGAGTAAAGACTCCAAAAGCTTGGGTCTCCTCCTTCTGTATGAGTGCTGCCTCCTGCACTCATGCAGAACTGGACAGATTCATTACTTTGTTGCCAATTTCCACCTCTTCCCCTCCTTTGGTCAATCTCTTACTCTTTCTTCCTTTTCTGGATCTTTCCCTCTCCATCTTAGGAGGCTACCTCTTTTCTATTCCACTCTCCCAGTCCCAATATGCTGTCGTATTTGCTCCAGAGAGGAGATACTCCATACAGTGGACACTGAACTGCCCTCCTCCTTCCTAAACCATAGCTTGCCCTCTACTATTGTTAACAAAGCCCTTGGCTTCATCTCATCTACTTCCCATGGCTCTGTTCTCCTCTTCAGGACAGAACACACAGTGAAGTATTAAGCATTACTAATAGCAAATCTGTGAAACATGCTCAGCAGGTAAGGTTATACTAATAGGTTTAAAAAAATGGTGGACAACTGGTAGTAATGGCCAATTATGAAACAGGCAGAAGTTGTTATCTGAAGTTGTAGAATTTGTCACTGAATGGAGAAGACTGCAATGAGCCCATAGAGAAATTAGGTGCCGTTCCTGGAGTTTACATTGAGTTCTTTGTAACAAGTCCACGGAGAGATAGGTCAAAGTGGGAGTGGGAAGGGGAATTAAAGTGGCAGACAAATAGAAATTTGGGTCACTTGTGGAATGAATGCACACATTCTGCAAAATGAACACTCAATCTATGTTTGGTTTCTCCAGTGTAGGTCTCTCCATTTGAGATGAAACCACATAGTGAACATCGAATGCAGGATACTAGATTTGAAGTGCATCTGAATCACTGCTTCACCGTTTGGGTTCCTAAATGGCAGGTAGAGGAGTTAAAAGACAGGTGCTGCATCTGCCGGATTAGAATGGAAAGGAAATCAGGAGGGGGGGGGGGGAGCAAAAAAAAAAAAGAGGGCACGAGGTATCTTTGACAGACAAGGTAAAAGGGAATTCCTAAAAGGTTCTATGTACATTAAGAGCAAAAGGATAACTTGAGAGGATAGGTCCCAGTACACTTCAGTGCAGCTGTCAATGTGTGGAACCCTGGGAGACAGACAAGGTCTTAAGTGAATACTTTTTGTATTTACCATGGAGAAAGTCATGGAACACAGTGAGGTAGCAACCTCAGTCAGAATGCACAACTGCTCCTCCCTCCCTATTATCCTCAACACTTGCCCCTCAGGACTGTGTACTGAGCCCATTGCTGTATACCCTGCTCACACATGACTGCATGGCCAAACATCCAAGTAATCACATTGTCACGTTCGCTGATGCCACAACAGCGATGAGATGGCCTACAGAGAGGAGGTGAAAGAGTTCAGGGTCTGGTGCCAGGCAAATAACCTCCTCCTCAATGTTAACAAGACAAAGGAGATGGTTATCAACCAAGAGAGCTCATCTCCCCCCCCCCCCCCCACTTTACACCTAACCTCATTCCATATCATCTGCGCGATCTAGTTTAAGGTTACATTGGCATTTATGCACATTCGGAGGCCAAGCTCCAAGACCGTCAGTTCATTTATTGAAGCATGCTCTGAACACAGGAACAGTACACAGGGGCAGAATTATGCCACTTGGCCCATCGAATCTACTCTGTCAGTCAATCATAGCTTATCATTATCCTTCTCAATGTCATTCTCCTGCCTTCTCCCCATAACCTTTGGTGCCCTTACAAATCAAGAACCTAACAACCTCTGCTTTAAACATGCCCAATGACTTGGCCTCCATAGCCATCTGTAGCAATTAGTTTCACAGATTCACCACGTTCTGGCTAGAGAAATTCCCCCCTATCTTTGTTCTTAAGGAATGTCCTTGTATTCCGAGGCTATCTCCTCTGGCCCTGGACTCCCCCACTATAGGAAATATCCTCTCCACATCCACTTTACACCTTTCAATACTGAATAGGTTTCAAAGAGATCTCCCCCCGCCCCCCGACACACAATTCTTCTGAATTCCAGCAAGTACAGGCCCAGAGCCATCAAACACTCCTCGTACATTAACCCTTTCATTCCCAGTATCATTCTCAGAAACCTCCTCTGGACGCTCTCCAAAGTCAGCACATCCTTTCTGAGATTAGGCCCCAAAACTACTCCAAGTCTAGTCTGATCAACGCCTTAGAAGTATAGCATTACATCCTTGCTTTTATATTCTAGTCCTCTCGAAATGAATATTAACATTGCATTTGCCTTCTTTACCACTGACTCAATCTAAAAACTAACCTTTAGGGAATCTGGCACAAAAACTCCTAAGTCCCTTTGCACATCTGATTTCTGAATTTTCTTCATTTAGTTTATGCCTTTATTCCTTCTACCAAAGTGCTTGACCATACACTTCCCTACATTATATTCCACCTGCTTTCGCCATTCTCTTAATTCAAGTCCTTCTGCAGTCTCCCTGCTTCCTCAACACTACCTGCCCCTCAACCTATCTTTGTATCATCCACAAATGTGGCCACAAAGCCATCAATTCCATCATCCAAATCATTTATGTATAACATGAAAAGAAGCTGTCACAACACCAACTCCTGTGAAACACTACTAGTCACTGGCAGCCAACCAGATAAGCCCATTTTTATCACCAACAATTGAAAGTCTGCAGATGCTGGCAATCCGAGCAACACACACAAAATGCTGGAGGAACTCAGCAGGCTAGGCAGCATCTATGGAAAACAGTACAGTCAATGCTTCAGGCTGAAACCCTTCGGCAGGACATCAACAGTTCAAGCCCACTTTTATTCCCACTCTTTGCCAACACCATATATACCCTATCAAAACCCTTAATTTTTGTATGTTGGGATGAAAACAATTCTCATTCTTAACTCAAGAGTATGGGCCCAGTCTACATAAGATATCACACATCTACACATTTACTATCCCAGGAATAAATCTGGCACATCTTTACTAGATTCCCTGTAGAGCACTTATATCCGTCCTTACGACTGGAGACTGGAGCAGTACATAATATGCAAGATACAGTCTCACCACAGGTCCATAGAACTCATGCAAGACTTTTCCACCTATGTACTCAAATCCATTTGCAATAAATGTGAACATACAATGTCTTCTTAATCACTTCCTGAACATGCATATTGACATTCAGAGACTCCAAGTCCCTCTGAACACCATGTTGTCAACCTGGCATCATACACCACCTCTTGACCAAAGAGGATAACTGTGCACTTTTCCACATTACATTCCATCTGCCATGTCCTTATCCAATCTCTGAGCCTGTTCTTTTCCCTTGGAATGACCTCCTCACAGCCCATTGTGCCATTGACCTTGGGAATCATTGACATTATTTAATATAATACTTACCTTAATCCGAGTCATTAATTGTGGACAGCTTGGACTCAAGAACCAACCATTGTGGTACCTCACTGCCTTCCATACTAAAACTGATTTTGTTTAATCATCTCCTGCAGTATCATATCCAAGGCCTTTAAGAATCCAAATACAGCACATCTCTTCCCCCAATTTCCCCCGGGATCAATAAAGTATGACTATGATCCACTAATACTTTCCTATTTCTTCTGTTCATTACAACCTCAAAAAAACTAATAAATTCATTAGACGTTATTTTTCTTTAATAAATTAGCATTGTTTCCGTCCAGCCCTAGCACTGTTAAGTGTTCTGTTATCATTTCCTTAATAATAAATGTTTATCACTGGGAACCATTCCAGAATCATCTTTAACTTTTTTTTTGACACCATCTCCCAAATCAAAACCTGCAAGGGCATTAGGTGGATGAGTCAAATCACGCTCCATGGACAAAAATACAAGGCCATTCTTACCACTCCTAGTTGAAAATTCATGCGACTCGTTCCCCAAGCAGACCGCAGGCTCCCACAATGATACACAAAGAGCAATAAATGTTAGTGACACCCAAATCCCATGAATGAATACTCGTATATCCCAATGATTCTACACTGGTTCAGTACACCAACACTGGTGTATCATACTTTGGTGAACAACAGCTCAGCATGCCAGCACCAGTACATTCCGCTATACGGCGTACTGTCTCCAAATACCTGCACTGTTGTCTCCTGGTCCAAGCACTTCGGGTTTCGCTCTATTCCGGCCCACTTCGGCTTGCTTGTATATCCCACCGAGGGCCGCGCTCTTCTTGCTCCAGGCTCCGGTTTATCCCGGGGCTCTGGGCCCCGCACCCCACACTTCCTGCAGAATCAGCCTTGACGCTGCGTGCCTCCCTTCGTCTCCATTGCTGCTTAAAAGTCAGAGGGGCCCCAGCCCCCAGAACTGTACCCACGTCTTGCAGACGGCCGCACAACGAACGCTCATCCGTTCAATAGCAAATCCCAACAGTCCCCTCCACCCCCTGCAACGCCAACCTGCGCCGGTTCACACCGCGCATGCGTTAACAACGTGCCGCCAGCGCCGTCAACATTTCCTGATGGGCATGCGTAGAAAGAGGGGGACCGGCGTCAATTTGCGCGTTCTCAACAGACATGCTCGTGGACGCGAACATCACTACCACGCGTGAACGACGCCTTCCCATAGACGCATGCGTAGTCCGGGTGTTGGAGGGTAGTTTAGCAGCATCCTCGTCAATTGAACAAGGTCCACTTTGTGATATTTTATTTGCGTTTCTTTTAAAGACAATGCTAGACAAAGAATGAAGCAGTTACATAGGGGGAGGGCGAGGAGATCAGAAGCAATGGTGTCATGCTGTGGATGTTGGAATGTGTTGTGGAGATGCTCGGGCGAGGGGTTGAATGAGGTATGACAGACTTGATAATAATTTTTGAATCCAGTGATGGAGATCGTGTCCATCGTATCTCTTGATGGATGGAAGATTGATTTATTGAAGATCTACTCTTAGAGAAGTTCTTTGACTACTGGGATACTCAGAATATGGCTTGCTATTGTAGAACATTAACATTACAGCACAGTACAGATTCTTTGGCCCAAAATATTGTGCCAACCTTTCAATCTACTCTCAGATCAATCTAACTCTTCCCACCTACATAACCAAGTAACACACACAAAATGCTGTTGGAACTCAGCAGGCCAGGCGGCATTTTTGGAAAAGAGTACAGTCGATGTTTTGGGCTGAGTTCCCCCAGCATTTTGTGTGTGTTGCTTGGATTTCCAGCATCTGCAGATTTTCTCTTGTTTGTGATTGGATCACCTACATAACCCTCTATTTTTCTATCATCCATATGCCTATCTAAGAGTTTCTTAAATGCCCTTCATGTATCTGTCTCTACCACCCCCCCCCCCACCGGCAGGGTGTTCCGTGCACCTAGCACTCTCTGTGTAAAGAACTTGCCTCTGACATCCACCGTACATTTCCTCCAATCACCATACAATTATGCCTCTTGAATTAGCCATTTCCACCCTGGGAGAAAGTCACTACCTATCCATCTATCTATACCTTTTATCATCTTATACACCTCTATCAAGTCAGCTCTCATCCTCCTTCACTCCAAAGGGAAAAGCCCTAGCTCTCTCAACCTACCTTCATTAGACAGGCCCTCTAGTCCAGAGACCATCCTGGTAAATCTCCTCTACACCCTCACTAAAGCTTCCACATCCTTTCTATGATGAGGCGACCAGAAATGAACATAATATTCCAAATGTGGTCTAACCAAGGTTTTATAGAGCTGTAACATTACCTCGTGGCTCTTGAATTCAACCTTGGGGTTTCCCATAATCCTATTCGCCAAAGCCTTCCCATACCCCGTTCTAGCTCTCCTAAATCTTTTCTTCAGCTCCTTGCTGGCTACCCTGTAATTCCCTACAGCCCTGTCTGATCGTTGCTTCCTAAACCCTAAGCACAAGAAAATCAGCAAATGCTGGAAATCCAAAGCAACACACACAAAATGCTGGAGGAGCTCAGCTGGCCAGGTTGCATCTATAGAAAAGAGTACATAGTTGACATTTCGGGCTGAGACCCTTCATCAGGAAGGGTCATCCATAGATGCTGCCTGGTCTGCTGAGTTCTTCTTAAAACTTAATTAAGCTTCTTTCTTCCTCTTGACTAGATATTTCATATCTCTTGCCAACAATTGTTCCTTCACCCTGCCATCCCTACCCTGCCTCAATGAAACAAACCTATCCAGAACTCCATGAAGGTGCTCCCTAAACAACCTTAACATACCTGTTGTGCATTTCCCTGAATATATCTATTTCCAGTTTATGGTCTTAAGTTCCTGCCTAGAACTATCATAATTCCCCCTTCCTCAATTAAATACTTCCCTATTCACATTCTGACATGTCAGGCCATGACCTGGGTTCCCTCCTCCTTCCCTTTCTCCTATGGTCCACTCTCCTCTCCTATCAGATTCTTTCTTCTCCAGCTCTTTACCTTTCTCACCCACTTGGCTTCACTGATCACCTTTTAGCTAGCTTCCTTTCCTCCCCCACCCCCACCTTTTTATTCTGGTGTCTTGCCCCTTCCATTTCAGTTCTGAAGAAGGGTCTCAGCCCAAAATGTTGACTGTTTATTCATTTCCATAGATGCTGCCTGACCTTCTGAGTTCCTCCAGCATTTTCTGTGGATTACCTTCCCATACTGTCTGATCCTATCCTTCTGTAAGACTATAGTAAAGATCAGGAAGTTATGGTCATTGTCTCTGAAATGCTGTACCATTGAGAGATCTGAAACCTGATCTGGTTTATTCCCTAGCACCAATCCTAACAAATTCTGCCCCATGCAAAAGTTTTGCACTAAGGAGGCGCCAATCAATATTAGAGAAATTGAAGTCCCCCGTGACAACAACCCCATTATTTTTGCATCTTTCCAAAATCTGCCTCCTGATCTGTTCCTTGCTGTCTCTGTTGCTATTGTGGGGGTGGGGTCTATAGAATGCTCACAATAAAGCATTATTGTCCCTTCCTGTTTCTAACTTCCACATCACTGACTCAGTAGACAATCATCCACGGTGGTCTCCCTTTCTGCAGTTGTACTACTATCCATGATTAGCATTGCTACTCCCCCACCACAACAACATAGTTCCATTTACTGGTCTATGCTCTAAGTCACAGTATTTATATAGCTGGTCCAGTTGAGTTCCATCTCAAAGGTGACACCAGGATGCTGATGAAGACTCAGTCAAATGAGGTCGTGGAGGAGGAGCATGTGCTACACCAGAGGACAGGCTTAGGACTATATCTGAAAAGATAATTTCTTGAATCAAATATCTGAAGGAATGGGCTAAAATAAAGCACACAGTTATTTTGTGTTTATCCTTTTGTTTTTCAATCTCAAAGTATGGAAAGAACATAGATTTATGTTTAAGAGCTGTAGCATGTGACCAACTGTTCTCTATGTTGCTTCAATTTTTTTTATTGTAGGGGAGAATGAGTTATCTGTGTGGGGGGTAGGTAATAGAGTGGAAATGCTTCTTGTCTCCCTCAGTTCTTCTGTTTAACAAAACACTCGCTTATTTTAAATTACTGGACATGTACACACAGCTATGTACACTCCACTACTGACCTCTCCATCTTTGGTCCAAATAAGGAAGAGATTCAGAAGGGAAGTAGGAGAAATGTTCTTCACCTAGAACTTTAAGTACCTGGAATGCACTGCCTAATAATGTCACTGACAGTATTTGAAAAGAGTCAGAATGAGCAACTGAATTGCTGAGGCATAAAGGGCTATGGACTGGGTATTGAGCCATGGGGTTAATACAGAAGGGTGCCCATTGGTTGGCATGGACTTGCTAAGTTGATTGGTCTGTTTCCATGCTGTATGATTCCAAGGAAGGAATAGGATAGATAACTGAAGATGATTTAAAAAGAAGGAGGTGTATAAACTTAAAAGCTGGTGCCAGAAGCAGAAATCAAGCTTCTGAAGATAGTACCGACATTTAGTAGGCAACAAACTGCTGGCAGGCAATATAAGGATGGTTTAAGTTCAGGCATTAGTTAGCTTAAGATCATGGAAGATTGAAGGACAAAGTTAAGGATTTTAAATTTAGTAATGAACTTAAACTTTCAAAAATGGATGAGTTTTATTAGGGTGGCATGAAAAATATTTGAAATGGCCCCAACTTAAATGGGAATGGGCCATGATTGGTTATTGAAATGTAATAAGGCTACATGCTTCAGACTTGAAAACCATTTTAAATTTGACTCATCGGCTAAAGGAAGATGAGGAAAGCCAAATCCAGGAGGGAATTTGCTTTATACTTATCTGTAAATCCATGTCGCCTGCTTTATCAGTTTCCTGTGATCAGATCCCAAGCTGACCCTTCTCATCCTTTTCTGCGTCTCCATAGTCTAGAAAATGCCTCCCATCTTCAGTACCAACTCAACCTTGTCTTTCTTTCCCCAATTGGAGACACAGAACTCGTGTTGTTTATGATGGAAAGAACACTGGGCAAACACTATTTCATTTAGAACTGGGCATTTACAGCAGAGTAATTATTTATGTATAGATTGGATTATGAGGACACTCAGTCCTCATTTATTGTCATTTACAAATGCATGCATTAAGAAATGATACAATGTTCCTCCAGAGTGATATCACAAAAAAAACAGGACTAAACAAACCTATTCAGGCTATTCAGGTAGATAGGGACGTAAAGAAAGTTTTTGGCATGTTAGCCTTCATAAATCAAAGTACTGAGTGCAGGAGATGGGATGTTATGATTGAGAGGAGTTAATAGACATACACAAAATTATGCGGAGTATAGATAGGATAACTGGAAGCAGGTTTTTTCCAGTGAGGTTGCGTGGGACTACAACTAGAAGTCGTGGGTTAAGGGTGAAAGGTGAAAAGTTTAAGGGGAATGTGAGGGGAACCTTCTTCACTCAGAGGGTAGTAAGAGTGTGGAATGAGCTGCCAACAGAAGTTCAACGTTTAAGAGAAATTTGGGCAGATAGGTAGATAGTAGGGGCATAGAGGGCTATGGGTCTAGGCAGTTTAAATGGTTCGGAATGGACTAGATGGGCACAAAGGCCTGCTTCTGTGCTGTACTTTTCTATTATTATGATTCTATTATAAGTGATGGAGTTATGTATAAGCTGAAAATCTGTATAGTGAATTCTTTGAAGCTGGTGGGAGAAGTTGACGAGGTGCTTTAATAAAGGCATAAGGGTTCCTTGACTTTATAAGCAGAGGAACTGAGTACATAAGCAAGGAATGTATAATGAACTTATATAATTCACTAGTAATCTCTCAGAATGGTATTGTATGCCAGCCCGAGCAATACACTTTAAAAAGCTCTTAAAGAATGTAAATGAGATACAGTATACCATAATGGTATCAAAGATGGAGTTCAATTTTGCAGAGAAGCAAAGGGCAATGTTTCTTCTCTTTAGAGCTGAAAATGTTTAAAGGAGATTAAATACAGTTGCTCAAAGTAATGAGGATTATGAGTAAAGAGAAACTGGGGTTGTCTGCGGAAGTAAGCAGGAAACAGATTTATAGTAATTCGTAAAACTAAAATAAGGTTTTATATTGGAGGTTCTGAAAGGAACTGCCTGATGAATCAGTGGAAGCAAATTCAAAAGTTACTTTCAAAAGGTGATTGGAGAAATATACGAAGGAGAGAATTCTACAATTGTGGTTCAGTAGTAGAAATGGGGGATTAATTAGATCATTTTCACAGGCACAATGGTCAAAATGGCTACCTTTAGTAAGATTCTAAACAGAACTTACTCATAAAAATTGGAGGTACATTTGAGAGAAAGCTGTTTGCTGGGAAAAAATCTTGTGTTTCAAGCTAAGCTGAGTGTTAAACAGGATGTCAGGATTTGCTGGAATCTTATTCAGAAACTGGAAATTGAAAAGTAATCAATTCCAGGTTGTGCACTTTGCACCACGAAGTAAAGACAATAGATTTTTTTTTATTCCTAATGCTGAACAAGAGGTTGTTATGATTAGATGACAGAGGTGGTTATGTAGTCACAGATGGTAATGGAGGTACAGCTTGGTGTCACTGGTGTTCAAATGGAATGCTTCTGTTCTTTATCTTTACATTGGTGGCAGTCATTGAAGGAAGCAAACAGGCGACAGTGCCAAGACAGTGTGCCAGTACAAAATCCTTAGAGGATTTTAAAAGAGTAGTACTCGGAAAGGAGAGGCCTTTGCTGGAGAGCACTTGCTGTAAGAAGGACTGGAAACTTGCAAGGATAATCATAGGAAGTGAGATGACAAAAGGGAAGTGCTGGAAGACAATGTGATTAACTGAATTAACTACCATGGAGATTGGCAGAATGAGGTGATGTATTGCATTGCAGTTGCAGAGAATGCCCTTTGTTTGCACTGCTAGGAGCAGAAGTGATTCATACAGGAAGTTAGGGAAAATATGGGCATGTTGCATAGAGATTAGTTGGAGATGTAATCTCTGCTTCACAAAATGGGATATGTTGTTTGGAATTTAGAAGATTATTATGTGATTTAATGATATTTTCAAGATATCATGTGAATCTGTGGAATTCTCTACCCAGGGAAGCAGTAGAAGATACCTCAGTAAATATATTTAAAACACAATTAGATAGATTTTTGCACAGCAGGGGATTAAGGGTTGTGGGAAAAATGGAGGTAGATGGAGCTGAGATCACGGCCAGATCAGCCATGATCCTATTGAATGGTGGAGCAGTCTTGACAGAACAGATGACCTTTTCCTACTCTCATTTCTTAAGACTACACTTCCCCCTCTCTGTCTCTTGTAAAAATGCCATCCCTTTCTCCATCTCTGCCATATCTGCTCTCAAGGTCGTCCATTCCAGGACATCGGAAATGTTGCCCCCTTTCAGGGAACGTGGCTTCCCTTCTACTGTGGTTGATGGAGCCCTCTCTTGCAATTCCCCTGCTTTCTGGATTTCAACTCTCATCAACTCCCGCCCCTACTCCAGATAGAGCAGTTAGAGTGTTCCCCTGGTCCTCACCTTTTACCATTCTCGCATCCAAGACATCATTCTTCATCATTTCTGCCAAATACAATGAGATCCCACCACTTGTCACACCTTCTTCTCCCACCCATTTCCACCTTCCACTGGGATCACTCTTTCCATAATTTTCTGGTCTTTTCATCCCTGCCTGCCCATCACACATTAATCCTGCCACTTTCTCCCACAACAGCAGGAGTTGCAACCCTTATTTCTACATCTATTACCTCCCCATCATCCAGGAAACTAAGCAGTTCTTCCAAGCCAGAGAGCGATTCACATGCACCTCCTCTAACCTCATTTACACCTTTCAATACTCCTATTGTGACCTCCTCCAAGGAAAACCAACTATGCAACTGGTTTGTAGAGTATCTGTGCTGTCAATGATAGCCATCCTGCGCTCCCAGTTGTGTGCCATTTCAGTGCCCTCCCATTCCCACACCTATACCTACCTGTCCATCCTTGACCCTTACCTCTCACGTTCCCCTCTCCCTCTTCCCTCCTATTTTTGCTTCCTATCCCATACACCCCCACCCTGTTTCATCCACCTACTACCCATGCACTTCACCCACCGGGTCCCGTCCATATCAGATTCAATCTGCCCATCTCTCCCTTAATGGTTCCCGCGATCACTTTCCTTACTTATCAGATTGCTGAACTTGTGGCTTCTGTGTCTGTGCTCATCATCTACCTGTTACAGTCTCACAGTTCCATCCCTTCTCCACCTAGCTACATCTGCCCATCATTCTTTGCTCCTCCACAACCCACCAGTCACCTAAGAGCCCCTGTCTGACCCTTCCCCCTTTCATCTTTATGCAAGCTTCCTTTCCTCGCTATTCTCAGTCCCAGGGGAGACTTATGACCCAAAATGTTAACAACTCCTTTACCCCCATGGGTGCTGCTCCACAAATTGAATTCCACCAGCTGATAGTTTTTTTTGCTTCAGATTTCAGCATCTACAAAGTTCAAAATACATTTATTATCTAAGTATGTATATTTGTCTTCTTGAGATTCAGACACAAAACAAAGAAACACAATAGAACTGATTAAAAACCCCATCCAACACCCAATGTGCAAAAAAAAAGAATTGTGCAAACTATAAAAAAGAAAACAAATAACACACAAAATATGAACCGCAGAGTCCCTGAAAGTGAGTCCACAGCCATGGAGCCAGTTCAGCGCTGACATGAGTGAGGCCGGTCCAGGAGCCCGATGGCTGCAGGCCACAACCACAGATGAACAACGACAGAGAGATGGAGGACCTTCATTGCTGCCCTAAATGCCCACAGATGTAACAGGCTTTTGATGATGATGAAGATCGCTCTGATCATTCTTCACTAAAATGGGCTTTGTTTTTACTTGTTCTAATTATTTCTTTCTTGTAAAAAAAAATGTATGATTTATGTCCTTGTGCTGCTTATGTTATGTGCCTGTGATGCGGTTGCAAGCAAGTTTTTCGGTGCAGACATGTATTTGTGCATATGACAATAAAAGTGAGTTTGAATTTGAGTCTTATTTTTCACCCCCCCACACCTTTTTTTAAGCATCTTAGACACAGAGATACATAATGGATATTTTAATGTCAAAACTCTAACATTTGTAAAGCAGAGGTGCATTCACAGATTCAAAGCAGCACTTTTAACAGTCGTGATCAGAGATATAGAAACAGTAAAAAGAGATACAAACATACAATATTTATAAGGCATGTATATTGGGGGAACATCTACTGGGTAAAATATATTGTAAATGCAGTAACCTACCAGTGACAGCTTCCTTCAGGAGTGTTAGTGGAATGCAGAGTGACCAAAAAGGCAGTAAATTACATTAGAATACAACAATTGCAAGTAGAAGAGGCAATTGTGACAACCATATACTGTATTACTGACATACAAAATAAGACGTGGTCAGACTCTGATCATAACAACATAGCCTTCATTCACATTTTGTGTCTGTAATGTGTGACAATTCACAGTAATGTGTGCAATGTGTACTAGCAAACTTAGACCCGTATATCTCATGGGGGTTAGTTCAAAATGCAGTATATGATGGCCTGTTAATACTTGGTGCAGGCCAAATGCAATAGGCCATTCACATTCAATGTGGCAGTCTGATGCCTATGTCTTGGAGCAAATTGCCGGTTTCTTTCTGACCTCTAAATAAAAATTGTGCAATCAGCAAATACCTGAAAATGATTTTATTTTCTGGTCTTTTCCTCCTCCTGAAGGGGGTCAACTGCAGCTGCACACAAAATGAGAACCTAACCTTGTTGCAGTTTTTTTAAATTAAGCTCGCAGGTTGTTTGGCATCAAGTCAACTCCATCCCATCCATCCTACATCAACATGTTGACTTCTGGTTGGACACTGGGTCATTGTTCAAGTTTTCTGTACCGTCTTGGCAACTCCAAGGCCCCCAACCACAAGGGTTTGGATATCATTACTCTTTTTTTTTTTTTTTTTTAAATCTTTGCAATTCATTTATGGAATGTACTAGTCAAAGCCCAGTATATCCGTGGGTGAGCTGTGTAACTGCAGTTATTGTATTTAATTAGTATTTTCCAATTTCAATATTGATTAGATCAAGTAAAACTGGGTAGTGGGCAATCCTGGCCCACTTAATGCATTATTGAGAACAAGCGTCTAACAGATAAGCACCACCAATATAACAAATTCATGCAACCATTACAAAACAACACTCAATTTTTCACTTTGGTAAGACATCATACACCACCAAGTCCCGAAATGCTGATCACAGATTTATGCATGCATTATAGATTTTCCTCAACATAACATCACATTTTATTAAGCTCCGTTTCCAGGTTGCATTAATGTTAATCTGCGAAAACTTGGCATGTCTCATCAAGTTGGCGAGAGCAGTATGTGTTTAGAACAAGTAAAGGTTTGTTTTTTTTATAGGGTGAATATAGATTCTGGTGGGGAAATTAGATCAAGCATGTAACTTAAAACTTAATGGTAGTGGGCAGCTAGAATAAAATAAGGCAAAACTGTTTGTAGAAAGAGTAATGGAATTCATAAGTCATGAATGAAGGGCCACTGAAATTTTAAAGCCTGAGATCAATTGGATTTTACTTACTTTATGAGCATCAGGGAACATGAAGGCAGGCAAAATGGCCATAACATTACTGAATGGCAGAATGAGTCTGGGGTTGAATGACAATCTACTATTGTCTCCCTATTGCACTACCCAAGACTGTTTAGCTCATGGATGCACACAATACAAATGGTGAAGAAGTGGTTGGAGGTCAGGAGTAGTGCGTGTTGATTGTTAGGGTGGCATTCTGCATAGCAGTTCTGACTAAGGTTTTCGACCGGTAATATTCTGTGTTTTTCTTTCTACAGATACTGTCTGACTTGCTGAGTTTTTGCAGCATTTTTTGTTTTTTTATTCCACAGAGAAGTTGTAACATGTAAGGACTTTTAGACTGTGGTTATACAATAGCTCTCGTGGATGTATAGTAGATCTGGATGCATTGTGAAGCTGGACAGGAGTACATCACTCCTGTGAAAGTAGAAATGTAAGTTAAAGGACATGGCTGGGTAACAAGAATGCAGATCGCAGCAGCCTCAACAGGAGGCAATTAATTCTGTCCGCACCAGTGACTAAAATAGACAGAAGTGCAAGATGGCTATGAGGCCTTAGTTGTTGTGCAGTCAGAGCTCAAAAACAAGTTGCTCCATTTGGATAGGATCATCATGAATTCGGAAAACTGAGCAGCTTAATTGGAATGGCATGCACCACATTCCCCTTTAAAAGCGGTTGAAATGTAGCAAATGTATGATTGGCACAGCCTTGGTGCATTGGTTGCTATCAGTGACATGCACTTCATCCAAAAGTATAGCTAATAGAAAATGGGGCATAATGCTGGACTAGTGTGGAAATTTCCATTATCTGTGGCTCATATGGAAAGAGGTGAAGCTTCAGATGTAAGCAGTGAAAGATAATGGTGAGTGGAAAACATCCCTTCTCCTGGTCTACTTGGTGATGTCAGCATTGTTTTGGATCTGGCCTCATTTCAGCTGACACTGTAATACTTCTAATCCATTGGTGGCAACCACACCTCACATAGCCAGACATTCAAATCTCAATGCATCACACAAAAGGTGGCAATTGGAAGTTATGGAAAAAGAGGGAGGTAGGTGTGGAGAGCACAAGAGTCATTCAGCTTCCTCTAAAATGGAAGAACAAGTAACCTAGGCCAATTCCTATCGCATCTTATCTGTATACAGCACAAGTGTTGATTGTCTTGCCTGCTTCTCAATGGGGATCTTGTATTGACCAGGAGGCCATTTACTCCATTAGTTCCCATCCAACTGCCAGCAGAGAAATCCCATAGGTCCAATTCCCCTCTCCCCTTATTTGCCATCACCCCTGCAGCTTATTAACCTACTGCTTTAATTTTGCTTTTAGCCGAGGTTGCAATATGCAACAGACAATTAATTGGGGCGTGGGAGGAAACTGAAGTACCCAGAGGAAACTTATGTGGTCAAGGAAAACTTGCAAACTCTGCACGGACAGCATCTGAGCTCAGGATGGAACCTGGGTCCTTGGAACTGTGAGACGGCAACACTGAGTGTTACACTGTCGTCATTTTGCTGAATGCATGAAGCAAAGTAGAGGACGTCTGTTAATCACAGTGGCATTGGTCCAGGTCTCACACTGGCCTTTGGTTTCAGTAGTATAGTTTTTAATTAATAGTATGGGGAGAGTAACACAGGTAACTTTAGATGGTTTGTTAATGTTGGTCATGGAGCAACTGTTTATAAAAGACGTGATTTCTTTTTTGAATGAAACCTGGAAATGATCAATTACACGTGAACTGTAGTATAAAATGCATAGGTTCACAGACATTAAACATTCAAGTACCAAAATATTATTCTCAACATGTAACTGAGGCACAGTTTTAGTTGAAAAAAAACGCATTCCATCTGCTAAGCCTGTGCTTGAGGATGTCCCTGAAATTCAGCAATATCACATTGTGATAATTAATACAACTGAAATCCCACACACTTAAATCACATGCAACCTTTTCAAAAACGTAGCCAAAGCTGGGAGAAATGACAAAGCCTTCACTAAAGCTAAGAATTTAAATCATTGTCCATTCAACCAGTAATTAAATGGAAAGGGGTGGTGGAGATACTGCAGAGAGATGGGGAAGGTCTGCTTTCTGTATTGAGCTAAAAATTCCAATCCATAGCCCTGAAACAGGGTGGCACTGACCTGCATCATGGGGGTCAGGGGTTAGCAGGGCACTGGCATCCATCAGGATGGGACAATAAGGTGGATATAGCTTTAACTATAGTAGGGAAGGGTTACTAGTCTGTTAGAGGGGCACTATTCATTGCTGGGGTGTGTGCATGATGTCTCTAGTTTGGGTACAAATTGGAGATATATGTGGGATTAGAGAAGTGTACATGAAGTGAGGGTCTGCAGTGAAACTAGATACCAGTTTTCTGATAAAACATCTGACTACAAAGTGCTCAACACACTCAGCTAAAATTGCTTGCAGGGCTGCTCTGCTTGTAGAAGGGGTTGCTCTAAAACAAAAGTAATCTGGACACTCATGTTTGGGTCATAGCTATCTGAGTAATGAGGAAAGTACAGTGTAGCAAGATGTGCAAGTGATGCACTATGGTTCTCAAGGTTCTACTGAAATCAGTCACAGCTGATATGTAGGTGTCACTGTGTCTTCATAATCCCTTTCTATAAAGCACAATTAAAATGTCTGGCATCAAAGCCACTCCATTTAAAGAGAGATATATTGTTGAGAGTAACACACATCATTGAGAGTATTCTGTGCAGTTGCAAACTGTTCCCACTAGGGTGAGCTATCATTCCAAAAACATAGCAATGTATAAATGAGGGAAGAATTTCTCTGGTTACTATGTGGTAGTATTGGAGCGACATCTGGCTCATAGTACCAGTTATCAGGCCTGTGAAATCTTGATAGCTCATTTCCAGTTTTACTCTCCCCCCCCCCTCCAATTCCATTAACTTGCACTTGGCTTAGCATGATTGAATAGATGTTAACATCAGGGGTTTCAGTGGAGAGAGTATGCCTCTCCCTGTGGCCTGACATTCTCCATGGGGAGGTTTACATACTTCAGGATCAGTACAAACCCCACCATCCACTAGTTGGTTTATGTTACTACATCCCCATGACCCTTTACATGATGTCACTACGCATAATAACAGCAATCCTTCCCTCTTGTTAGCAATGGCCCCTAAATTACACACTATTTAAAGCAAATTAACAAATCACTGCTGCTGTGCCCCTAAAGAGAGGCAGGGTACCAGTGCTTCACACTTGGTTAGCTGCTAGCCCCTGCTCCTTCCCTTGCAATAGCATCGTGGTTACTTGGAGCCACTCTCAGCCGTCTTCTGCTGCCAGAGTTCCTTGTGCTGTTTGCGGCCAAAGCCCTCGTCGTAATTGCCCTTGCTTTTGAACAATTGTTGGAAGTGAGGCTTGCAATAAAACTCACCTTGCAGTGCTGCATAGCTTCCCAGACTGAAGGGACAAAATGGGAAAAAGTCATCAATTTAAGAACGTCAAAAGTGTCACATAAAAATCACATTGGTACAAGTTAGCAGGTTTACCTTCCTCATGACTCCCTGTATATTGTCAGTGCACGTATACGCAGGTGGTGTATCACTGCAGCACAATTCAGTTATAAATTCTGGCCACTCTTTTCTACCAGAGGGGTTCCCTCCTGCCCCAGGGCATGAAGGTGAATGTCTTCATTAAATGAAGCAGAGTAGTCTTTGTAAATTGAATTCCAGAAGTTAGGTGACATCAAGGCTAAATTTGACCAAGTTTATCATCAATGAGCCCTGGTGAAACTCAAGTCACTGGGATTTGTGGGGGGGAAAAAAAACACATCAGTGGCTGAAGTCATACTTTGCACAAAGGATGTAGTTATTGGGGATCAATAATTTCAGGAAATGTCAATTTCAGGTATTCCTTACAGCAATCCCACAGGCCCAAACTATTGCAAATGTCCTATTAATGATTTCCCTTCCATTCTTGGGTCATAAGTGGCTCATGATTGTACAATTCCATTCAACTCTTCTGTAAATGAAGTAGTCAATGCTAGCAAGACTAGACAGTATCCAGCATGGATTGATAAGTGTCAATTTAGATTTGTGCCATAAAAGTACTGGCAAAGCCACTTTCAACAAGGGAGAGTCTAACCACTTAACCATAAGACCATGAGACAAAGGAGCAGAAGTTGGCCATTTGGCCCATCGAGTCTGCTCTGCCATTTTATCATGAGCTGATCCATTCTCCCATTTAGTCCCACTCCCCCACCTTCTCACCATAACCTTTGATGCCCTGGCTACTCAGATACCTATCAATCTCTGCCTTAAATACACCCAATGACTTGGCTTCCACTGCCACCCATGGCAATAAATTCCATAGATTCCCCACCCTTTAGCTAAAAAAATTTTGTTGCATCTCTGTTCTGAATGGGCACCCTTCAATCCTTAAGTCATGTCCTCTCATACTAGACTCCCCCATCATGGGAAACAACTTTGCCACATCCACTCTGTCCATGCCTTTCAACATTCGAAGTATTTCTATGAGGTCCCCCCTCATTCTTCTAAACTCCAAGGAATACAGTCCAAGAGTGGACAAACGTTCCTCATATGTTAACCCTCTCATTCCCGGAATCATTCTAGTGAATCTTCTCTGTACCCTCTCCAACATCAGCACATCCTTTCTTAAATAAGGAGCCCAAATCTGCCCACAGTACTCCAAGTGAGATCTTACCAGTGCCTTATAGAGCTTCAACATCACATCCCTGCTCCTATACGCTATTCCTCTAGAAATGAATGCCAACATTGCATTTGCCTTCTTCACCACCAACTCAACCTGGAGGTTAACCTTGAGGGTATCCTGCATGAGGACTCCCAAGTCCCGTTGTACCTCAGAACTTTGAATTCTCTCCCCATTTAAATTATAGTCTGCCCGTTTATTTCTGCCAAAGTGCATAACCATACACTTTCCAACATTGTATTTCATTTGCCACTTCTTTGCCCATTCTTCCAATCTATCCAAGTCTTTCTGCAGACTCTGTTTCCTCAGCACTACCGGCCCCTCCACCTATCTTCGTATCATCAGCAAACTTAGCCACAAAGCCATCTATTCCATAATCTAAATCGTTGATGTACAACGTAAAAAGAAGCGGCCCCAACACTGATCCCTGTGGAACACCACTGGTAACCGGCAGCCAACCAGAATAGGATCCCTTTATTCCCACTCTCTGTTTCCTGCCAATCAGCCAACGCTCTATCCACGTATGTAACTTCCCCGTAATTCCATGGGCTCTTATCTTGTTAAGTAGCCTCATGTGTGGCACCTTGTCAAAGGCCTTCTGAAAATCCAAATATGCAACATCCACTGCATCTCCCTTGTCTAGCCTACTTGTAATTTCCTCAAAAAATTGTAATAGGTTTGTTAGGCAGGATTTTCTTTTAAGGAATCCATGCTGAGTTCTGCCTATCTTGTCATATGCCTCCAGGTACTCTGTAACCTCATCCTTGACAATCGACTCCAACAACTTCCCAACCACCGATGTCAAGCTAACAGGTCTATAATTTCCTTTTTGCTTCCTTGCCCCCTTCTTAAATAGCAGAGTGACACTTGCAATCTTTCAGTCCTCCGGAACCATGCCAGAATCTATCGACTTTTGAAAGATCATTGCTAATGCCTCCGCAATCTCCACAGCTACTTCCTTCAGAACACGAGGGTGCATTCCATCTGGTCCAGGAGATTTATCGACCTTTAGCCTATTCAGCTTCCTGAGTACTTTCTCTGTCGTAATTGTGACTGCGCACACTTCTCTTCCCTGCCACCCTTGAGTGTCCGGTATACTGCTGATGTCTTCCTCAGTGAAGACTGATGCAAAGTACTCATTCAGTTCCTCTGCCATCTCCTTATCTCCCATTACAATTTCTCCAGCATCATTTTTTATCGGTCCTATATCTACTCTCACCTTTTCTTTTACTGTTTATATACTTGAAAGAGCTTTTAGTATCCTCTTTGATATTTGCTAGTTTCCTTTCATAGTTAATCTTTTCCCTCTTAATGACCTTCTTAGTTTCCTTTCGTATGGTTTTAAAAACTTCCCAATCCTCTGTCTTCCCACTAATTTTTGCTTCCTTGTATGCCCTCTCCTTTGCTTTAACTTTGGCTTTGACTTCTCTTGTCAGCCACGGTTGCACCCTTTTTCCATTCGAAAATTTCTTCTTTTTTGGAATATATCTGTCTTGCACCTTCCTCACTTCCCGCATAAACTCCAGCCACTGCTGCTCTGCCGTCCTTCCCGCTAGTGTCCCTTTCTAGTCAACTTTGGCCAGTTCCTCTCTCATGCCACTGTAATTTCCTTTACTCCACTGAAATACCGACACATCAGATTTTGGCTTCTCTTTTTATAATTTCACAGTGAACTCAATCATGTTATGATCACTGCCTCCCAGGGGTTCCTTCACCTCAATCTCTCTAATCACCTCTGGTTCATTACACAATACCCAATCCAGTACAGCTGATACCCTGGTGGGCTCAACAACAAGCTGTTCTAAAAAGCCATCTCGCAGACTTCCTACAAATTCTCTCTCTTGAGATCCAGTGCCGACCCGATTTTCCCAATCTACTCGCATGTTAAAATCCCCCACGATTATCATAACACTGCCCTTCTGACAAGCCTTTTCTATTTTCTGTTGTAATTTGTAGTCCACATCACTGCAGCTGTTTGGAGGCCTGTACATAACTGCCATCAGGGTCCTTTTACCCCTGCTATTCCTTAACTCAACCCATAAAGATTCTGCACCTTCCGATCCTATGTCACCTCTTTCTAATGATTTGATATCATTTCTTACCAATAAAGCCACACCTCCCCCTCTGCCTACCTGCCTATCCCTCCGATACACCGTGTATCCTTGGACGTTCAGCTCCCAGAGGCATGCATCCTTTAGCCACGTCTCAGTGATGGCCACAATATCATACCTGCCAATCTGTAGCTGTGCAACAAGATCATCCACCTTATTCCTTATGCTGTGTGCATTTAAGTCTAACACCTTAAGACCAGTATTTGGTACTTTTTGCTTTGATTTCACTGCAACTTTATTGCACTGCAACTCATCCCAATGGCTACAAATTTGCCCCATCACCTGCCTGTCTTTCCTGACTTCTTTACTGCTCACTATCTTAGATTTATTTCTGTTTTCCCCTTCCTCCGCTCTATCATTCCGGTTCCCATCCCCCTGCCAAATTAGTTTAAACCCTCCTTAACAGCTCTATTAAACCTTCCCGCCAGGATATTGGTCCCCTTCGGGTTCAGGTGTAACCTGTCCTTTTTGAACAGGTCATACTTCCCCCAGAAGAGATCCCAATGATCCAAGAATCTGAAGCCCTGCCCCCTGCACCAGTCTCTCAGCCACTCATTCATCTGCCTGATCCTACTATTCTTGCCCTTGCTAGCACGTGGCACAGGTAGCAATCCCGAGATTACTACCCTGGAGGTCCTGCTTCTCAGCTTCCTTCCTAACTCCCGGAAATCTCTCTTCAGGACCTCCTCCCTTCTCCCATCCATGTCATTGGTACCAACATATACCAAGACAACTGGCTGCTCACCCTCCCTCTTTAGAATATTCAGGACCCGATCCGAGACATCCCGTACCCTGGCACCTGGGAGGCAAACACCATGTGGGTATCTCTATCAGGCTCACAGAATCTCCTGTCTGTTTCCCTGACTATGGGATCCCCTATGACTACTGCATTCCTCTTTTCCCTCCTTCCCTCCTGCACAACAGCGCCAGGCTCAGTGCCAGAGACCCGGTCAACATGGGCGTCCCCTGTCAGGTCATCCCCCTCAACAGCATCCAGAACAAGATACTTGTTAACCTTGCTATTCAATGGCATTGTCATCTCCAGATCTCCTAATCTAACACCCTGAGAGGAGACAAATGACTAGAAGTTTAACGGGACAAGACCATTAAAAACTGTGGCTACAAGAACAGATCATAGGTTAGCTTTCTGTGGCAAGTGACTCAGAGCCCAACATCCGAAGTTTTTCCACTCTTTACAAGACAGAACTGTAATGGAAGTGTTCCACCTTGCTTTGGTAAACACGACTCTAGCAACTTTCAAAAAGTTTGACACCATCCAGGGCAAAAACCCACAACTGAAATTCATCTGCCACCATAAATATTCATTTCTTCCACCACCCTGTGTGCCATCTACAAAGTGCACTGGAGTTACTTAGCCAGGCTATTCTGAAGCAACACCTAAATCAGTGAGCTTTACCTCAGCAGTCAACACATGGGAACACTAGTGACTGCAGGTTCCCTCCAAGTCACACATCATCCTAATTTGGAACTCTATTACCAATCCTTGATCATTACTGGTTCTATATCCTGGAACTCCCTCTTCAACAGTACTACAGAAGCTTTTACACCAGAAGGACTGCAATGCTTTAAGACAATGGCTGATTTTCTCAGGGCCAATTAGGATAGGAAATGAATGCTGGCCTTGCTAACAACATCCAGGTCCTGAAAAATAAATTTTGAAAAAGTCACTAGCAGATTATTCTTAAGTTTTCAATCTTATCTCAGTCATGAATGTCACTCCAGGTCCTTCCAGATATTTGGTCACTTTGTCACTTTTGTGGTTGGTAGACAAGCACCACTCTATGCCTTTCCTTCTTCCAAAACTGGGAGTCGATAGAATCCTTGGTTTCACACATTATTGAGATGACTAAAATCATCAGTTGCAGAATCCATACCCACGAGTTTCTAATTGTATGAAAAGGAGTGCATACCTGATCCCAGATGTTCAATTCTCACTTACCTGTGAATTAGATTCAGACTGGAGGAAGCTAGGGTTTACGAGAAATAGGTACTATTGCTGAACCTAACCAACAGAGAGGCATAGCTTGACCACTGGGAGTACTGGGGTTCTTTGCTTCCATTCCACTGTTAGAGCTTAGTTTATTTGACTACCTAGAGACAAGTCCCTGTTTGATGGCATATGTGCCTCACCAGATCTCATCAACGTGCCAGGCTCTATGCCCTCAGTCATCCTGGTTCCAAAAATAAGATTGGTGAACCCCTCAGAACTGTCTGAACAACACACACATTTATAGCTCCTGTGGTAAAAAAAAAAACAACCCTCACCATGAGAACCAAGTTCTGCCACTTCCTGGAGGAGTATAGAAAGCACAGGGGTGAAACTAAAAACATGGTCAGGAAGTGGGTGCGCAAAATCTTATTTGTAGGTAAAACTGAAAACTAACGGTGACAGAGAATATAACATGTTCTTCTAGAGACCAAAATGGTACCTTGCATGTGGAGATGGAAGACATGTATAATTCTCAATAGATACACATCTAAGATACAGATACTGTCATTAAGGGGGAAGAATTGTGAAATAGTAAAATGAATACAGGGAGCGAGGGGATGTTAAGGGCTCTAGTACATTTAAAAATTGTGGACAAATTGCCTAGAAATAAGAGCTAATAGTGCAGACTAACTAACATTTTCTAGTCCCCTCTGGTTACAGCTGCGACTAGACAGGATGTACAAGATGTCACAGTCATAAAACACTAGAGCACAGAAACAGGACCTTCAGCCTATCTAGACCATGCCGAATCATTACTCGGCCTGGTCCCATCGACCTGCACCCAGACCATCACCCTCCATACCCCTCCCATCCATGTACCTGTCCAAATTTCTCTTAATTGAACACACATCCACCACTTCCACTGGCAGCTCATTCCACACTCTCATCACCCTCTGAGTGAAGAGGTTCCTCCACATGTTCCCCTTAAACATTTCACCTTTTCATCCTTAATCTACGACCTCTAGTTGTAGTCTCACCCAACCTCAGTGGAAAAAGCCTGCTTGCAATTACCCTATCTATACTAATTTTGCATACTTCTATCAAATCTCCCCTCGTTCTCCTACATTTTAGGGAATAAGGTTCTAATCTATTCAACCTTTCCCTACAATTCATATTGTCAAGTTCCAGCAACATCCTTGTAAATTTTCTCTGCATTGTTTCAATCTTATTTACATCTTTCCTGTAGGTAGGTGACAAAAACTGCACACAATACTCCAAATTAGGCCTCACCAACGCCTTATACAACTTCAACATAACATCCCATCTCCTGCACCCAATACATTGATTTATGAAGGCCAATGTGCCAAAAGTTTTCTTTATGACCCTACCTACCTGTGACTCAACTTTCAATGAATTGTAGATCTGTATTCCCAGATCCCTTTGTTCTACTACATTCCTCAGCGTACTACTGCTCACTGTGCAAGTCCTACTGTGGTTGGTGCTCCCACAGTACAACACCTCACACTTGTCTGTATTGAATTTCACCCGCCATTTTTCCAGCTGGTCCAAATCCCACTGCAAGCTTTGATAGTCTTCCTTGCTGTTCACTTCACCCCCAATCTTAGTGTCATTCACAAATTTGCTGATCCACTTTACCATGTTATCATCTAGATCGTTGATATAGATGACAAACTACACAGACCTTGCACCAATCCCTGTGACAAACCAGTCATCACAAGCCTTCAGTCAGTGAAGCAACCATCTACTGTAATTCTCTGGCTTCTCCCACAAAGTCAATCTTGAACGCCAAGCTACTGAAACTTCTTGACCAGCCTCCCATGCAGGACTTTGTCAAAGGCCTTGCTGAAGTCCATGTAGAAAACATCCATTGCCTTGCCTTCATCAACTTTCTTGGTAACTTCCTCAATAAACTCTAAGATTGGTTAGACATGACCTACCTTGCACAAAGCCATGTTGACTATCCCCAACCAGTCCCTGTCTATCCAAATACTTATATATGCGGTCCCTTAGAATACCTTGCAATAACTTACCCGCTACTAACGTCAGCTCATTGGCCTATAACTTCCTGGCTTATTCTTAGACCCATTCTTAAACAACAGAACAACATTAGCTGTCTTCCAATCCTCCGGCACCTCACCCGCGGCCAAGGATGTTGTAAATTTTCTGCTGGAGCCCCTGCAGTTTCTGCAATAGCCTCCCAAAGGGTCCAAGCCAACTCCTTGTCAGGTCCTGGGAATTTATCCACCCTAACTTGCCTTAACATAGCAAACACCTCCTCCTCTGTAATATGGTCCATGACCTCACTGCTGCTTTGCCTCATTTCTATACTGTGTCTGTCTCCCAATACAAAAAAATCCAGTTAAGATCTCCTCCATTTCTTTTAGCTCCATGCATAGCTGATCTTCCAGTGTTGTTCCTTGCTAATCTTTTGCTTTTAGTATATGGTATCTGTAGAAGTCCTTGGGATTCTTCTTCACCGTGTCTGCTAGAGAAACCTTATTCCTTTTAGCTCACCTAATTTCCTTCTTATGTATTCGCCTGCATTTCTTATACTCAAGCACCAAATTTGCTCCTTCCTTCCAGGCACCTCCATTTTTTAAAAAAACACAGGGCCTCAATATTTCTCAAAAACTAAGGTTCCCTAAACCTTTTATCCTTCCCTTTTATCCTGAACATACAAACTTTGTACTCTCAAAATTTCACTTTTGAAGGCCTCCCACTCACCAAGTACACCTTTGCCAGGAAACAGCCTGTCCCAATTCACACTCGCCAGATCCTTTCTGATACCATCTAAATTGGCCTTTCTCCAATTTAGAATCCAAATGTGGTACCAGTGTTTAAAATAGTAACAGATATATATGCTATGTGATAGGGAAATTATGGTAAACTTATGAAAAAGGATAATATAAAACCATAATTTAGGAAGACAGATTAATCTTCAATATGAAACAATTATGCTGTTTCAAGATGCTGCCTGACCCGTTGCGTGTTTCCAGCATTTTCTATTTTTATTTCACTTTTTAAGCAAGCTGTTTGATCGGCAGAGTAAAAGCCCAGTGGATCTATTGCGTGGCCATTAGACACTACACTGTGTTTCAAGCAAACAGTTTTTAATATAGTATCAGTTGCATGTGTTTGTGTTCAAAAAGTAGTAATTTTGTCACTGATAGTTGGTGAGAAATAAACAGCAAGACAATTCACAACTGTTTTGTTCACTGTAGTTTCAAGCATTCAGGCTTGGAAGTGCCAGAAACAGCTGGGATTGAAAATGGAACAATTTCACTACTTCAACAAGTTAGGTACTATGAAGAATTAGAAGATATTGACAATCATCTTGAATGTTACAATGCAAATGAAGATTTGGTGGATGCAGTCATCAATAGCATTGCATGAAGGCAGTCCATTATCTGTACTAGGTGTCTGTGCTGATTCTGTTCATGTGCACACTACTTGAATTCCTGTCAGTAGCTATTAGGAGCAAATACACAATTTTATAGTACTGTAGTAGTATTAGTCAAGTTTTAATTTGTTCTGCATTTCATTTAAATACATAATTTGTTACTCAGTTTGTCTTTTTTAAAAAAATACCTTTTTAACTATTTCCACGAAACTTCAGCTAATTGGGGCAGCCATTTAATTGGGCCAAAATGTACTGGTCATGATGTGTCCCAATTAACTGGAATCCACTGTATAGATTAAAAATTAGCTTAAAGAAAATAAAATGTTACGCTCAACTAGAATTTTAATTGACTGGTGGGTTATGTACAGTTGCTTTTTTTTTAAAAGCAAGGGAATGAAAGTGAATGGGAAGTTGGGGTTACAGTCATATCAGGTGTGATTTCATTGACTAGAAGAGCAGGGCTGACTGACCCTTTCCTGCTCCTAATCAATATGTTTCTACTGGACTTAATACAACATTCTTAGTTTTTCCATTGTGTACATTGATGATTTGGATATAACTGTGGGGGCTACAATTAAGGTGGTTCCCAATGATACTAAAATTGGCATTGTCCATTTTGATGTTGACAAGGCAAGTTCCGGGCTGCAGGAAAATATCAACGACTGTATGGACAGCAAATAGGCATTTGGAATTCAATCTAGAGAAGTGTGGTGTACAAATAAGACAAGGGAAAACATGGAAAGAACTCTGGAGGAACAAGGATCATTGAACATATATGGAACTGGTTAAGGAAGCTGAAAGGATTTGCCCTTTAGCGGCAGAGGTACAGAGTCACTGATTATGACAAACAGAGGAATTAGGGATTGGGTATAAATGGGTCTTACACTGGTTAGCAAGATATAATGAGAGGTGTAAGACCTGGATTGATGCTGGAGCCTCACCCCTTTCAAGTTTATATAACCAAATTGATGATGACATCAAAGGCATAATTGCCAGGTTGTTGTTACAAAGATCGGTGGTAAAGTGAAGATGACACAAGGTCACCACTGAGGGACATGTGTAGGTCAAGTGCGCAAAAATCTGACAGATGGAAAATAATATGGGAAAAATATACAATGATCTGCTTTGCAGGAAAATCAAAAAGGCATACTACCTAGCAAGAGATTGCAAAGCTATAAGGTGCAGAGGGATTTGGTTGTCTGTACATGATTTGTGAAAAGCCAGTGAGCAGGTAGATCAAATAATTGATAAAGGCAACAGAATATTACTGTGTATTCTAAGGGGAAATTGAATACAAAGTAGGTTAAGTTTCAGTTATTCAGAGCATTGGTAAGACCGCATCCATATTGGTCCTTCTTATTTAAGGCTGGATGCATTGGAAATAGCTCAGATCAAGATTACAGGAATAATACCTGAAGTGGGCATATCCCATTTTTTTAAGCTGGTACAGACATGATGGACCAAATGAGCTCCTTTGTGCTACAGATTTCTGTGGTTTCAATGACTTCCAAGTTACTGGAGTTTCTTCACAACCATGTTGTGGTCAGTGTGCAGGAAGCAAAGACTGCTTCAGAACACTGGACAAGGATATTTTTGGTCCAAGGCATTCCTCCACTGGAAAAATGCAGGCATTTCCTCTAACCACACTAATTCTCTGAGACCATCCAATCAGTGTTATTTTCCCACTGATTAAAATTAACCGTAATTACCTCTGGTAAGATGGCAGCGCGCTCGGTCGCAATGGCCTCTCTGGGTCCAAACAAAGGTGTAATTGAAACATAGAAAACCTACAGCACAATACAGGCACTTCGACTCACAAAGTTGTGCCGAACATGTCCCTACCTTAGAAATTACTAGGGTTACCCATAGCCCTCTATTTTTCCAAGCTCCATGTACCTATCCAAAAGTCTCTTAAAAGACCCTATCGTATCCACCTCCACCACCATTGCCGGCAGCCCATTCCATGCACTCAGCACTCTCCGAGTAAAACACTTACCCCTGACATCTCCTCTGTACCTTCTCCCCAGCACCTTAAACCTGTGTCCTCTTGTGGCAACCATTTTAGCCCTGGGAAAAAGCAGCCTCTGACTATCCACACGATCAATGCCTCTCATCATCTTATACACCTCTATCAGGTCACCTCTCATCCTCTGTTGCTCCAAGGAGAAAAGGCCGAGTTCACTCAACCTGTTTTCATAAGGCATGCTCCCCTATCCAGGCAACATCCTTGTAAATCTCCCCTGCACCCTTTCTGTGGTTTCCACATCCTTCCTGTAGTGAGGCGACCAGAACTGAGCACAGTACTCCACGTGGGGTCTGACCGGGGTCCTATTTAGCTGCAACATTACCTCTCGGCTCCTAAACTCAATTCCACGATTGATGAAGGCCAATGCACCGTATGCCTTCTTAACCACAGAGTCAACCTATGCAGCAGCTTTGAATGCCCTATGGAAACAGACCCCAAGAACCCTCTGATCCTCCACACTGCCAAGAGTCTTACCATTAATACTATATTCTGCCATCATATTCCACCTACCAAAATGAACCACTTCACACTTATCTGGGTTGAACTCCATCTGCCACTTCTCAGCCCAGTTTTCCATCTTATCAATGTCCCGCTGTAACCTCGGACAGCCATCCACAACACCTCCAACCTTTGTGTCATCAGCAAATTTACTAACCCATCCCTCCACTTCCTCATCCAGGTCGTTTATAAAAATCACAAAGAGAAGGGGTCCCAGAACAGATCCCTGAGGCACACCACTGGTCACTGACCTCCATGCAGAAAATGACCCGTCTACAACCACTCTTTGCCTTTTGTGGGCAAGCCAGTTCTGGATCCACAAAGCAATGTCCCCTTGGATCCCATACCTCCTTACTTTCTCAATAAGCCTTGCATGGGGTACCTTATCAAATGCCTTGCTGAAATCCATATACACTACATCTACTGCTCTTCCTTCAATATGTTTAGTCACATCCTCAAAAAATTCAATCAGGCTCGTAAGGCACGACCTGCCCTTGACAAAGCCACGCTGACTATTCCTAATCATATTATACCTCTCCAAATGTTCATAAATTCTGCCTCTCAGGATCTTCTCCATCAACATACCAACCACTGAAGTAAGACTCACTGGTCTATAATTTCCTGGGCTATCTCTACTCCCTTTCTTGAATAAAGGAACAATATCCACAACCCTCCAATCCTCTGGAACCTCCCCCGTCCCCATTGATGATGCAAAGATCATCACCAGAGGCTCAGCAATCTCCTCCCTCGCCTTCCACAGTAGCCTGAGGTACATCTTGTTCGGTCCCGGTGACTTATCCAACTTGATGTTTTCCAAAACTCCTGCACATCCTCTTTCTTAATATCTATATGCTCAAGCTTTTCAGTCTGCTGCAAGTCATCACTACAATCACCAAGATCCTTTTCCGTAGTGAATTCTGAAGCAAAGTACTCATTAGGTACCTCTGCTATTTCCTCCGGTTTCATGCACACTTTCCCACTGTCACACTTGATAGGTCCTATTCTTTCACATCTTATCCTCTTGCTCTTCACATACTTGTGGAATGCCTTGGGGTTTTTCTTAATCCTGCTCACCAAGGCCTTCTCATGGCCCCTTCTGGCTCTCCTAATTTCCTTCTTAAGCTCCTTCCTGTTAGCCTTATAATCTTCTAGATCTGTAACATTACCTAGCTCTCTGAACATTTTGTAAGCTTTTCTTTTCCTCTTGACTAGATTTATTACAGCCTTTGTACGCCACAGTTCCTGTACCCTACCATAACTTTCCTGTCTCATTAGAACGTACCTATGCAGAACTCCACACAAATATCCCCTGAACATTCGCCACATTCCTGCCGTACTTTTCCCTGAGAACATCTGTTCCCAATTTATGCTTCCAAGTTCCTGCCTGATAGCCTCATAATTCCCCTTACTCCAATTAAACACTTTTCTAACTTGTCTGTTCCTATCTCTCTCCAATGCTATTGTAGAGGAGATAGAATTATGATCACTATCTCCAAAATGCTCTCCCACTGAGAGCATTGTTTGTCCTTTGTCATTTTTTTTTCATAATCACAAGATACTGCTGGATATTAAGAACATCAAGTACTGTAGGACTATCCCATTAGCAGTGGAACTGGGCTTGTTGTGTATCATGTTGCTGCCTGCTACAGTCACCCAAGGAGGAAAGCTTTGGAGGCGATGCGCAGTCCAACAAACAGCACAAATGATTGTCTTGGATGTCTTTTTTGTGATCGCAAGACCCTGTGGGGCATTAGTAACGTAGACTACTGCAAGGCAAGTTCAATGGAAAGACCAATGGCAGGGGAGCTGCATGGCCTCGATTGTTGCGCGGACCAGGCCCTCATGCCGCGCGGGGTTGCCTGTTGCAGCCGCCCAGGAAAGGAGATGCCAGAGGCAGTGTGGCACAGCGGGCAGTCCGGGCTGGGTTTGGAGCTGGCTCCAACCATCAGTGCTGCCCTGCAGTGTTTGCTCCGTGAAAGACAAGCTCGATTGCGTTCGTCTGCAGCTGCACTAGCGCGTGATGAGGAACTGCTGCATGCTTGATCTTGCAGAAATGTGGCTTCAGGACAAACAACATGCCATCAATCAACAGGCCATGACACTACACAGGGACCTGGGCTATATTATTTTGTGACTATGTTTTTCTATCATTAACTATGTGTTGTATGTGCTGTGTGTGACTATTGGTACTGTGTTTTGTATCTTGGCCCTCGAGGAAAGCAGTTTCATTTGGCTGTATTCATGAGTATGGTTGAATGACAATTACACTTGAACTTGAACTGAATTCTAAATGGAAAGTTCTGCTGGAAGAAGTTGTTTCCCAGGAGAAACCAGGGAGATGAGACAACTGCTGAATGCTGTTTATAACCATTATTTTTCACAGTGAGCACTGAGTGGAGGGAAAACTACATGAGTAGTGGAACGTGCAATCTACAATGCTAAATTACACAGTGGCTGTGACAACAATTTACCTCACGTGTTTTCTGGAGGGAACTGTGGATCATGCAAGGGAATTAGGAGTGAAATAAAAATTGCTCAGGCAGCAAAGATGCTCAGGGTGAACAAGGCCAAACCACTTAACATTATCTATTGATTCAGTTAAGTTTTCCCCTTTGGAAAAATTCACAATTACCTTTCAAACAGGAGCAATTGGTGAGAGCTGGAGTTAACCCATTCAAAGCCTGCAATCCTGGAGGCTGTAATTAATTTCAACAGCAGATTTTGTTTGTTTTTTTTGGCTCCTGTCCTTTCCTAGAGGCATGAATGCAAGTTCCTCACTAAAGCAGTTAATGACAACGTATGGAATTAGATACAAAGGGTTGCAAGCTGGTTAGTGATGTTGATGAACTAGTTGTCATATCCTCAGAATTGCAGAGCCTTGTGCACCTCTACCCATAGTCATCTGCAGCTGGATGTACCTACCTTAGTACCTCATAAAATATGAATTAAGTTCTAATTGACGTATCTCAGTACTGACCACAGTTAATTTGGCATGTTTTGGTGTAATTTGTTCATCTACTTGCTGCTTATATGTTTGTGCTGTTTGGGGCTGGGGCTGGTGGTGTGGATTGTGATACTGAATGCAGAATTTTATCAGAGCTTAGTTTCATATCTCACCTCAGTTTAGCTTTGCAATGCTTACAGCAGAAACAGGTGGTGTGGAAAATAAACTTATCAGCAACCAGCCGTTCCATGGGATACACCGTTTTATTGCAGGAAGTGCAGAGTTCCTGCGGCGTGGTCTTCATAAATGCCTGGAGTGAAAAGTAAAGTACATACACCATATTAACCTGAGCCTTCAGGCAATCAAAAGCCAGTAGCAGAAACCTGCACTACTACAAGTTCCCGCGGAAAAATAGCCTCGATAAATTGCACACTCCTTGGTTCTTTTTTATTTTATTTTATTTGTTATTTAGAGATACAGTACAGGAACAGATCCTTCTGGTCCAATGAGCCTGCATTGGCCAATTACACCTATGTGACCAATTAACCTACTAACCTGTATGTCTTTGGAATGGGGGAGCAAATCAGAGGACCTGGAAGAAACCCAAGCAGTTATGGGCAGAACATAATAACTCCTTATAGACAGCAGTGGAACTGAGCCCAGATTGCTGGCACAACAATAGCAATACGCTAGCTGCCATGCTACCATGCCACTGCAGTGAGCTGAGAACTCACTCAGAGTGCTGAAACAAAGGGTGTCTCTGTGCTGCCACTGTGCAAACATGCACTCAGACAAAGCAGGCCATAAGTGCTGGAGGTACAAACACTGTACTGATTGAAGACATGGGTTATGCAGTCCTTCGTCAGTCATCCCATTGTTACCATTCTGAGAAACACAACAACACTGAGCAATTGGCCCTGAAACTAATGCTGAATACTGAGGTTTTGGGCGATCATCAACATACACCCTCACAGCAAGAAGTTAAGTTCACTCAACACATCTGTGGCTGCTGTCTGGAAATATGTTACCTAGTGCTCCTTCTCTTTCACCCTCTCCACTATAGGCTGGAATGGTGCCAAGGGACACAAGAGATGCCAGAATCTAGAGCAACAAACAAGAAGCTGGTGGAACTCAGTGGGTCAGGCTTCATCTGTGGAGGGAAATATAGACAGCTGATGTCTCAGGTCAAGACCTTCACTTGGACTGAAAGACAGAAAGGAGATAGCCGGTATAAAAGGGTGGAGTGAGAGTTGGTGAGGAGGTATGATGGGCAGATGGAGGAGGGAAGAGAGAAAATCATGACAGAAGCTGGCAGGTTATAGCTGGGGGTGATGAAGGAATGTGGATACGAGGAATTCTGCAGATGCTGGAAATTCAAGCAACACACCTCAAAGTTGCTGGTGAACGCAGCAGGCCAGGCAGCATCAGAGGTACAGAGGTACAGTCGACGCCTCAGGCCGAGACACTTCGTCAGGACTATGGATGATGGAATCAGATAGAGAAAGAGTCATGGAGCATGGAATCTAATAAGGGAGGTGGGATGAGCAGATGTTAATAGTAGAGGGAAGGGACCTAGTGGAAGGATTCTGTATGTGTTGGGCAGTTGGAATGGGTGGAGGATCATGCTGGATTTCTGCTGCTCCTCAGCACGAGTCTAATCTCATCATTCCTAATGCTGGGCAAGGGTTTCTCAAATGACAACTTCCAATTGGTATGAATGAAGGAACTGGATTTTTTGCTTCCTATCAGCAGGAACATGTCGATAACCTGGTGTGGCATCGTTTCATAGATTCTGGAAGTGGCAATGCATATTACTCTCATTGAACCTAGGAACTGTCATGAAAGTACCGTAGAAAATGCAGATATGAGATAAAGGCAGAAAATGCCAGAAATATTCAGTAAGTCAGGCAGCATTTGTGCAGACAGTGCTTCAAGTCAATGGCCTTCCCTCGGAACTTTCAAGATATTTCTAGCAAATCCAGAAAGAATCAATTTGAAGAACTGTGCACAAGTTGTCCACTGGAAGAGGACAGCTTTCCATCAGTTCCTCTTGCCTGCCTCCACAGTCTGCATCAGTGAGGATTTTAGCAACTGGCACCAGAAATACAGGATGTGATGTGGAAAATGTGGAAACATCAGAAACTTCTGCTTAAGAGCAGAAGCTAAGAGATTATTGGACTGAATGATTTTGAAAGAGTAAATAGATTGCAAGAAGCATCATAACCCAGAGAACACAAACTGAGGGTGACGGTGGGGGGGGGGGGGAGGAGAAGAGAAGAGGAGCAAACTTGAGAAAATTACTTTAAAAACAAGAAACAAAGTGAATATTATCTTGAGTACATCAACAGACCGCTGGAAGCAGAAGCAAAAGTGCCTTTCAAATTAGAACTGGTTAAACATTTGAAGGAGAAAAATATCCATCGTTCTGGGGAAGGAAAGTGAAGAGAGTGTACTTGGTTCACGGCATTGATGAGTTGGCATTGGTATGAGGGGCCATATGCCACCCTCCAGTGCTGTATCATTCTACAGCTTAAGTTGTTTGGCTTCATGCTCCTCAGCTTCATTGCTAATAATAGTCATGGAGTCGTAGAAGAGTACAGCAAAGAAACAGGCCCTTTGGCCCACCTAGTCCGTGCCAAACCATATAATATCAGTTGCCTAAATCTGGGGCCGGGACCTGGCACGAGACCAATGCAAAGCAAAAGCTTAAGATATGGAAGACTGAGCTCCAATTTGCTTCAGCCAGCTTGTACTTTGCCACTGGTTGTACACTTCACTTCCAATAAACACTGGAAGTGCTTTGCAATAATGGCAGTCCTGTTTTGTCAATGAAACAACTGAATGATTACACTTCAATGCTGGAGGAAGCCAGCGGGTCAAACAGCATCTATTGGAGGGAAATGAACAGTTGACATTTCCGGTTGAGATCTTTCATCAGGACTGGCTGGATGGATCTGCTGTGTTCCTTCAGTATTTTACGTCTCCACATAAACATTTGCTGCTGAGATCTGCAGGGAAAACTTCCCAATCCGCCATCACAATTTTGCCAGTTTATCCACGCTTCCTGTTGACCCTTCACCAAGAAAACTGTGACCAATCACAAGCACCCTTCTCTGAACAAATAGATAGTGACACAGGAACTTGCAGATCAGTCAGGACTAGTATTTTTCTCCATAAATACCACACTTCATTCTCATACTCCTACTCACCTGTTCTCTTAACTATATATTTGCATACTGCTTTAAGTAACCATTTGGAGCAGAGAAACGTATGCGATATCAATTGCTTACATAAATTTCTTATTAAAATATAATCTTTTGGTAACGATCTGAAAGTTTGTGTCCACCCCACACTGAAAGTTTGCTGATTTTATTCTATGTTTCCACATCCTCCTGCTCTACTTTTGTGCTAGATGGAAGCCCACAACTGGCATTCAGCACCAGAATATTATCATTGAGACCTCCAGTTCTGTAAAGAGCAGATTGTACGTGTGGGCATTCCTCATCCAAGCCTTGACCTTGTCATACGCATTTGAGAGAAGACTACATTTTGCAGTTACCCCCTTATAAAGCAGTACCAGTAATATTGCGAGCAGGTTGCCTGTCTGTCCAGCCACTCAGGGTAGCACGTCGCAGAAGGAACCAAGGGACATAAACAGGAAACAGTTCAATTACAAGAACAGCATTGGTGCAAACCCAACTTGCCTGCTAAGTGGGGGAGGACAGTAACCCAACAGCTTGTTTCTGGTTGACAAATCGGTTTGCTATCACTGGTGTTAGTAACTATATACAATGCCTGTGTGTGGTGTAATATATTGTAAATATCTATTTAATATTATTTAAGCATAACAGTTGGCTCAGATCATGCAACATATCCAATAACTCTAAGGCTTTATAAGACTCTAGTCAGGCTGCACTTGGAGTACTGTCAACAGCTTTGGGCCCCATATCTCAGAAAGGATGTGTTATCACTGGAGAGAGTCCAAATGAGGTTCACGAGGGTGATTCTGGGAATGAAGGGGTTGTCATATAACCATATAACAATTACAGCACAGAAACAGGCCATCTCGGCCCTTCTAGTCCGTGCCGAACTCTTACTCTCACCTAGTCCCACCGACCTGCACTCAGCCCATAACTCTCCATTCCTTTCCTGTCCATTTAGCTATTCAATTTAACTTTAAATGACAACATCGAACCTGCCTCAACCACTTCTGCTGGAAGCTCATTTATGAGGAGCGTTTGGCAGCTTTGGGCCTGTATTCACTTGAATTGAGAAGAATGCGGAGGGATCTCATTGAAACCCACCGAATGTTGAAAGGACTAGATTGGGTGGATGTGGAGAGGATATTTCCTATGGTGGGAATATCCAGAACTAGAGGGCACAGCTTCAAAACTGAGGGGTGATCCTTTAGAACAGAGGTAAGGAGGAATTATTTTTTAGCCAGAGAGTAGTGAACCTGTGGAATGCTCTGCTCCAGACTGTAGTGGAGGCCAAGGCAGTCGGTATATTTAAAGTGAAAATTGAGAGTTTCCTGATTGGTCAGTGCATTAAAGGATATGGTAAGAAGGCAGGTGTATGGGGTTGAGTGGGATCAGGGATCAGCCATGTTGGAATGGCAGAGCAGACTCGATGGGCCAAATGGCCTAATTTTGCTCCTGTCTTGTGGTCTTTTAGTCTTTGCAAACTCACAAATCACAACGGACATTTTAATAGACTGTGACTTATCGCTGCTGAATGCAAGCTGATACATGCAGAATGCAGTACTGTACCCATCTTTGCCCTTTATCCCCAGCTCCCTAATTTTTCCTCACTTGTGCAGTAACAACAGCTGAAATGGTCACAGATGTCTCCCAAACTATCAACCTCACACAATGTAGAGAAACAGGGTCTCTCAGGTTATTCATAATGAAAAATGTCAGGTTCACCAAGGTTTTACTTTGGCACCTCACTTTTGCACCGAAAATTTAGGACCTTTGGATTAATTATTTACAACTTGGATGGAATATTCCTACCTCAAGCTACACACAAGATCCAGCCACAGGAGAGGGATAATGACCAAAATGTGTCTCGGTTTTGTTGGTTGTGGATTAAATAATTGTGACTCCCCAAAAGAGAAATCCCCTGCGAGTCTCTAAATTGTGTCATGGGCCATTGGAGACCAAGTGCGGTCAGCTGGACTTTGTGTTCGAGTCTTGAAGTGGAGCTTGAGCTGTCAGTCTTCTGACTCAGCCGAGAATCAAGTGTTTTTATCTCTGAACCACAGCTAAGAGTTTAATCCTATTGCCAAATGCTACCAAACATAGTAATGAAGCAGCAATTTAGACACTTCCTCCTTACAGCCAGCCTCGATGTAACAGTTCTCAAAGCCTTACTGAACAACCGAACTAATTAACCTGTTGACTTGGAGACAATGGAAGATGATCCAAACTGAACTGGACTAGCCCTACAAGTGAAAGCAAAAATTACAATGTACTGTTAACCCAGCCCCATTTACGGAAATGTCCAATGCAATTTTCCAAGGGATGTGAACTGATTCAGAAATATTCATCATGTTTCACTTATGTGAAAAATAATTTTCAATTGTATAATACTGGAAAAAATGGTAGCCTGCAATTAAATTTCAAGAAAAGTCACTGTTTCCTTCCATGCTGGAATATCTGGACCAGGCTTTAGAGCAAGCTCTGTGCAAGTATGGAAATGAAGAGCTGCACAGTACTAAACGTCTCAGGCCTTATGGCAAGCAGATAATGCCCCAATATATCCAAGTGTTTGCCTCTGAGCTGACCCATCATTATTCCCATAGGATTCTTCCAGGACAAACTACTGCATAACATTGCTCTCTGGAAGTCAGCAAAAGAGCTGCCATTCCTACCCCCATGCACCCCTCAACCCCAGCCTGCCTGGTCCCACGCTGTGCACGTTTTGTCTCTGAACTATCTACTGAATGGACACAAAGTGCCAGGGACAGAGCTGATCAGGAGTACTGCGTTCAGAAGTCTCGGGTTACTAGGCAAGAGACTTAAAGTTACAGCCCCAAGCCATTTCTGTCAGGACAGAGACACAAACAGGCTGTTTATGAAGAGTGGCTGTGTCTCTAGGGTTTACCAAGGCTCAGGCTGTCTTGCAATCGTCATTGCTTGGTTGCCTTTTGTTTGTTCAATCTTCTTGATATGGCACAGAAACAGGCCATTCGGCCCACTAAGTCTGTGCCAGCCATCAAGCACCCATTTTTCCACTAATCTTACCCTAACCCAAAGAATTGCCTCCCAAAAGCACAGGAACACCTTTGTCAGAAGGACTGCAGTGGTTTTAGGAGATAGTTCACCACCTCCTCTCAAGGATAGCTAGAGGTGGACAATAATTGTTGCCCTCATCAGCAGTGCCCAGATCCTATACAATGAACTAAAATAGAAGCAACCACATGATGACAATTGCCAGGCTGCCTTGGCCTCAGTAACCCCTAGAGACACAGCCACTCCTCATAAACAGCCTGTTTATGTCCCTCAATCTTGACAGAAATGGCTTGGGGCTGTAAACATCCAATCAGATGCTCTGAAATGAATGCTGATGTCTGTTGTGAATTATGAGATAGCTCAGCTTTGTGGCTCTACTCCAGTGGGAGCCAGTTTATCTACTGTTGAAATGCTGCTTTGTACCCTTGACCCCAGAATTGGGCTTCTGATTACTGTTTTCGCTCCTTGAGAAGGATTATCTTTTAAGCCCCATTTCTGATAAGTAAAGGAAGAGTGCTCTGAGAACACAGCTGAGCACTATAATAAACTGGGCATTACAATGACCGGATCAGGATTCTAGTGTGGAAGAAGCAGATGGAAATGATCCACAGAAAACACCCTTTGTGATGAGACCAGATCCAGATCAGCAAGATACTTTAATGGTTTGCAACTGATGCACCCATTCGATTCTCGACCAGAATGCTTCAAGTCACTTCAGGACCCTCTCCCTTTCTGCAAAGATCACTCTCCTCACAACTCCTTTGTCCACTTGTCTCTCCCTACCAATCTGGCATCCCTCCCTGCGACCATGCTAAGTACTGCATCTGTGCCTACATCTCCTCCCTCACCATCATTTGGGGCCCTAAACAGTCCTTCCAGATAAGGCAGTGCTTTACCTACAAGTCTGTCACTGTCACTTACTCCATCCGGTGCTCCTGGTGTGACATCCTCTACATCAGTGAGACCTAACACAGGTAGGGGGAAAGCAACACTCACAACACGCTGAAGGAACTCAGCGGGCCGGGCAGCATCCGTGGAAACAATCAGTCAACGTTTCGGGCTGGAACCCTTCGTCAGGACTGTAGAGGGAAGGGGCAGAGGCCCTATAAAGAAGGTGGGGGGAGGGTGGGAAGGAGAAGGCTGGTAGGTTCCAGGTGAAAAACCAGTAAGGGGAAAGATAAAGGGGAAGCAGGGAGGGGAGGCAGGGAGGTGATAGGCAGGAAAGGTGAAGAAGGAATAGGGGAAAACACAATGGGTAGTAGAAGGAGGCAGAACCATGAGGGAGGTGATAGGCAGCTGGGGGAGGGGGCAGAGTGAAACAGGGATAGAGGAAGGGAGGGGGAGGGAATTACCAGAAGTTGGAGAATTCTATGTTCATACCAAGGGGCTGGAGACTACCTAGGGAACAGCTTCATTGAGCACATTCACACCATCTGCTGCAACGACCAAGATCTCCCGTTAACCACCCATTTCAATTCAAGCTCCCATATGCATGTCCATGGCCTCCTCTACTGCCACAATGAGGCCAAATGCAGATTGGAGGAGCAACAGCTCATATTCCATCTTCGTGGTCTCCAAGCTGACGGCACAACATCGACTTATCTAACTTGTGGTAACCACTCTCCTCTATTCCCCCCCTCCCCTTTTGTTTACCCTCATTCTGGCAGCCATCTCACCCTTTCTCTTTACCTCTCCTGCCCTCATACATGCCCATCACCTCCCTCTGTTTCCCCGTCTCATTTGATGGTCCTCCTTCTGGGCTCTTATAATGCGGACTCGGATCTTCCCAGCTTTCATTTTATACATATGCTATATGTATGCACATGGGGACGGGGAGGGGATTTAATTATTGAAATGCAGTGCGGAACAGGCCCTTTGAGCCGTGCTGCCCAACAATCCCTGATTTAACCCTAGCCGAATCACAGAACAATTTACCAATTAACATACTAACTGGTAGACTGGAGGACCCGAAGAGAACCCACACATTCCACAGGGAGGACGTACAGAGGATGCCGGAATTGAACTGCGAACTCCGACACCCTGAGGTACAATAACGTCCTACTAACCACTACGTTACCATGGCACCCAGGGTGGTGTGGGAAACTGGTGGATGGGATGGGAGTGTTGATACAACTGGGTTATAGAAGGGCCATTATCTCCAGCACATTGGCCAGATACAAAAGCTGACTAAAGTCTCACTGACCACATCGTGGAGAGAAGCTGTCCAGACTACCTTGGTGTCTCAGAATGAAATACTGCCCGTAGATACAGTCTGTCTAACTGAATTAATCTTTAAAAATGGGAACGTAGGTAGGGATGAGTCAGTAAGAAAGCTCGATTCTGCCTTAACCCCAGCTGATGGTCACTAGAATCACTGGAGTCACCGCTGGGATTTAGGTTCATTTTTAGTTCAGAGGTAGTTAGGTCAATGGTGGAGCCTGACGATACTTGCATTCCTGTCGCCCACTTGCTGGTGCAGCCACTTCCTTGCTGTGCCACAGGATGGTGGGGGTCAGTGCCAGCTGATGCGGTGGCAGCACCCAGCCTTGGTATCTCTGGTGGCTCTGCCATTCCATGGTCCAGCTCCACTGGGCTCAATGGTGGGCAGTGCAAGTCCCTCCCTGCCCATTGCCAAGGTGCCTGGTTCAGTCTGGGGACCCTCATGGGGCTGACATTGGTCAACATTGTCCTTATAATTATTTGCCAAAAATATCAGCTTCAGCAAACTGTTAAATGAAGGCAGACATCAGCCCTAATTAATTTTAACTTTTTCTTCCTCCTGGATGATTCATGTGGTAATCCCAGTGACTTTCACCAGTGGGAGGGTGGGGAATGATAGGTACAAAAGGCCAGTCCCAATACCACAAAGAGATAGGACCAGGGTTTTAATGTTAGTTATCTGTAAAACACAAGAAATAATGCTACTGGTGAGGGTGAGGGATGTTCAAGGAACCACCATATGCAAGGATGAATATCTGATGGTTGAAGGTGCACCACAGGGTTGCCAGCCTGGTGAACACCAGCTGGTATGTGTTGTGGCCACAACTTGCCAATGGACAATGGGCAGAAAGATCCAGCTCACTGTTCATTAGGCACAATGCAGATACAGGAACAGTGAGAGCGATTGCTCTCCACTTCTCCCAGACAGTATGCTAACAGGTTAACCCAATAATGAACAACAGCTTGTGGGAGGGAATGCTATGTTACCACAGGCCAGTTCTTTGCCAGCAGCTTTTTCCTAGAAGTTGTTGGAGGACCAGAGGTTTTGGCCTGTGTCACATCTCCAATCACCCTTGTTGTCCTGCACCATTACACCACCCTACTGAAGTGTCCTTAGAATTCATGGGCTCACGGTTGCTTCGGGCCCTGTAACCAGCAACACAGGCAGTGGTTCAATAGATGCGACGAGTGGAGGGAGGGAGAATGTTGCAGACTCACTGACCCTCCCTGGTCTCCCCAGCCCCTCTCCAGACTTCTCCCAAGGGTGTGAAACCACCCCCCCCCCCCAATGTGCCAGGCAAACTTGATTTTGACCATGCAGGAGCCCCAGAGAGAGGTTAGCCAAGCTTAAATTTGGGAAGCATGGGTTAAGCTGCGATAAATCAGCAGGGAACTGAATAATTTGATTGAAATGTTTGAGGAGGGAACAAATGAGTACAATATAGATCTATCACCCTGACTGACATCAGCCCCTGGGTAAATTCAGAGAACATATTTAACATAGCCCCACACAGACTAGGATGACCACATGGCTTTAAGATGGCCACTCAGAAAGGATCACAAGAAGTGCTCTATGCAAGAAGTAGTAGAAATCCCTTATGTGTTCATACAAATGGGCTACTTCTACCCTGCTATAACATGGATTAAGTGTAGTCTCATGCTATATCAGTGGTCCCCAACCTTCGGGCCGCGGACCAATACCGGGCCGCGAAGCATGCGGCGGTGCAGCGGTAGCCTGAACTCACCCAGCACATCTTTAGGAAAAAAGTTGAAATAACCCTTACTTCGGCTTTTTTCTTAAAGATGTGCTGGGTGCACTCCGGCTACTGCCGCATGCTTCGCGGCCTGGAGATTGGGGACCACTGTGCTATAATATGAATTAAACTGCAGCTTCGGGGTGTGGGGGGGGGGGGGGGGGGAGTATTACTTTAAACTGATGATTGATAACATAAGCACACATTTACTGCAAGTGTGTACTCATTCTGATCCCCCATTCATCACGGTGTGGAAAGATTCACAATAACTAATACAGGCAGCCTGTTCCAAAAGGAACAACGCATTGAAGAGAATCATGCTACTACTTCCTCTGTGATGAGGAGCAGAAACAAGCGTGGTTATGAACTATTTGGAGGTGTCATTCAGAATCAATGTTGAACTGACTTTTCATGTCAGACTTACGGACTGCTGAAGCCATTTCCCAAACAGCAGGAGGATTCCCTCCCAGTTTACTGCAATAGTATGTCTCCCTTGGCCAACAGAAAATAGTACAGCACAGGAATGGGCCCTTTGGCCCACAATGTTGTGCCAAACTAATTAAACTAGAAATTAAATGCCTCACTAATCTCTTCTGTGCAAACAATGTCCATATCCGTTCACTCATTGCACATCCATGTGCCTACCCAGGAACCTCTTGAATGACTCATTTACCTCCACCCCCACTCCTGGCAGTGCATTCCAGGCGCCCAGCATTCTGTTTAAAAATCTTGCCCCGCACATCTCCCTCTCACCATAAATGCATAATGTCCAGTATTAGACATTTTAACCATGGGAAAAAGATGCCAGCTGTCTATCTAATATCTCTCAATCTTATAAACCTCTATCAGGTCTCCTCCCAGTCTCTGCTGCTGCAGAGAAAATAACACAAGTTTGTCCAAACTTTCCTAATAACACATGCCCTCTGGAGAAGGTGCAGAAGAGGTTTACTAGGATGCTACCTGGATCAAAGTCTTCACATTCTTCCGATAATGGGAAGACCTGCAATGAATGCAATACTCCAGATGTAGCCTAACCAGACTTTTATAAAGTTGCAACATAGCTTCCCAACTCTGAACTCAGTGCCTCAACTAATAAAGGCAAACATACAACACACCTTCTTTACTACCCTGCGCAACCACCATCAGGGAGCTAAGAACTTGTCCCCAAGATCACTGTACCTCAACACTGCTCAAGGTTTTGCCATTAACGGTTTTGCCGTACATTTGATCTCCCAAAGTGCAAAACCTCACTTTTGGCTGGGTTAACTCGATCTATCATTTCTCTATCCACATCTGAAACTGATCAATATCCCAGTGTATCCTTTGCCAATCTACAACACCACCAATCTCCATATTGTCTGCGAACTTGCTAACCAAACCATTCACGTGTTCATCCAGGTTATTTGCACACTGTACATCACAAACAGCAGAGGTCCCAGTATGGATCCCTATGGAATATCACAAATCACCAGTTGGCCAGTACTATTGAAATCATTTACCTGATTGTAGTTCCATTCTAAAACCTTACTGTGTAGGGATTTCCTTACGCCAGGTTTTAAAATGTTCCTGGTTACCCTGATGACTTGGTGGGGGTGGAAAAATTTCATCAAGGTCTAATGACCCTCCACTCTGGAATTCTTGATGCATAATTCTAAGCCGAGAGTGGACATTTGCAAAATATATCCTTGTGTGCCAGCACAAATATAGAGAAACATGGAATTTTGATGAGAAGACTGAACTCCCACAGAATTCTCTATGTTTATTTATAGTCATGTAGTTTACTTATATGTCAAGTCTGTCATAGCATCTCCTTTTAAAGAAAAATATCATTGAAATTAAATACTGAATCGATTGAGAACAGGAACACAGTTGAGAACTGCAAGCACTTCCTAAATAGGTAATAAAACACATGCAATACATTTCCACCACACCATTTACCTACTTCCTTTTCTGTTCAACAGTGTTTTTCATTTTGTATCTTCTTCTTGTAATTTGTCAAAGTCAAACCAGTTTCCTGTTTACCATCACACAAAGTTGTGGTATGTTTCCAAAGCACTGTGACTTGTTGTGTGGTGGTATCGGAATCGTTTATGCAACCAACGGTTAGACTAAAGGGAGTTAACAAGTTCTCCTGCCAAGTTCTTACATAGTATGCTTTTGAAAACTTTCCTCTATTATCCAACAGCCTTGAAGGTGCAGATTTTTGCCTGGAGGGAGTTAAGAGTAATCCCAATCTCATTATCATTCAATAACTGAAATTTAACCTTTCTAGCAAGCATTGCTTGGATTCCCTCAAAATTAAATAGTCATGTCAAATATTATCACAATTTTCTGACATTGTTTTCCAACTATCAAACAGGCTCCCTGTCCATTTTTCCATTCAGATATACCTGATCTGCTTTACCCTGCACATCATTTGATTTATGCCTAGTTGTGATGTACAGCCCTTGACACAAAACTTTGACTTGGTTTTCTCTCTCTGCTGATGCTGCCTGAACTGCTGAGTGCCTCTAACATGTTCTGTTTGACATGACTTGTTTCACCTCTTGACGTGGACACAGGCATATCAGACCCCAATACAGGAATGCTCAAAGACAACATCAGTGCAGGGGCAAACAACAGGAATTCTGCAGATGCTGGAAATTCAAGCAACACACATCAAAGTTGCTGGTGAACGCAGCAGGCCAGGCAGCATCCCTAGGAAGAGGTACAGTCGACGTTTCAGGCCGAGACCCTTCGTCAGGACTCGGCCCGAAACGCCGACTGTACCTCTTCCTAGAGATGCTGCCTGGCCTGCTGCGTTCACCAGCAACTTTGATGTGTGTTGCATCAACGCAGGGGCACGTGGACTGCTGAGAACACAGTAACTCATGACTTGTCTCACAGAGGGCAAGCACAGAGCTTAGATATTCTATGATGGATAAGGCTCAAGAACATATGCAAGGTTGAATGAGCCCTTTCTACGTAATCTCTTGCTGTGGCCCAGACGTGAGATCTCAGAGCAAGGGTTGGGGAAATGTCTGCACAGTCGAACTGGATCCTCAATTTTTCACTAGCAGACCCTGTTCAGTTGACAAAAACATCTCTTCCACAAACTCCATCAGCACCGGTGCACCACAAGGCTTAGTCCTATGCTCTACTTGCTTTATACTTATGACTGAGAGACTAAGCACAGCTCCAAAGCCATATTTAAGTTTGCTAACGACACCACTGTCATTTGCCAAATCAAAGGTAATGATGAATCAGCATGGAGGAGGGAGATTGAAAATCTGGCTGAGTGGTGTCATAACAAAAACCTCTCACTCAATGTCAACAAGACCAAGGAGCTGATTATTGACTTCAGGAGGCAGAAACTAGAGGTCCATGAGACCGTCCTCATTGGGGGAAATCAGAGATGGAGAGGGTCAGCAACTTTAAATTCCTCGGTGTTATTATTTCAGAGGACCTCTCCTGAGCCCAGCACACAAGTGCAATTATGAAGAAAAAACATGGCAGGGCCTCTACTTCCTTAGAAGTTTGCAAAAATTCAGGATGATATCTAAAACTTTGACAAACTCCTATGTGTGTGGCGGAGAGTACATTGACTCTTTGCATCACAGCCTGGTATGGAATCATCAACATCTTACAAAAAGTAGTGGATATGGCCCAGTCCATAACAGGTAAAGCCCTCCCCACCATTGAGCACATCTACACAGAGCGCTGTCACAGGAAAGCAGCATCCATCATCAGGGACCCCACCACCCAGGTCATGCTCCCTTCTCGCTGCTACCATCGGTAAGGTGGTACAGGAGCCTCAGGACTCACACCACCAGGTTCAGGAGCAGTTATTACCCCTCAACCATCAGGCTCCTGAACCATCACTGAACTATTCCCACAACCTATGGACTCACTTTCAAGGACTCTTCATTTCATGTTCTCAATATTCATTGTTTGTTTATTATTACTCTCTTTTTGTATTTGCAGTTTGTTGGGTGGGGCTTTTCATTGATTTGACTGTGTTCTTGGATTTACTGTGCATGCCTGCAAGAAAATGTATCTCAGTGTTGTATATGGTGACATGTATGTACTTTGATAATAAATTTACTTTGAACTTTGAGATCAATGGGCAATTGGAGGGAGCGTCACAGGGTTCATCAAGCAGAAACTTAAAGCTGAGGATGAGGCAGTGGTTGGTCAGGGAAGTCGAAGAGAGGTGATAGCAGGCAGGGTATCAGAGGTAAATGTCAGAAGTGATGATCAAGCTGATCAGGAGTTCAGAGGTCCCAACTGACTATTAATTACCTACTTACACAAATCCCATGTTTACTGCCCCATATTACCTGAGGCAATTTATAATGACCAATTAACCCACCAGCTCCAGACAACTGAAGTATAATCTCCCTACCTCTGTACTTAAACCCCTCAAAGCAAACAGTAACATTGTTGGCTCCCTAAACACCTTTTGTGAATCATGCACCTTGATCAGTTTGTACCTCAGATGTCTGTGATCTCTCAACATTTAGATAACCTGCATTCTTTCAACTTTTTCTTCATAATGGGACAATTTTACATTTCTCCACATTATGTTCCTTTGCCAGATCTCTACACATTCACATTCCTATAAAGAGATGTTGATAGGTTAAGTAAATGGGCAAAGTTCTTTGTACAAATTGTGAAAGCTGATGAGTTTTGCTGACTTAGCAGCAGCTAGCACAGACCACAGTATGCTGCTTGACATCACTGTGCAAGTCCGGTGGTTTTTGTAAACTGGGTGTCACACATTCACAGAAGTGTCACATACAACTTCGGCCTTCTGCTCAGCCCTCCAATCACAAAGATATTCCAGAACCAATATTCTGAGAGTTAAAGGAGGTGATGGATCAGATAAAGAATTAGCTTAGCTTGTAATGACAACTGATCCTGGAGTGATTGGTGCAGTTAGTGGACTGGAGTACATTTTATGAGTGGCTGGAGAACATTTAATGAGTTTGAACTTCAGCCAAGGTGGTGGCAAATTGCTATCTGTGATTTTTGTGGTCTCTGAGACAGGAACAGCACATTTAAAGTTAAGGAGCAGGGACTGCAGTTTGCAGTCAATAGAATGGACTGGAAGGTGTGCTATTGAAATCACTAGCTGGACCATTGCATTACTGGCTTTTCAGATGGAGTGGGTGATGATTGGGATGGGCAAGACGGCGAGGGTGGGGGGCAGGTATCTTGAGCGGATGAGGTTTTGCTCATGACTGGAGGTGTGTGAACCCTCAACCCTCCAGTGTCTCACAAGCACATTAACAACATACTTTGGTGTGCAAAACCAAACATTTTTGCTTTGTGCAGCAGAGTTTCGTAACAATGGGTAGGCACTACGGTCACTAATGTGTTGACTTGAATGTGGTGGTGCCGGGGCCTTAGCACTTGATTTGGTGACTGCATTGAAATGATTGTTGATTAATACACTTAGGTACACCTGCTTGTTAATGCAAGTAACTATTCAGCCAATCATGTGGCAGCAACTCAATGTATAAAAGCATGCAGACAAAGTCAAGAGGTTCAGTTGCTTAAACCAAATATCAGAATGGGGAAGAGGTGTGATCTAAGTGACTTTGAGCATGGAATGATTGTTGGTGCCAGATTGGGTGGTTTGAGTATCTCAGAAATTGCTGATCTCCTGGGATTTTCACGCACAACAGTCTTTGGAGTTTACATAAAATGGTGCAACAAACGAAAACCATCCAGTGAATGGCAGTTCTGTAGGCAAAAACGCATTGTTAATGAGAGAGGTCAGAGGAGAATGATCAGACTGGTTCAAGCCGACAGGAAGGTGACAGTAACTCAAATAACCACACGTTATAACAGTGATGTGTAGAAGAGCATCTCTGAATGCACAAATGTCGAACCTTGAAGTTAATGGGCTACAGCAGCAGAGCACCATGAAGATACACTTGGTGGCCACTTTATTAGGTATGGGAGGTACCTAATAAAGTGGCCACTGTGTGTGTGTGTGCATGCAAGCATATTACACTTATCAAAGATAAACCTTTCCTGAATAAATTGAATTAGACATTAGAAACATTCAAAATCCTTTAATAATGTTAGAGTTGCGGGTTCACAATTTTATGGACTGGTGGGAAGATATGTCATCATTTGTCTTCAGTTCTTGGCTCTTACGTTACTCACACACTGCAGGATTCCCCTCACCACCATATCAAACTGCTCCATGGATAGTTTTCGAGCTTTCACCTTTGTTACGTAGAGAAATCCATAAGGCCTTGGTCGTTCACCAATTTTCAAGGCTGAATTGCCCGAAGTTTATGAATTGTTTCTCATTCTTAATTATCCTCTTGAAGCTTTACTGAACATTTGCCCCAGTATGGAGGTAACAGGAGGCTGGAATGTCGTACCCAGGGCGCTACTTGGTTTCACACTTGTCTCCCATTACTCTGATGAAAGAGCTCAATGCTGCCTTTGATTCATTTGCAAAATTCTTCATCCAATCTTACTTTGTTAAGCATTTGCCCTGTTTGTTATCATACTGTGTAAGACTCATCTGCAGTGGACTTTGCCCTCTTGAATTTGGACAGCCCAAGCTAGCCAAGTTCAAAACTGGTGGTAATTCACATCTTAACAAGAGCCCAAAGGGGTAAACCCAGCTGCAGTACTATGAAGAGTTAAAGTATCTGGAGTCTAAATCTAACATGTCTTTATAAACAGACACACAATCACATATCTTTAACGTACAGACTTCCATGGTCCATTGACATTAATGGTCAGCATTATCTGAATGTCAATCCAGAGTCCATGGAAATTGTGTGGAAAGGTGCCAAAACGTCCTTCTCAAGGCGGACGCATCCTGCACAACAAAACAAAATTAACCCCTTGTGTTCCATTGCAGAAGCTTTCCCTATTTTTACATATTAAGTTGACTTAACAGTGTCAAATGGTTGAAACTTGAATCCTCTTTGCTACTCCACCCAGCCCACAGCCAATTCTTCCATTCTTCTCTATAATTTTTGTCCCTCGCAACTTGGCCTCACAATCTGTGACTGAGGTACTGTATGTGCGTCGCCAAGTGAAGCAGTCGACACTTAGAGTAGGTAGCATTTATTTAAATGTATCTGCATTACTTAACAAACTCTCATCACCCTCTGAATAAACATCCTTGTCCTGGATTTCTTATTATCACATCTATTTACAAGTTCTAGACTAGTCTCCCCAACAAGTAGATCACATTCTTTGTTGGCAGTACTCTTGATCTCCACATCCTCTGACCTCGCACAAACTGATGGTCTCATTGGCTTAAGGATCTGTTTCTCAAGTATACTCCTCAGTTGATCTTACCCTTCTTGACCTATAACCAATCCAGGATTCTCTTTTCACACAATCACCTCTTCAGTGCTCAGCCCTACTGCAAGTACTATGCAGAGGTATCAACCGACTTTCAGACCTCTGTATAGCAGGAGGTACAGTACCAGCTGGCCAAATGAGCCCTTTCCTGAGCATTCACTCAGCTCAGGTACCCCTGGGTAGGCAGCTCCAACTGGTCATGCTTTTGCACTCTTGCAATGAGGTGCAAATCATACAACGAAAGACTCCTGTTTACACAGAGCCTTGCTCACTTTGGAGAAAGCAATGTTTCTCAGCCTGTGAAGTCATTTGTAAAGTGTTTGCCATGTAGGAAATGGAATCACAATCAGGTTTATTATGACTGTCATCAGTCATGATATTTATTGTCTTACAGCAGTACAGGGCGATACATTAACAATTACAAGTTACAAAATAAATAGTGCCAAAGATGGTGAGGTAGTGTTAATGTGTTCATGGTGGAGGGGAAGAAGCTATTCTTAAAACACAGAGTGTGGGTCTCCAGGCTCCTGAACCTCTTCCTCAATGGCACAAGCAAGGCGAGTGCATGTCCCGGTTTGTGAGGGGTGAAGGATGGTGACGGAAACAGACTAAATATTTTGCCCCCAAACACTTATTGATTAAATCATCCTGACCCTCTTGCCTCGTTCTCTCTATGACTCCATGGGTAGAAGAGCACAGGATTGATATGCCAAACTGCAAGTGCAGGTTTCTGTGGTGAGATAACTCGTGTCTTTTCTATCTGCAACTGCCTTTCTTTCACAAAATGTCCTTACAGCAGTAACAAGGGGCCCAGCAGCCTAGAGATGGGAATGTCTTCTTCTGGGAATGCTAATCCCATCTTGTTTTAATACAAGTAGAGAGGTGGTACAGAGGATAAGAATCTGGTTTAACCGCCAATCGTTAAAGCTTTTGGTTTCCTTATATTTAATGAATGTGATCATTCCCCAGTGCTGTTGGAGTTAACATTTTAAGAGTACAATTGAGCTGACACTGTGTGAAATTTTGGTGGATGTTTACGATTTGTGTTCCTTGGCTCCTATTTATGGGCACATTGGAATGATGTTAGCCAGAGACCTCAAGGTAAAGAAATACGCATGTCAGTATAGTTTAGTTCAGAATGAAACACGATATGGTATCATTAATTATTACTGCCAGCACTTTATGATAAATAGACAGGCATTTTTTTTTTAAAAGATTGAACGGCAACTCAAATTGGAAAGAGACTCCAGCAAAGTTCAACTTTATTTGGGAAAAAGACAGGACTGTTTATATTTTCTGCAGTAAGACAAGATGGTAGAATAGCTCTGCCGAGACGTAGCAAGGGTTTGAAAGACCAAATGGCCTCCTCCTGGGATATAACTGACTAAGATATTGTGTCTACCTTGAAATGAAATGCTGTACAACAGAATGAGGCCTCGGGAATCATGTTGAGCTATCATCAGCTCAATAGAAATTTGCTCTCTCATAGCAAAAAGTATGACTTGGGCTGCCTGTCCTTGCTCAAATTCCTTCAGCTTCTTTGTTTTGGACAAGACCACAGGATTGTCATGGTTCAGCCATTATCCTTTATTCAATTTCCACTACATTCTAGTGATGTGAAGTGAGGGACATATGGAGGGAATGGCCTTGCTCTTTTTCAATTAGCTCCATTGGATCTTTTACATCCATCTGACGGGGACTCACTTTAACAACTCATCCAAAACACAACATTCTCAGTGCTGCCACAAGAGACTGCAGATGGTGGAATTTGGAGCAAAATACAATTTGCTGGAAGAACTCAGCTGGTTGAGCAGTATCTGGCAAAAACCCTGCATCAGGACAGAGAGTGGAGAGGGGAGATGGCCAGTTAAAGAAAACAGAAATGTTGCTTCCCCCCCTCTCACTGCTGCTCTGGACTGACATTCTGCACTCTAATCCTGGGACTGGAACACCTTGACACATCTTTAGATTCAGATTCAGAGCCGAGGGCATCAGTCACCAAGCACGGCCCACATATTGTTGATCGGCAGGATCTGACAAGGATGTAAGTGCCACCAATCATCTACCAGCTTCTATCTTACTCGTCCTGGTATCCTCTTTACACCGGCCACCTCTCCTCTCCATTCTCAGTCCTGATGCAGGGTCTTGACCTGAAGCACTTACAATTCCTCTCCACCCCCTCCCCCCAGACACTGCCTTACCCACTGAGTTCTTTTAGCAGCTTGTTTGTTTTGTCTGCAGATTCCAGCATCTGTAGTCTATTGTGTCTCCATTTTATTAAAACATATCGTGTTAGCCAGAGCTCAGTTTGTAGCACCCTCAGCCTAGAGTCAAAAGCTGCAATTCACTCCAGATAATTCACCACTAAATTTAAGTACAACACTGCAAAAAAGATTTTATCCAAAGGCCTTGACTTTAAAAAAAGATGTAAAAGATCCCAATGCACTATTTTGAAGAAGAACATGATCAGTGTCAGCTTCACCAATGATCTTCACTACATCACAATGACATTGGAATTGAACTGCGAACTCTAATACTGTAATAGCATCGCACTAACCGCTACTCTACCATGGTACTGATAGGTGGTTAGCACACTTGTGCAACACACAATTTCAGGCAATGACCATCTCCATCAAGAAAGAGTCCAGCACCTAGCAACACTCAATGGCATTCCCATCACCAAGTATCCCTCTATCAACATTCTGAAGGTCACGACTGACCAGAAACTCAACTGGACCTGCCACATCTTCCACCACCCACATGGCACAAGTCAGGAGTGTGACACCTTACATGCCTGGATGGTTCTCAAGAAATCAACACCAACTGGGACAAAGCAACCTGCTTGATTGTCAATCTACCTACTGCCCTAAACATTCATCTCCCCCACTCCTGATGCACCATAGCTTAATTATGTACTATCTACAAAATGCACTGAATTTACTCAGCAAAATTTCCTAAACAGCTCCTAAACCAGCACCCTCTACTGCCTCAAGGACCAGGGCCTCAGACACAGAGGAACACCACTATCTACCTGAAGGCTCCTCTCCAGGAACGCTATCCTGATGATTTGGAAATGTATCACAATCTTTCACCACTACTGCATCTAAATCCTGGAACTCACCATCACACAGCAACTTCACCAAAAGGACTGCATCACATCGAAGTAACTCACCACCACCTTCCCAGAGGAAAGGTGGTAACATAGGAAAGACCATATCCCTTCAATGAATAACCATGCTGTTTGTGTGAGCTCAAGATATACAAATTGGCTGCTCCATCTCCGGCACTTCAGCTATTTGGATATAAATTACCTTAGGACACACTATAAGTATAATCATGCAAACATATTGCAACACACAGGCATGGGCGTGTGTAAGCACAATGTATTAAAAACTGATAGTGCACATGTATTATAACCAAACCATACACCATCACAAGCACGCCTATATTTTCAGACATTTGTTAACAGTTTACAACCACTTGGAATGCATGCACATGCATGCTACTCTGCTTCAAACATACACCAACACTCAAACACTCTTCACAGATTACACTACCACACACCAGACTGCTTGCATGCAAAAACCCTGTCAAACTTTGCGGTGGAGCTGAGGCATTGGGAGCTTTGAGTCCCACGCTAAGGTTACACCCAGAAGTGTGGGACAATGGCGGGCGGGGGTCACATTACCGAGCAACAGTGGTCGCCTGGCAGCACAGCAGCAACAGTCAGATGGGCTGAGAGTGTCATTCCCCGTGAGGAACTCCGCTTGGCTTCACATCTGACTGCTCTTACTGTGCTCGTTTAGAAACGGTTCAGATACAGCCCCAACAGACCTCAAAGGAACCCAGCCCCAGAGATGTGGCTGAGCGCAGGGTCATGATTCATGGGCAGACATACAGAGGTCCACTGGCTGACGGTGGCCGGGGGAAACCCTGGCACTGTGTCCCTCCTGGCTCACATTAGTGCAGTTCCAGTGACTCTGCACATCCTTCACGAGTTGGGAACCCCAACCACAGCACATGTTGACACTGGCCTCCTCTCCCTTCGTCTGGGCTCGGTTCCCCAAACGCAGGCTCTCACCATCATGTTAATCACCAGAGCCTCAGCCAGATCACCTTCATTTGCCTGGGGTGCCGGAAGCAGTGGGAGGGTGTGTGACCACACCTGACGGTGGAGAGGATGGCTCGGCTATTGTTCAGTAGAGTCCCGGCTTCAGCGGGTGCCCGCTCCGCCCTGACCATCGGCTACAGCGCTGAACACCCCCCACCCCCACCTCCCCCAGGAACAGCTGCAGACCGAGAGCCGGGCATCCCGGCAGCCCGGAGAGAGAGGCAGGACGCAGCAGCAGTGGGCGAGCGGGACTGCACTGAAACAATGGCCGGCTGTGTGTGCCCGGGTACCAGGCGGTCTCTCTCCGGCAACTCCGAATCGTTGCATTGAGATGAAAGCAGATGCAGCCCGCGGCCGGACTCCGCTTTCACCAACCCCAATCCCACCCAACCTCCTTCACCAGGCCGATTGACTGCATGCGCTCACCATATGGATGTCCTCCGGGTGCAGATGTCCGTGGGCTTGGGCTAACAACTGAGTTCCTCCGACAGTCAGCGTGAAGCTCCCCGTTTGTCAGCCCCCGGCAGAAAGCAGCGACTGTCGGCAGGATGTGGCCGCTGATTGGCTCCCGCCCTCCAATTCCTTTCAGAAGCCTGCTGTCGGCTTTATTTTCGTCGTCCGTAAGAAAGAACCAATTCCCCTTTCTTCGGTACCGGCTTCAGACGTGCTCCGTTCCTTGAAGCAGCTCAACCTTCGTCCCACTCATCTGTGGTATTTTGCCGAGGTAACAACCTTACGCTGTGATTGGAGTCAGGATTTTCCCAGTTCTCCAGGGACTCGCCAACAGGATGAAATACAAGCTTATAGTTTTTTGGCGCCGAATAAGGCTATGCCCTCTCTCAGAGTAATGGCATCAGTCCGCTCGCCTACCTGTCTCAATTTTACTGTCATCCTTCACACCTTCTCTATCCACATACCACCTGCCTGACTCTATCCATCCTTCCTCTCTCTATGTTCCGATACAGTGGTTTTGACCTGAAATGTCCTCCATAGATGCTACTCAATCCACTAATTTCTTCCAGCAGGTTGTTTATTGGTCCAGATTCCAGCACCTGCGATTTCCCGGTTATTTCATTGTAACCTACTCTCTCTCACGTCCCATCAACTCCCTCTAGGTACTAGCACTCACCCAAACCGAGTGCCGATTAACCTACCAGTATTAGTTTTGGAATGTGAGAGGGAAGTGGAGCATGTGATGGACACAGGGAGAACTTGCAAACACCTGAGGATCGAATCTATGTCACTGCAGCCATGAGGCAGCAGTCGTATTGCCGTGCTAACCTGCCATCTCGTGCAGCCACACAGATAACTTTTTTTCCACTTCTTGAGTCTCTTCCATTTGAGATCCAGGTCAGTGGTAATCCCCAGAAAGTTGATGGTGGCAGCAATAGTAATGTTGTTGGGTGTCAATGAGAGGTGGATGGACTCTCTCTGCAGCCAGTCATGGATTTGTATTGCGTGAAAACAGGCCAGTCGGCCCAACATGTCCATGCTGATCAAGATGGCTGAATGAACTAGTCCCATTTGCCTGCATTTAGCTCATCTCTCTTCTCAACTTTTCCTATCCAGATACCTGTCCAAATATCTTTTAAATAATGGATGACAATATTTATATTTTTATTCTACTCATGCTCCTCCCAACTGCTTCCCATCCCTACCATAGTTTCCACCACCCATCTACATACAATTAACAGCACCAAATTAACTACCACCTTTGGGATTGGGTGGTAACTGGAGTACCCGGGGAATCCCACGTTGTCACAGGGAGAATGTGCAAAAACTCCACACAGGCAGGATGATGTCAGGATCAAAACCGCACCCCTGGAGTTGGGAGGCAGTTGCTGTACCCTGGTGTGTCACTGCACCATCCTTGTTGCAGAAGGTAACCACTGCTCAACATTTATATGGCACATATAGTATATTATTTTGCATTTATCATTCCAAGCCTGAATGTTATCAGTTTGCAAACATGAACTGCTTCATTTCTCCAAGGAGATGGGGAGGGAAGTGTATACTTTGCTATTGTCAGGAAACATCCCTGTTAACCCATCTTATTATTGAGTCTCACTGATGAAGCAGCTTTGTAATTAGTTCCCGGAAAACAGAACTGCAAATCTGAAGCAAAAACAAAAATGCCAGAAGAACTCAGCCAATCAGGCAGCATCTGTGGAGAAACAGTGTGAGGAAGTGGTTTCTTGTTCCACAGATGGTGCCTGACTGGCGAAGTTCTTCCAGCATATCTGTTTTTGGTTAATTCTAGAGCAGAGGTTCCCAGCCGTTTTTATGCCATGGAGTTTTACCATTAACTGTGGACCCCAGATTGGGAAGCCTTGTTCTAGAGGATTGCCTAGTGGAATTCCTACACTGATGTCTTAAGATGGAGAAGATTAACTGCTTGCAATTTCATCGATGTTGTTTCATGTTTGGTATGTCTCCTGCCAGTTTAGTAAGTCTCATTGTTCACCATGCTCAAGGCTAATTTAGGCTTAGATGTGAAGAATGTAGAGTGGGAAAAGCCAGGAGGCCTGGAATTTGATCATGATGTGCAGTCGACACCAACAGGACAGGAGAGAAAGCCGACAGTAAACAAAAGAAAGGGAAGTGATTATGAGCTAACCCTGGCTGAAGACAGAAAGACAGAGAATTTTTTGTGTATCGAGGACAGTTTTCTGAAGGAGAACAGACAAGGGACCAGGCCATACCAGATTTAGTAATAACTAATGAGCCAGAATTAATTAATAATCTGACAACAAGGGAATATTTTGCAATAACCGCAAAATAATCGAGATTCATATAAATTTTCTTAAGGAAAATCTCACCAGAAATTAAGGTCCTGAATTGGAGGAAGGCTGATAAAACAGGATCTGGCAGCAACTACTTGGAGATAAATCTACATGTGGCCAGGTAGAGTTTCACAGCCAATGAAAAGTGAAAAGTAAGTCCTACATGTCTAAGGAAACCTGAATGTCAGGAGTAATGAGGGTGCATTAGAAACATATCCTATGGCAGTATGGAGCACTGAAAACAAGAGTATGAAAAGTGTAGTAGGTTCTTAGATATGTAAACAAGAAGTTGTAGAGGAGGGATGGAAGTGCACAAGATGAAGGAAAATTTAAAAAAATATTAAGCACAAGAGGGTAACCAGGGAAATAGTAGGGCCCATCTGGGACCAAGGCATCGATGTATTTGTGGAGCCTGATCACATAGGTGAGATCTTTAATAAATACCAAGGGGGATGAGTTAGAACATAGAAATCTACTGCACATTACAGGCCCTTCGGCCAACAATGTTGTATTGACTATGTAACCTACTCTAGAAACTGCCTAGAATTTCCCAAGCGCATAGCCCTCTATTTTTCTAACCTCCATGTACCTATCTAAGAGGCTCTTAAAAGACCCTATTGTATCCGCTTCCACCACCGCCGCTGGCAGTACATTCCATGCACTCACCACTATCTGTGTGAAAAACCTACTCCTGACGTGCCCCTTGTACCTACGTCCAAGCACCTTAAAAATATGCCCCCTCACGTTAGCCATTTCAGCCCTGGGAAAAGCCTCTGACTATCCACACGATCAATGCCCCTCATCAACTTATACACCTCTATCAAGTCACCTCTCAACCTTTGTTGCTCCAAGGAGAAAAGGCCAAGTTCACTCAACCTATTCTCATAAGGTACGCTCTCTAATCCAGGCAACATCCTTGTAAATCTCCTCTGCACTCTCTCTAGAGTATCCACATGCTTCCTATTGTGAGGTGACCAGAACTGAGCACAGTACTCCAGGTGGGGTCTGACCAGGGTCCTATATAGCTGTAACATTACCTCACAGCTCTTGAACTCAATCCCATGGTTGATGAATGCCAACACTCCATATGCCTTCTTAACAACACTGTCAACCTGCGTAGCAGCTTTGAGTGTCCTATGGACATGGACCCCAAGATCTCTCAGTTCCTCCACACTGCCAAGGGTCTTACCATTAATACTATATTCTGTTTTCAAATTTGACCTATCAAAATTAACCACCTATAACTTATTTGGGTTGAACTCGGTCTGCCACTTATCAGCCCAGTTCTACATCCTATTGATGTCCCACTGTAACCTCTGACAGCCCTCCAGACTATCCACAACACCCCGAACCTTTGCATCATCAGCAAATTTACTAACCCATCCCTCCACTTGCTCATCCAGGTCATTTATAAAAATCATGAAGAGGAGCAGTCCCAGAACAGATCCCTGAGGCACACCACTGGTCACCAGCCTCCATGCAGAATATGACCCGTCTACAACCACTCTTTGCCTTCTGTGGGCAAGCCAGTTCTGGATCCACAAAGCAAGGTCTCCTTGGATCCCATACCTCCTTACTTTCTCAATAAGCCTTGCATGGGGTACCTTATCAAATGCCTTGCTGAAATCCATTTACACTACATCTACTTCTCTACCTTCAACGTGTTTAGTCACATCCTCAAAAAATTCAATCAGGCTCGTAATGCACGACCTGCCTTTGACAAAGCCATGCTGACTATTCCTAATCATATTATACCTCTCCAAATATTCATAAGTCCTGCCTCTCAGGATCTTTTCCATCAACTTACCAACCACTGAAGTAAGACTCACTGACCTATAATTTCCTGGGTTATCTCTACTCCCTTTATTGAATAAGGGAACAACATTTGCAACCCGCCAATCCTCTGGTACTTCTCCCACCCCTATTGATGACACAAAGATCATCGCCAGAGGCTCAGCAATCTCCTCCCTCGCTTCCCGCAGTAGCAGGTACGAAAGGTTCAAAAAGCTAGGTAATGATATGAATCTAGAAGATTATAAGACTAGCAGGAAGGAGCTTAAGAATGAAATTAGGAGTGCCAGAAGGGGCCATAAGAAGGCCTTGGTGGACAGGATTAAGGAAAACCCCAAGGCATTCTACAAGTATGTGAAGAGCAAGAGGATAAGACGTGAGAGAATAGGACCAATCAAGTGTGACAGTGGAAAAATGTGTGTATGGAACCGGAGGAAATAGCGGTGGTACTTAAATGAATACTTTGCTTCAGTATTCACTATGGAAAAGGATCTTGGTGATTGTAGGGATGACTTGCAGTGGACTGAAAAGCTTGAGAATGTAGATATTAAGAAAGAGGATGTGCTGGAGCTTTTGGAAAGCATCAAGTTGGATAAGTCACCGAGACCAGACGTGATGTAACCCAGGCTACTGTGAGAAGCGAGGGAGGAGATTGCTGAGCCTCTGGCAATGATCTTTGCATCATCAATGGGGATAGTACAGGTTCCGGAGGATTGGAGGGTTGCGGATGTTGTTCCCTTATTCAAGAAAGGGAGTAGGGGTATCACAGGAAATGATAGACCAGTGAGTCTTACTTCAGTGGTTGGTAAGTTGATGGAGAAGATTCTGAGAGGCATAAAATGATTAGGAATAGTCAGCATGGCTTTGTCAAAGGCAGATCATGCCTTACGAGCCTGATTGAATTTTTTGAGGATGTGACTAAGCACATTGATGAAGGTAGAGCCGTAGATGTAGTGTACAGTGGCATGCAAAACTTTGGGCACCCCGGTCAAAATTTCTGTTCCTGTGAATAGCTAAGCGAGTAAAAGATGAACTGATTTCCAAAAGGCATAAAGTTAAAGATGACATATTTCTTTAATATTTTAAGCAAGAAAACTTTTTTATTTCCATCTTTTACAGTTTCAAAATGACAAAAAGGGAAAAAGACCCGAAGCAAAAGTTTGGGCACCCTGCATGGCAGTACTTAGTAACATTTCCTTCGGCAAGTATCACAGCTTGTGAGTGCTTTTTGTAGCCAGCTAAGAGTCTTTTAATTCTTGTTTGGGGGATTTTCACTCATTCTTCCCTGCAAAAGGCTTCTAGTTCTGTGAGATTCTTGGGCCGTTTTGCATGCACCTCTCTTTTGAGGTCTATCCACAGATTCTCAATGATGTTTAGTTCGGAGGACTGTGAGGGCCATGGAAAAACCTTCAGCTTGCGCCTCTTGAGGTAGTCCATTGTGGATTCTGAGGTGTGTTTAGGTTCATTATTCTGTTGTAGAAGCCATCCTCTTTTCATCTTCGGCTTTTTTACAGATGGTGTGATGTTCACTTCCAGAATTTGCTGGTATTTAATTGAATTCATTCTTCCCTCTACCAGTTAATGTTCCCCGTGCCACTGGCTGTAACACAAGCCCAAAGCATGATCGATCCACCCCCGTGCTTAACAGTTGGAGAGGTGTTCTTTTCATGAAATTCTGCACCCTTTTTTCTCCAAACATACCTTTGCTCATTGCAGCCAAAAAGTTCTATTTTAACTTCATCAGTCCACAGGGCTTGTTTCCAAAATGCATCAGGCTTGTTTAGACATTCCTTTGAACCTTTTGAATAGAACTTTTTGCCCAAACTTTTGCTTCGGGCCCTTTTCCTTTTTTGTTATTTTGAAACTGTAAAAGAGGGAAATAAAAAAGTTTTCTTGCTTAAAGTATTAAAGAAATGTGTCATCTTTAACTTTATGCCTTTTGGAAATCAGTTCATCTTTTACTGGCTTAGCTATTCACAGGAACAGAAATTTTGACCAGGAGTGCCCAAACTTTTGCATGCCACTGTATATGGATTTTAGCAAGGCATTTGATAAGGTACCCCATGCATGGCTTATTGAGAAAATAAAGAGGCATGGGATCCAAGGGGACATTGCTTTGTGGCTCCAGAACTGGCTTGCCCACAGAAGGCAAAGAGTGGTTGTAGACATGTCATATTCTGCATGGAGGCCAGAGGCCTCAGGGATCTGTTCTGGGACCCCTACTCTTTGTGATTTTTGTAAGTGACCTGGATGAGGAAGTGGAGGGATGGGCTAGTAAGTTTGCTGATGACACAAAGGTTGGGTGTGTTGTGGATAGTGTGGAGGGCTGTCAGAGGTTACAACAGGACATTGATAGGATGCAAAAATGGGTGGAGAAGTGGCGGATGGAGTTCAACCCAGGTAAGCGTGAAGTGGATCAGTTTGGTAGGTCAAATATGATGGCAGAATATAGTATTAATGGTAAGACTCTTGGCAGTGTGGAGGATCAGAGGGATCTTGGGGTCCGAGTCCATAGGACACTCAAAGCTGCTGTGCAGGTTGACTCTGTGGTTAAGAAAGTCTTATTTTATGTCCCAACATCAAAGGCAATCCCATATTTATAACATTTGGATAATGCTTTCTTTGAAACTACACACAAACTTCACACCTCCTGATTTGCATCCACACCACAGACATCCAAATGAATTTTAATTAGCATTGCCTGGTCTTGGATTCATGGATTTTATGGACCCATTGTTCAGAGCTGTACTCCAAATTAAATCCACAGTACATATTCAGAAGTGAAGACTGGTAGCCAAAGTCAATTGCTGAATGTAAATGTGCTTTACTTAAAAAATCGCTCTAACAGTGGTGATGGAGTTTTGGGAGCATGAAACTGGGTAAAAGAGCAAAGAAGTCCAGATGGATCTTTGGCTGTGTATGAAATGTGGTCACTGTGTTCAAGAAGAGCAGCAGGCATAAGCCTGGTAATTACAGGCTGGCAAGTCTTACATCTGTGGAATAGAAATTACTGTAAAACATTTTTAAGGACAGGATTAATCTACACTTGGAGAGGCAGGGATTAATCAAGTATAATCAGTGTGGCTTTGTTAACGGGAAATCCTGTCTGACTAATCTAATTGAATCTTTCAAAAAGGTAACTAAGTCAATGAGGATAGTGTGATTGATATAGTCCACGTGGACCTTTGACAAGATGTCACATGGTTAAAGTCCATGAAATCCAATATTTGGTAGATTTCTCCTGATTAGGTTGGAGATCAGAGGTAGAGTGTGATGCACAATGGTGTTTTGATGATTGGAAGTTTGTGACCAATGATGTACCACAGGGACCAAGGCTGGGAACTTTGCTGTTCATCATTAACAGTCTGGGTGTAAATATAGGATACAATTAGGAGGTTTGCAGATGTTATAAAGATTGGTGGTAGGACATAGAACATTGCTTCCTCAGCACTACCTACCTCTCTACCTATCTTCATATCATCCACAAACTTTACAACAAAGCTATCAATTCCATTATCTAACAGTGGTGATGGCTGTGTGAAAAGTAGCGGTCCCAATATTGACCTCTAAGGAACAGCACTCGTCACCGGCCGCCGACCAGAAAAGGGCCCCTTTATTCCCAAGGACGTAATGCTCTGCCACAGACAGCTGTGGAGGCCAAGAAGGAGATGGGCTGAACATAGGCAAATGGGGCGAGCTTAGATAAAAATCTTGGTTGGTACAGATCAGTTGAGCTGAAGAGCCTGCTTCCTCTCTGGATGACTCTATGACTCTGCAAGAGACTGGATAGGCTGGGTTTGTTTTTCTTGGGAGCAGAGGAGGCTGCGGGGTTGGGTGGGGGAACCTGACTGATGTACAACACACTCTGAGGAAAACAGATAGCTAGATAATAAGACGCCATTCTTATTAGCAGTGGTGTTCATGACCAGAGAGTGTAAGTTTAAGTTAAATAGTGGCAGATTTTGAGAAAGTATGAGAAAGATTATTTTTTAGTAAAAATTGAAGTGGTGGAGACACAACATTTAAGAAGTATTTTAGACGAATACTTGAAACACCATGGCTTTAGAGGCTTCAGGCTGAGTGTCGTAGAGAAGTACAGTACACAAAGCAGGCCTTTTGGCCCATCGAGTCCATGCTGAAACTATTTAAACTGCCTGCTCCTATCAACCTGCACTGGGACCATAGCCATCAATATCCCTACCATGCATGTACCTATCCAAACTTCTCTTAAACATTGAAATCAAGTTCGCATGCACCACTTGTGCTGGCAGCTCATTACACACTCTCACAATGCTCTGAAGAAGTTTCCCCTCATGTTCCCCTTTAATTTCTCACCTTTCACCCTTAACCCATGACTTCTGGTTGTAGTCCCACTCAATCTCAGTGGGAAAAAGCCTGGTTGCATTTACCCTATCCCTACCCCTCATAATTTTGTATACCTCTATCAAGTCTCCTCTCAATGTTCTACATTCTAAAGTATACAGTTCTAATCTATTCAATCTTGCCTTATAACTCAGGTCCTCTAGACCCAGCAACATCCTTGTAAATTCTCTCTGCACTCTTTCAACCTTGTTGACATTTTTTCTGTAGGTAGGTGACAAAAACTGCATACAATACTCCAAATTAGGCCTCACCAATATCTTATACAACTTCAACATAACATCCCGTCTCCTATACTCAATACATTGATTTATGAAGGCCAATAAGACAAACGCTTTCTTTATGACCCTATCTATCTGTGATGCCACTTCTAAAGAATTACGGACCTGTATTCCCAGATCCCTTTGTTCTACAGCACTCCTCAGGGAGCTACTGCTCACTGTGTAAGACCCACCCTGCTTGGTCCTACCTCATACTTGTCTGCATTAAATTCCATCTGATATTTTCAGCCCATCTTTCTAGCCTGTGCAGATCCCTCTGCAAGCTGTGATAGCCATCCTCACTGCCCACTACACCCCCAATCTTGGTGTTATCCACAGATTTACTGATCCAATTGACCACATTACCATCCAGATCATTGACATAGATGACAAACAACAAAGGACCCAGCACCGATCCCTGCGGTACACCACCAGTCACTAGTTAGATCGGCAACCATCTACTACCATTCTCTGGAGTGCTGGAAGGTGTTATTAGAAAGATGGCCACACGACATGCTGAGCAAAATCACCTGGATCGGCAATGTATGTATGACTGTGATGCTATAACTCACTCTGAAACCACAGCTTTAAGTTCAAGTGACACCAATCTTGAAGAAATGACATGTCAGCTGAACATGTAAAACTGTGTAGAAATAAATCTACACAGAATAATGAGAAGTGTTCAAAGGATAACTTAATACAAGACTAATATATAGCTCTGAAGCAGAGAAGTCTGAAACTGACAAGATAGGAAAGCGTTTAATTGGAGTAAGGGGAAATAAGAGGCTATCAGGCAGGAACTTGGAAGCATAAATTGGAAACAGATGTTTTCAGGGAAATGTACGGAAGAAATGTGGTAAATGTTCAGGGGATATTTGTGTGGAGTTCTGCATAGGTACATTCCAATGAGACAGGGAAAGGATGGTAGGGCACAGGAACTATGGAGTACAAAGGCTGTTGTAAATCTAGTCAAGAAGAAAAGAAGAGCTTACAAAAGGTTCAAAAATCTAGGTAATGATAGAGAGCTAGAAGATTATAAGGATAGCAGAAAGGAGCTCAAGAAAGAAATTAGGAGAGCCAGAAGGGGCCATGAGAAGGCCTTAGCAGACAGGATTAAAGAAAACCCCAAGGCATTCTACAAGTATGTGAAGAACAAGAGGATAAGACGTGAGAATAGGACCAATCAAGTGTGACAGTGGAAAAGTGTGTACGGAACCGGAGGAGATAGCAGAGGTACTTAATAAATACTTTGCTTCAGTATTCACTATGGAAAAGGATCTTGGCAATTGTAGGGATGACTTACAGGGGACTGAAAACATTAAGCATATGGATATTAAGAAAGAGGATGTGATAGAGCTTTTGGAAAGCATCAAGTTGGATAAGTCACCCGGGCCCGAACGAGATGTACCCCAGGCTACTGTGGGAGGCGAGGGAGGAGATTGCTGAGCCTCTGGTGATGACCTTTGCATTATCAATGGGGACAGGAGAGGTTCCGGAGGATTGGAGGGTTGCAGATGTTGTTCCATTATTCAAGAAAGGGAGTAGAGATAGCCCAGGAAATTATAGACCAGTGAATCTTACTTCAGTGGTTGGTAAGTTGATGGAGAAGATCCTGAGAAGCAGAATTTATGAACATTTGGAGAGGCATAATATGATTAGGAATAGTCAGCATGGCTTTGTCAAAGGCAGGTCATGTCTTACGAGCCTGATTGAAGTTTTTGAGGATGTGACTAAACACATTGATGATGGTAGAGCAGTAGATGCAGTGCATATGGATATCAGTAAGGCATTTGACAAGGCCATGCAAGGCTTATTGAGAAATAAAGGAGGCATGGGATCCAAGGGGACATTGCTTTGTGGATCCAGAACTGGCTTGCCACAGAAGGCAAAGAGTGGTTGTAGATGGGTCATATTCTGCATGGAGGTTGGTCACCAGTGGTGCACCTCAGGGATCTGTTCTGGGACCCCTACTCATCATGATTTTTATAAATGACCTGGATGAAGAAGTGGAGGGATGGATTAGCAAATTTGCTGATGACACAAAGGTTGGAGGTGTTGTGGGGGGCTGTCAGAGGTTATAGTGGGACACTGATAGGATGGAAAACTGGGCTGAGAAGTGGCAGATGGAGTTCAACCCAGATAAGTGTGAGGTGGTTAATTTTGGTAGGTCAAATATGATGACAGCATATAGTATTAATTTTAAGACTCTTGGCAGTGGGGAGGATCAGAGGGATTTTGGGGTCCGAGTCCATAGGACATTCAAGGCTGCTGTGCAGGTTGACTCTGTGGTTAAGAAAGCATATGGTGCATTGGCCTTCATTAATCATGGGATTGAGTTTAGGAGCCAAGAGGTAATGTTGCAGCTACAGTATATAGGACCCTGGTCAGACCCCACCTGGAGTACTGTGCTCAGTTCTGGTCGCCTCAGATACAGTGGGGTCTTTTAAGAGACTCCTGTATAGGTAAATGGAGCTCAGAAAAATAGAGGGCTATGGGTAAAGCCTAGTAATTTCTAAGGTAAGGAAATGTTCGGCACAGCTTTGTGGGCTGGAGGGCCTGTATTGTGCTGTAGGTTTTCTATGTTTCTATGTACAATCAAATAACTTGAGGCAATGTGCAATATCAAGCTACAGTGTCTTTGACAAATGCAAGGCACTGAGCCTCCAGAGTGTTACAGTATAGGAAAGGCCAAATGGACACAAATTAAATTTTTTTTTCAGTCAAGTAGTATATATTTTTGTTGTACAAGGTTAAAGAACAATATAAATTTGTCTGTGACACATGATTTTGTTGCTTTTGGCTTTTAATCACACAAGTAGGGGTGGTGTTGATCAATGCAGAATTGATTCCTCACTTGTGAAATGGATTCTTGTACAAATGCTTTCCGCAGTGAGGCCTATACAAGCTCTGCATAACAAGAAGAAGCCCAGCCCCTGAAGCAGAGTATTATAGAGCTACAGAGTGCAAAACAGGCCCATCGGCCCACTGAGTCCATGCTGACCACCAAGCACTCATTTACACCCATTTTATTCTGCCTATATTCCCACTAACACTCCCGTGATTCTTCCACTTTCCTATACATTAAACACAATATACAGTGACTAATTAACCTACCAACTCACATATACTTGGGATACAGGAGGAAGCCGGTGTACCCGGAGGAATCCAAAGAAGGATGTGCAAACTCCACAGACAGCAACAGAGGTCAGGATTGAACCTGTGCCTCTGGAGATGTGAAGCAGTGGCTGCACCTGCTGTGCCACTGAGCCAGCAGAGATATTGGAGAGTCAGACTTTTGGAGTCGGGCACAGTGATCTTTGGAGCAGCAACAGAGCATGTGAGTTCAGCAGTTCCACATATGTACTGGTCCTACATTTGTTCTTAGAAAACAGTGTGTGTTTTGGTCTCACTGCTGTTCAAGCAGGAGGGAGCCAATTGGGAATGCAGACAATGACAAAGGACAGGAAGATGGGCTCTCACCTGCTTTCTAGTTCAATTGTCTAAGAAGCAATGTATCAAGAAGGGCTTATCAGGATGTGTTTCCTCCGCAATCAGAGCTACAACCACGCTGGAGGTTACAGAGAAGATGCCCCCCCCCTCCCCCCGGGCAGAAGGGTCTGGGATCAGGAGCCAAGTTTTCGAGGTGTCAGGTTGGCCATTTAGGACAGAGATGAAGAGACATTTTGTCACTCAGGGGTGGTGTATGGTTGGAATTCTCTACCCCAAGGGCTGTGGAAACTCAGTCATAGCGTTCATTTTGAACAGTAGATTTCTGGGCATTAAGGCAGCCATGGGAAGGGGGAGAGTGCAGGAAGTGGTCCTAAGCTAGACCAGCCATGATCTCAATGAACAGGGGAGCAGGGTGGAGGGCTGAATCCTGCTGCTATTTTTTATGTTCTTTTAGAGTCATAGTGTACTACAGCACAGAAACAGACCCTTTGGCCCATCTAGTCCATGCTGACCTGGTCTTCTGCCTAGTCCTATCTACTTGCACCTGAACCATAGCTCTCCATACCCCTATCCAAACCTCTTAAATGATACAATTGACCTTGCATTCACCACTTTCATGGCAGCTTGTTCCACACTCACACCACCCTCTGATGTGAATTTGAAGAAGTTCCCCCCACCCATATTCCCCCTAAATATTTTACCATTCACCCTAAACCTATGACTTCTAGTTCTAGTCTCACCCAACCTGAGGGTGCCTTTACCCTATCTATTTTCCTCCTAACTTTGTGTACCTCTGTGAGACCTCTGCTCGTTCTTCTGTGCTCCAGGGAATAAAGTCCTCACCTACTCAACCATTGCCTAGAACTCAGGTCCACAAGTCCCAACAACATCTTTGTAAATTTTTTCTGCACTCTTTCTTTGCACTCTATGTAATCATATTTGCACTGAATTGCCCTTGAATTTCCTGAAGTCCACATCATTCCAGACAGTGGTGGATAAAAGTCACCACGTGCCACAATTTGCTGGATGTGAACTCTTGGACCCTTGTGATAAGAGGGAAGCGTTGGTGAATTATTAAGATCTCTATGATACCCAGTGGACAATGAAGGCAGTTTGTCAGTGCTGGATTACAGTAAATAGTCAGGTTGGTTAATAGGGTGGCAATGCATTGGAGTTACTTTCAGATTTGTCCTGTGAAACTGACAGGACAACTTATGGATAATGTTTAAGCTGTGGGCTTTCTGTAGGGAGCGATCACTTGCATCTTTGAAGAACTCAGGGTTTCACAAGTTAACCCACAGCACCCTGAATTTGCAGATAAAGTGTAACCATAAAATCCATTTGATCAGTACACTGCACGGTTCATGGGAAGCATACACAACTTGTTGATCCCAAGCCTATCTGATGTGCCTGTTCTATTCTAGACACTCTAGCACATTGGGACAATGTTAGCTCATCTCTCTGAGGTAGCTCATTCCAGTGCAGGCTTTTGGTTGTGTTGGTGATTACACTTTCAACAGGGCTTCCAGAAATCAAGCTGCAATCCTTGCATCCTCACATCCCAGAGAGACCCTCACCTAGAATAGTCTCCTGCGTGTTCTGCAACCAGCAGCAGCACAAGGAGGAAGAGGAGGAGGAGCAGGAGAACTGTGTCACATTAGAGCCCCTCTATGCATATTTGCATTCAGCACCACACACTGGCAAACACTTACCTCATTCAGCAGAAAGTAGCCACCCCATTAACCTGACTTTTCACTAAGGCATCATTGACACAATGCTTTCATTGTACACCATAAATCCTATAGACTTTAATAATTCAGCAACTGTTCCTCTTTATTACAGAAGAAACTTCAACCCCACTGCCCAGAAAGATAAGGCTAACTGTTGCTTGGTTACTTTATCACATACAAATCAACTCAAGCCATGAAATGTCCTCATTTAGAAATATATGTAATTTTCTTGCATGCTCGCTCACTCATTGTGTTGGAGTTACTCCCATAACAGCATTGTCCAAATTCCCTAAGCACAAGTGAGTCAGAAAGATGGCTTCTCAACTTTTCCAAATGGAATTAGGAATGAGCAGTAAACACACACTATCCCATGCATTCACTACCACAGTGAGAAAAGAGAAACTCCAATCCCCATAGTAATCCATCTCCCACATCACCACCCTCTGTAACTGGTCATTTCAGCGTCTATGTCTGCACAAGCTACCAAAGCCAGAACTAACAAACACACCAAACATTTGCTTACATCCATTCAAAGTCAATACCTCAAAAGAGTTGAGTAATTATATTTAGTCCTGTCTTCTGCTTGCCTTTGGTTAGTCCAATGTGAGATCTCCATCATGCTGTTGGAGCACGGAGGTTTCTGATGTCTATGAAGGGATTGAGAGCAGTTTTGGGTTTATGTAGCCAAGCTTTGCTCTAAATTATGCCCCATGACTATCAACAGTGCAGGCCATTTGACTGAGAGATAACTTTGAGCACTTTGTTGGAGTCAGGATGCTGGAAGTGCATATATTGTCATCATGAGAAGTGCAACTGATGCAGTCTTCATGGAGCGATTGCTGCTCTCCAGAACAGGACATCAGTAGTATCAGTTACCTGCTGCTGCACCTGAGACACTCAAAACCCCTCTTAACAATGGAATCTACAGCCATGAGCAGCAATCTGATCTTGTGACCTTGTCGAAAGCCTAGCTGAAATCTACATGGACTACGTCAAATGAGTAACTCTCATTGACCTTCTTTGCTAAAACATCAGCAGCTCCTGGACTCTGTATTGAATTGTAATTCAGATAAGTAACTTTTACAGTTTACATCACAACTGATCAGTTCAGATACAAAGTCATGAACCTGCAAACTCAGCACATTTTCCCTCTTTACGTAGCCTGATGTGATGAATCTTCCCAACACTTTCTACTTCTATTTGGGAACTTTAATAGCACTCGTCCAACAACAGAACAGCACCTTTTCTGTTCTTTAGTTTGACTTACCAAAATGAACCACCTCACACTTATCTGCGGTTGACTTAGAAAGTTTTATTTGTTGATCTCTCAACTATGTTCCTTCTCAGAGTTGTGATTATTTCCTGAATGTACACTGACATTCCTCCTTTATTTAAAATCCCTCTACCTTGACTAAAAATTGTGTAATCAGGAGAATTAAACTTCCGTCTCTATCCCACATTTCAGTAATAGTCATGACAACTTATACCCACACATCTATCTGTGCCTTCAGCTTAACTGGCTTATTCACTAGAGTTCAGGCATTTAGGCCCACGACATGAAGCAGGTACCTTTTTTTTTGGTTATCTTGTAGCTTTGCTTCCTTTTCTTTTTAAACTCTAATTTCCTGTCTTTGATTTCCAGTTCTGCTTTTCCCCCTTCCGAAGCTTCTCATCCTTCGCCAAGCTAATTTATACTAACCTGAGTAGCACAACAGGCCAGCCAGTGTGGATATCATTCTCTGGCCTGTTGAGGGAAATTTGTCTGTTTTGTGCAGGTCTGACTTTTCCCAGAACTAACCCCAATGCCCCTTGAAACTAAAGCCCTCCCTCCTGCATCATCGCTCCAGCCACACACACACATCTGCACTATTCTCTATTTTTGGACAGTAATTCTTTGATTTACAAATGCTGGATTTACGTATTTTTAGTTTAACCTCATTAACTCTTTGTGGTGTGTGCCTTTGATTTGTGAATCCACTTCTTACTATAATAAACAGGTCAAAACTCTCTGCCAATCAGAATACAGTGTACCAAAATAGTCACAATGCATTGCATCCAGCCTTTACTATTTATGAAATTTTGCTCAACAAAATTATTGCTAGGAACGCTTCTCTTTCATAAATTGAGGAATGGTTGTACTAAATGGTGTGTGGTACCGGAAGCAATGTGGAGATTTATATGAGACTTCCTCAAAGGAGTCAAAAACAGGTTGTGTAAATTTAAAGTACTTTGCAAAAGGATTAAAGTGGAGATGCGGAAATCAAGTGGTGAGGGTCAAATTCTTTGCCTGAAAGGACAGTGGAGGCAGAGACCTTGAACAAACAGAATTTAAACTTGTCTGTGTGCTTGAAGAGCAGTGACCCACAGGGCTAAAGGCTGGAAGATGAGATTGAGTTGCATGGCTCTCTGATGACTCGTACTGACATGAAGGACTGAATGGTTTTCCTATGGGATATATTTTCTATGATTCTTCCTAGCTTATTAAAATCTTCCATCAGGACTTCATTCCATTTCTGCCCATATCGTTGGTAGTGTCAGGACCACAACCTCTGGCTGTTCACCCTCAACCTCCAATAATCTCTTTAAAGAGGACACTGGAATCATGTCTGTGACCACAGAAACACCCATCTGCTTTCCAGGTTATTGAGGACATCTTCAAACGATAATGCTTCAACAAGGTCTTCACAATCCAGGATATGCCCTCTTTATACAACCCTGAGATTCATTTTCTTGCAGGCGTTCACAGTAACTACAAAGAAATACCATGAATGCAACAGCCAAAGAACATAATTAAAATACACAGCACTAAATTACTTCCCTCTTTACCTGCTCAATTGAATATATTAAATTTCTCTGCTATCTAAACAGACTGCTTGTTTAAGCGCTCAGAACCTTGGTGCTCCTTTTAAACTCTTTCAGAAGTGAAATTGGGAGGCAGTTTGAGAGGATGATAGTATTGAATGCCGAGCTGTAGTTGATGAAGAGGACCCTGATGTAGGTATTCTTCACTGTCCAGATATTTCAGAGCTGAGTGGAGAGCCAACGAAATGGCATCTGTGTGCAAAGAAATGAATGTCAGAGTAGTATTTGGTGATATATACATACTTTAATAATAAATTTCCTTTGAATTCTATTTTATTTATTTTTGTAACTTATAGTACGTTTGTAATTTTATGGCTTACACCGCAAAACAACAAATTTCACGAGATACTGCACATGAATGATAATAATTCTAATTCTGATTTTGATTCTGAATTGCCCCAAGTACGCTTTTGAATTTCCTGCTCCATCTCTCTACATTTGAGCAATCCATGGTATTATGGTTTCAGTACTGGCTGCAACCTGAGGAGAAACCTGTTGGGAACTGAATACTAGTTACAGACTAAGGTGACACCTAGAGGTTTCCCAGACAACCTGCCTGTTCTTTTATTGTTTGCCTGGATGGACTGCAGTGACATCAGTAATTGCACAGGCTCCTCCTCCCTTTAGCTACTCATACTTCAGGACCTGGGCATCACTGGCAAATTCTAACTGCCCTTGAGAGGTGCTGGTGAGCTGTCCTCTTGAATCACTACAGCCCTTCTGGCAAAAGTGCTTGCACAATGTGATTGAACATGGAGTTCTGAGATTTAGATTGATGACAGTGAAAGATCAGTTATGTATTTCCAAGTCAGGGTGGTGTGTGAGCCACATTCTCTTGTAATCACATAATTATGTGGCTGCTTAGTTGAGTTTCTGGTCACTAGTGGCTCCAGGATGTTGTAGGTAGTTACATCTTCTCTTGTTGAAGATGGTTTTTGCTGAACATGTTTGTGGCATGTCACTTGCCACTAATCAGCCCATTCTTGTATGTTGTTCAGATCTTGCTGACAATTGGGACAAGGACATTGCCCTGAAAAATATTTACAGTAAAGTCCTGGGGCTGAGATGATTGTCTTCCAACAACTACAACCATCTTCCTTTTTGTGAACCATAACTCTAACCACTGAAGTGTTTCCCCTTATTGCCCAGTAAATTCAGTATTCTGAGGGCTTCTAGGTGCCACACAATGGTGTTTGGTACCCAGAACATTCACTGTCAACTCATAATGCTTTCTGCTCCAAGGCAGTGGAACCATCCTGGAGATTCCACTTGGCACAAGTTCTGCATTCCATAGATCTGACAGGCACACGAATGCAACAGCCAAAGAACATAATTAAAATACACAGTGCTAAATTACTTCCCTCTTTACCTGCTCAATTGAACATATTGAATTTCTCTGCTATCTAAACAGACTGCTTGTTTAACCGCTCAGAACCTTAGTACTCCTCTTAAGTTCTTTCAGAAGTGAAATCGGGAGGCAGTTCAAAAGGAGAATGGAAATCTGGGAGTCCCTCGCCAAAGGATGTAGATGCTGGGCCTGAACTGAAGGATTCAAGCTCAATCAGAGTATGTAGGAATAGCAAGGGACAAGGGTAAAAGCAGGAAAGTGAAGCTGAGCCACAGATGAGTAACAATTTACTTGAATGCCAGGTGGAGACTCGAGCATAGAACGGCCTCCTTTCTCTGTAGCTGTACGTCCTTAGCACATAAACTATGGTATTTTCCTTAACGAGTTTGGGTAGATTTTAACAAAGATATAACTGCAGTGTGATTACTTTAACTGTTTACTGCAAGATGTTTATAATACTGAGTATTTGTGGTCTATTTCATTTCCAAAATGTAAACCACTGTTTCCTTGGCAACAATTCCACATAAATAAATGCTCCAAGCCATCTGATGGAGCTGATATGTGGTGAGTAACACTCATGCCACAGCAGTGCTAGGCAACAATCTCTCCAACAAGAATGAAGCTACCTACTTACCCTTCATATTCAATAGCATTACATTATTGAGTCTTCCAGCATCAACATCCTGGGACAAAAACAGGAAATATTGGAAGAACTCAGTGTCTGAAGAGAAAGAAAGGAATTCATTTTTGGGTCAGGAGCTTTCCTCAGAACTGGTTTCTCTTCCCACAGGTGCTACTTGACAGGCCGAGTTCTTTCAGCATTTCTGTTTTTGCTTCAGATCCCAGTAGGCGCAGTTTTATTCATCCTGGGGTTCACCATTGATCAGAAATTCAACTAAGCCACCCAAATAAGTCCCACGGTTATAAAAGCACCAGCACTCTGGAGTCTTTCACCATCTTCAAGGCCCAAGTCGAGGGTATGAAGGAATACTTGGATAAGTGTTGAACCTCAACACCATCCAGGGCAGAACAATCCACTTGATCAGCTCCACATCACCCACCTTGAATGTCTGTACCCAACTGCAGTGATGCAGTGTACCCCATTCAGAGAATGAATTTCAGTTACTCACTGAGGATGCTGTGTGATCCCAACCACCTCAAAGGATGAGGGCAGCAGGTGCATGGGAATCCAGTCACAGGTAGGCTCCTCTCCAAGTCACACACTGTCCTGATCGGGAAATTTATCTTTGTTTCTCCATTGCTGCTGGGTCTACATCCTGGAACCCCCTTTAAAATCATTCTATAGTAGTACCTGCACTGAGAAGGACTGCAGCCGTTCAGGAAGGCAGCATTCCACCATCTTTTCTAGATTAATTATGACGGGTAACCAATGCCCATCCTGAAGCATAAAATCAGATCTTAAAAAATAAATATTTTAGAAGTATCATCTACCTGTTTTATATGTAATGATTTTTCTGTCACTCCATTCTCTAGCAAATTCAAGGTCAGTCTCCAAAGTCAGAGACAGCCCCTGTCAGTGATGCATCACCTCTGTTCTCCTTCCCTGGTGCCTGCTGACACACTCATTACAGTAGTTTTCACTAGCTGGTGCCCCCTTCCTAGACTTGATGGTAATGGGAGGTGGGGGCTGAGATATTCCATGGGTGAGATTAGGCCACATCACTACTGTGTGCCCACTGCTCCCTTGCTTGGGAGGGGGCATGGCAATAGAGCATTCCCCCTTCCTTTGGAAGAAGCTTGCTCTTTGTTTCCTTGTGCTTTTATAACCCCTGGTTATAGAAGGTAAAGTGGCCAGATTAAAACCTTATAAATTTAACTTCTTATGTCCATGGCTTTTCAAGTGAATGGGGTTGGGTCATGCTTTTGCTCCTTTGATATAAGATTTCACTCTCTCTTCAAAAACATGATCCCATACATGCTGGAAACTTTGACCTGATCTGCCCTCTCAGGGATTGCATAGGATGATTGGAAGGTACGTGCCTTTTGATCCAAGCTCAGGGACTTCCACTGAATTTACTTTGGACCAGAGGCCAGAGCTTTCTTTCAGGCTGGACTCCAGGTGACTTCGTGAAGCAGTTTAAGGGCATGGGCACTGAAAGATCCTTCCGTGACCGCCAACCTAGTCAACCAGTAGAGTTGCTGACTCACATCTCCATCCTAACCTCCAGTGCCCTCTGTGTGGAGTTTGCACGTTCTCTCAGCGACTCTGTGGGTTTCCTCTGGATGCTCCGGTTTCCTTCTTCATCGCAAAGATGCTTTGCTCGATAGCTGTCGATTGCCCCCGCCGTGCAGGTGAATCTGTGGGAATAATAAAATAGGATGAATGCAGGATGGGTGTAAATGGATGGTTGAGGGTCATGGTGGGTCAAAGGGCCTGTTTCTGTCCTTTAATACCCTGTGACTCTCTACTTCCTCCCAATGTTCCATCCAACATGGTGCATGTACAGAACAATCTCTGAGCAAGAGATTTATTGCACTGAGAACCAAATTTACCAATGTCCGAAAAGTTATTGGACATTCGAATAATTAAATCTGTCAAGACTGAGGCCAACAGGGTTGCCAGCCAAGTATCAAGGGATATGGAGTGATGTTGGCAAGAGTGTGGGGGGAGGGGGCGGGTAGGGTATCTGAAATATCTGTATGTTGGAAGTGGACTAAGATTGGTACACACCTGCTTTCTAGTCTATGTTCCTTTGCTCAAAGTTGAAAGTAAGGTTATTCTCAAGTACATATATATCACCATATATGACCCTGAGATTCACTTTCTTCTGGGCATACTCAATAAATTCATAAATAAAAAAAATAACCATAACAGAATCAATGAAAGACCACCCCAACTCGGCGTTCAACCAGTGGGTAAAAGACAATAAACTACAAATACAAAAAGAAAGAAATAACAAAAATAAGTAAATAAGCAATAAATAAGTAAATCATTCTCCCATCAAAACTACATTCTGGGCTCTTCTAACTGAATGTTACCTGTTCACTGATACGAAAAATTCTCAATTTCCGTATCCATACTATTAATAAGTGTTCAAAATTCAAAACTTTTTATTATCAAAGTACATATATGTTACGATATACTACCTTGAGATTCATTTACTTGCGGCATTTACAGGAAAAAGTACAATAGAATTTATGAAAAACTATTTGTAAACAGACAAGGACTGATGAACAACCAATGTGCAAAAGAAGACACACTATGCAAACAAAAAATAATCCCGAGAACGTGAGTTGTAAAGAGTCCTTGAAAATGATTCTGTAGGTTGTAGAATGAGTTCAGAGTTGTGGTGATTAAAGTTATCCATGCAGGTTCAAGAGTCTGATGGTTGTAGGATAATAACTATTCCTGAACCTGGTTGTGTGGCTGTACCTCCTTCTAATGGCAGTAGTAGTAGTAGATAGAAGAGTGATGAGATGAAGAGGTTAGTACCTAATTGGAACTGCTGTAAAATAGCACTTGTTTCACCATTCAGGAAACACTCCTTTTATCTTAGCTCCTCCTCACTACCAACCAGTTGCTGATCTGTGTCTTATCTATCTTCAGTTCTGAGGATTTTCTCTTTTGATTTTAATGGCTAAGTTGCCAAACTAATATCCAGATATTTGGAAAGGTGAGCTTGAATTTACAGTGGCAGCTGCTGAAATTCAAGTCCATGAAGTTATAACTGGAATAAAAAGCTGGTATCCGTAAAGTTCATAGAGTCATACAGCACAGAAACTGACCCTTTGGCTGACCTTTGTGGCCATCTACATTAATCTCACTTTTTTGCACTAAGACCATGAAACTTCTGCATTGTCTTAAAATTTCACCTCGTTTACTCTTTCTGATATCCTTACATGGTCCGACCTACTTGTGATTCCAAATCAAAGCAATTTGGTTGATTCTTGTGGCACTGAAATAGTCTATTAAGGCAATTCAAGAAGGGAAAATAAATGCTGTCTTGCCAGAAACCCACACAATCTGGACAAGTAAACTGCAAAACAGCTTGCATAGACAACATACACAGCTACTTTCCTCTGGTGACCTTCTCTGAGGGCTATGGGTGAGGGAGTCTTTATTGCCTGCATTCTCCTATGTTGGTTCAGCCCCCTGTACTATTGTGCACTGAAGGTAATCTAACGGGCTCAGTACCCCTCCAAAATAAAAAAAACTGCAGATTCCGGAAATCCAAAATAAAACCAGAAAATGCCGGAAAATCTCAGCAGGTCAGGCAGCGTCTGGTGAAAGAGAAAGCAAGTTAATGTTTCAGATTGGAAACCCTGTGTCAAAAAACAAAAGGTTGAGCTGAAAGGCTAACAAAAACCTCAGCAACATGTACTTTGACCCAGTTTCAGTTCAGCTTTTCCACGCCAATTACTCTGCCATTTGACGTCAAGCTCCAACCTGCTGCATGCGCCTTCTCTTTTTACTTGCAACTTATCTGATCAATTTGCTTCTCTTTTCATAGTCTCCGTCTGCCTTCACACACCTTCACTGGTTGAAAGGTCAGGGTGGATTATTATCCACAAGGCAATGCCAAGTGTCTGACAGCACGAACGGGATGAGTCTCCTCTCTCTGTTTCACTCTTCCCACCCACCCCCACCCCTCACCATTACAACTAGAATTCAGTAATCAGGCAGTTCTACTCTGTCGGACCTCCCAGAATACCCACTGCCTTTATATGTGTGATCAGCACAGCTTGCCGATTTGAGACTGATCATTTCTTATGTTCACATGGCTGCTTGAGGGAAGTTGCTGTGCGCAGAAACAGAATCTGAATCAGGTTTATTATCACCGGCATGTGTCGTGAAATTTGTTAACTTAGCAGCAGCAGTTCAATGCAATACATAATATTGAAGGAAAAAAAAGTAAAAATAAATAAATAAGTAAATCAATTACAGTATATGGATATTGAACAGATTAAAAATCGTGCAAAAACAGAAATAATATGTATTAAAAAGTGAGGTAGTGTTCATGGGTTCAATGTCCATTTAGGAATCAGATGGCAGAGAGGAAGAAGCTGTTCCTGAATCGCTGAGTGTGTGCCTTCAGGCTTCTGTACCTCCTACCTGATGGTAACAGTGAGAAAAGGGCATGTCCTGGGTGCTGGAGGTCTTTAATAATGGACGCTGCCTTTCTGAGACACCACTCCTTGAAGATGTCCTGGGTACTTTGTAGGCTAGTGCCCAAGATGGAGCTGACTAGATTTACAACCCTATGCAGCTTCTTTCAGTCCTGTGCAGTAGGAATGGCTGCTGCATTCTGTTACTACAGCAGCAACCACACTTCAAAAGCACTTGGCACTCAAGAACATGGCAACTTAGCAGATCTATCGTTACATTTATTGTAATCGCTCTGCTCTTTCAATCACAATTCTAAGACTGTAAGAATTACTAACAACATTCTCTTAAATCTGCTTACAGGTCTGGCAACCTTCCACTATAACTGTAACACTATGTTCTACGTTCTGTTTTGTTTTGCCTTTGCACCACCTTGATGTACTGATGTAATGAATAATCTATCTGGGTGGCAACAAACACAAGTTTTCACTGTATCTCAGTACATGTTACATTAATAAACCAATTACCACCCAGAGGTGGTGAATATTCAGGGAACTGCCCTTTATGAGTAACTACAAGCTGAAAATGATGGAAATGAATTTAGTAACCCTGACCAGAAACAGCTGGAGACACAAATAATTGGAATATGTGCTGATTGCTCCCAATAACATCGCCAACTTTGCCATGAAGTGAAAACTTTGAGAAACTTCTACAGATGCACAGTGGAGAGTTTAATCCTGTTGCATCACAGCCTAGTATAGAAACACCAATGTCCAAAAATGGAAAAGGATACATAAAATAGTGGATATAGCCCAGTCCACCACAGGCAAAGCCCTCCCCACTATTGAGTACATTTACATAGAGCACTGCCACGAGAAAGCAGCATCCATCATCAAGGGCACCCATCATTCAGGTCATGCTCTCTTCTTGCTACTATCATTGGGTAGGAGGTAAAAAGGCCTTTGGTCCCACACCACCAGGTTCTGGAACAGTTATTATCCTACAGTTTCTTAAGGGTGTCATAGCCAGGAGGTGGTAATAGCAATAAGCCCCCACTACCTATTAAGTGCTCCCAATGCCTTACATCTCAAATAGGCTCTGATAACCAAGTTAAATCCCTGGCCTTCTGGTGTGGCTTAGCTACTAAGCCTAGCAGATCTGCTTCCATTGACAGGAGAAGGGGCAAAGGTGGGTGAATGGTGTCTTAAAAGCAGTCACTTCGAGCAGATGGGGCTCATCAGCTGTGGTTGGCAGCTCACTTAGGAGAAGGAAAACTCTGATCTCAAACCTCTGCTGCCTTGTGGTTATACCCACTCACAGAAAAATCTTTGGGAGAAAAGTCTGAGGAAAAATCCAGAGCTGGATTCCCTAAGGTAGTCCTACGTTGAGTTCAATGGTGACTGACAACTCCTGTGATGCCGCTGGTGCCAAACTGCATCGGTCCTTTGGATTCATCTGCTGTGTGGAGAGGGGGAGCCTATTGCATAGGCAACAGTTTGCTATGCAATTCATACTTCCGTGGTTTATATATCATGTAGACAGCTGGGATGCAATATCCATGGGCGACCCTGACCAGTGCAGGGCCTCAATTACCCTCCAGCCATTTGCCGGGGTTGACGCCATTTACTGTTATGAACTGATTCTACAACCCACAGACTAGCTTTCAAGGACACTCAGCAACTTTATTTTTATTTGCACAGTTTGTCTCCTTTGCACACTGTTTATGTATAGTGTTTTGAAAATCCTATAGTGTTTCTTTTTTCCCTTTAAATGCCTGCACAAAAATGAATCTCAAGGTAGCATATGGTAATATACAGTATATACACTTCGATAATAAATTTACTTTGAACTTTGAAGGGAACTCAGTCCTAGACAAGATCAGTGCTTGTATATATGTCTGAAACTGGCACAGCAGGTTCAAAAATCTGTGGATTTGTGGACTCAAGACAACTGACAATTGCAAGAATGAACCTGGAACTTTAAATATTCAAATTCACATCACTTATGTGCGCAGTGGGCAAAGTACTGAATGATGTGTTGCTGCTGTGGAATACCTTGCCAAGGTCAAGGTTGACTTAATGTTCTAACAAGAGGGTGGGCTGCTGCACCTCCACAGTTATTAGAGGTGCTACAAAGTTGTCAGTACAGCTGGGGTGTGGGGTAACTACTGTTGTACATCTGGTCTTTGTATCCTGCTCTGAGGAGGCAACTTCTCAGTCACTGAAACCAAAGAGATGTTTGGTGGGAGTCTCTTTGTGGTGGAAGTAGTATACCAAATACTCCATTCTGGCTAATCAATGACCCACATGGAGTGGGCAGCTAACCATCCACCTGTAGCTCCCACTACTGCTGGCAATGTCCTAGCTGATCACATTGGCTGTTGAATTCAACTGCATTGTCAATGTGACTGGACGTTCTAGCAGTGCTGACAGGAGACTGGCGAAGATGGTGGAGGATTACAAATACCTGGGGATACGAATTGACAATAAACTGGACTGGTCAAAGAACACTGAGGCTGTCTACAAGAAGGGTCAGAGCTGTCTCTATTTCCTGAGGTGACAGAGGTCCTTTAACATCTGCCGGACAATGCTGAGGATGTTCTACGAGTCTGTGGTGGCCAGTGCTATCATGTTTGCTGTTGTGTGCTGGGGCAGCAGGCTGAGGGTAGCAGACACCAACAGAATCAACAAACTCATTTGTAAGGCCAGTGATGTTGTGGGGATGGAACTGGACTCTCTGACGGTGGTGTCTGAAAAGAGGATGCTGTCCAAGTTGCATGCCATCTTGGACAATGTCTCCCATCCACTACATAATGTACTGGGTGGGCACAGGAGTACATTCAGCCAGAGACTCATTCCACCGAGATGCAACACAGAGTGTCATAGGAAGTCATTCCTGCCTGTGGCCATCAAACTTTACAACTCCTCCCTTGGAGGGTCAGACACCCTAAGCCAATAGGCTGGTCCTGGACTTATCTCCTGGCATAATTTACATATTACTATTTAATTATTTATGGTTTTATTACTATTTAATTATTTATGGTGCAACTGTAACGAAAACCAATTTCCCTTGGGGTCAATAAAGTATGACTACGACTACGTCCTCAGTTCTGTGGGATTGGATGGGTCCATACCTGCTGGAGGTGTACAAACCTATGTTCTAACTGGCAGCATGTCAGAATCTACATGGAAGGACATCATCACCGTCATCCACAAGCAGAGAGGAGAGAGGTCAGACTTTAGGAATCAGAGATCCACTCGCTGTTGAATGTGAAGAACAAATTTCACAACATATGCCAGTGATATTAAACCTGATTCTGATTCTGGGTTAGAAGGTCACAGAGACCAAACCTATGGTGTACTCAGCAGGATTATCTCTGACAGCCTTGCACTGCTCAGGGATACCATCACCTTTGTGTGGCATCAGGAGATGGACCTTGACAGGATATTGCACACGACTGTGAGGAATTGGATACTGGTAACACAATGGGTGGGAAACAGATAGCTTCCCCATCAAGTCTGGAGTCTACAAAGTTGCCTATCTTCCTGTTTTGTTTGTGTGTTGTATAGAAACTTTTGCTGAATCTATCAGGGAGGACCCTAAGACCCTAATACTAGGAAATGGGCACATTCATATCAAAACCATGCTGTACATGGATGATGTCATCATCTCCTGCTCAGATCCACAGTCAGTACACAGATGGATCTGTGACAGGTTTGAGTTGGTATTGAGGGCCAGAGTTGACCCTGGAAGAATGAGGCCATGTTCTTTGACATCGGGACCAACTGAAATGATTGAAACATACAGTAAATGTGTCATCTGTGATAACAAGCAACACAGTCTGAGGATTCGCTAGGGGCAGCCTGCAAGGTTCACCGTGCTTCTAGAGCCAATGTTATACTTCCCCAATATTCAACAGAACAACATGCAGTCAATATACAAGACAGACACAACAACAGCAAAACAAACTCCTTCCTACCCCCCACCAAACCACCCAGTTTGGGGTACCTGGCTTCTGAACCCGTTGTTTGGGCCTTCAGTCGCAGGACAGGCCACCTTCGGGCCTCTAACCTCAGCCTGGAATTGCTGACCTCGGACTTCCGACATCCAGACTTGCCGATTGACCTTTGACCTCGGGACTTGCTGACTGACCACTGTCCCAGGACTTGCCGACCTTGGGGATCAATGGCTCTCATCCTCAGGTCCCACCCTAAGTGCATAAAACCAGAGTGCACAAGCACCATGTGTCACTACATGCTGAGGTTCTATCTGTCCTTGCTGCTGAGAAGGATGGGCCCTCGAGAGGGTTGTGATGAGGGTCATCTCACCTACCCCTTTGTGGACTGTACATTTGCAAAGATGGTCTTGAAACAGATGGAAGGCTCACCTCAAGCAGCTGTGTAACAGACCTCTGATCTTCAAGCTCTTCTCAGAAACACATACAGAGATAAACACAATGCTGTTGGACAATCATCAACTCAGTAAAAGTTGCTCTTTGATCAGACTGAAACTTAACTGGTCTTCTGGTACAATGTCATGTCTGTAAGGGAAGACTGCTTACTGGCACATTCCAGGCTGCAGGGGTATGTGCTGAAGACACACTGAAGTCCAGGGAAGCTGATGCAAAAGTTTTGTGGAGAAGTACCACAGTCTGGGCTCCTTCTGCCATTAGACTTTGGAAGGGTAAGCCCAGCGTAAAAGTTGCTCAAACACTTGAAGTTTATATTGCCCTGAAAGGTCACATGAATGGCATGATACCTTATATGTAGAATGTTCTCATACTCAAATGTACAGACCTGAGAAGACTGTGAATATGCTCTGAGCATAAAGAAAGCCATGCACTTTTTCTGTTTTTCTTGTATATATTTTCAATGAATAAAGTTTATATTTTCAAATAAAAGAAATGTAGTCAGACAGAGAACTGCTGGACTGCCAACAAGGAAGGTGGGAGAACACTGGACATACACAGTGTATTAGCTGTGATGTGTTACTGAGTGACAATGCGAAGGATCTGGAAAACTCCGAGCAGTTAAAGGAGTGCGCGGTGGCACAGGGATGGCACAGTAGTGCAGTTAGTAGACCTGCTGCCTCACATAACTGCGCACATAAGACAATAATACATTGGAGTAGAATTAGGCTATTTGGCCCTTGAGTCAGCTCTGCCATTTTCCTGCCTTCTCCCTGTAATCTTTGATACCGTCACTAATCAAGAATCTTTCAACCTCCGCTTCAAGTATACTCAATGACTTGGCTTCTATAGCCACCTGCACCAACGAATTCCACAGATTCACCACCCTCTGCCTAAAAAAATTCTTCCTCATCTATTTTCTAAAGGGATGTCATCCTATTGTGAGACTGTGCCCTTTGGTCCTAGACTCTCTCACTATTGGAAGCATCCTCCCCATGTTCACTCTGTCTAAGCCTTTCAATATTTTGGAGGTTTCAATAAGACCCCTCCCTCATCCTTCTAAACTCTAGTGAGTACAGGCCCAGAGCCATCAAATGTTCCTCATACTTTAACCCCTTCATTCTGGGTCGTTCTCATGAACCTCCTCTGGACCCTTTCCAATGCCAGCACAACTTCCCTAGACAAGGGACCCAAAACTGTTCACAATACTCCAAGTGTGGTCTGACCAATGCCTTATAAAGCCTCAGCATCACATCCTTGCTTTTACATTCTTGTCATCTCAAATGAACCCAGATCTCTGGTATTGTGTGGGTGAAAGCTGAACATTCTTGCTGTGACTATGCATTTCTTCAGGTGCTCCAGTTTCCTCCATTTGATTGCTACTGTACACACTAGGACTTCAAAACATCTTCAGTGAGGTATCTCTGCATTCTGCTGAGGCCACTGGAGATACCTTCATTGATTCACCAAAAGTTCCCTGTTTAAATATGTGAAAACAGAAATGTATCTAGTCATACTGTACCCTAAGTTCCATAAGGAACTTTTACAATTATAAACCACAGCGAAACCATCTGCCTCATTGATCTGCTTTTTATTTTAATTTGATTTTAGTGATACAGCATGGAGGAGATCTTTCTGGCTCTTTGAGCAACCCCACAACCCTGATTAACCCTAATCTACTCACGGGACAACCTACAATGACCAATTAACCTAGTCGTCTTTGTCTTTGGAAAACGAGCTGGTGAAAAGCCAGTTGGTTGCTCGTCTCCTTAGAGTGTGACCAATCTATAGCAACGCCATGAAGTGATACATTACAGGACAGCAGCAGCATTTTGACTGTACCATCATGAACTCAGCAGTAATCACGTTGACTCCTGGAACTTTGCTTCCTGTTTCCTTGTTCACTTCCTCTTTGTCATGATTCAGAAACCCATTTAGAGGTCCTTTACTTAAAGATGGTGAGAATGTTCCTAAATAGATCATCAACTCAGTCAAATGGTTGGACCAGGTGAGTCCAACACTACTTGGTCTTATCCACAATGTATGGACTTCTTCAGAATCTATGTTATAGCCACAGTTGGCTACTTCTGAGGCAGTAGATGCACATTTACCTTTTCTCATCCTTGCTTTGGCCTCTCAGAATCAAAGTTAACTCTTTAGGTTCTTCTTGTATTGTTCATCTCTCTTTACACCTAGTGCAATGTTATCTAGCTAGCTTTTGATGTCTGGCAAGCTATCATCAAATTGTCCATCGCCCTCTTGGAGATTGCTGGAGCTGATATTGTCCCAAAGAGAAACTTGTTGTACTGGTTAGTTTTTTTGAATATTCCTTTGAACCTCTGTCCCTCAATCTGCCATGATATTTCAAAGGTTATGAAGATACGTTCCCCACTTCGAAGGGAAGTCATCAGTCAGAGCTATGGGCTATCTGTCCATCTTTGGTTTTCTGTTGATCATTAAGAATCTTCCCAGATTCTAAAGGTAACATTAGTTTTATTTATAGGAACAACTGGAGGAGCCCAAACAGTAAAGTCAACCTGCTCAATGATCTTTGTTTCCCGTGGCTTCTCCAGCTTTTCCTCAACCTCATCCTTTACAGTGAGGTGCAGGCTGTGTTTTGAAGGACCAAGGTATAGCATTTCCTTCAGATGAGTTTAACAAAAAATGGAGATACTTCTCAAATAGAGCTGATGCAGAAAGTGCCTTCAAGCTCTTGTTCTCTCCTCAATTTAGCTGTGTCTTTGATAATCAGATCTGGCATATCAAACTGGACCCTTGATTTGGAATAATCAGAAGAAGAAGCTTGGCTTCACTCCGGTTTCAAGTATTCCTATCACCTCTGTGCTCTCCGCATTGTAGTTATGAAGGATGGCTGGAGACTCCTTAGCTTCACTGTATTGTCTGAACAATTTTGCTTAAGTTCCTACACACACATCACCCCTACTGCAGCACCACTGTCATCTTCCATTGGTTCTCTTTCTCAATGCATACTGATGCACAGACAGGTTCAGTAGACTTTTGTCCTAATGTAAGCAGTCCATACAATCCATTGAGGTCAGCACCTTCTGCACCTTGTTCATGTGTATGATACCCTTCAGCTTACATTACAGTGTTTTGTGCTGCCAGTTATATCAGTTTGACATGGTGTTACTTTGCTTTGCAGCAAACTGTTCAGAGATGTCACTTGATATGATCAATATGGTGAACAGTCTCTGTATCTATACTCTCCAGCCTGATATTGTTCTGCCACAGTGATAACATCTCCCCTTCAGGCAATTCTTCCCTTTCCTGCAGAGGTTGAAGAGTTGGACCCCAATTTGTGAATACACTCTCTTGTCACTGGGTGATCTGGCAAACCCTGTGTTTGCTTGTCTGAGATTCCATTGCCCGGACAATGTCAACTGGTTGCTTGAAGCTCATTTTCTTCTCACTCAGCAGCACCCTTTACGTGCACAAATCATAGATTCCACCAACTATGTGATCCCACTAAACTTCCTCAAAACCTCTATTAAACTTGCCATGTTCAGTTATCTGCCTCAGATCTGCAGTTGGATCACATTGCTGGTTGTTTGAGTTTGCGATGGTCTTGAACAACAGGGCTTGGGGTGGGGCATTTCTCTGGACCCCATTGACCAACTCTACAGATGTCTTGTGCCCTGCAATGCCTCGAGACAGCAAGGTTCTGATCAACATATGGTTTAACAGGTTAGAGCAAAATGGATTTCTTCTTTCCTGAGTTGTCCTCTACAGCGAAAAGTTGGGAAGCTTCTATCTCAGCAGCATTTTCCTACCTTTCCTCATATCCCTTAATTGTCTTGATACCCAGAACTTATTCCAACTCTATTTTGAATGAACTCAATGACTATGGCTCCACAGTCCCCTGAGGTAGAGTATTACAAAGGTTCACAACCCTCTGGTGGAGAAATTTCTCCTCATCTCAATTCCAAATGGTTTATCCATTATTTTGAAATTGTGACTGCTGGTTCTAGACTCCTCACCTAGGGAAATGTCCTCCCTTCATTCATCCTGTTACCAGAGCCAACTCTTTCCAAACTCTGAGATGCAGATCATCAGGTTCTTTCACCAAAGTTCAAAGTGCAAGGAGATTCATCTCTTTACAGGCAGCCATAAAACAAGGAAACCAAAAGAACCCATAAAAAGAAGACCAACAAACACCCAGTATGCAGAGAGAGAAAAAAAACAAATTATGCAAACAATAAAAGTAAGCAAATAGCATTTAGAATGAAAGTGAGTCCACAGACATGAAGACCAGCGTAGCCGGGCAGGCCTCAGTTCAGCATGTAGCGCAGTAAACATTACGGAGCCCGCAGACCCAAAGCCTGGAGCAGCCAGAGCAGGCCAGGGCCTGAGCCTCAGCCTCAGCATAGCGAAGAGTGGAATAAATGTCGCAGAGCGGTGAGCAGAACCGGTCCAACCCTGGCCTCTACCTTTTCAATCCATCTGGTCCGGCGTTTAAATCGTCCAAGCATCAGGTCATTCCTCGTTCTAAGACCTGAACCCTGTTGCATCAATGCACTCTGGGCCTGGACCCCGCTGGCACATTTCAGCCCGTACCCAACCTTTCCAAATTGGCTAGGAGCTTAGATCAATCAAACTTCGCTTTTGGTTTAGGTGGATGGGCCACAAATCTGCTTCTCCTCTGCTCTGCTCGCCCCGACTTCGCCTCACACCCACATGCTTCGACCTTTGACCACCTCCACTCACCTCATTTACCACAATTTTTCACAGAAAAAGTAGTATTAATAAAGTAAGTTGAATTTCTTGTTTCGTTAACTTTCAGTAAGTTGTTGCTCACCTTCAGCAGTGTCATCTTAAACTGGTTCTAGAATTTCTCCAGTTTAGTTTTGAGTAATATTTCTTTCAGTCCCTCGGTCTTGCTTTACCCATTGTTCTCTAGCATAAGAAATGTAGTTCCACGATTGACTTTTCAAACCTTTGACAATCTGACTGGCATTTACTCCATTTTGAATTTCATTTCCATGAAGGTACACAGTGGCCACAGTGTGTGAGCTGGTTAATTGTTATGTTGCTCACAGTCCTAAAGAATTCTGGCCTCATTTCCCAGAAGTTAACCTCTAAGATGGACTTGCTGCACCTACATCAGGGTTGCTGTCACCCACTCTATTCCACTGCACCTCTCTGTTGTTTGCTTTCTGTGAGCTCTAATGAGGGTGTTGGGGGAGGATTAGTTTCTAAATATTTAATGCCTCCATCAGTGGTGCATCTTTAGGGAAAGCACAAAAATATGAAAGGCTGTTGATTGTTATGCAATGAATTTAAAGTAGGGTAGTGAGCAGCCAGTGTCAAAGTGTTGAGGGAAATGTGATATGGGACGTAGGTAGTAAGGGTGATGAACATGCAGTGTTTATCTTGTGTGGTGGGGGGGTGGGGTGGGGAATGACGAAGAAGAAAGACAGATAATTGGCAGGGTGTTGGGAAGAGGGAAGATGTATAACAACGTAGGTAGAAAAAAATAGATAAGAGTAGTACATTCAGTCTCATTATTTCAATAAGATTATATTTCACTTTAGCACCACTCCCCACATTAACCTCATATCCCTTGATTCCCATAATTAATTAAAATGACATAAGTCACTCCCTTAAATGCAATGAGTACCCAGACTTCCTTAGCCCTCTTGGTCAGAGAATTCCAAAATTTTAACTGTCCTCTGGGCAATGAATTACTTCTTACCCCAGTCCTGAATGGCTAACACCTTATTTTGAAATTATAACCTTTGGCTCTGAACAATTCAACTATGGAAATATTATCTCTGCATTACTTTGTCAAACTCTGTACCAAATTTGTGAGTTATTTTGAAATCACCTCTCTAACTCCTGAACTCAAAACTGCATAGGCTGACTCTGCTTGATGTCTTCTGACACAGAAAAACCTGCTGTCTCCAAAATCCATGTCACAAACCTTTGCCTCTATCTCCCTCTCAGTCACTTGTATATCCTTCCTTAAGAATGCAGACCAGAGCTATACAAAATATTCCAGATTCAGTGTCACCAAGTTTCTGTATAATTGGAGTAAGATAATTTTATTTGAAAGATACTGAAGTTCTCTTGCAATCAAGTCCAACTCTGCATGTTAACTTTGGTGATTCTTTTACAAGGAAACACAGGTCCCTCTGAGCACCCACCTTATTCCTAATCCTACTATTTAAAAATAATGTCTTTCCAGTTATACTTTCAAAGGGGAATACCTCACATTTTACACTTATTTTCCATCTGCCGTGTCTTTGCCCATTCTCCTAATTTGTCTATATCTGTCAGGCCTGCACAGGCAGGCACCTCCCAGTCTCTACCCAGCTAACAGGAGTCACTTGCCATTCATTTCCAAATCATTCACAGCCTATTTAAATCCAACTCTCAACCACAGTCCTTGTTTACTCATCGAACCAGCCAATCTCAACCAGTTACTCCTAGCCTTCGGTAACCTTGTTGCCTGTGGTGTTTAGTACTTTTTCTTTCTTGTTTTCTGGTTCCTCGTGGCTTGCTATTTTGCAGTTTATTATTAAAGTTCACCGCTCAATTGTCTCCGCTGCTCTGCATTTCGGTCAGGCCTTTCCTGACAGGATGGGTGAACCAGTGATTAACCCAGTGGAGTTTGCTTGCCTAAAGGGAGTCATCCATTGACATGAGCACATGAGCCAGAAGTAGCAGGAAATCATTGGCCATCTGTTCGCCACTCTCAACCAACTCTCTGACTCTATATAGCAACCCTGTGTCAGTCAACTTCCTCCCTCGGAGCCCCGGATTCCAGTGCTTGAATGCTTCAACACATCCCCAACCTGATGCCGCAGCTTCCTGTCCCAGTGAGTCTTGCATTTGAGCTGCAGCCATCTCTGTATGTTATGAACTGAGCCAAGAGTGCCTTCATCATCTCCCTCTGAACTGGGAGAGCTCTGGCCTGGGCTGCCACTAACTGGAACAATAAAACCACCGTTTGCAATAAATATGAGGAATTCACCGCTGAGATATGCTGTGTTTTCAACCATCTGGGAAATGGAAGGGGGGCAGCAGAGCGAATCCTTCATCTGCATCAAGGCTCACGCTCAGTGTTGGATTACACTGGAATTCAGGACCCTCGTGGCGGAGTGCAGCTGGAATATGGAAGTGTTGCTGGTCCACTTCTATCACGGTCTCTTGGAGCAATTGAAAGACTCATGAGGTACCCAGCAATCTCAAAAGCCTCATCACTCTGGCCCTCTGTGTTGACAAGCATCTTATGAAACACCCCTCCAGATCACCAGACAGAACCTCAGTTCTGTTCCCAGAACTATTTCGGGCTGCAGGGTCCACATCAACAATGCCCTCAGGACTGTGCAGTTAGGGAGAGCTCCCTTAACCCCCCAAGAGCATGAGCATCAGTGGAGAATTTACTTGTGCACTTACTACGGAGCAGCTTCTTGGACTGAACTCTGTGTGTGCAGCTTGGACTCCCTACCGAGCCTATCTCACACCCCATGTACATCACGACCATTGATGGCTAGGATGGTCAGAGCGCACACAAGTCCTGTGTACATGAGCATGGGAGAGCACTGCAAATCCATCCAATTCCTCCTGATTGACTCACACAACACATCTTGGGTTACCCCTGGCTCTCCACTCACGACCCTCACTTTGCCTGGATATCTGGTTCATTGCTGAGTTGGAGACCTATCTGCCTGCATCCTCTGTTGACTTCACCCCTTAAATCCATAGACGTGGAGGAACCCTTAACCTCACCAGATTCCCACTGGAATACCACAACTTGTCCATTGCCTTCAGTAAGAGGGAAGACAGCACTCTGCCACCTCAGAAACCACCTCCTCCCTTGGCACCACTCCTTCCCAAGGTCGTCTGTTCTCCCTCTCCCCTCCTGAGACCCAAGCCATGAATGACAACATCACTGAAGTGCTACAGCACGGCTTCATTCAACCATCATAGTCCCCAGCTGGTGCAAGATTCTTCTTTGTCAAAAAGAAAGATGGCGCTCTTTGTCCATACATTGACTACCACGGACTCAAAAAAATCTGCATTAAGAATCACTACCCTCTCCCCTTTGATGGATAGCACGTCTGAAACACTCCATGGAGTCCAGATCTTCGCCAAACACATGCAACCCAATCCGCATCCGCCAGGGGGATGAGTGGAAGATGGCGTTCATAACACCCACTGACCACTACAAATATTTGGTGATGCATTTCAGGTTTTACAACAGTCCAGCTGTTTTCCAAGCCTTTATTCATGAGATCCTCCAAGATATGCTACACAGGTATGTGTTTATCTACCTCATCGACATCCTTATCTTCTCCAAAGACCTCCAAGACCACATCTGAAGTCCGTTCAGTCCTTTAGCATCTCCTCGAAAACCAACTGTAATGTAAGTAGTTCCCTTCCTGGGGTACACACCTTCACCCCAAGGTATAATCAAGGACCCAGAGAAAGTGTGCACCATTGTTGAATGGCCCCAACTGCACTCCCTCAAACACTACAGCACTTCTTGGGTTTCTCCAACTTTTACCACAATTTCATCAAAACTATAGTTTCAAAATCACCTATCTCATGGACAACCTAGTCTGCTGCTGTGTACTACAGCTCAAGAGATACTTCACCATCACTCACATTCTCTGCCATCTAAACCCTTCCAGACCTTTTGTGGTAGAGGTAGACGTATCTGATGTGGGCACTGGAGCTATCCTTACTCAGCAAGGACTGGAGGGGAAAACACACCCTTGTGCCTTCTTCTTGAGCAAATTCAACTCTACACAATGTCATTATGGAGAAGGAGACAGAGAGTTACTCATCATCAAATGGACCTTGGAGGAATGGCGACATTGACTGTGAGTGAACGCCAAGCCCTTCCTGATCTGGACTGACCACCAGACCCTTATATCCCTACAACAGACCCATCAACTCAACACACGTCAGGTTCACTCGGCTCTCTTCATTAAACAATTCAACTTCATTATTTCCTTCCGACCCGGCTCCAAGAACACTAAGGCAGAGCCCTGTCATGACAGTTTGACCCAATTGAAATGAAGATAAACCCTCAGCCAATCATTTCATCCTCTCAGATCCTCACCCCAATTGTCTGGGACCTTGATAGCCAGATTTGCCGGTGGGTCCACTCCTCACCACTCTTTGGCCATCCAGGCAAATGGCGAACCTTGGATTTTCAGTTCTAATGGCCCATAATGATCACAGATGTACATCAGTTCTTCACTGCCTGCCCTCAATGTGCTCAGTACAGTTCCACCCAGCTGACAGGAGTCACCTGCCACTCATTTCCAACTCATCCCCTGCAGCCTATTTAAACCCTGCTCTCATCCACAGCCCCTGTTCACCTATTGAATTAGTGAGCCTCAACCAGCTGCTCCTAGCCTTCAGTTACATTGTTGCCTGTTGTGTTTAGTATCTGTTCTCTCTTATTTTGTGGCCTTCATGGCTTGTTATTATCCTTGCAGCACCCCAAGAACAAAGCCTCCCAACCTGAAATGACTTATTTACCCAGGTCTTTATTTTTGTCTATTAACCAATTCTCAATCCACACCAGGTTGTTACCTCCAATACTTTGTTTTGTTTTCTGTTTTTTATAATATTTTGCATAACATCTTATTGAAGACCTTTTGAAATTCCAAATATACCACATTGTTTGGTTTACCTTGATGTAGTCTGCTAGTTAAAATGTCGGTAAACCAACAGATTTGTCAAACTAGTTTCCCATCCATAAATCTGCATTGACTCTCCTATTATTAGTTTCTAATTACATAAAGAAATGGAGGTAAGGGGAAGGGATGAGGTCCAGTGGTGAAATGGTGGGAGGAGGGGAGATGCAGGCTGATAGTTGCTTTCTGGAACAGATGCCGCTTCAAACCCACAAGCATTGAGACTTCCTTGTCTGCTCAGTCACTTAGGTTCTTGCTCAATGCTGATAAATGGATACTAAGTTTTATGAAGTCCTATATTTGTTGACTGGTGGTAGAACTAAAATTCTGTTTTATCATTCAGTACTGTATTGAGAAATAGGTTTTCAGAACCTGGAGAGAGAAAGAAGAAGAGGTAATTAGAAATGCTTTTTAAAAGAAGCAGTATCTGTTACCCAATTTACTGTTGGGAAACAGGTTGAAGATTTTAGAACCTGGGCAATAGTCAATTTTAAACTGCTATTAAATTCTTTGTTAATTATCTTTACTCCCCTGTAAACAAATTCTTCAACTTTGTTTCATTCAATTATTTTTTGTTGTAGACTTTCCAAGAACTTAATATAATCTCAAAAGTCTGTTACAATGATTAGAATAATATTTGATTAATTTATGGGATGTGAGTGTCACTAGCAAGACCTATCCCTAATTGCCCTTGAGAAGGAGGTGAACTGCTGTCTTGACAAGGGCTTACAGATGCTGGAAATTTGAACCAACGTACAAAGGTGCTGGAAAAATGTAGTGGGTCAGCAATGGCTATTTCCTCTCTTTTTTTCCAGTCCAGAGGAAAGGTCTCAACCCAACTGGACCATTGACGGTCCAAATCCCTCCATCCCACCTGATCTTCTGAGCTCCTCAAAACCTTTGTGTGTTACTGCCTTGGACGTCCCTAGTCCTTCTCTTGAAGATACTCCCACAGTGCTGCTGGGGAAGGAATTCCAGGATTTAGACCCAGCAATGAAGGAAGAATTGTAATATATTTGTACAGTATGTCTGAATGGAATGTGAATTGGAAGGGAGCTTGCAGGCAATGCCAGTTCAATGCACCTGCAGTTCCTATCCTTCTCTAACACATTGTTTTAGAAGATGCTGTGGAAGAGGTTATAGGTAGTAGACCTTAATTTATTCCCTCCATCACAGAGGTACCTTAGTTGCTGCTAAGGCGTATCTGTGATTGAGGGAATAAATTTTTAAGAAGGTAGATGGGATACCAATTAAGGGGCTGCATTGACTGGATGTTGTTGAGTTTCTGGACAGTTGTTAAAGCTGATGGCAATAATTCTCACTTAAACTCTGTAGTGCTAGAAGCATTAGAAATGGAAACTTAAGCAGGAATAGTACATTCAAACACTCCTGATTCCTCCACTACTTAATCAATCAGGATTGGTCTTTTAACTCTGCATTACTTTACAAAACAAACTCCATATCCCTTGATTGTCTTAATATCTAAACATCTATTGACACCTTTGGGATGATTCACTCCCCTACCTCTGACCTGCACTAATTTGGAGTCCAGTTAAGTCATGACTCCAGGATACAAAATGCTGGAGGAACTCAGCAGGTCAGACAGCATTTATGGAAATGAGTAAACAGTTGACGTTTCAGGCTGAGGCCCTTCTTCAGGACTGATTATGATCATCCAATAAAGCTATGCCTCTAAATGTCAAGTGAAGTGGTTAGGCTCTCTGTTGTTGAATACAGGCATTACAGGCATTATTTGCGACGTGAGATGTGAATGCTCCTGTTGGCAAGCAAAGCTGGAATTCCTCCAAGGTTGTAAAATGCTGCTTCATTATTGGAGGAAGTGTGTGTGGAATTTAACACTGAACATTCTCTGTGAACATCACCACTTCTGAGGTGGTAAAGTAAGTCGATCAAAGGAACTGAAGATGCCTAGGCACGAAGTATGACTCAGGCTGGAGAAGCGTACTCCTTCTGAATCTCATCGGCTTCAATGTTGGTTGGGTTCCTTGATGGTAGACTTAGTCAAGTATTGCTGTCATGTCAAAACCCAGCTATCTCATCTCAAATTTAGCTCTTCTGTCATATTATGACCAATTTGGCATTGGTTTCTGGAGCCAAGACCCTCACAGACAGAAACTAGGCATCAATGAGCATGTTATTGCTAGGTGCCACTGGATGATGCTGTCTTTGATACACTCCATTACATTATTGTTGAATGAGAGGGGACAGACTGGGGAAGGCTGAGGAACATACCAGGGAAATTTTAGAGTTACAAACAAACTGCTGGAGGAACTCAATGGGTCAAGCAGCATCTGTGGAAGAAAAAGGCTCGTCGACATTCAGGCCAAGGCTCTGCATCGGGGCTGAGAATGTAAAAAGGAGATAGACAGTACAAAGGTGGGAAGAGATTTTTGCAGTATGTTGGATAGATGCCAGTCTTATATGGAAACTGCTGACTTGAACATAGTTCTCCAAATGATGCCTGCCAGTGGCTTATAACAACTTAATATAACTTTCTAGTTTTTGTACTCCAGGCTCCTGTTAGAAAGCCAAAGATCCATGAAGTGTCTTAACACCCTTCTCAACAAGGACTGAAAATATTTCCCAATAAAACTGTTGCTCATGTGGCATCGAGAAAAGGAGCAGGAAATGCTGCTAAATATTCAGACTGTTTCAATTTCATGCCAATCTGAGCACTTATAAATTAACTACGCTTTCAAATAAATGGGTGCTGGGGTGGAGATACCAAAGAAGGTGTAAGGCACTCCTTCCCTCTGCTAGCTCACAGGTCACCCTTGGGTAAGGTGTAGTACCTGCTTAGCCTCTGATCAGGGTCAAGTGAAGCCTTGGGAGCAGGTGGTGGATGGTTGTATGAGCAGCTGGTGCAGATCATAAGTCCTGGTTATGCGACTGCTGACATCAGGCAGACAATCTCTGAAGAGTATTGATAATGGCTGCAGTCACCTTACTTGTAAAGACACTGCCCAGAAGAAGGCAATGTAGAAAAAATTGCCAAGAACAATCATGGTCATGGAAAGGCCATGATCACCCACATCATACAAGGTGGCACGTAACGAATGAATGAACACTTTCAAAGCTAACCATTTGGACAGGGAGACAATAAGAGACAGCACTCTGTAAAATTTGCTGGAATCGTATGAATTGATGCACGTGCAGGGGTGTCATCTCAGGGACAGGAACAGGAACAAGGTCATGACTGGGGTAGGTACAGGTGCAGGGTAGTGACTGGGGGTAGAGCCAGGACCATCCTGAGAGGGAGGCAGTGTCGCAATGAATGGTGATGGCAGCCCTCAATCAGTAGGAAGTGGGCCTAAAAAGAATTGGGGAAACTAAAACAAAAATAAGTAAAAGTGAACATTTCAGGAGAAGGTGTAGGACCTTTCTGATGTATGGGATATGGACAATGTTAAGCATGACACCAGGTTCTAAAAATTAAATTGTATTGCCTGTGTTTGCAAGGTTTTGAATATTGAGGAGTAATTGAATTAAGGTGTTTAGAAAGTTGAAAGGACTGGGTAAGGTTGGTGAGACATGAAGCCAGACTCTCTGTTGAGGGGATTTGACAACAGGGGCAAAGTCTTAAAATTGGACTCAGCTCAGGAGGAACACAGGATGGTAGATATTTGGAACTCCCCCTTCCCAAGAAGCTGTGGATTTGTGGGACAACTGAAATCCTCAAGGCTGAGGCCTTTTCAAAACATTTATTCAGTGGCTGTGGGCTTTGCGAGCTCAGCCAGCACTGCACATCCCCAGTTGTTCTTGAGAAGGCAGTGGTGAGCTGCCTTCTGGAACCACTACAGTCCCTGACCCAAATGATGGTGAAGGAACAGTGAAATATTTCAAATCAGGATGGTGTGTGGCTTGCTCGACAACCTGCACTGATGAGGCTGAGAAGGGTATTAAAGGGTCTTGGTTCAAACGTGGACAATAAGTGAACCTTGATCTGATAAAATGGTGTAACAGCCTGAGGGAATGAATGGCCTATCTGTTTACACAAGGGAATTGTGAGGTGTGGAAGTAATGGCCACCATGTATGATTCCATAGGGAGACCCATCCTAGTAAATCTTATTTCAACTCAGAATCAGTAATTGAGTTAGATGCTCCATTAAAAATACTTCTCAGTAACAAGGGAATGCCCATGTTGACATTCGTTGCATTCCATGCAATGGCAGCAGGCAGAACTCAAGCAGGTAATTTCCAGCTCGACCATGATTGAAAACACTTCTCTGCATCACAGGACAATTATCTTTTGAGACTTCTTGAGTGGAGCTCCACCTGTAGGTGTAGATAAACATTTTACAAGGTTTGATTCCCTGCTGAATTAATGTGTGTTCTCAGGAGATTGCTAAAATCGAACAAAGCCCATTTGCAGAGTGTGTAAGCCAATATACACAAGACACAAAGAGCTGAAACCAATGTGTCTTTTCTTTGTGGAGACATGAGCGACTGCAGATGCTAGAGCCTGGAGCAACACACTAAGCACTGGAGAAACGCAGTGGGTCAAGCAGCATCTATGGAGGGAAAGGGACAGCTGATGTTTTGAGATGAAAAGTCTTGACCCAAAACGTTAACTATCCATTTCCCTCTATAGATGATATCTGACCCCTTGAGTTCCTCCAGCACTTTGTGTGTTGCCTCCTTTTAATTCCAGGATTTTATCGACTTGCTTGTGGAACTATCTATAAAGATTGTTGTTCATAACAGTGAGTTACAAGTCATAAACTTTAAAGAACTATCAGTCTTAAAGCAACAATTATTGTTCACAGCCAATGTTCCTTATACTGGACTGCTTCCCATTTTAACCGCCAGGACACGCACACTGAGTTTACATCCTCACAAGTTTACTACAACAAGTTTAAATGCTACCATAGCTGAGGAGGTGGAAGAGGAAGCTATATTTATGATATTTACATGTCTTTTGGACAGGTACTTGGATTTGGGAGATGAGGTGGGTTGTGGCTGGATGTGGGCCTAATGCAGACAGATGGGATTGGCGTATATGGACATCACAGTAGGTGGATGAGTTGGGTCAAAGGGTCTGTTTCTGGGCTATACAACTCCATGGCATCGTATTACAACCTTGGTTAAGTCACGGCTGAAGTACCGTGTGCAGTTCTGTTCTACAACTCTATAGGAAGGATATGACTGCACTGAAGGGGTGCAGGAAGAGATACATCAGAATGTTGCCTGGTCTGAAGCATTTCAATTATAAGGAAATATTAGGTAGCCTGGGTTTGTTTTCCCTGCAGCAGATGAGGCTGAGAGAGGTATACAAAATTATGAGAGAGGTAGAAAATAAAAATCTTTTCCCATGGTGTGGGTGTCCTTGACAAGAGGCTGTGGGTTTATGGTGAGAGATAGGAGGCTTAGCAGGGATCTGAGAAGGAGTTTTGTCCATACAGAAGATGCTTTGAGTCTGGAATCTCTGCCTGAAAAGGTGGTGGAGGCAGATACTTCCACAGCATTTAGGAGCACCTAGTCAAGTTCTTGAACTTTAAGGCATACTCAAAAAGTTACAGAACTAATGGGATTAGTGTAGATATGTACAATGGTTAGCATGGGCATGGTGGGTGGGGGTCTGAAGGGCCTGTTTCTGTGTTGTATGACTCAATGACTCCAAACTACTTTGTACCATCAACTGTGACCTCGGCAAAGGTATTGGCGGCACCTGCAATCAATTTGTAGATTCCTAGGTATTGTTGGATGATCCATCCAGTCTGGTCTTACTGATGGTGTCTCCTCAACAAGATCACATGTTGATTCTGCGTCACTAGTTCTGGATGCACTGCAGAAACACCCTTCATCTCACAGTCCTCCTTGCTCTGCTCCTGGATATTTTGCACCATAAGCCACCCACAAGGAAATCTATTGCTGATCTTCACTTGATAAATCCTAGTCTTTTGTATGCCCATAATACTACTTCTTTGCATCTACTGGCCAATCATACCAATCACCTATACCTGTCTGGACCATTGCTTGTAACAACTTCTTTAGACAGACTGCACACAGCAAAAGTTGATCTTAATTTCTCAATTGTATGGTCTGTAGTATTGGGGAAGCACACATGTTGGACTTTTGGACAGTTTGAATGATTGTCAATTAGTATCTAAAGATGCTCCACTCCTTCTTCCATTTGCTGAATTGGACCCATTGGAATAAGCTTGCAGATCACTTCCATAATTAAAGTAGCGCTTTAGAAGTTTGTCTTAAACAGTCCAGATGCACTGTAAATTCTTTGGCTAGCTCTACATCTTCATTCACCCTGGACCAATATACTGTATAAGTTCACTTAATTATGTTTGTACCACTGTTTCATTATCACTCCTTGTTTTCTCATTTTACTCTTGTTAATAGATAATTTGTATTATTGCAGTGAAACAGTATAATTTCTTCAGACTGAATCAATCTATTCACGAAGTATACTTCAACATTGAGTCCCTTTGTGCAGCTCCACCATTTCCTCTCCTGTGGAAGTAAAATCTATATAGTACATAAGTAACCTATTCCTGGATGAAGCCATACGTGTCTTGATTAAACTTGACATTACTCTATTACAATCTTCCAAGCACTTCCCTGAGCATTTGGTTGTTTTTGCCATGGTTTATGCCTTCCCAGCTCCTTGTCTTTTTATTTGAGTATTGAATCCTGACAGGATTTGTCATGATGCTGGGAGTTCTTGTTCCAAGGACCCAGGGATCTCAATCCAAATTGGAACTTTCCTCCAAATGCCCACACAACTTTATGGCCCAATTCTCCTTTACACAACAGCAATTATTGTATGAAAGGCTGCATTTCTTGACACATCAAGTCCAACTTGAATATTTCCTTTAATCTTAACTGGAGGCTATATTGTTTCAATGCCAGATTTTGAACACATAATAAACTCCAACCTCCAAATACTGTATTTTGTGGAGAAATAACTGCTTTAATTGGATAGATTTTGGAAGTGTTTGCCTCATGGCGGATAGAGACTCTGTTTAAGTAAACTGTTGCAAGTCCTGCCCCATTTCCAAACAAATATGGTTGATAAAACAAATTAAAATGAAGTCTTTTGTCTGTTCCTTCAAATGGAGTGGGAGGTTGGGAGCCAAAACGATGAGAGACTGAATCCAATGAGAGAATGATAAGGAGAAAGCAGTTTTAAGATGGAGAGAATGATGAGGGAATTACAAAGCTTTGAACTCAGAAAATTAAGTTTATACTGTGGCAACAGATTAATAAAACACAAGGTGCAGATGTCAAAGAAATGAAGCACCATTGACAACTGAGATTCATTTTCTAGTGGGATACTCAGTATACGTATAGAATCAATTAAAGACTGCAGCAACTTGCACACTTAACCAATGTGCAAAAGACACCAAACTGTGCAAATAAAAACAGAGAAATAATAATAGTAAAAAAGCAAAAAGTATCGAGAACATGAAGAGCCCTTGAAAGTGAGCCCATTGGTTGTGGCAACAGTTTAGTGATGGGCGGGTGAAGTTGAGTGAAGTTATTTATCCCCTTTGGTTCAAGAACCTGATGGTTGATGGGGTAATAACCATTCCTGAACCTGGCGTTGTCACTATGTTTGGATGTGGCCCAAGTGTGGAGTGAGAGACACTGAAGTGGGTTGACATTTCACAGACTTTAATACGAACAGTGTTAAAGGGAAAAGAAAACAATAAACACTAGGCCAAACAGGGCCGTTAACTACGCTCCCGAATGGAAAACAAATCTTTCACTACGGCTGAAAAGAACAACTAAATATTAAACAAATCCCGCTAGTCTTCAGAGTCAGTTGATTCATCAGTCCAATTTCTTAGGCAAGACCGAATGCAGACAGGCAGTGAAGCATTGCTGTGCTGTGGCCAAGTCTCGACAAATACTACGACAGAATGGAGTTAATTACTGTTACAATGAAATAATAATTAGCTGACACGTGCATATTCACGAGCGCAATTGCCATATTGGCTGCGCTGACGAATCCGTGGTTGTGACAGGTGATGTGAGTCCTGAGGCTCCTGTACCTTTTTCCTGATGGCAGCAGGGAGAAAAGAGCATGATCAGGTTGGTGGGGGTCCCTGATGATGGATGCTGCTTTCCTGTGACAGCACTCCGTGTAGATGTGCTCAGTGGGGGGGGAGGGCTTTACCTGTGACGGACTGGGCCGTATCCACTACTTTTTGTGGGATTTTCCATTCAAGGGCATTAGTGTTTCCATACCAGGCTGTGGTGCAGCCCGTCAATATAATCTCCACCACCCATTTATAGGAGTTTGTCAAAGTTTTAGATGTCATGCCGCAACTTTGTAAACTCCTAAGGAAGTAGAGTTGCTCCCATGCTTTCCTCATAACAGCACTTATGTGCCGTGCCCAGGGCAGGTCCCCCAAAATAATAAAGTTGCTGACCTCTCCACCTCTGATCCCCTGAGGACTGGCTCATGAATTCTGATTTCCTTCTCTTGAAGTCTATAATCAGCTCCTTGGTCTTGCTGACATTGTTATGACACCACTCAGCCAGATTTTCAATCTCCCTCCTATATGCTGATTTATCACCATCTTTGATTTGTTGCACTGATACTGTGACTCTGCTGCAGCCTCGTTGCCTGCCACATTCCTTGCTCTACCATTACTAAATGCAAAAAAAAGTAACAACGTTCAAAAGTACAAAGTAAATTTATTATCAAAGTACATTTATGTCACTATATACTATCCTGAGATTCATTTTCTAGTGGGCATACTTAATAAAACTATAGAATAATAACCATAACAGAATCAATGAAAGACTCTCTCCACTTCTGCTCCCCCGATGAGGACTGGCTCATGGACAACCAGATTTATGTAATCTCATAACAAATAAATCTAATTGAGACTTGGCATGGTTACTATAGTGAACCCAGAACTTAGAACATGGAGCATAAAACAGTTCAGTGCAGGAACAGGCCATTCGGCCCACCATGTCTGTGTTGATTGTGATGCCAGTCCAAACTAATCTCATCTGCCTGCACACAGTCCATATCCCTCCATTTCCTACCTGCTTCCTCCCAATGCCTATTAAACAGCAATACGGTATCTGCTTCCACCATCTTCCAGCAGCATGTTCTCCTCTCTATGCAAAAATAACACTTGTTTGTAAATTTCCTTTAAACTTACCCCTCTCGCCTTAACACTATACAGTCTATTATTTGACATTTCTACAATGGAAAAAAACACTTTATCTACCCATCCTATGTTCCTCAGAACTCTATCAAACTCCAGAGAAAGCAATCCAGACTTGTCCAACCTCTCCTTACAGCTAATATTCTCCAAACCAGGCAACCTGGTAAACCTCTTCTACACCCTTTCAAAGCCTCCTCATGCTTCCTGCAATACAGCAACTGGAATTGCAAGCAGTGCTCCAAATGTGGTTTAACCAAGGTTTTATACAGCTGCAACATGTCTTCCCAACTTTTATATTCAATGCCCCAAACTTGCCTTTCTGTGTTGCCATTTTCAGGAACTATAGACATGCTCCCCAAGATTCTCCTATACATCAATGGGTCCTGCCATTTACTATATACTTTCTCTTACGTTTGACTTCCCAAAGTGCAATACCACACACTTGTCTGGATTAAAGTCCACTTACAGTTTCTCTGTCCACATTTCCAACTGAATTATATCCTGACAACCTTCCTCACTATCCACAATTCTGCCAATTTTTGTGTCGTCTGCAATCAACCCACCTATATTTTCATCCAAATCATTTTTATATGGTACATCACAATCAACAGAGTTCCTCCAGCAGATTTTTTTTAAATTGCAGGGATATTTAGAGCATGTTTTGAGAGGCAACTTCCCACAGGTTGGAGGTAGCAGCTTCAGGAGGAGATGATGTTGAAGAACAAGTAATCTCCGGTGGCTCATTTTTGGACGAGAATATTCAAAGTCAGCAGGTTTGCAGACGACAGTAAAGTAGGTGGTATTGTAGTAAGTGAAGAAGGTTATTAGGAACTACAGCAGGATCTTGATTAGCAGGGAAAGAGGGCTGAGGAAAGGAAAAATTGAGTTTAACTTAGATACGTGTGAGGTGTTGCATTTTCAAAATTTAAACAAGGGTATGACTTTCACAGTGAACAGTAGGCCCCTGAGGAATGTTGTTGAGCAGAGAGTCCTAGGAGTAAAAGTACATAGTTCACTGAAAGTCATGTCATAAGTAGACAGGGTGGTGAAAAAGACTTTTGTCACGCTGGCCTTCTTCAGTCAGTGTACTAAGTATAGAGGTTGGGATGTTATGTTGTAATGGTTGCATTAGGCAAATTGTCTTCAGTTTTGGTCATCTTACTATCGAAAAGATATCATTAAGTTAGAAAGAGTGCAGAAGGGATTCACAAGGATGTTGCAATGATTTGAAGAACTGTATTATATTGAGAGGTTGGGCAGCTTGGATTTTATTCCTTGGAGTGTAGGAGATTGAAGAGTGATCTTATAAAGGTGTATAAAATCATTGGGGGACAAAGATAGGATGAATGCACAAAGTCTTTTTCTCTGGGTTGGGGAGTCATGAACTAGAAGGCATAGATTAAGGTGTCAGGGGAAAATTAGGGACCTGAGGGGCAATTTTTCCACACATTAGGTGGTATACATATGGAACAAACTGTCAGAGGAAGTAGTTGATGCAGGTGCACTAACAACATTTGAAGGGTATATGGACAGGTACATGGATAGGAAAGGTTTAAGGGGATAGAGATAAAACACAGTTAAATGGAACTAGCTTAGTTGGGAATCTTGGTGGGCATTGATGAGTTGAGCTGAAGGGCCTGTCTTTGTGTTGTGTGAGTCTAACTCCCTCCATTGCTTGCACTGAATATCTCTCCTGAAGTACAGAAAACAAAACTGTATATAATACTCCAAGTGCAAACTCACCAACAGACATTCTATAATTCTACCAGTTCTTCCCCTGTTTGTACCACTAGCCACCTACAATATTAGTCTGTTAATCAGCACACCTTTGGAGTGTGCAAGGAAACCTGCAGCTGGGGTAAATTTGTATAACATGCAAAGTTCATGCAGACAGTACAGGAGATCAGAATTGAAGACAAGTCATTGGTGCTGTGAGGCACCCTCACTACTTGAGGTGCTATTGTGTCCTGTTCTGTTACTTTTTATGTACTTGTAGAATTCTTCACAGTTCTTGCATGTTTACTCTCATATTTTTCATTTACTCATTGTCAATAATTTAGTTAGCTGCTGGTCTTTGAAATTATCCAAATCTTTAGGCACGCCTCAATTCTTTGTAGAATTAAAGACCTTTGCTTCCAGTCTAACACTATCCCTAAGTGCTTTAAGTAACCATAACTGGAATATTTTTTCCCACAGGGTCTGTAGGCTTGCATGTTTTCTAATAATTATGCTGAGATCTTATCTGCCACGGGCCATCTACTGTCATTCATTTTAATCTCATTTCCAAGTCCAGTTTAGTCAAACTGTCCCTTCATATCTATGTAATTGACCTTCATTAAGTTTAAGACTTTATTTTCTGTTTGTTGTTTGTTATTTTCAAACTAAATGTGAAATTTGCTTGTGTTATGATTAACTTTTCCCTAGAAGACCCTTTACAAGGAATTAAATCCACCTCCTCGCACAGGATGCGATATAATATAGCTCATTCTCTTATTCACTGTAACATATTGTTATAAGAAGTCACCTTGAATGCAATGCGTGATCTCATTATTGAGATTACCTTTGGCATTTTGATTTGCCCCATCTATGAAGATCAGGCAAAGTTCAATGTAAATTTATTACATATATGCTACCATATACAACCCTGAGATTCATTTTCTCAGCATCATTCGGTGACCAGTGGTGTGCCTCAGGGATCTGTTCTGGGACCCCTACTCTTCGTGATTTTTATAGATGACCTGGATGAGGAAGTGGTGGGATGGGTTAGTAAATCTGCTGATGACACAAAGGTTGGAGGTGTTGTGGATAGTGTGGAGGGCTGTCAGAGGTTACAGCGGGACATTGATAGGATGCAAAACTGGGCTGAGAAGTGGCAGACGGAGTTCAACTCAGATAAGTGTGAGGTGGTTCACTTTGGTAGGTCAAATATGATGGCAGAATATAGCATTAATGGTAAGACTCTTGGCAATGTGGAGGATCAGAGGGATCTTGGGGTCCGAGTCCATAGGACACTCAAAGCTGCTGAGCAAGTTGACTCTGTGGTTAAGAAGGCATACGATGCATTGGCCTTCATCAATCGTGGGATTGAGTTTAAGAGCCAAGAGGTAATGTTACAGCCATATAGGACCCTGATCAGACCCCACTTGGAGTACTGTGCTCAGTTCTGGTCACCTCACTACAGGAAGGATGTGGAAGCCATAGAAAGGGTGCAGAGGAGATTTACAAGGATGTTGCCTGGATTGGGGAGCGTGCCTTATGAGAATAGGTTGAGTGAACTTGGCCTTTTCTCCTTGGAGTGGTGGGGGATGAGAGGTGACCTGATAGAGGTGTATAAGATGATGAGGGGCATTGATCGTGTGGATAGTCAGAGGCTTTTTCCCAGGGCTGAAATGGCTAACACGAGAGGGCACAGTTTGAAGGTGCTTGGAGGTAGGTACAGAGGAGATATCGGGGTAAGTTTTTTACGCAGAGAGTGGTGAGTGCGTGGAATGGACTGCCGGTGACAGTGGTGGAGGGGGATACGATAGGATCTTTTAAGAGACTCCTGGATAGATACATGGAGCTTAGAAAAATAGAGGGCTATGGGTAACCCTAGGTAATTTCTAAGGTAAATACATGTTCAGCACAGCATTGTGGGCTGAAGGGCCTGTATTGTGCTGTAGGTTTCTATGTTTCCATGTTTCTATCTATAGAAAGGGAAAGTGAATTTCAAAAAACACTTCAGGAAAATGGGTCATTGTTAAGTTGTAGAGAGGGTGTGATAGCGATGGACAGAAAAAAGGGAAGGCTAGCATTGACATGTTGTGATCTGGTCAATAGGTTAATTATGGCAGTTAGAGACAGAGAGAAACCACAAAGGAATAAAAAAGCTGGAGATAACTTAATTGAAATTTTCTGTGTTTTTTTTCATTGAAATTGATTCCTTTTTTGATTCCCTAAGCCAAGGCAATTTCTTCCTATTGTCCGACTTACCACAGTATTAGATCAGCTCCCCACTTCATCTTCTATTCAGCCTAACTCTCCGAAATGCCAAAAATATTGTTGGTTTGGGCAAATGAATTGGTGTATTTAAAGTTCAATGTACATTTGTTATCAAAGAATGTATACCATATACAGAATTGAGATTTGTCTACTTGTAGGCAGCCACAAAACAAAGAAAGGATCACAATTGAATCCACGAAACACCTAATATCACAAGGACGGTCACACATCCAATGTGCAAAAACAGAATAAATTGTGCAAACAATGAAAAATGCAAACAAATAAACAACAGAACACAACCACTGAGTTCCTGAAAGTGAGTCCACAGGCACGGAGCCCGTTCAGCTCTGCATTGCTATTTGTCTATGTAACATCACTAAACATATTTAAATAACACTTTAGAAAGGCACAGATTAATGAAGGACAGATTCTGTGGATTTGTCACACGTTGGGTCTTACTGAAGATTTTGTTTTTTGATGGAGTAACAAGGAGAGTTATGAGAGCTATCTGTTTGATGTAGTCTATGTGAATTTTTGGATTGCTTTTTATAAGGTTCCACATGGAAAGCTGGTCAAATATTTAAAGTCCACTTAGATGCAAAGTTGGCTCAGTGGCAGGACACAAAGGGTAATGGTGGAAGAATGTTAATGATGGAATTGGTCATGTCTCTTCTCCTTGCTTTTTATAGCAAATATTGATAACTTAGATTCAAATGTAGAAGATATGAAAATGAAGTTTGCAGACAATACATAAAAATAGCCATATGGTTGAAAATGAGGAGAAAAGTTCTCAACTAAAGAATGCTATAGGTAATGGCAGGTTCTGCAAGACATTACTTCCTACAAAGCAAAACCCAATAGCATGAATAGTAGCGATGCTTTGCTACCAGATGATCTTAACACCTTCTATGCCCACTTTGAAAAGGAGAATATGACTACAGCTGTGAAGATCCCTGCTGCACCTGATGACCCTGTGATCTCTGTCTCAGAGGCCGATGTTAGGTTGTCTTTAAAGAGAGTGAACCCTCGCAAGGCAGAAGGTCCCGATGGAATACCTGGTAACGCTCTGAAAACCTGTGCCAACCAACTGGTGGGAATATTCAAGGACATTTTCAACCTCTCACTGCTATGGGCAGAAGTTCCCCCTTGCTTCAAAAAGGCAACAATTATATCAGTGCCTAAGAACAATAATGTGAGCTGCCTTAATGACTATCGCCTGGTAGCACTCACATCTACAGTGATGAAATGCTTTGAGAAGTTGGTCATGACTAGACTGAACTCCTGCCTCAGCAAGGACCTGGACCCATTGCAATTTACCCATCACCACAATAGGTCAATGGCAGATGCAATCTCAATGGCTCTTCACATGGCTTAGGCTACCTGGACAACACAAACACCTATGTCAGGATGCTGTTCATCGACTATAGCTCAGCACTTAATACCATAATTCCCACAATCCTGATTGAGAAGTTGCAGAACCTGGGCCTCTGTACCTCCCTCTGCAACTGGATCCTCAACTTCCTAACCGGGAGACCCCAGTCTGTGTGGATTGGTGATAACATCTCTTCCTTACTGACGATCAACACTGGTGCACCTCAGGGGTGTGTGCTTAGCCCACTGCTCTACTCTCTATATACCCATGACTGCGTGGCTAGGCATAGCTCAAATACCATCTATAAACTTGCTGATGATACAACAATTATTGGTAGAATCTCAGATGGTGACGAGAGGGCATACAGGAGTGAGATATACCAACTAGTGGAGTGGTGCCACAGCAACAACCTTGCACTCAATGTCAGTAAGACGAAAGAACTGATTGTGGACTTCAGGAAAGGTAAGACGAAGGAACACATACCAATCCTCATAGAGGGATCAGAAGTGGAGAGAGTGAACAGTTTCAAGTTCCTGGGTGTCAAGATCTCTGAGGACCTAACCTGGTCCCAACATATCGATGCAGTTATAAAGAGGGCAAGACAGCAACTATACTTCATTAAGAGTTTGAAGGGATTTGGTATGTCAACAAATACACTCAAAAACTTCTACAGATGTATCGTGGAGAGCATTCTGACAGGCTGCATCACTGTCTGGTATGGGGGGGGGGCGCGGGTGGCTACTGCACAGGACTGAAAGAAGCTGCAGAGGGTTGTAAATCTAGTCAGCTCCATCTTGGGCACTAGCCTACAAAGTACCCAGGACATCTTTAGGGAGTGGTGTCTCAGAAAGGCAGCGTCCATTATTAAGGACCTCCAGCACCCAGGACATGCCCTTTTCTCAGGTAGGAGGTACAGAAGCCTGAAGGCACACACTCAGTGATTTCAGGAACAGCTTCTTCCCCTCTGCCATCAGATTCGTAAATGGACGTTGAATCCTTGAACACTACCTCACTTTTTAAATATATATTATTTCTGTTTTTTTGCATGATTTTTAATCTATTCAATATACACATACTGTAATTGATTATTTATTTATTTATTTTCTTCTGCTATATTATGTATTGCATTGAACTGCTGCTGCTAAGTTAACAAATTTCACGTCACATTCCGGTGATAATAAACCTGATTCTGATGTGATCAGTGGGCAGGAGTGTGGCAAAAAGAATTTAACCTGGAGAAGTGTGAGGTAATGCATTTTTGGGAAAGGGTAGGTGCAGCATGGCAAGAGAATGTTAAAAGGGACTTTGGACTGCATGGTCATAGATTTAACCCAGGCTGCCATTGGGAGCAAGGGAAGAGATTACTGGCGTCCTGAGAATTTTTAACTATTGCTGGCTACAAAGTACCAGATGACTGGAGGATGGCATATGTGGTCCTGTTTTAAGAAGGGCAGCAGGAAAAAGCCTGTTTATTAGAGACCTGAGAGCCTAACAATCAATGTTATGAAAATTCATGGGGAAAAATCTGTGGGAAAGGATTAACAATCACTTGGAAAGTTGGGGACTAATCAGTCTCAAACAACATAGCTTAGTCAAAGGCAGATTGTGTGTGATCAATCTGATTTTTTTTTGAAGAGTAACAAGGTATATTGATTAAAGCAGTGCAGCAGATCTGGTTCACATGGATTTCAATAAGGCCTTTGACATGGTCCAACATGGGAGACTGGTCTAAAGTATTAGGTCCCATGGGATTAAAGACAAATTGGTAAACTGAATCCAAAAATAGTCTGGTAATGGGAGACAGAGGATGCTGTTAGAGAGTAATTTCTATGAGTGGATGTCTGAGATTAGCAATATTGATTAACATTACTGCTGCACCTTTGCTTTTAGTAATATAAGTGAATGATTTGGACGGAGATGTATTCATAGAAACATAGAAAACCTACAGCACAATACAGCCCCTATGGCCCACAAAGCTGTGCCAAACATGTACTTACTTTAGAAATTACCTAGGGTTACCCATAGCCCTCTGTTTTTCTAAGCTCCATGTACCTATCCAGGAGTCTCTTAAAAGACCCTATCATATCCGCCTCCACCACTGTTGCTGGCAGCCCATTCCACACACTCACCACTCTCTGCATAAAAAAACTTACACTGACAACCCCTCTGTACCTGCTTCCAAGCACCTTAAAACTGTGCCCTCTCGTGATAGCCATCTCAGCCCTGGGAAAAAATCCTCTGACTATCCACACGATCAATGCCTCTCATCATCTTATACACCTCTATCAGGTCACCTCTCATCCTCCGCCGCTCCAAGGATAAAAGGCCGAGTTCACTCAACCTATTCTCATAAAGCATGCTCCCCAATCCAGGCAACATCCTTGTAAATCTCCTCTGCACCCTTTCTATTGTTTCCATGTCCTTCCTGTAGTGAGGTGACCAGAACTGAGCACAGTACTCCAAGTGGGGTCTGACCAGGGTCCTATATAGCTGTAACATTACCTCTCGGCTCCTAAACTCGATTCCACGATTGATGAAGGCCAATGCACCGTATGCCTTCTTAACCACAGAGTCAACCTGCACAGCAGATTTGAGTGTCCTATGGACTCAGACCCCAAGATCCCTCTGATCCTCCACACTGCCAAGAGTCTTACCATTAATACTATATTCTGCCATCATATTTGACCTACCAAAACGAACCACCTCACACTTATCTGGGTTGAGCTCCATCTGCCACTTCTCAGCCCAGTTTTGCATCCTATCAATGTCCTTGTGGCTAAAGGGATCAAGGGGTATGGAGGGAAGGCTGGTACAGGGTTCTGAGTTGGATGATCAACCATGATCATACTGAATGGCGGTGCAGGCTCGAAGGGCCGAATGGCCTACTCCTGCACCTATTTTCTATGTTTCTCTATGTTTCTAATGTCCCGGTGTAAACTCTGACAGCCCTCCACAATATCCACAACACCCCCAACCTTTGTGTCATCAGCAAATTTACTGACCCATCCCTTCACTTCCTCATCCAGGTCATTTATAAAAATCATGAAGAGAAGGGGTCCCATCGCTTGTATAAAGTATAATCATAAGTTTGCAATTAACGCTAAGATTGGTGCAGTTGTTAGTTGTGTTTTTTTAAGATGTTAAGCTATTTGTGTGTTGTTGAAATGGCAGATGGAGATTAATCCAGATAAATGTGAATATTTTGTGAGTACCAATGAGGCTAGGATATGCACCATAAATGGTAAGATATTAGGGAGCATTGAGGAACAGGACTTTGGTGTTTGTCCAAAGATCCTTGAAAGTGGCAGTGCAGGTTAATGTGGTTAAGAAGGCATATGATAGGGCTTGGCCTTCATTAGTCTGGGCATTAAATATAAAGAGACGGATTCAGAGAGGATCTGAGGGGGAGATTTTCATTTTGAGAGTGGCGAGTGTCTGGAATGCAGTGCTGGAAAGAGTGGTGGAAGTGGAGTTGCAGAAAGCATTTAACTAGGTTTTAGATAAGCACTTGTCTGTTTCCATGGTGTGTGACTCTATGACCCTAACAGTGACAGTATAATAAATAGTTTAAAGTGCATACAAATGCAGAATACTATCTTTTGTCAGCTGGGGCATAGAATGCAAGAGCAAGTAATAGTTTCGTTCTCAGAAAGGTTCTGGTAACCAGATTACAGGAAACAAGTAATTACACCGGAAGGGTGCAGAAATTTATGTGCATTTGTCCAGGACAGAAAACAAAGATAAGGAATGATTGCATAAGTTAGAATAGATTTCTTTGTCACATAGAAGCCTCAGGGTAAACTTAAGGTATATAAAAGTTTGAGAGGCATAAAAAAGTAAAAAGGAAAGGCCTACTTCCACTGGCAGAGAGGATTACAGAGGAGCTGGAGAAGTATCTCACTGGACAGTGATAGGGCTTTTTAAGTTACTTACTAGAAGGATGGTGGAGGCAGAAACCTACATCACATTTAGGGAGTACTTGGATGTGCATCTGAAGAGCTTTAACCTGCAGGGTTAGTGTCATGTTCTGGAATGTGAGTTTAGCCCAGTGAACACGAGGAATTCTGCAGATGCTGGAGATTCAAGCAACACACGTCAAAGTTGCTGGTGAACACAGCAGGCCAGGCAGCATCTCTAGGAAGAGGTACAGTCGACGTTTCGGGCCGAGACCCTTCGTCAGGACTAACTGAAAGAAGAGCTAGTAAGAGATTTGAAAGTGGGAGGGGGAAGGGGGAGATCCAAAATGATAGGAGAAGATAGGAGGGGGAGGGATGGAACCAAGAACTGGACAGTTGATTGGCAAAAGGGATACTGTTAATGCCCCACCTCCTCCTCGTACCCCATCCGTTATTTATTTTTATACACACATTCTTTCTCTCTCTCCTTTTTCTCCCTCTGTCCCTCTGACTATACCCCTTACACATCCTCTGGGTTTTCCCCCCCCCCCTTTGCCTTCTCCCCGGGGCCTCCTGTCCCATGATCCTCTCATATCCCTTTTGCCAATCACCTGTCCAGCTCTTGGCTCCATCCCTCCCCCTCCTGTCTTCTCCTATCATTTTGGATCTCCCCCTCCCACTCCCACTTCCAAATCTCTTACTAACTCTTCCTTCAGTTAGTCCTGACGAAGGGTCTCGGCCTGAAACGTCGACTGTACCTCTTCCAATAGATGCTGCCTGGCCTGCTGCGTTCACCAGCAACTTTGATGTGTGTTGCTTTAGTCCAGTGAGCTTGTTTTCAACTGGCACTGGGACAAGTGGCCTCTGTGTCATAAATTTTCTATGATTGGCCATGAAGCACTTAGGAAGGTCCGAAGGAAGTGAAAAACACTGACTTCAAGTTCTTTTTCAAACTCATGCTTTTCATTATTGTTTAAAGAAAGTTGTAGGAAATAATGGAATTGTTAGAGCACATTGTGAAAACAATCCAATTGGTCCCATTCCTTGGCTACTTCCCAATAACCTAGCACATTTTTTCCTTCAGTTATCTTTGGTTCTCTGCCAATCCTTCCTCTTTATACACTTTAAACGTTTCATGACTTTTGAACACTTCGTGAAATTCCCATTTAATTTTCACTCCTTTGAGGAGAAAACCTGATTCTTTATTCTTTCCATTTAAAGATACTTTGTACTGAGGGAGAAGAAAATTTTTTGTGTGTTCCTAGACAGTAAATCAGTGTTTACAAAACTCCTTTACTTTTGACACTGTCTGTATTTATAAAACAGTCTTTTTATCCTTTGCAGCTATTTTCAAACATCTGTGCAGACATAGACAGATCATTGTGATCAGTAACTCTTCAGAAACGTACCTTTCAAGTTATTTTCCCTACCATTCTTTTTACCAAATCTTCAGTATGTTATGCATCCTTGCATTATACTGTATTTTATTTGCCTGTATCTGCAGTCTAAATTATTTTACAAACTATCGCAACAATCCTGTCCACTAACCACCGGACAAAGTTCAAACTGTTAAAACAGTTGTACAAAAGCAGTTGTCCCCAACACCAATCTGAGGCATGCCACTTTTCTACAGAAAAACAATTCACAACCCTGTTTAAACTTTGCATCCATGTTATCACTGATAGTATCTTATCAAATGTTTCAGCATACCCAGGTCAACCACAATCACTTCATCGATCCTCTCTTAACTCACCAAAAAATTTACTCAAATCCGTTAAATGCCATTTTAAAATAATGCGCTAGCTTTCATTTATTAATCCACAGGATTAATTTTAATACTTGAAGTAGATTCCACACCACCAATATTGTTGATAAGTTTATTCTTATCATCCTTTTCAGAATAAAGTTACAATTTGCTGTTATCTAGTCACATGCCACCATCTCTTCATTGAAAGGCCAGAAATTTATATAGCCCATGGCTCTGCTATTTCCACCCTGACTTTCCTCAGTAACCTAGGATGCATTCTATCCATCCTGACATCTCAGTACTAGCAAATACCACCTCTTGAACAGTGGTTAGCCACCCAAGTATTTCAACTACTTTTACTTTGACCATGGCTGTTGCAGCATCTACTTCTTTTGTAGAGAGAGGGGAAAAGTCCCCAGTTTGTACCTCTATTGCAGTGTATGCATCTTTTTTTGTGATTCCATATCACACCAGACTGTCCTTTTACTCGCACTTACATGTCTGTAAGTGACTTTGGTTTTCCTGTTCTGTCAGCTGCAGGTCTACTTTCATACTCAGAAAGGCAGAGAAAAGTTAACTTTACTATGAAAGCTCTGTTATACATTGCTTAATCGTGATGGCATGATTATTCACACATCTAAAAATCAAATTCTACAGTTTAAGCACTGCTGTTTAATTTACCTCATTCGTTATTCTTTTCATTCTGGGTTTGCACAATCAAAATATATAAACGTGAGATTGAACATCAGTTAATTTTGTAGAGTGGTTTTAATCAATTGCAGGTTTGTTCTGCACAGGTGTCCAGTTGGTCTCCCTAGTCAGCATTATACTGTTGCCATTTGTGTAAACAATGTATGCTTTCCTCAGAACTTATTGAATTATCAATGTGGGAGAGATGTACAACCATGAGCGAACATCTCAACAAAAAGATCTAAAAATTTCAGAAAACACACAAAAAATCATGGCTATTAATTTATTATTTTAACTCACAGATATTATTTTGTCATTTATATTTTTGTCTTTCTGCAAATGTGTTTTCCTTGCAGATTCAATGCTCCAGTAGTTTTGTTTTAAGTCTCTGTGGTTCTGTCTGTGCACTTCACTTGCTTCCTCTCATCTGATTGCTCTGAACCAGGCTTCTGCTTAGTCTCCCTTTGCAAACTTGTTTAATTTCCCTTTGTGGGGCTGCCCTCTTGGTGTAGTGCCCTTTTCCCCACAACCACTGTTTACTTGGGTGATTGCATTCTCCCTGGCTACTGCATCTTTCCTTCTCAAGTCTCTCTCTGCCATGCCACCTGGTCAAAGACTCTCTCTACTGCAATGACCATTTTTCTCTTTTTCACTTTATACTGTGCTATCTGCTTGCTTTCCTTGTGTGCCCAGAAGTCATTTTCTTGCTATTTATCTTTTCTTTGCTATGTTGTCTGCTTGCACTCTTTCTGGACGCTGCTGTGTTTTTTTGATCCCTCAGCTTCTTGTTGTTAGATGGATTGCTTCTATTTCCTTTGTGTGCTGCTGAGCCTCTTCTGTCATGCAACTCTTCTCTGTTATGCTGTCTGCTGATTTTACCTCTCTTAGCTGCCGTATTTTTTCTGACTTTCAGACTCTCTTCACTGGGCTGTCGACTCGCTCTGTTGTCTTCAGAATATCTTTTGCTCTGAGTGCTCCCTCCGCTGGGTGATTGGTTTCCTTGGCCCCTGCGTTGTGAACTGTTCCCTCTACTATTTACACTCTCCTTGCTGTGCTGTCTGCTTGCAGTGGCCTTTTTAACATTCAGGTTTTCTTTACTGTGCTGTCTGCCTCGGCGTACTGGAGGCAGCTTTCCTGCTTGGTGTCTTGTGGCCTTCTTAACCTTTGAATTATCTGTTTCTTTTGTCTGCCCTTTCCTTGCTTTCTCTTTTCTCAAGTGCAGATTCTTCCTGTCAAAGGAACTGTTCGTGAAACGGACTTCTTTTTTACTATCATTCCCTCTGTGGTGTAATCTATGATTTGATTGTTGCGTAAGACTATCATCTTCCATGCAATCTTCGCAGCAAAAATTTTGAAAGGCCTTGCATAAATTTGAGAGCATTGTCATATCTTACTGGCTGGAAAGGTATTGGAATATTTACTGATTAAGGATGCAACAGAAAAAAAACACCTGGAAACAAGAATATTATTAAAGTTAATGCTGATTAATATGAAAAGGCATGGTCAACTATACTGTTACCTTAAGTACACAAAGAATACACGGGATACTTCAATGAATGTTGTACTTATATATAGAATAGCAAAAGGCAGGGAATGAAAATGACATCAAAACAGACATCAAACTGCGTGCAAACCAGCTAAGGAGTATAAAGGGGTTAAAAAAAGGTCAGTGCTGAGACTGCATTTGCAAAAATAATACAGATGAACTTCTTGGCGAAAGATTTCAAATTTGTGGTCGTGGTGGTGGTGGTGCTGGCAGTAGTGTAAAGAGGACTTTGACAAAATACAACAAATTAATACAAAAAAGAAAATACTATGAATGCTTATAATCCAAAATGGAAATAGGAGATATCGTAATAAATAAACTTGCAAAATGGGTGCCCAACTAGAAAATCAATTTCCGTTTAGATAAGTGCATGCCATTTTGGCAGGAGGAATAAGAAGGCCAATTACATCTTGGAAATAATTTAAATGGCGTACAAGAACAGAAAACAAAATGTACAGGGTGCATTATATTTCTAGGAACTTGTACAAGTTAACAAAAACTACAGAATGTATAATTAATTGTTGTATCTCCAGAAAATTAAAATGCCAAGCCAGAAAATTATACCCAGTTGATCTAGAATTCTTGTTAGACCAGACTTATGGATCTGCTCTCCCTTTTATAAATAAACAGACACTCCAGTTTTCATTTTCCCTTGATTAAAATGACAAATACATGTTGGAGGTAGTGAAAAAAAAATTGCAGAGCCCAAAGCCCGGGAACTATTTACAAAAGCTGAAATAGACGGTAATGCTTTTTATATTAAAACAAACAGATGAGTATTCTGCTTCCATTCTTCACAACAGAGGTTAGATGTTTCCATATGGAATAATTCAAAACTAGTCAGTGGTTAAATGCAAGAGTCAATTCAATCCAGTGGGGAATTCAGGAGAGAACTGTCGCACCCGAAGGGGTTAATATGTGGGAGGTAGTACAGAGGCAGGAGGAGGTGTGTTCAGGTGCTTGGGAAGGGGAGGCGGCTATTATATGAGGAGCCACTGTGTGGAAGCAGATACCAGAAGGGCTGGATGGGCAGAATGACTTGGTTCCTCGCTATTTATTCCAAGTGGCTGGGCAGCTTCCTGTCCCAGTGGGAGACATGGCCGCGCTAAAGGCTTCGAGCGGCATAGATAAATAGAGGAATGGCTCGGCGGCTCACAGCGTAGAGATGCAGCCTTACTTGCCCTCCACTTCCTGAGTGCCGTCAGCGGCGGCTGTCAACTTCAGTCAACCGCCAAGCCACCTGCAAAGGCCTCAGCTTCGGTCCCCCGGTCCGAGCCCAGAGACCTGCCCAATGCAAACCCGCTCCTCTCCGGTAGCCCAGCCTAGCCCGGCCCGGCACGGCGTGATGGCAGCTACCTGCGCTCCGTTGCAAGGCTGCAGGCCCATTGTCAATGTTGCGACAGAGGCGAGTCAGTAAGGGGGCGTGGCCTGGTCCCATGGCAACGGCTGCTACAGTTGGCAGAAAGGAGCGGGACCTAACGAGCTAGCTAGGTTGCAACGGTCGGAGCGGGAGCGGGGGTCGGGTTCGGCACACCGGAACCGGGCCGAGTAGGTCAGTACTCGGGGAACGGCTCTGGTTAGGCTCGTACAGCGCAGAAACCAACTCTCGGCTTGCCATGTTCATACTGATCCTTTTTGCCTATCTCAGTTAATCCTATGTACCCGCATTAGACACGTGTCTCGTTTATGTGGTGGGTCCTCGAGGCTTCAGGTGGATGAACTCACAAAAGTTCTAGAGAAATCCAGCGGGTTAGGTAGTATCTGTGTAGGGTTCGGACAGTCCATGCTTTGGGTCTAGCAAGTCTGGGTGAGCCCATGGTTGAAGAGGAGAGCAGTTGACTACCCAAACGGGGCTTCTTGTGTTGCTTGTGGAGGAACTCAACGCGTCAGGCAGTATCTGGAGGGTTCAAAGTAATTTTTTTTTAATCAAAATACCTATGTCACCAGATACTACCATATGATTCATTTTCTATGGACGAAGTTGTTGATATTTCAAGTTTTGATGCTGGGTTTTGACCCAAAACCTCGACATTTCCTTTCCTCTCTCAGATACTGCTGGACACACTGAGTTCCTCCAGAAGATTGTTGGTTTATTTGTTGGTCAAAATGCCGCTCAAAAATAGTGAATCTATCTGATTCCTCCTCTGGCAGTGCTTTCCACATTATCAACCACTCCTTGTGTGAGAACACTACCTCAGAACTCTTTTCCTCTTGCCATAATCCTATGCTGTCTTGGTTTTGATATTCCTACAATGGGAGAAAAACTTTAACCTTCTACTATGTCTCTCATATCAGAATCTGGTTTAATGTCACTGGCATATGTCATGATATTTGTTAACTTTGTGGTAGGAGTACAATGAAATACATAATATAGAAACAAAAAAAAATGTAAATTCATGTTGTCCAGCATCTGCAGATTTTCTGGTGTTCACGATGTTGAATTTTACTTTGTAGGAAGTAATGGTCTGCATCCAATGTCACCTTGTTCCTTAGCTCTTGAAAATATACCTCTGTAAGGTCACCCTTCAGCTTCAGTTTCTCCTGAGAAAACAAGCCCAACCTATCCAATTTCTCTCCAACCCAGGCAACATTCTGGTGAGTAACTGCTACGTTCTGTCCGTTCTAATACATCCTTTCTATAATGTGATGACTAGAATTGCAGACAATGCAGGCTAATGAATGTAATGTGCTGGGCTGGCTTTGTACCATCATTGTGTAGTGGTGTATATTCCACCTCAGGTCAATGTCAGGCAGGTCCTGGAGGAACTGAGTACCATGGTCAGCAGTGATACAGTGTGGGATTTCAACCAGGCCAGCTTGAAGAAGTCTTTGAACAACTACCACTTGTGGAACCAGAGGAGCCAACACAGTTGACCACTGTTATACCACCATCAAGAACGCTTATTGTGTCATCCCACGCCCACACTTTGGGAAGTCTGATCACTTGGCTGTACCCAGCATACGGGCAGAAACTAAAGACTGTGATTAAGACCAAGGGAGGCAGAGAGCACTTACAGGATTGGTTTGAGTCAGTGGACTGGGCAATATTCAGGGATTCGTTTCAAATCTGAATGAATGACCTGCTGGATGACCTGCGGATCATTCGGGAGAATGAGGAGATTATAGATCGTAGCTACAGGGAGGTAGTTACGCCAAAGGAGCAGAGGACAGGAAATTGGGTTACTGTCAGGCAAGGGAAGGGGAAAGGGCAGGCAGAGCAGGGTTCCCCTGTAGCCATTCCCCTCAACAACAAGTATACCGCATTGGATACTGTTGGGGGGGATGACTTACCTGGGACTAGCTGCAGTAGCCGGATCTCTGGCACTGGGTCTGGCTCTGCAGTGCCGAAGGGAGGGGGGGAAAACAGGAGAGCTTTAGTGATAGGGGACTCGATAGTTACAGGTGCAGATAGGAGCTTCTGTGGTCGTGACAGAGAATCCAGGATGGTTTGTTGCCTCCCAGGTGCCAGGGTCAAGGATGTCTCTGATCGATTGCATGAGGGTGACCAGCCAGATGTCGTGGTGCACATCGGTACCAATAACATAGCAAGGAAGAGTGAGGAGGTCCTGGAGAGTGAGTATAGAGAGCTTGGTAGGAAGTTGAAAAGCAGGACCTCGAGGGTGGTAATCTCAGGATTGCTACCTGTGCTATGTACCAGTGAGGGTAGGAATAGGATGCTCTGGAGGATGAACAAGTGGCTGAGGAACTGGTGTAGGGAGCAGGGTTTCAGATTTCAGGATAATTGGGACCTCTTCTGGGGCAGGTGGGACCTGTACAAGAGAGAAGGGTTACACTTGAACTACAGGGGGAACCAGTATCCTGTCAGGGAGGTTTGTTAATGCTATTGGGGGGGCTTTAAACTAGATTTGCAGGGGGATGGGAACCATAGTACCAGAGCTGACAGTGTGGCTGGGGTGGAAATAAATGATGTTAAAAGTTCAAGCAAATCCGCTAATAGAAAGGTTGTGAGTGGTGGTAAAAATCTTCTGAGGTGTATATATTTCAATGCTCGGAGTATTGTGGGGAAGGCGGATGAGTTGAGGGCGTGGATTGACACGTGGAATTATGACGTTGTAGCAATTAGTGAAACTTGGCTACAGGAGGGGCAGGACTGGCAGCTTAATATTCCAGGGTTCCGATGTTTCAGATGTGATCGAGGCAGAGGAATGAAAGGTGGGGGAGTGGCATTGCTTGTTAGGGAAAATATTACAGCAGTGCTCAGGCAGGACAGATTAGAGGGTTTTCCTACTGAGTCCTTATGGGTGGAGCTGAGAAACAGGAATGGTATGGCCACATTAGTGGGATTGTATTACAGACCACCCAATAGTCAAAGAGAATTGGAAGTGCAAATCTGCAGAGAGATAGCAGGCAACTGCAGGAAACATAAAGTTGTGGTGGTAGGGGATTTTAATTTTCCATATATTGATTGGGTCTCCCATACTGTTAGGGGTCTAGATGGTTTAGAGTTTGTAAAATGTGTTCAGGAAAGTTTTCTAAATCAATATATAGAGGGACCAACTAGAGGGGATGCAATATTGGATCTCCTGTTAGGAAACGAGTTAGGACAAGTGACAGAAGTCTGTGTAGGGGAGCACTTTGGTTCCAGTGATCATAACACCATTAGTTTCAACTTGATCATGGACAAGGATAGATCTGGTCCTAGGGTTGAGGTTCTTAACTAGAAGGCGGCCAAATTTGAAGAAATGAGAAAGGATCTAAAAATTGGGACAGGTTGTTCTCTGGCATGAATGTGATCGGTAGGTGGGAAGCCTTCAAAGGGGAAATTTTGAGAGTGCAGAGTTTCTATGTTCCTGTCAGGATTAAAGGCAAGGTGAATAGGAATAAGGAACCTTGGTTCTCAAGGGATATTGCAACTCTGATGATAAAGAAGAAGAGGGAGTTGTATGACGTGTATAGGAAGCAGGGAGTAAATAAGGTGCTTGAGGAGTATAAGAAGTGCAACAAAATATTTAAGAAAGAAATCAGGAGGGCTAAAAGAAGACATGAGGTTGCCTTGGCAGTCAAAGTGAAGAATAATCCAAAGAGCTTTTACAGGTATATTAAGAGCAAAAGGATTGTAAGGGATAAAATTGGTCCTCTTGAAGATCAGAGTGGTCGGCTATGTGCGGAACCAAAGGAAATGGGGGAGATCTTAAATAGGTCTTTTGCGTCTGTGTTTACTAAGGAAACTGGCATGAAGTCTATGGAATTAAGGGAAACAAGTAGTGAGATCATGGAAACTGTACAGATCGAAAAGGAGGAGGTCCTTGCTGTCTTGAGGAAAATTAAAGTGGATAAATCCCCGGGACCTGACAGGGTGTTCCCTCGGGCCTTGAAGGAGACTAGTGTTGAAATTGCAGGGGCCCTGGCTGAAATATTTAAAATGTCGCTGCCTACAGGTGAGGTGCTGGAGGATTGGAGAGTGGCTCATGTTGTTCCGTTGTTTAAGAAAGGATCAAAAAGTAATCCGGGAAATTATAGGCCAGTAAGTTTAACGTCGGTAGTAGGTAAGTTATTGGAGGGAGTACTAAGAGACAGAATCTACAAGCATTTGGATAGACTGGGACTTATTAGGGAGAGTCAACATGGCTTTGTGCGTGGTAGGTCATGTTTGACCAATCTATTGGAATTTTTTGAGGAGGTTACCAGGAAAGTGGATGAAGGGAAGGCAGTGGATATTGTCTTCAGTAAGGCCTTTGACAAGGTCCCGCATGGGAGGTTAGTTAGGAAAATTCAGTCGCTGGGTATACATGGAGAGGTGGTAAATTGGATTAGACATTGGCTCGATGGAAGAAGCCAGAGAGTGGTGGTAGAGAATTGCTTCTCTGAGTGGAGGCCTGTGACTAGTGGTGTGCCACAGGGATCAGTGCTGGGTCCATTGTTATTTATCATCTATATCAATGATCTGGATGATAATGTGGTAAATTGGATCAGCAAGTTTGCTGATGATGCAAAGATTGGAGGTGTAGTAGACAGTGAGGAAGGTTTTCAGAGCCTGCAGAGGGACTTGGACCAGCTGGAAAAATAGACTAAAAAATGGCAGATGGAGTTTAATACTGACAAGTGTGAGGTATTGCACGTTGGAAGGACAAACCAAGGTAGAACATACAGGGTTAATGGTAAGGCACTGAGGAGTGCAGTGGAACAGAGGGATCTGGGAATACAGATACAAAATTCCCTAAAAGTGGCGTCACAGGCAGATAGGGTCGTAAAGAGAGCTTTTGGTACATTGGCCTTTATTAATCAAAGTATTGAGTATAAGAGCTGGAATGTTATGATGAGGTTGTATAAGGCATTGGTGAGGCTGAATCTGGAGTATTGTGTTCAGTTTTGGTCACCAAATTACAGGAAGGATATTAATAAGATTGAATGAGTGCAGAGAAGGTTTACAAGGATGTTGCCGGGACTTGAGAAACTCAGTTACAGAGAAAGGTTGAATAGGTTGGGACTTTATTCCCTGGAGCGTAGAAGAATGAGGGGAGATTTGATAGAGGTATATAAAATTATGGGTATAGATAGAGTGAATGCAAGCAGGCTTTTTCCACTGAGGCAAGGGGAGAAAAAAACAGAGGACATGGGTTTAGGGTGAGGGGGGAGAAGTTTAAAGGGAACATTAGGGGGGGGCTTCTTCACACAGAGAGTGGTGGGAGTATGGAATGAGCTGCCAGATGAGGTGGTAAATGCAGGTTCTTTTTTAACATTTAAGAATAAATTGGACAGATTCATGGATGGGAGGTGTATGGAGGGACATGGTCCGTGTGCAGGTCAGTGGGACTAGGCAGAAAATGGTTCGGCACAGACAAGAAGGGTCAAAGGGCCTGTTTCTGTGCTGTAGTTTCTATGGTTTCTATGGAATACACCACAGTTGTCACCAACTTCATCAGGATCTGTGTGGATGAGGGTGTACCTTCGAGAACATAGCGGGCATCCCTGAACAAAAAGCGTGGATGAACCAGGAGGTTTGTAGTCTGCTGAGGGATAGATGTGTGGCATTCAAGATCGGTGATCTAGAACTATACAAAGAGTTCAGCTGCAGCCTACAGAAAGCTATTTTAAGAGTAAGGAAACAATCCCAATTGAAGTTAGAGACTGAATCAGATGTATGCCAGCTCTGTCAGGGTTTGCAGGCCATTAGTTCAATAGATTCATTGACTATCAGAGAAATGTATACAAAATACATCCTGAAGTTCCTACAACCATAACCTATAATCAGAATGGCTGTGATGCTTCACTCTCAGATGAGCTCACGTCTTTTATGCACACTTTGAAAGGGAGAATAATATTACATCTGTGTGAATCCCTGTAGTATCTGGTGACCCTGTGATCTCTGGCTCAGGGGCCAATGTCAGAGTATCTTTCAAAAGGGTAAACTCTCACAAGGCGTCAGGCTCGGATGGTGTCTATACTTGATGGGGCACTAAAAATCTGTGCCAGCCAGTTGGCAGGAGTGTTCCAAGTTGCCTTCAATCTCGCATTGCTGCAGTTGGAGGTTCCCATCTGCTTCATAAGAGTGACAATCATACCAATACCCAAGAAGAGGTAAGCAGAGGTTGATAGATTCTTGATTGGTCAGGGTGTGAAGGGATACAGGGAGAAGCCAGGAAATTGGGGCTGTGAGGAAAATTGGATTGGCCATGATGAAATGGCAGAGCAGACTCGATGGACCAAATAGCCTATATCTTATGGTCTTGAGGCCTAAGAGCAGGGTGAGCTACCTCAGTGACTCTCGCCCAGTTGCACTCATATCGAAAAGAAGGCAGGACTCTGCTATATTTCGCTAGGGCTTTGAGGAGACTTGGTATGTCACCAAAGGCTTTTGCAAATTTCTACATATGTACTGTGGAGAGCATTCATCACTGTCTGGTATGGTGGGAAAATTGCATGATTGGAAAAAGCTGCAGAAAATTGTAAACTCATCTGGCTCTGTCATGGGCAGAAGCTGCCCCAGCATTGAGGATGCCTTCAAAAGGTGGTGCCTCAAGAAGGCGTCGTCCATCATTAAGTACCCCCATCACCCAGGACATGCCTCTTCTCATTGCTACCATCAAGGAGAAGATACAGGAGTCTGAAGGCACACACTCAACAAATCAGGAGCAGCTTCTTCCCCTCTGCCATCTGATTTCTGAACCCATGACTACTACCTCACTACTTGTTTGCTCTTTTGCACTAATTTAATTTTTTACATATTTCTTATTGCATTTTATAGTTTTCGTTATGTATTGCTGTCGCAAGACAGCATAATCCATGACATATGCCAGTGCTATTAAACCTGATCCTGATTCCTTCCTTTGGCTGCAGTTTGGTGCCACAGCACTGGCTGATGACGTAATGATGCCGGTAGGGTATAAATCTAGTACGCTGAAAGCAACTGGTCTTTTACTTCAGGGGCTTGCTAACATTCTGGGTCGCAACTGGTGTGGGAACAGTGAAAGTTTGCTGCGGTGGGAGTGGAGCCTGAATGCGTACTTTAGATAAGTGTTTGTAACTGGCTGTAATTTGAAGGGTTTACTTAATGTTTAGTGTCTGCCTTGTCATGTAAATAAATAGTTAATTTACAGGTAGCGAGTGTCTTCTGTTCCCATTCATCGAACCTGTGAACCTGTTTCCACACAATAGCTTTCTACTAAATGGTGCGGTAGGTCATTCATCCAGCTTGGAATAGTGATGTCCAATGTTGCAGAGGATTGGTTGTCGCCCGAGTTGGAGCCATTACCAGATTTTATGATAGATATTAATTACAGCACTAGCACAGTTTTCTGCTTTGATCAACAACAGCTTTAATGCTCAACAAGTGATGCACTACCTCTATTTTAACATGTAATTCTCCTCCTGTTTTCCAGTAGGTAGAAATGGAAGAAAGTGAGACCATTGATTTTCAGGCTATGGAACAGGAATTGCAGATGGCTGTGGCCATTGATGAGAAAAACCAGCGAGAAAATGATGCCAAGCTTAAAGCAGTTCAGCAGAAAGTGGAAACATATGAAGAATTTAGGTAACGATAAAGTTAATGTTGAAAACTATTGTCAAAATCTGCAGTCAGATATTGTGAGTGCTAATACACTGGGAAATGACTACCTTTTGTAAAGGGCATTCAGTGCCTCTGTGATTCCTTGTACAGGTAACATGTCTCCCACAAGTACTGTTCTTCACCAGGCTGTCTGGACCCTGACGGCCCACTCTTTCTCCTGGGAGCAGGCTTCCAGTTATTATTGCACCATCTGTTGATTAAATACTCACACTCCTTTGTCACTGGAAGCCTGCTGGTTGTCTTGTGGTGTATACTTTTTTGTACATTGCTGCCCAGGTCACTGCCGCTAGGCTCATGCTCATGCAAGCAGTCATGAGAACTGATGGTATATCACTCAAAGAATGCATGCTGACATTAACTGAATGAGGTGTTGCATAGGGATACCCATTAAAGCCTTTCTGGGAATCTCACTAGTGAAAATCAGAATTTATGGGATTTTTAATAAGTGGCGTTTGGATACCTCTGATATGAAATTAAGTCCAGTTAAAGTATCTAATCTGAGCACAGCCAATCTAAGGCCAAGGATTATTATATTTTTTAAATATATACCCAACCCACACATCATTTGGGTCCTGTCTGGCTTAGGTTGTGTGAAAGGATGTGAAATTTCCTGTATTTTTACATTCCATTCCAGATCAGATCAGATCAGATCAGATCTTACATTGAACTGATCAGTTTCTTCAGGAAAAAATAAGACCTGGCTTTTGTTCCCTATTGCTGGCACTTAGCGTAAACAACTAGATTGCAGTTCTTAAATTACTTTGGAAATTATTTGCAGCAGGTGTTCCCAACCTTTTTTTATGCCATCTTTGAGCAAGGGGTCTGTGGAGCCTGGATTGGGAACCCCTGATTTACAGTCATTTCTTATTCTGCATTAACTTGCCACATATTTTCATGAAAATTCATTTATTAAAAATCTACCAGACAACAGCTAATTATGCTTAATCATTTCTGATGCTGTCTTTCTTATTTCACAAATTCACTGTCTTATTTTCTGTTCATAGACTCTGTTCTGCTTTGGCTAGTTGATTTGGGACATAGCAGTTCTGGCATATTTTGCAGGCAGATCAAGAAATTGAGCTAATTTTTGTGTTGGCTACACTCTGAGGCGATTTGTAGCAGTCAACCTGATCACATCCCAATCTACTTTGTGCGTCATTTAAGAGATGGTCTAACCGAACTTGAGCCCAATGACCTATGATATTTTTCTTGCAGATTTGATGAGATGCAGCCACAGGTAGTCTGATCATATTGAGGTTGGTTCAGCTAGCTAGGGTTTGATATCAATAAAATGCAGCAAAATAATTTCTGAACTTATTTTTTGGAAGTTATTTGGAACTTCTGTTTAAGGTAGATAATAAATGCAAATTGTTTCTTGGGAAGGGGGTGAAAATTGAACAAATTGAAGCTGCATGGCTGTACTGGGGAATCTGTATTGTTAGTGATGTAATCTTTCAGAAAAGACATTAGCTTTCTCTTTCACTTGGAATTAAAAGATCATATGGCATTGGTTCAAAAAGTAACAAGGTGTATTACTGGTACTCTGCATTACAATTATTTCTACTTAAATGTTTCTGTAGCGAATTATTTGATCATTGACACACTGCTGTTTTTGTACACAAATTATTTGCTTCCTTCTGCCCTCTCAAATATTCCCTCTCTCTACCTTCCCTGTTTTTCACCCCAGGACTGGAAGGGTTAATGTATGAGGACTGTTTGGCTCTGGGCTTGTACTTGCTGGAATTTTGGAGAATGAATGAGGATGTCATTGAAATCTACTGAATATTGAAAGAGTGGATGTGGAGAGAATGTTTCCAATAGTGGGAGAGTCTAGGACCAGAGGGCACAGCCTCAGAATACAAGGACATACCTTTAAAACAAAGATGAGAAGGGACATCTTTACGCAGAGGATGGTGAATCTGTGGAATTCATTACCACAGACGGCTGTGGAGGCCAAGTCATTGGGTATATTTAAAGTGGAGGTTGGTAGCTGCTTGATGAATAAGGGCATTAAATGTTATGGGGAGAAGGAAAGAGGTTGGGTTAGAGGATAGATAAATCAGCTATGATTGAATGGCAGAGTAGATTCGATGAGCCAAATGGCCTAATTCTGCTACTATGTCTTATGGTCTTTTCTACATGCTAAAATTAACTTTTTTGTTTTCTCCATTACAATGGCAGCTGCACTTTTAAAAACACTTATTTAGCTAAAAAGTGCTTCTGGATGTCTTGATAGAGAAGTTAGAGGCACAATTTTCCAAAGGACCCAGTGGACTTAACTCTCAAGTATGTATGTATGTATGGCACCTTTAAGTGGCCAAAAGTACATCACCACAGCTGAAAGAGAGGAAGGAGGGGAGGACTCCAAGCCAGACTGAAATGCCGGGGAATGAAACTTCCTCTACTTGATGTTCCTCTACTCTGGCGATGATGTTGTGGCCATTACAAAGACTTGGATGGCTCAGGGGCAGGAATGGTCACTTTGAGTGCCAGGCTTCAGATGTTTCATAAAGGACAGGGAGGGAGGCAAAAGAGATGGAGAAGCGGCACTGCTGATCAGAGATAGTGTCACGACTGCAGAAAAGGAGGAAGTCATGGAGGGATTGTCTACGGAGTCTCTGTGGGTGGAAGTTAGGAACAGGAAGGGGTCAATAACTCTACTGGGTGTTTTTTATAGACCACCCAATAGAAACCAGGACATCAAGGAGCAGATAGGGAGACAGATTCTGGAAAGGTGTAATAATAACAGGGTTGTTGTGGGAGGTTTTAATTTAGAGCAAGAGGTTTAGATGGGGTGGATTTGTTAGGTGTGTTCAGGAAGGCTTCTTGACACAGTATGTAGATAAGCTTACAAGAGGAGAGGCTGTACTTGATCTGGTATTGGTGTCTGGTGTCAGATTTCTCAGTGGGAGAGCATTTTGGAGATGGTGATCACAATTCTATTTGCTTTACCATAGCATTGGAGAGGGATAGGAACAGACAAGTTAGGAAAGCATTTAATTGGAGTAAGGGAAAATATAAAGCCAAATATAAAGCCATCAGGCAGGAACTTGGAAGCATAAATTGGAAACAGATGTTCTCAGGGAAATGTACGGCTGAAATGTGGCAAATGTTCAGGGGATATTTGCTTGGAGTTCTGCATAGGTATGTTCCAATGAGACAGGGAAAGGATGGTAAGGTACAGGAACCGTGGTGTACGAAAGCTGTTGTAAATCTAGTCAAGAAGAAAAGAAAAGCTTACGAAAGGTTCAACAAACTAGGTAATGATAGAGATCTAGAAGATTATAAGGCTCGCAGGAAGGAGCTTAAGAATGAAATTAGGAGAGCCAGAAGGGGCCATGAGAAGGCCTTAGTGGACAGGATTAAGGAAAACCCCCAAGGCATTCTACAAGTATGTGAAGAGCAAGAGGATAAGATGTGAAAGACTAGGACCAATCAAGTGTGACAGTGGAAACGTGTGTATGGAACCGGAGGAGATAGCAGAGGTACCTAATGAATACTTTGCTTCATCATTCACTACGGAAAAGGATCTTGGTGATTGTAGGGATGACTTACAGCGGTCTGAAAAGCTTGAGCATGTAGATATTAAGGAAGAGGATGTGCTGGAGCTTTTGGAAAGCATCAAGTTGGATAAGTTACTGGGGCCGGGCTCCTGTGGGAGGCGAGGGAAGAGATTGCTGAGTCTCTGGCGATGATCTTTGCATCATCAATGGGAATAGGAGAGGTCCCAGAGGATTGGAGGGTTGCAGATGTTGTTCCTTATTCAAGAAAGGGAGTAAAGATAGCCCAGGAAATTATAGACCAGTGAGTCTTACTTCAGTGGTTGGTACGTTGATGGAGAAGATCCTGAGAGGCAGAATTTATAAACATTTGGAGAGGCATAATATGATTAGGAATAGACAGCATGGCTTTGTCAAAGGCAGGTAGTGCCTTATGTGCCTGATTGAATTTTTTGAGGGTGTGACTTAACACATTGATGAAGGTAGAGCAGTAGATGTAGTGTATATGGATTTCAGCAAGGCATTTGATAAGGTTCCCCATGCAAGACTTATTGAGAAAGTAAGGAGGCATGGGATCCAAGGGGACATTGTTTAGTGGATCCAGAATTGGCTTGCCCACAGAAGGCAAAGAGTGGTTGTAGACGAGTCATATTCTGCTTGGAGGTCGGTGACCAGTGGTGTGCCTCAAGGATCTGTTCTGGGATCCCTACTCTTCGTGATTTTTATAAATGACCTGCATGAGGAAGTGGAGGGATGGGTTACTAAATTTGCTGATGACACAAATGTTGGAAGTGTTGTGGATAGTGTAGAGGGCTGTCAGAGGTTACAGCGGGACATTGATAGGATGCAAAACTGGGCTGAGAAGTGGTAGATGGAGTTCAACCCAGATAAGTGTGAGGTGGTTCATTTTGGTAGGTCAAATATGATGGCAGAATCAATGGTAAGACTCTTGGCAGTGTGGAGGATCAGAGGGATCTTGGGGTCAGAGTCCATAGGACATTCAAGGCTGCTGCGCAGGTTGACTCTGTGGTTAAGAAGGCATATGGTGCATCGGCCTTCTGATTCTGATTGAATCGTGGGATTGAGTTTAAGAGCCGAGAGATAATGTTGCAGCTATATAGGACCCTGGTCAGCCCCAGTTGGAGTACTGTGCTCAGTTCTGGTCACCTTACTACAGGAAGGATGTGGAAAGCATAGAGGGGGTGCAGAGGAGATTTACAAGGATGTTGTCTGGATTGGGGAGCATGCCTTATGAGAATAGGTTGAGTGAACTCGACCTTTTCTCCTTGGACTGGCATTGGATGAGAGGTGATGTGATAGAGGTGTACAAGATGATGAGAGGCATTGAGCGAGTGGATATTCAGAGGCTTTTTTTCCCAGGGTTGAAATGGCTAGCACGAGAGGGCACAGTTTGAAGGTGCTTGGAAATAGGTACGGAGGAGATGTCAGGGGTAAGTTTTTTACGCAGAGAGTGGTGAGTGCGTGGAATCAGCTGCCGGTGACGGTGGTGGAGGTGGATCTGATAGGGTCTTTTAAGAGACTCCTGGATAGATACATGGAGCTTAGAAAAATTGAAGGCTATAGGTAACCCTAGGTAATTTCTAAGGTAAGGACATGTTCAGCAGAGCATTGTGGGCTGAAGGGCCTGTATTGTGCTGTAGGTTTTCTATGCTTCTATGTTACTTAGTATCTTGTCAGCAAATGTACAGTTGATTGAGGACCCAAGGACAAGATTGCTTTATCGGAGGGAAATGAGGAATTACTGCATTTTGTATTTCATGGAGACATAGCTCAACCTGGACATGCTGTATACATTGTTAATACCTGAGGGCATCTTGACATACAGTTGGATGGATCAGACTGCTAGTTCAGAAGGCAAAAGGTGGGGGTCTGTGTTTCATGATAAACTCCTTGTGGTGCATGGATGTAGCAGTCTTGTATCCCCAACCTGGAACATCTGATGTTTAAGTGTTGACCGTTCTGCTTGTGAAGAAGGTTCTCCTTCGTGATCCTGATCCAAGTTTACATACCGCCAAAGGTTGATGTTAAGCAAGCACATGATGTAGAGTGCTGCGATTTGCAAACAAGAAACAGTCTACCTTAATGCTATTCAAATCATTGCCAGGGACTTCAATCAGGTTTGTTTGAAGAAATATCTGCTTAATTATCTTCAACATATCACCTACAGCATCAACGGTCTCAGCACACTCTGGCTGAGTGGTGCCACAAGACCAACCTTTTACCCAATGTCAGCAAGACCAAGGAGCTGGTTATTGACTACAGGAGGAGGAAATTGGAGGTCCATGAAACAGTCCTCATTAGGGTATCAGAGGTGGAGAGGGTCAGCAACTTTACATTCCTCGGCATTATCACTTCAGAGGATCTGTCCTGGGTCCAGCACGCAAGTGCTTTTATGAAGGAAGCACGGCAGTACCTCTGTTTTCTTAGACACTTGCAAAGATTCGGAATATGAGCTAAAGTTTTTGGCAAACCTCTATAGTTATGTGGTGGAGAGTATATTGACTGGCTGCTTCATGGCCTGGTATGGAAACACCAATGCCCTTGAATGGAAAATCCTTCAAAAAGTAGAATACAGCCCTGTCCATTACAAGTAAAGTCCTCCCTACTGTTGAGCATATCTATGTTGAGTGCTGTTGCAGGAAAGCAGCATCCATGAGCAATGACCCTCACCATTCAGGCCAAGCTCTCTCTCTCTCTCACTGCTGCCATCAGGGAGAAGGTACAAAAGCCTCAGGACTTGCACCACCAGGTTCAGGAATCGTTATTACCCCTCAACATTTAGGCTTTTGCGCCAGAGGGGATACTTCACTTGCCCCATCATTGAGCTGTTCCCACAATCAATAGACTCACTTTCTAGGACTCTTCATCTTGTGTCTCTTATTTATTTATTTCCTCTTTTTGTATTTACAGTCTGGTAATTTTTTTGCACATTGGTTGTTGGGTGCAGTCTTTCATTGATTCTGTTTTTTGTATTTACTGTGATTGCTCACAAGAAAATTAAATTCAGGGTTGTATATGGTGACATATGTACTTTGATAATAAATTTACTTTGAATTTTGAACTCTGTTTATTTAAGTCTTTCTAGGAAGCTAGTCTAGTGCAACAATCTCATTGCTCAGGGACTGGTTCATTTCACAACTAGCAGTGACTGGAGTCTGGTTCAGGATAGCACTATTAAAGCATAACTTCAGTAGCAAGACTGTTTCAGAGCAACAGTCGTGGTGATAGGGAACTGGAGAGTGTTATATGTGGAGTTGAAAATGGACAATCCAGCTACTAAATGTGGGCTACATCTTGCTACACCGAGGCTTCTAGTGCCACATCTAGTTAGACCTTTTGATGCAGTTTCAGTTCAAATATACCATACCTGGTAACAGTAAAGCTGTTAATGTAAAGAAGGACAAAAATATGTACAACTCAAGAACTACGGGACTGAAGAACCAAGACAGGAAACAATACAAGGGAACAGGGTAATCTGGAGTCAGATCAAATACAGAGAAAGAAAACAGAAGGTTGGACTGACGGCAATAAAAATAGAGAAATAAAATGTAAAGTTTGAAATTTTTCTTAAAGATTTCTGAAATTTTCAGACTTCAGTAATGTGATGCCAGTTTAACTTGTTCACATGGGCAAAGTTATTCACATCACATTATTAAGAGTTCTTGCACCATTATGCATAAGCTCTGCTTTCTGTTATGAGTTTAAATTAATATGCAAATCTAACATGTTTGTAAAACTAACTGAGCTAAAGGCACAATGCTGTTTTTGTGAAATAAATAGCAGATTGGCATAAATCAGCGTGTTCTGGGGATTCACAGCTTGTGGAATAACCCTTCTTTCCTTAGACTTGCTGCCTATTTGCCAATTAATTAATGTGTATCATTAACATGCAATTACTTTTGAAGAAAGTGTTGACCTAGTAATTGGAAAACTCTCATTCTAAGGTTCCTTTGTGCAGCTCTACAGAACAACCTTGATGCAGATGGCGCTGGCATCAGATGGTTGAAGCCTGTCACCTAGTGGTTTTGAGAAGTTGAAACTTTTGTTTAGTTTTTTTAAAAGCCCATGCAGTACTTAGTCATGTCAGGTATTATACATAACTACACACGTTTTATTCTACCCTCACATTAGAATTCTTTGTGCCTCTCCTGTGCCAGAAAAATCTCTCCATACTAATCTCATTGCTACCAACCTGAAGCTGGTTCTAGTATGTTAATTTGAAATAATTGTTTATTGAATCCCCTTGATTTTTAAAAACTTTATAATCCATTTTAAATATGGTGTGGAATACAGTGCATGGGATACAAAGAGAAAGGTAATACAGGTTGAAACTGTTTTATCTGGTACTCTTGGAACCTGACTGGTGACAGACCTCAGAAAATCTGGACCACAGAAATGTACTGATGTCGTATACTGTAAGGGTTTTGGGAATTGTCAATAATCCATATTTCCTGTGAATCAGAAACGCAGACTCAGTTCCCTAAAGTTGCACTGGTTGGTTAATTAACTACAGATTAGTGCAGAGCTCAGTTCTTAGTTTAGATCTTGGTTTGAATTAATTGGTATAGATCTGTCCTACAGATTCAACACATACTGAACCATGGAAATTATTAGAGCACTGAATGCAGTACTAGAGATTTTCTACCTATATTCCTATTTTATTTTGTGACCACCTTTCCTTTTAAAAACCTGTTAATATTGTTTTATTATTGTCATCTGTACTGAAGTATAGCTTTATTTTGCATGTCATCTATGCAAATAATTCCATCACGGTGCATTGAGGGAAAACAATAATAGAATGCAGATTAAAGTGTTACAGTTGCAGAGAAAGTGCATTACAGGTAGACAATAAGGTTCAAGGCCATAACGAGATGGACTGTGAGATCAGTAGTTCATCATATCACACTAGAGGACCATTTAATAGCCTTAAAACAGTAGGGTGGTACATGGTTTCAGGCTTTTGTGTCATCTGCATGATGAATATGGGGAAGAGAGAGAATGTCCTGGGTGGGTGGGGTCTTTAATTATGTTGGTTGCTTTACCAAGGCAGTGAGCAGTGTGGGCAAAGTTCATGGAGGGGAGGCTGGTTTCTGTAATCTGCTGTGTCCACGGTTCTCTGTAGATTCTTGCAGTCTTGGGCAGAGCAGTTGCCATACCAAGCTGAAATGTATCCAGATATGATACTTTCTATGGCACATCTGTAAAAATATCTTCAATTTTGTTCACAATAGAAAAATTAGAAGTTGGAAGAAATGGAAATGTGAAGAAAGGCAGTGAGTAAATCCTGTCTTACTACTTTGTATTCCACAGGGATATTGTGCAAGCTTCGCATTTGAAGCCTTTGGAATTGCAAGACAAGTTGGGAGCAAGGAATCAACCCTGGAATACGTGTGCTACGAAGGAAAAGAGCAGTGTTGAGGTGGAGTTATCCAAGGTCAGTATTCAATACTCAGAGTAAGGAGATTCTCAAGTGTGGGGTCATTGGTATCTTCTGTTCATCCTTAGAAATCTGCAAAGCATGATCATGATAATTATTGAAGGATTTGAAAAGGTAGATAAGAGTAAGCTGTTTTTTCCAGTGGGGAAAGTCCAGTATAAAACAATCCTTCTTGTAGAGGATACTGGAAGTTTAAAGGACTCTTCCTCATGAAGTGGTTGAGACTGGGGCATCAACTGAAACTTTTTTAAATGGAGGTTAGACAGGGACATTGAAGGGTATGTGCACAGAGGTTAATCTGTAGTTGGTGCTAAATGCAGTATGTAGTAATGTTGGCACACGTGAGAGGAGACTGATATGGAACATTAATAATGGCATGTACCTTTTGGGGCAAAATGACTATTTCTACAAATACTATATAATACTGAATAAAAGCTCTCTGAGGAATTTCTTCCTGTTTTCTGTCTTGCCACTTCACATGCAGGGCTTCTTATGCAGCGGTGTTGTAGATAAGTACATTTTAAGGAGTGTTATGCCCTTTCTAAATGTCTTGAACATTTTTCTTCCCTTTCTCTGTTCAAAGCTGTATCAAGTTTTAGCCATTTTTTTTTTTTTTAAATCTCTGACCTGATCATTATGATCTTCTTCACAAGATAGTGCAAGGGAAATTTGAGGTTCAAAATTCCAGAAAATTGTTATCATCTTTTGAAGCTTTTAATTTAAATGCAATTAGACTTTTTTTCTTTACATTGTTAACTTCCACCCAGTTTTACTCTGTTATACTTTAACAAGGTGGAAAAAAAATCAATTTTTGCCTATGTTGTTACATGTCAATTTCTGCTTTTCTGTGTTTGCATTTAATTCATTTCAGACTAGTTTCTTTCTAATTTCTATTAGTTTTACTTGCATCTTCTGTGCTTGTGATGCTGCTTCAAGCAAGTTATTTAGTGATAAATAAAGTCTTACATTATACCTGTACTTCACTGCCCTTGTGACAATATATTCAAATTGATACTCCTTTCATACCATTTCCCTTTCTCATTTTTCCTTTGTTCATTACTTCATTCTTTACACCCTTGGGTCAAACCTTTGGGGGCAATTCTTGTATCTACATAGAAACGTAGAAAACCTACAGCACAATACAGGCCCTTCGACCCACAAAGTTGTGCCAAACATGTCCCTACCTTAGAAATTACTAAGGTTACCCATAGCCCTCTATTTTTCTGAGCTCCATGTACCTATCCAGGAGTCTCTTAAAAGACCCTATCGTATCCACCTCCACCACCATCGCCGGCAGCCCGTTCCACACACTCACCACTCTTTGCGATTTTTTTTATTTTTTTATTTTTTTATTTTTCTATTTTTTTTATTTTTTTATTTTAAAAAAAAACAACTCTTACCCCTGACATCTCCTCTGTATCTACTCCCAAGCACCTTAAACCTGTGCCCTCTTGTGGCAGCCATTTCAGCCCTGGGGAAAAAGCCTCTGACTATCCACACAATCAATGTCTGCCACCAACCATTCCCAATATCCCTGACGTTCCATCTACAAGCAGTTAAACATTGCTGGACATTGGGCAAAGCCCAAGAAGACACCCAAAGGACACATACTTTCTGAGACTCATGCCTGCTGCCTTCAGCATATTTTCTTGTCTGCAAACAATCTCTTCTCAATCTCCCTTGGAATATCTTTATTAGAAAAAAAAACAAACAAACACAAGCCTAGCTTTTATTTGGATAAATATTGATATTGATGGAAGTATTTAGGAGGAGTGGGCTGGTGTATGACAGTAATGCTGTAAACAGAAAATGTAGTGCATTACTAAAGTTACTTGCAATTGAACAGGCCCAATGTAGTTATGCTCCTATGGTTACCAATGGGGTGGCTTCCCCATATTCTGCTGTGGGAGGGGTGCTTGAGTCTTCTCCCAGGAAGAAAGTAATTCTCCAATTCATTTCCATAGATGCTGCATGACCTGTTGAGTTCCTCCAGCATTTTGTGTGTGTGTTGTCTTATAACTTGTGTTGCTTTTGAGTGAAGACAATATCATGCTAACTCTTCACAAATTATAGCATGCAGATTCCCAACCTAGGACAGCAGCAGAGTTTAGCCGTGACTGGAGAAGATATTATTGTACTGAACCAGAGAAGTATGCCTTCCTTCTCACCTTGGGTGCCCAGCTCTTGGGAAATATCTTCCATGCTGAAATAGGATTTGGACTGCTTGGTGAATTCTTGGTCATACTTTGCGATCAGTTCCAACCTGAAGACACAAAAGCGATTTATTGGATCCTGCTGCATCTCTCTCAAACTCGACGGTTTGGCCTGAATGTGGATTTCCTGAACAGCAAAGAGAGGGAGAAGGGCCTAAGGCTGTTTCAACTGCTAGAGCAGAACCTGGGTGAAGTTTTGCAGCAGGGAAGTGAGATAGAGATGAATCCTGAGGAAACTGTAAAAGAGGAGTGTGCTCCTGAGGAGGCAATAAATAGGAGAATGCTCCAACGGTTAATAAAAGCATACAGATTTAACTAGTCCAGTCTTTGTAACTCTGGACTATTCTATTCCCTTTCAAATTTGGGAATTCCCCTGCATTTCTGACAATAGAGCATCTGAATTTTTTTTTTTCAAAATGGGAGCGCCAGTCTAAAAACCAATAGTTTAAAAAAAAAAACAAACAGCAGCAAATGTAGGCAGTGTGACCCTTTTGGCTTGTTATATGTATCAATAAGATCATAAGCACGCTTAACAGCGGCTCTACTTTCTTGCTGTATCTACATATGCCTTGATTTCTTGAGTGTTTCTAATTTATTGACCTTGATTTTGAATGTAATAGAATGAGCATCCACAGCTCAGAGTAAATTTCAAAAATGTATGGTATTTTTGATTTGTTAATTCAAAGCAACTTAGTCCCATCTGGAATGTATACATTTGAAACAGAAAAATAGAATAGCCATAATCTGTCTGTGTTAATATTAGTTTCATAGTTGCCCATTACAGTATCTTGACTGTGCTCTTTATTTCAGTATACTTATAATTTGTTGGGTTGAACTAAATCACTTTTTGAATCATTGGTGTTGGTTAGAAAGTTAGTTGGAAGCAGATGATGAATTGGGGGGAAAAATGAGCTCATCTATTTTTCAGGTACTTCCAGCTCAGTTGTATTTTTGAAGTACTTTTATTTTTACTGGTACCGTATTATGTTTTATTACTGGTTGCAATGTAAATAGTAGCTAAACTTTCTATGATAGCTATAATTAAACTGTTTTTATTTTTAATACTATCTCTATAAACCAGCCATGGCACATAGCAGGAAAAGTGTGTTTGCTGTAATATTTGCTACATGCTGCAAGGACTGTAACATTAAATGGTTAGCATGTCATGTTTTGGCTGTTACTTGTTTTCTTGGGGTTGGGTTGATTACTTTGCAGAAATACAGTCTGCTTTCTGGCTATTGTATTACTATTCCTAGAATACTGTCTGCTGGGACTGGGAAAAATAAATTGATTTTAAGGATATTAGTGATTTCCAGAATTCCCACCCATCACTCAAAGGGGGGAAGGGGGATTTTCCAGGGCTCCAGTTCTCTTCAATTTAGTTTCTTAAGCATTTTGTTTATCAGTTGGTCAAAGCTGCTGGTGGAATTCTATACAGAGGACCACTTGTTAAGTACACTTTTTGGGAAATTAAGCTCTAACAAAAGCTCTGAATTCCTGTTCTTGCCCTGGCCCCAATTTCAACATTTGGTATCTACCACTATTTCCTTTCCTGGGCCTAGTTTCTACTCCCCCTGCAAGCCCTGTCACCCACTGTTTCCACATCTGATTTATCCCATGGGTTTCAATGGATCACTTGGTGTCAACATCTACTACTGTTTTTTGCAGATGTCTGGAACATTTGGCTGTGTTATTAATCTGGAAGTTCTTTACTAGGGCTGCTCAGCTGAGGGTGTAAATAGATAATCCTAGCTCCGAAGGGTCATGTACATCCGCTTTCTGTGAGACAACCTCCTAACGTTAAGGATGCATACAGCTCCTCTCCCCTCCCCCCACTGGGAAGGTCAGATCACAACCTGGTGCATCTAAAACCCTGCTACGTGCCTCTGGTGAAGAGTAAACCTGCAACCTCGAGGACAGTGAGGAAATGGTCGGAAGAGGCTTATGAGGCGCTCCAGGGTTGTTTTGAGGTGACAGACTGGCAGGCACTCTGTGAGCCACATGGAGAGTATATCGATGGGCTCACAGAATGCATCACTGATTACATCAACTTCTGTGTGGACTGCAATGTTCCGACAAGAACTGTCCTTTGTTATTCAAATAACAAGCCATGGGTAACAAAGGACATGAAGGACATCCTGAACGCTAAAAAGAGGGTGTTTAGAGATGGAAATAGGGAGGAGCTGAGGGCAATACAGAGGGACCTGAAAGCCAGGATCAGGGAGGCTAAAGACAGGTACAGGAGGAAGCTTGAGTGGAAACTCCAGCAAAACAACACGAGAGGTCTGGAGTGGGATGAGGACCATCACTGGGTTTCAGCAAACTAGCAACAGAGGAGCTGAAGGCAGTGTGGACAGGGCTAACGAACTTAACCTGTTCTTTAACAGATTTGACATTGTGGCCCCTGCCCACCCCAAACATGAGCCATCTGTTGTCGGCCCCCAACCAACACATATTCCACTCTCCCCTCCTACCCCTCCTCACAGTCTCCCACCCTGCTCTCATGGCTATACCCCTTCCCCACACGAAACCACCACAGTGGGCTTCACAGCTGAACAGGTGAGAAGACCGCTGAAACGTCTCAACCCGAGCAAGGCTGCAGGACCGGATGGTGTCAGCACCAGGGTGCTCAAAGCCTGTGCCCCTCAGCTATGTGGAGTACTTCGCCATGTCTTCAACCTGAACCTGAGGCTCCGGAGGGTTCCTGTGCTGTGGAAGACGTCCTGCCTCATCCCTGTGCCGAAGACGCCGCGCCCCAGCGGCCTCAATGACTACAGACTGGTGGCATTGACCTCCCACATCATGAAGACCCTGGAGAGACTTGTTCTGGAGCTGCTCCGGCCTATGGTCAGGCCACACTTAGATCCCCTCCAGTTCGCCTACCACCCCCAACTAGGAGTTGACAATGCCATCGTCTACCTGCTGAACCGTGTCTACGCCCACTTGGACAAGCCAGCGAGCACTGTGAAGGTCATGTTTTTTTGACTTCTCCAGTGCACTCAACACCATCCACCCTGCTCTGCTGGGGGAGAAGCTGACAGCGATGCAGGTGGATGCTTTTCTGGTGTCATGGATTCTTGATTACCTGACTGGCAGACCACAGTATGTGTGCTTGCAACACTGTGTGTCTGACAGAGTGATCAGTAGCACTGGGGCTCCACAGGGGACTGTCTTGTCTCCCTTTCTCTTCACCATTTACACCTCGGACTTCAACTACTGCACAGAGTCTTGTCATCTTCAGAAGTTTTCTGATGACTGCCATAGTTGGATGCATCAGCAAGGGAGATGAGGCTGAGTACAGGGCTACGGTAGGAAACTTTGTCACATGGTGTGAGCAGAATTATCTGCAGCTTAATGTGAAAACGACTAAGGAGCTGGTGGTAGACCTGAGGAGAGCTAAGGCACTGGCAACCCCTGTTTCCATCCAGGTGGTCAGGGTGGACATGGTGGAGGATTACAAATACCTGGGGATACGAATTGATAATAAACTGGACTGGTCAAAGAACACTTAGGCTGTCTACACGAAGGGTCAGAGCAGTCTCTATTTCCTGAGGAGGCTGAGGTCCTTTAACATCTGCCGGACGATGCTGAGGATGTTCTACGAGTCTGTGGTGGCCAGTGCGATCATGTTTGCTGTTGTGTGCTGGGGCAGCAGGCTGGGGGTAGCAGACACCAACAGAATCAACAAACTCATTCGTAAGGCCAGTGATGTTGTGGGGATGGAACTGGACTCTCTGATGGTGGTGTCTGAAAAGAGGATGCTGTCCAAGTTGCATGCCATCTTGGACAATGTCTCCCATCCACTGCATAATGTACTGGTTGAGCACAGGAGTACATTTAGCCAGAGACTCATTTCACTGAGATGCAACACAGAGTGTCATAGGAAGTCATTCCTGCCTGTGGCCATCAAACTTTACAACTCCTTCCTTGGAGGGTCAGACACCCTGAGCCAATAGGCTGGTCCTGGACTTATTTCCTGGCATAATTTACATATTTCTATTTAACTATTTATAGTTTTATTACTATTTAATTATTGTGTAACTGTAACGAAAACCAATTTCCCCCGGGATCAATAAAGTATGACTATGAAATGGAAAATGTATGGATGCTTTTGCCATCTCTGATAAAATGGTCTTCAGGAGGGTTGGTGGGGGGGGGGCGGACATGGTCTGATATTGAATATTTGTTCCTTATGTCAGAATCAGGGACATGTAATTTGCTAATGTGCTAATATCAACAAACTTATCAGCCTCGTAATGGTTATTGGATCTTCACTTTGAACATCAACAGTTTTAAGTTAGCTATTTATGTAATCAAATTTTCTGTTTTGGAATGTACAAAAACAAAAAACTACTTTCTTGACATTCTTTTTGTGTGAATTTCATTAAAATTGTAAATGCTGAAGCTTTAGATATAATCCCTCTAGTAATTCAGTGGGCCACTTTAACTTCAGGAAATGAAAAGAGAACTAACTTACTGTCTTGTCCTGCCGCTGGCGTTGTAGACTAGATTAGCAATGAGCTAGACTAGATGGAAGTCCTCCACTTTGGTGCTGTTCAGGACTTCCTTCATCGTGCCAGTAGCATCCTCTTAGCTTTCACTACTGTCAGTCATGCAAGTCCTGGGTGGAGACTCAGAAATATTTGCATGTAGATGTAGAAGAATTCTTCATTGCTGTTTCTATAAGTTGGTTTGACTAGTCAGCATTGTTAGTCCTGAGCTGAACTCCCCAAACCTGGAGGACCAGTGGACCATGCTTATCCTGGCCTGTACTCTTTGGCCTGTTTGTCATGGGTGACCCAACCAAGAGCCAAAGCATGAGGTCCTGACTCCAGCCAGCATAGTTGTCTGGATCATTGAGACACACAAGCCTCCAAACCAGAACATGTATATAGTCCTCTTGGAGGAATGAAAAGAGAAAGTGGTTTAAAAAAAGTCTTTGATGCTGAAAGTTAGTTGCCCCTCTTTTATCTGATCAATTCCTATATGAAAAGTTAATTCTCCCTCTAAATACTATGATTGCACATTGTACACTTTAGAGATGTTACTTAAAGATTTTTACTCCTCATGTATGTGAAGGATGTAAGAAATAGTCAATTGAATTCAAGTGAAGCAGTGGTATTGCAATTTATTTTTCCTGACTGTAGCCATTCTGTGGTTTCTGTCTTGTCAGTGGATGCTGAAATAAGGGATCATTTGGATCTGTGTGTACAGGTAACTAGGGACTTTTTCAAGGCTGGCCTGCTCACTTCTTTGGGATTCTTACCACTGGAGGAGACTTTTAGCACATTATTAGCTGGATTTGAAGGTAATTCCCAGGTATGAAGGGTTAATATTTAACTTCCAGCCATATCTATTGTGCACTGGTGCCACATTCTGCATCCACAAAGAACTAGAAAGTGCCATCATTTTTGCTGCTAGCTTCCACCCTGGTCTCACATTTACATGGTCCATTTTTTACACTCCCTTTCTGGAGTGCTCTGCCTCCAACTTAGGAGGTAGAGTAGTCACTAACATCTTTTATAGGCTCACAGACACCCACAGCAACCTTGACTATACTCTCATCCTTTCTCTTGTAAGGTTGCCATTCCTTTCTTTCAGTTTCTTTGTTTCAGTTGAATTTGTTCCAATGTTAAGAATCCTGCTCTGGTGGTGCTTTAATGTTCTCCTGCCTGAAACGTGGCTTCCCTTTATGCTATTGTGGATGTATCTCTCCCCTGTCCTTGGGACAGAAGTAAAATAGAGTTCCCCTGATACTTGCCTTTCAATCTACACATGTATTATCTTTTGCAATTTCTACCCAATTTAACTTGACTCCACTACTAGTTACATCTTTGTCTCTCCTCCCTTCTTTACATTTCACAGGGACAGATTACCCTTAACGCCTTGGTCTGCTCTTCCATCCCTGCTAACCGCTCCACATTCCATTGCACCTTCTCATGCAACTAGAAGAGTTGTCTATTCTCCTCTTCCCTTCTCACCATCCAGGGACTCAAACAACCGTACCAGGTGAAGCAGTTCTGAAAAGAACCTGCACTTCTTCCAATCTAGTCTACAGCTTTCAGGGTTCAGAATGTGGTCTCTACACTGGCGAACCAAATGCAGATTGGGTGGCCACTCTGTGAAGCACCTACACGCAGTCCACAGGCGTGACCATGGGCTTCCCATTACATGCCATTTTAATTTTCAGTCCCATTCTTGCTCTGACCCTCTGTCTGTAGCCTCCTCCACTGAAAAGTGAGGCCCAATGTAAACTTGAAGAATATCTTTACTTGCATATAGGTACTTAGCAACCTGGATTGACCATTGTTTTTTAAAAATTTCATGTAAGCTGTTCTGTCGTATCACACTATACCCTTTTCTTATCTTGATACTTTACAACGGTTTGCATGGTAGTGTAGTGCACAACTCTTTACAGTACAGATGACCTGGGTTCAATTCCTGCGGCTGCCTGTAAGGAGTTTGTATGTCCTCCCTACGGCCATGTGGGTTTCCTCTGGGTGCTCCGGTTTCCTCCCACAGTCCAATAACGTACCGGTTGGTAGGTTAATGGTCATTGTAAATTGTCCGGTAATTAGGCTAGGATTGGGCAGTGTGACTCGAAGGGCCGGAAAGGCCTTGTCTCAATAAATAAATAAAAATAAATAGATTCCTACTGCTACCTGTAAGGAGTTTGTACCTTCTTCCTGTCTTTCCTCTGGGTGTTGCAATTTCCTCCCACAGTCCAAAGATGTAGGATAACTGGTCATTGTAAATTGTCTTGTGATTAGGCTAGGGTTAAATTGGAGGATTGCTGGGCGGCACAGCTCAAAAAGGGCTAGAAGGGCCTATTCCATGCTGTATCTCAATAAATAAATAAATACCTCACTAATAGTAATCATGTTGCTTACCATCTGATCTGTCTCAGCTTTCTTTTGTCTTATGCCTCTCTTTCTCCCAACTCTGATTTGAATACTGATACCCTCCGCTCTCCCCATACGGAGGAAAATTCCCTGAATCAAAACATTGTTTGCTTTCCCTTTCCACAGATGTTGCATAACTGAGTTCTTTCAGCATTATTGTTCTTATTTCCAATTCCAGATCTGTTGTTTTATTTGTGTTCCAGTGCATTATTTTTATGCAGTAAGTAATGCCAGTTCAAATTGTTGAATTTCTGAAAACCATGATTATTAGAAGTTCCAGGTAATAGACAATAGGTGCAAGAGTAGGCCATTTGGCCCTTCGAGCCAGCACTGCCATTCACTGTGATCATGACTGATCATCCACAATCAGTATCCAGTTCCTGCCTTATCCCCATAACCTTTGATTCCGCTATCTTTAAGAGCTCTATCCATCTCTTTTTTGAAAGCATCCAGAGACTTGGCCTCCACAGCTTCCTGGGGCAGAGCATTCCATATATCCACCACTCTCTGGGTGAACTCAACTCTGTTCTAACTGACCTACCCCTAATTCTTAAACTGTAGCCTCTGGTTCTGGACTCACCCATCAGCGGGAACATGCTTCCTGCCTCCAGCGTGTCCAATCCCTTAATAATCTTATATGTTTCAATAAGATCCCCTCTCAGCCTTCTAAATTCCAGAGTATACAAGCCCGGTCGCCCCAATCTTTTGACATATGACGATCCCGCCATCCTGGGAATTAACCTTGTGAACCTACGCTGCCCTCCCTCAATAGCAAGAATGTCCTTCCTCAAATTTGGAGACTAAAACTGCACACAGTACTCCAGGTGTGGTCTCACCAGGGCCCTGTACAGCTGCAGGAGGACCTCTTTGCTCTTATACTCAATTCCCCTTGTTATGAAGGCCAGCATGCCATTAGCTTTCTTCACTGCCTGCTGTACCTGCATGCTTGCTTTCAGTGATTGATGTACAAGAACACCCAGATCTTGTTGTGCTTCCCCTTTTCCAAACTTGACTCCATTTAGATAATAATCTGCCTTCCTGTTCTTACCACCAAAGTGGATAACCTCACATTTATCCACATTAAACTGCATCTGCCCACTCACCCAGCCTGTCCAAGTCACCCTGCATTCTCATAGCATCCTCCTCACATTTCACACTGCCATTCAGCTTTCTGTCATCGGCAAATTTTCGAATGTTACTTTTAATTTCCTCATCTAAATCATTAATATATATTGTAAACAGCTGCGGTCCCAGCACTGAACCCTGCGGTACCCAACTGGTCACCACCTGCCATTCCGAAAGGGACCCGTTAATCGCTACTCTTTGTTTTCTGTCAGCCAGCCAATTTTCAGTCCAGGTCAGTACTCTGCCCCCAATACCATGTGCCCTAATTTTGCCCAGTAATCTCCTATGTGGGACTTTATCAAAGGCTTTCTGAAAGTCCAGGTACACTACATCCACTGGCTCTCCCTTGTCCATTTTCGTAGTTACATCCTCAAAAAATTCCAGAAGATTAGTCAAGCACGATTTCCCCTTCGTAAATCCATGCTGACTCGGAGCAATCCTGTTACTACTATCCAGATGTGTTGTAATTTCATCTTTTGTAATTGACTCCAGCATCTTTCCCACCACCGATGTCAGGCTAACTGGTCTATAATTCCCTGTTTTCTCTCTTCCTCCCTCCTTGAAGAGAGGGACAACATTAGCCACCCTCCAATCCACAGGAACTGATCCTGAATCTACAGAACATTGGAAAATGATTACCAATGCGTCCATGATTTCTAAAGCCACCTCCTTAAGTACCCTGGGATGCAGACCATCAGGTCCCGGGGACTTATCAGCCTTCAGACCCAACAGTCTATCCAACACTATTTCCTGCCTAATATAAATTTCCTTCAGTTCATCCATTACCCTAGGTCCTTTGGCCACTATTACATCTGGGAGATTGTGTCTTCCCGAGTGAAGACAGATCCAAAGTACCTGTTCAACTCGTCTGCCATTTCCTTGTTCCCCATAATAAATTCACCCGTTTCTGTCTTCAAAGGCCCAATTTTGGTCTTAACTATTTTTTTTCCTTTTCACATACCTAAAGAAGCTTTTACTATCCTCCTTTATATTCTTGGCTAGTTTACCTTCGTACCTCATTTTTTTCTCCATGTATTGCCTTCTTGGTTACCTTCTGTTGCTCTTTAAAAGTTACCCAATCCTCCGGCTTCCCACTTGTCTTTGCTATGTTATACTTCGCTTTTATTTTTACACTGTCCATTACTTCCCTTGTCAGCCACGGCCTCCCCTTACTCCCCTTAGGATCTTTCTTCCTCTTTGGAATGAACTGATCCTGCACCTTCTGCATTATTGCCAGAAACACTTGCCATTGCTGTTCCACTGTCATCCCTGCTAGGGTATTGTTCCATTGAACTTTGGCCAGCTCCTCCCTCATAGCACCATAGTTCCCTTTGTTCAACTGTAATACTGACACTTCCGAGTTTCCCTTGTCCCTCTCAAATTGTAGATTAAAACTTATCATATTATGGTCACTACCTCCTAATGGCTCCTTTACCTTGAGGTCCCTGATCAAATCCGGTTCATTGCACAACACTAAATCTAGAATTGCGTTCTCTCTGGTAAGCTCCAGTACAAGCTGTTCTAAGAATCCACCTCGGAGGGACTCCACAAACTCCCTTTCTTGGGGTCCAGTACCAACCTGATTCCTCCAGTCTACCTGCATGTTGAAGTCCTCCATAACAACTGTAGCATTACCTTTGCGACATGCCAATTTTAACTCTTGATTCAACTTACACCCTACATCCAGACTACTGTTTGGGGGCCTGTAGATAACTCCCATTAGGGTCTTTCTACCCTTAGAATTTCTCTGTTCTATTCATACTGACTCTACGTCTCCTGATTCTATGTCCCCCCTCGCAAGGGACTGAATATCATTCCTCACCAACAGAGCTACCCCACCCCCTCTGCCCATCAGTCTGTCCTTTCGATAGGATGTGTACCCTTGAATATTCATTTCCTAGGCCCTGTCCATTTGAAGCCATGTCTCTGTTATTCCCACAACATCATGCTTACCAATTTCCAACTGTACCTCAAGCTCATCCACTTTATTTCTTATACTCTGTGCATTCATATACAATACTTTTAATTCATTACTCCCCTCATCTCCCATATCAATTCCTATTTCACTTGGCCATACTGTACGATCCCTTCTTGAGCTTTCTGTTCTGTTGATTCTGCTGTCATTCTTAACTTTTCTTATTCTCACTTTCCCTTTATCTCCATCCTTATATTTCCAGTTCGTCCACTCCCCCCCCCCCCCCCCCACTACTTAGCTTAAACACACCCGTGTTGCAGAGGCCTGCCAGAATGCTGGTGCCCTTTTGTACAATTCATCCTTACCCCGAAACATACCCCAATGGTTTGAAGAATGTAAATCCTAGCTTCCTGCACCAGTTCCTCAGCCACACATTCAGATCCATTATCTCCCTGTCCTTGACCACTCCAGCACGGGGAACTTGGAAGCAAACCGGAGATAACCACCCTGGAAGTCCTGCTTTTCAGCCTTCTTCCGAGTTCTCTGAAGTCACGCTGTAGAATGTCTTTCCTCTTCTTCCCCACGTCATTTGTGCTGACATGCACCACCACTGCTGGATGTTCACCTTCACTCTTGAGGATTCCCTGCAATCGGTCGGTGACATCCTGGATCCTGGCATAATATTCATGTGTGACTGATTACTGGAGACTAATCATCCTTTTAATCATATGACCATAAGGTGTAGGAGCAGAATTAGGATATTCGGCCCATTAAGACTGCTCTGCTATTCCATCATGGTTGATTTGTTATCTCTCTCAACCCCATTCTTTTCTTAACATTTGATGCTTTGACTAATCAAGAACCAATCAACCTCCACTTTAAATGTACTCAATGTCTCGGTCTCCACAACTGTCTGTGGCAATGAATTCCACAGATTCACCACCCTCTGGCTGAAGAAATTGCTTCTCACTCTGTTCTAAATGGATATCTCTCTATGCTGAGGTTGTGCCCTCTGGTCCTAGACTCCCTCACTATAGGAAACATCCTCTCCACATTCGCTCCATATCGGCCTTTCAATATTCGGTAGGTTTCAATAAGATCCACATTATTTTTCTAAATTCTAGCAGGTACAGGCCCAGAGCCATCAAACTCTCCTCATACATTAACACTTTAAATCCTGGAATAATTCTTGTGAACTACCTCTGGACCCTCTCCAATGCCAGCACATCTTTTCTTAAATAAGGGGCCCATAACTGCTCACAATACTCCAAGTGCAGTCTGACCAGTGCCTTATAAGGCCTCAGCATTATATCCTTGCTTTTATATTCTAGTCCTCTCAAAATTAACACTAACATTGCATTTGTCTTCCTTAGCACCAAATCAACCTGCAAGTTGACCTTTAGTGATTACTGCACAAGGCATCATCGCAATACACTTTATAGCCAACAATGCACTTTGAAGTAAAACTATTGCTGTGCAAAGTTCATCAGTTAGTTTACACAAAGCAATGAAATAAATTATCCAATCACATTTTTTGTATTGGCTTGGATAAATATTTGGTACAGTCTTGGGGAAAACAACATTGTTCTTCATCAAATAACATCATGGGATGTTTTCACTGGCCGAAGAAGATGGATCTCTGTATAGCATCAATACTGGGGGTGCTCACTTTATAGTAGTTTAGGGAATGGAAATTCACCTTTGCAGAGCTCACGAAGTGCTTCCAAAACATAGAACATAGAAAACCTACAGCACAATACAGGCCCTTCAGCCCACAATGCTGTGCCAAACATGTACTTACTTTAGAAATTACCCAGGGTTACGCATAGCCCTCTATTTTTCTAAGCTCCATGTACCTATCCAGGAATCTCTTAAAAGTCTCTATCATATCCGCCTCCACCACCGTTGCCGGCGGCCCATTCCACATACTCACCACTCTCTGCATAAAAAACCTACCTCTGACATCTCTGTACCTACTTCCAAGCACCTTAAAACTGTGCCCTCTCGTGTTAGCCATTTCAGCCCTGGGAAAAAGCCTCTGACTATCCACACGATCAATGCCTCTCATCATCTTATACACCTCTATCAGGTATAAGATGATCAGGTATAGAACTTGCATTTTTTTTTCAGAGGCATAGGGAGCATGTCTGTAGGGTTGGTACTTTGCTCTGGGTGTCAGATGTGGGAATCCTGGGATTCTTCCAGCCTCCCTGATGGCCACATCTGCGCCAGGTGCACCGAGATGCGGCTCCTGAGAGACCGTGTTAGGGATCTGGAGCTGTGGCTTGATGACCTACAGCTTATTAGGGAAAGTGAGCAGGAGATAAACAGGAGCTACAGGAAGTTTGTCACCCCAAGGCTGCAGGAGTTAGGCAAGTGGGTGACTGTCAGGGAAGGGATGGGAAGAGCTCAGACAGAAGAGAGCACCCCGATGGCCATCCCCCTCAGTAATCGTTATCTCATTTTGGATGCGGTTGAGGGAGATGATCTGATAGAGGATGACCATGGTGATCGGGTCTCTGGCACTGAGCCTGGTTCCGTGTGCAGAGGGAGGGAAGAAGATGAGGAATGCGGTAGTCATAGGGGATTCCATGGTGAGGGGAACAGACAGGTTCTGTCAGTCTGATAGAGATACCCGCATGGTGTGTTGCCTCCCAGGTGCAAGGGTACGGGATGTCTCGGATCGGGTGCAGAGTATTCTGAAGGGAGAGCCAGAAGTCTTGGTACACAATGACATAGGTAGAAAAGGGGAGGAGGTCCTGAAGAGAGAATTCAGGGAGTTGGGTAAGAAGCTGAAAAGCAGGACCTCCAGGGTAGTAATCTCAGGATTGCTGCCTGTGTCACGTGCTAACAAGCTCAAGAATAGCATGATCAGGCATATTAATGCGTGGCTGAGAGACTGGTGGAGGGGGCAGGGCTTCAGGTTCCTGGATCATTGGGGCCTCTTCTGGGGGAGGTATGACCTGTACAAAAAGGACAGGTTGCACCTGAACCCAAACAGGTCCAATATCCTAGCAGGCAGATTTAATAAAGCTGTTTGGGAGGGTTTAAGCTAATCTGGGAGCAAGGATGGGAACTGGAGCAATAGGGCTGAGGAAGGGGAAAACAGAAATACATCAAAGATAGCATGCAACAGAGATGATAAAAGGACAGGCAGGAGATCAGGTATAATCACAGCCAGTGGGATGAGTTACAGGGCAATAGAGGTGTGGTGCAGTTAAAACAGAAAGCAACCAATACTGGACTGAAAGTGTTGAATTTGAATGCATGCGGCATAAGAAATAAAATGGACGATCTTGAAATTCAGCTACAGATTGGCGAGTATATCATTGTGGCCATCTCTGAAACTTGGCTAAAGGATGGCTGCCATTGGGAGCTGATTGTCCTAGGATATATGGTGTGTCAGAAAGATAGGTTAGTAGGCAGCGGGGGGTGGTGTGGTCCTGTGTATGAGAAATAATATTAAATCATTAGAAAGGGATGACATATGATTTGAAGGTATAAAATCTCTATGTGTTGAGTTAAGAAATGGCAAGGGTAAAAGGACCCTAATGGCAGTTGTATACAGGCTCCAAACAGCAGCCGAGATGTGAATTACAAATTACAGCAGGAGATAGAAAAGGCATGTCAGAAGGGCAATGTCATGGTAATCATTGGGGATTTTAACATGAAAGTGGATTGGGACCTCAAGAGAGAGAATTTGTAGAATGCCTAAGGGAAGGGTGGCCAACCTTTTATGTTCCATGCGTCAATTTTTTCACACACGAGTTCTATACTAACATATTTTTACAAGAATTGAATGGGGGTACAAGAGTTGTATGGAGCATCTGAACTCATGAGTGAAAATATTGACGCATGGAATGTAAAAGGTTGGCCACCCCTGGTCTGAGGGATAGCTTTTTAGCTTGTTGTTTAGCCCACGAGATCGGCTGTGCTGGATTGGGTGTTGTGCAATGATCGAGAGCTTTAGGTTAAGGAACCTTGAGGGAACAGTGATCACAATATGATCGAGTTCACTTTGAAATTTGAGAAGGATTTTTTCATTTTTTTTATCCCTTTCCCAAATCTTTCCCTTTACCTGTGTTAATTCTCTATTTTCCAAAAGAAAACAAAAAAAAAACAAACATTTAGACTAGGGGTGCTTATGTTAGCAATATTACTGTGTTGATGAGAAGAGCAGTTGTACAAATAATTGTAGTTTTATACATATAAAAAAATGGAAAAGGTTATATGTGTGAAAAAAGTACATGATATTTGTGAATTCCTTATCCAAATAAAAATAAAATTAAAAAAAAAGAAATTTGAGAAGGAGAAACTAAATTCCAGTGGAATAAAGGACACCAACCTACTGCCCTCTGCTGTGCCTATTGTCTTGTTTATTATTTATTGTAATGCCTGCAACTGTTTTGTGCACTTTATGCAGTCCTGGGTAGGTCTGTAGTCTAGTCTAGTTTTGTGTTGTTTTACATAGTTCAGTGTAGTTTTTGTATTGTTTCATGTAGCACCATGGTCCTGAAAAATGTCTTGTTTTTACTGTGTACTGTACCAGCAGTTATGGTCGAAATGACAATAAAAAGTGACTTGACTTGAAATTACAATGTCATGAGAGGAGAACTGGCGAAGGTGGACTGGAAAGAGACACTAACAGGAAGGACAGCAGAGCAGCAATGGCTGGAGTTTCTGCAAAAAATGACAAAGTGCAAGACAGATATATTCCAAATAAGAAGAAATTTTCAAATGGAAGGACACTACCATGGCTGACAAGTGAAGTCAGAGCCAGTGAGAAGATAGAGGATTAGGAAGCTTATAAAAACTTGCAGAAGGAAACTAAGAAGGTTATTAGGAAGGAAAAGATGAATTATGAAAGGAAGCTGGCAATTAATACCAAAGATGATACTAAAAGCTGTTTTAAGTATATAAAGGGTAAAAGAGAGTTGAGGGTAGATATAGGACCAATAGAAAATGACACTGGAGATATTGTAATGAGAGACGCAGAGATGGCAGAGGAACTGAATGCATATTTTGCATCAGTCTTCACAGTGGAAGACATCTGCAGTACACCGAACATTCAGGAGTGTCAGGGAAGTGAAGTATGTGCAGTGAAAATTATGACTGAGAAGGTGCTCAGGAAGCTTAATGGTCTGAGGGTGGATAAATCTCCTGGCCTGATGCAATGCACCCTTGGGTTCTGAAGGAAGTAGCTGGAGAGATTGCAGCATTAACAATGATCTTTCAAGAATCGATAGATTCTGGCATTGTACTGGATGACTGGAAAATTGCAAATGTTACTCCGCTATCTAAGAAGGGTGGGAGGCAGCAGAAAGGAAACTATAGACCTGTTAGCCTGACATCAGTGGTTGGGAAGTTGTTGAAATTGATTGTTAAGGATGAGATTACGGAGTACCTGGAGGCACATGACAAGATAGGCCAAAGCCAACATGGTTTCCTGAAAGGAAAATCCTGCCTGATTAACCTACTGCAATTTTTTGTGGAAATTACAAGCAGGGTAGACAAAGGAGATGTAGTAGATGTGGTGTACTTGGATTTTCCGAAGGCCTTTGACAAGGTGCCAAACATGAGGCTGCTTAGCAAGATAAGAGCCCATGGAATTACAGGGGAGTTACTAGTATAGGTGGAGCATTGGCTGATCGGCAGAAAACAGAGAGTGGGAATAAAGGGATCCTATTCTGGCTGGCTGCCAGTTACCAGTGGTGTTCCACAGGGGTCGGTGTTGGGACCGCTGCTTTTTACGATGTATGTCAATGATTTGGACTTTGGGATTAATGGATTTGTGGTTAAATTTGCTGATGATGCAAATATAGGTGAAGGAGTGGGTAGTGTTGAGGAAACAGGGAGCTTGCAGAGAGATTTAGATAGTTTAGGGGAATGGGCAAAGAAGTGGCAAATGAAATCCAATGTTGGAAAGTATATGGTCATGCATTTTGTTGGAAGAAATAAATGGGCAGGCTATTATTTAGATGGGGAGAGAATTCAAAATGTAGAGATGCAAAGGGATTTTGGAGTCCTTGTGCAGGATACCCTGAAGGTTAACCTCCAGGTTGAGTCGGTGGTAAAGCAGGCGAATACAATATTGGCATTCATTTCTAGAGGTATAGAATATAAGAGCAGGGATGTGATGTTGAGGCTCTATAAGGCATTCGTGAGCCCACACTTGGAGTATTATGTGCAGCTTTGGACATATAAGGAACATCTGGCAGCTCTTGGACTGTATTCCCTGGAGTTCAGGAGAATGAAGGGGATTCTCATAGAAACATTCTGAATATTAAAAGGCCTAAATAGATTAGATGTAGCAAAGTTATTTCCCATGGTAGGGGAGTCCAGGACAAGAGGGCACTATCGTATCCGCCTCTACCACCTTCGCTGGCAATGCATTCCATGCTCCCACCACTTTCTGTGTGAAAAACTTACCCCTGATATCCCCCGTGTACCTACTTCCAAGCACCTTGAAACTATGCCCCCTCATGTTAGCCATTTCAGCCCTGGGGAAAAAGCCTCTGGCTATTCTGAGATATAGAATAAAAATTCACTCACATAATTTGTGTCAATATTTTGTTATATTCAGTTTGTATTTCTTGCTGCATGTGCAGATGATGAGATATTGCATTGAATTAAATGCATTAAGGGTGGGTTTCTGGGAATGCATGCTCCCCCCACCCCTAGTAATGATGGGTTGCATGTATTCCTTCATTCTGGAGTTTGAACTTTTGGGCTCAAGTTTCTGGCAGAGGACTTGAATCACAGCTTTCTGCTGCCACCTACGGACCTGACCCATTTTTTGAGGAAGATTGAAGATTGTGCCTGTTAACACAGTATCTTCATTTAAGAAAATCACATTCAATGCCACTGAGTAAATACTGAATCAGTTTTTTCGTCATTATTCAGTTTGGAATGAATGACTTTAATTTTGTGAGTATTGAGATGTGTTGCCTCTAGCATTTTCTCTTCCTCAAGTGTTTGCTATTTATTGAAAATTATTTTCTTTATTACACTATTAAGTATGACACCAAACTTTAGATATTTGCTCACCCATAATGTGCATACAAAATCTTTTTGGAATGTAAATTAGTATCTCTTTCAGAAATGAATGCTCCTTTTATTTGAATGAGAGGGTGGAGGTAGTATTGGGGCTTCATAGAGGATGCAAGCAGTGAAATTGGTTGCAGCTAAAATGGAATTATAGAATTAATATAAGTGATGAATTGGAGCATTGTGGTCCACAATGTTAGGTGATCAATCCTTTCCCTAGTTTCCCCTAACTGATCTTCCAGATTAATGAATATAGACCAAAGCCAGGATAACAGAAGAGAAGCACCAAAATTATAGTGCAGGTGTCCAAATGAATGATGCCCAGGTATTAATAATATTTATTATAGCAAAACTATATTCTATTAATAGGATTTGAGCATTTTAGTTTTTAACAGATTAACAACTGAAGGCTTAGCTTGAAAATCTTTTAATTCACCAATCCATCTCGGTGAGAAATGTCAACCATGTAAAACCATCTAAAGCATCCATTTTCTCTACTACTAACACAGGTTGGTTGTACTGTGTGGTACCTACAAAATACAACACTGTTACTTTTCTCAGACTACTCCAGCAGCAGGTATTGTGACCTCACCCCAAGATGGACCCGGGGAGCAGGTGAATGGATGCAGATTCTCCCAAAATTGTAAATCATCTTGACTTTGAAATATATCACAGGTCCTTCCTCATCACTGTGTGTAAATCCTTCAACTCCCTTCCTGACAGCACTTTGGCTTAAAAAAGTAACCCAAAACCATCTTCTCAGGGGCAATTAGGAATGGGTGATAAACATTGACATTGCTAGCAACGGTGTTTCACAAGGCTGCGTCCTCAGTCCCAACTCCCTATTCATTTATGATTGTGTGGACAGGTTTCGCTGTAGCTCCATCTACAAGTCTGCAGTTGATATCACCCTAGTGGGCTGTAAATATAAATCATCTGAGCCTGGTGATTTATCCATTTGAAAAGATGCTAAATCTTCTAACTTATTCATATTTTGCCATGTTTATCTGATTCAACACCTACTTCCTTGACTTGTGCATGTTTCGTTGTTGACTTCAACATCAGTATCGTTCTTTTCCTTTGTAAAGACATCTATTTAACACTCTGCCCACGTAATCTTTTTCCACACATAGATTACGTTTTTCTCCAAGTCCTAAATCAGCCCTACTCTCCCTGCTCTTATACCTTTTGTATTTATAAAACATCATGAAACGTAAAACATAGAACAGGACCTTCATCCTACGATGTTGTGCTGAACCAGATAAATTAATAATCAAATGGCCAGCTAAACTCATCCCTTCTGCCTACACAATGTCCATATCCCTCCATTTTCCTCACGTTCATGTGCCTATCCAAACATCTCTTACAAGTCCCTAATGTATCTGCCTTTACCACCACCCCAGTCAATGCATTCCAGGTACCCACTACTTTCTGTGTAAAAACTTGCCATTAACATATCCTTGAATCTTCTTTAATTTTACCTGCCTCCATTTTCTCCTGCTTTCTAATTGTTTTCCTAATTTCCCTTTTACTTGCAGCCCAATACTTTCTGTGTTCTTCCAGGCATTCTGCAACATTAAATTGCCCACATTTGTCACAAATCCCTCTTTTTTTGCTTTATTTTTCTTCTTATGAACTTTATAATCAAGGATCTCTAGTTTCATCAGTCAAAGTCCATTTTCATGCAAGGATTGTTTGGGCTCATGGATGAAGGGAAGGGCAGAGGATAGTTTGAATTTTCTGCAGTTGCATGGAAAAGTCTTGTGAGCCTGTGGACATGGAAGAGAAAATCAGGTATTTGTGAAGGAAATAGTCCATTCATTTGGACCGCAGAAAGGGGAAAGGAAGGGATGAAGCCTTTGGTAGTGGCATATCATTGAATGTGACAGAAATCGTGGAACATCACCGGTTGAATATGGAGTAGAAGGTCAGGATAATGAGAAAGCTATCCAAGCTCTGAATGGGAGATGAGAATATGGGTGAGGAAAATAGGCAGGAAATATAAAAAAAATTAATAAAGTTCATGGCTAATTTCCCTTGAAGCTTTTATTATCCAGAAATTGTCACGTACCAAAACACAGTGAAAAATTTGTCTTGCATACTGATTATATGGATCAATTCATTACACCATGCATTGAGGTAGAGCAAGTTGAAGTAATAACAATGCAGAATCAAGTGTAATAACTCAGAGGAAGTGCAGTGCATGTAAACAATAAGGTGCAAAATCATAATGAGGTAGATTGTAAGGTCAAGAGTCCATCTTATTGTACTAGGGAACAATTTAATAATCTTATGATAGTGGGATAGAAGCTGTCCTTGAGCCTGTTGGTATGACCTTTCAAGCTTTTGTATCTTCTGCCAATGGAAGAGTGGAGAGAAAGAATGTTCAAGGACTGGAGTCTGCAGTCTCTTGTTTGGCCAATAAAGAGCAGTATGTTTCTCTGAAAGAAATGGCTCACATTGATGAGTTATTGGAAGGAAGCTGAATTAAACTGGCATATTGAGCAGGTTTACACACCTGTCCAATTCACCTCTGTGGTTCACAATTCTTGTGTCAATAAGCACTTGCATCTGACTACCAAGCTAGCTCTGGAATTCCTAATGGCAAAGCATATTCTTTAAGTCATAATGGTGGTGTTCTGGAACTTTAAGGTATTCCTTCTAGAACTTAACAGTTTTATGTTGGTCGTCACCTGCTTCCCTTTGAGACCGTAGAAAGATTTGGCCAGTCTCTCACAAAATGTTGCTCCCACACACTATTTTTTCATTTATTCCCGTTCTGTGGGCACTGTCTGCTTATGCTAGTGAGTTTGTAATAGAAGAGGAAGAAGATATATTCAAGATCCAGTCTTGCCCTGCCTTCTTAATGTTCCAGAACGCTGCTTATCTGGCTGATATGACCTTTGAACTGCCATGCCTCTGTAAGCCTAAGGAGGTGACCTCGGTTGTCTGGTACTATCAGAAAAAACTGGGCAAGGGACACACAAAGGTTCTGAGTGACTTCAATGGAATGAAGATTTTAGATACTTCACAATTACGTTTTGGATCACCAATAAGTTCACGGTTCAGTATCTTAATGTTTAGCCTGGTAGTTTTCAATGCCCAGCCTGAAGATTCTGGGCATTATATGTGTGGTTCTGTGAAGGGCGATTACTTCTACGGTTATGATGTTGATGTGCAAAGTTACAGCAATGCGCAGATAACCTTCCAGGAGCAGAAGAAGAAGCCTCAAATGGATGTGGAGACTAAGACCTACAAGATTTTTACGTTGTATTGGGACTGGACCGTGTGTGATCGGTGTGGGGTGAGAGGAGAACAACGGCGCATTGGCTTGTGTTACTTCCATAGCCATTACCTCTATTTCAGGTACAAGAAGACCATACCTGACGTGGTCTCCTGTGGCTCTGCTGCTGTTCCCCCTAGGTACCACCACATCCTGAAGAAGAGAAAAGCTGAGATTATGGTGCGGAGCTGCTTCACGCAGTGTCCAAAACCTCCCAACTTCGTTGAAGGACAGACGTTCATCTTTGACCTGTTCGGTTACACCAATGACAAGAATAAGAAAGTTCCTAAAGTCCCAGTGCAGGTGCACATGCATTTCATAGCTCAACCCTTGATTCTTGCCTGTCCAGGAGCCAGAGCAGAACAAGCAGTGGCCTGGGACAAGGGACAACGACAGCTCTACAGGCAGGAGTACATGATGGGTGTAAACCATAGCATGAGGTTGTACATTGACCATGGCAATCACCTGGTTTTCCGTGACTTTCAGTTGAGTGATACTGGGACCTATTTCTGTTGGAAGCAAGGCCAGATGGTGGCTGGGATTAAGCTGAAGATTGGCCTCCCACCGAGGACCCATCGAAGTTTCACTGATCCTGAGTCCATCTTTGCAATGCAAACAATCCTGAGCTCTTACTTCATTTTGATGATAATATTTATTTTCATCAAATGTATGAAATGTTGCAATTATTATTTTGTTTGCTTTTAAGACAGGAATATGAAGCAAATATTTATCCCTTCACCTGTTCAAACAAAATGGTCAGTGTCAATATCTGTGTGGAATTATATTTATACATATACACTGATTAGTCTAGGTATACAACTGGAGCCCTAACTTTCATTTCAATTGGACTCTGGTTTCAGTTATTAAATAGGAAGGGTTAGGTCAGATGCCTGTGTTGTCTTTGCATTTTGCACGATGAGCACAAGCACATGGGAATTTGTTATATTAATCTTTTATTAATATAAATATATAACTCCATGTTAAAGAATGGTTTCACAGTAGATATGACTATATGAAATTTAGAGCTATTATGTAGAAGACTTTACCTTATTACCAAAATATCATAGGAATGGAGGGCACAGCCATGTGAATTGATTTGTGTTACAAACATTCTGGGATGAGTTAGGGTTCCAATACTTAAGAAGCTAATAAAGTTTCGTATTTGGAAAGTCCACAGTGGAATAAGCAACAAGATGGATAACAAATGGTTGTAACTAAATTCATCATAACATGAGTGTACAGCCTAACAGCGTTTTACAGAATATAGTTGTATGTGAGATTCACTTCTGTCTATTCTAATTAAGCATGTCTATGAAGCAATGTACTAGAGTTCTTGGGGTATTGCACCTGAAGGAGTCCCTGGTATGTGAGTAAGTTTGATATATGTAGGTCATTTACAGTGCATGAAGATTTTGTGTTTTGATTTCTCATTTGCTTGATTAAATAAAGAATATTAACCAGATGCTTTGAATGATTCATGGTTCTCAAGTTTGTATTAAGATTCAAGATTGTTTAATGTCATGTCCAAAACACAAGTGTAAGGAAGAACAAAATAATTGTTACCCTATATCTGATGCAATACAAAGAAAAACATAAGAAGATAAAGAACACAATAAATATAAATACATAAGATAGCTTATATACCTAAATTGATTGTATGTCCATAAAGTGACAGTGGGCACAGGAGTGTCCGTACATAAGGTGACCCTGACAGGAAATGATAAAGTAGTGGTGGCGGGGAGCATGGTGGGGGGGGTGCGGGTTGAGCAGCCTTACTGCTTGGGGATAGTAACAGTTTCTGAGTCTGGTGGTCGTGGTGTGGATGCTATGTAGCCTCCTGTCTGATAGGAGTGGGACAAACAGTCCATGACCAGGGTGGGTGGGTGGGATCCTTCATGATGTTATTGGCCTTTTCCCGACACCTTTCCGTATATGTATCCTTGATGGTGGGTAGGCTGGTGCCAATGTTGGGAAGTTTCGACTACCCATTGTAGAGCCTTCCTGTCCATCGTAGTGCAGTTTCTGTACCGTGGTGTAATGCAGCTTGTTAGGATGCTCTCTGCTGTGCACCTTGAGTTGCTCACCTCTGCTTGGTCAGGATTAGTCAGAAGTCAAGGGACATAAGTATAGATGTGCATGTCTAGCTCTCTTCAGCCTCCTCAGAAGGTAGAGGCATTGGTGAGCTTCCCTGACTGTGTAGGATGAGAGATTGTGCGAGATGTACATTCCTAGGATTAGAGTTGGATGGATATCCATACCCATAGAAGGACTATATGAATATCTGGTAACACCTTCAAAGCAAAATGCTGCAGATGCTTGAAACCTGACACAAAACCAGCATGGTAGGCAACAGTTATGGAGAGAGAATTTATTTATTTATTGAGCTACGTGCAGAATAGGCCCTCTTGGGCATTCAAGCCACGCTATCCAGCAATTCCCCAATTTAATCCTAGCCTAGTCATGGGACAATTTACAATGACCAATTAACCTACCAACCGGTATGTCTTTGGACTGTGGGAGAAAAGTGGAGCACCTGGAGGAAACCCACATGGTCACGAGGAGAATGGACAAACTCCTTATAGACAATGGCAGTAATCAGAGTTAATAATTTAGCATTAATTTAGCAATCTTCAACAGCAAGGTTCACACAATGTTATTGAGTTTCCCTGTTTTAATGCTGCCTTGTATCTGTTCCAAGTCTCCTTGCTGCCAGTGTGTAGCTAAGTAACTGAGACTTGATAGCCAAATTGGTCAGAGATGTACAAGATGTACTCTTCGGGCTACTGGGGAGGATTACTACTTAATGAATGGTTGCTTGAATAATTGGTGTGGTGCGTGGGTGGGGGATAGAGGTGACTGATGTGCTATACAGGAGTAAGAGGGACTTTGGAAGACTGGTGAAGAACATTACCTACAAGGGTGTGTCAGGGAAGTCTCTTCAAGAAGTAATACTACATGATTGCAGTTTGTGAGCACCAGTGCTTTGGGGAAGCCTGCAATACTGGCACATTTATGTGCCCAGTCTGCACTGAAGAGGAGTTTCTCAGATTTATTCATCCTGAGTTTCTCGCCTCTCCTGGGAAGCCACTGTATTGGTCAGGAGTCGAGGGAAAACAATGACCTTCTCTTATTGACCTTGGTGACCTCCCTAATGCATCAGTGAAGCAGTGAAGTGAGGTGTGATGAAGATCATACCAAACTAAGAAGCAAACAGTGACCCTAAACTTGACTTCTATGGGAAAAGCAATCCAGTCACATGAGAGGGTGGCAGAGTGGTGAAATACTTTGTGTTACTCTCTTATGCTTCTTTATGTGACCTTGGGCACACTCTACATGGAGTTTGCACCTTTTTTCTATGACCACATGGATTTGGTTTACTTCCAAACACTATATGCTGGTGAATTAGCTGGCTACTGTGTTATTTTATTAACTTTAATAAAAAAATTGAAAGGGCTGTTGTTGGGCACGTGAGAGAGAATAGCTGCAGGGGTACAGGGAGATGGGGGGTGGTGTGTGGTGAGACTAATGATACTGCCTCTCCTGAGATTCCTTCTGGGTCATTGTAAGTAGAAGTAGATGCTGTACTTGAGGTCAGGGTAGTCCACATCTTATTAAAGATAAAAAAAATAGGTGGCCCATTATTTCAGGACAATGCCAATTTTTAAAAGCTGGCAATTTCGAGAGCCAATAAAAACTGCCATTTTTCAGACCTCTGGGCTTGAAAAATATACTGGAGGTGAATTTGGAGCATTACGCAATTGTTGACATCATTTCTGGGAGTTTTTCAGCAGGGAAAAAGAGTCCTAGTGCAAATTTGGATGTTAAATTTCCCAGTGGATGCTCGGAATCTCAGAAATGGGTGCAACATTGCACCTTTGTTTGGGAGCTGCGTGACGGAATTTCTAGTTCCCTCTGTTCCATCCAGCCTATTCCTGCTACTGGGAAATCTCCTATATCACTGTGTTTTCTCTTGACAGCTGACTAGTGAGTGCTGGCCTCTCCAACTATGCCTAGATTTGGAAAGTGAATAAAAATAAATTTGCTTTTGATAAATTTATAACACCATATCCTTCCCTATTCAAATAATTACTCCTACTAATTTCCCAAGTATCCTTTCTCTACTGATGTGAAATTAGTGAGACTATGACATTCCAACTCTGCTTCTTCATCTTCATCTAGCTTTTTTTTTAGCTGGAAACAACATATAACTTACATCCACTTTCCTGATGTGTGACATTTATTCCTGTGCATTTACTCATGTAGTCCTCCAGAGGGCAGGCATGTACTGCTTCCCTAATCCAAGGTGCGCAAGTAACAAATAACCTGGTGTCTGAACGCTAATCATTAAATCACAAAATACATAGAAACAGAAGGCCCATCTCAGATAACTATTGCTATCTGACCACAGATCTATATTGCTTTTACCAATATTTTTGACCCGTTTTTGCTAAAGTGGAGCAGATCAGAACACTTTATGACTGAGTGATCCAACAATAATTGGGAGGTATTTATCAGAACATGAATGAGAAATTAAAGGCTGAGAATTTGTTACATTTGTGTGTCAGCTTCTGTCCACTATTTTAATATTTGAGAGCTGGCACAAAGCTCATGGTCTGCTGGGACCTGGACTACCAATAGTAGACACCTAATATTGTGGAATCATATCTCTAATGCTGCCTCTGCAAAATTCTCAAAGCTTACAGGAGGGACATCCAAACCAATATCAGTGTCTCCTGCCAGGCCAACGTTCCACCATTGTGGCCCTAATTACACTCAGGCTGCCGCATTCAGATGCCTGATATCAGACTCCTGAAATAGATGCTATTCTGAGATCTGTCATGAGAAGGGATTATCAGGGTGCAGCTGGAGGAAATGGTTCAAGGATGTGCTTAAAGCCTCCTTAAGAAAGTTGCAGTTTCTCCAATAACTGGTGGGAGTCTCTGGCCCATGAATGTAGAAGAGCATTTGGGAAAAGATTGAGAACCTGGAGTCCATGCATTGGAAGCATGCAGAAAACTGATGTAAGGAGCAGAAGGAATACACAACACCAGTAACTACCAAGCGACCTCCCTTCAGCGTCCTGTAAAAGAGTATGCAGATCCTTTACCGGATTTATTAGCCAGTCAGAACCCACAAAGGCATGGTGAAAACAAATAAGCCATCTTCAGTTCTGAGTGAATGCTGAAGAAGAGCAAGATTATTTCACTTGTAGGGTTGCCAACTCCCCAAGGTTATCCTTGTCTCCAGAAGTTACTGATCAATCTCTAGGTCATTGTTGTGAGCAATGTAGGAAAAGAATTGTAGGCTTGCTATAAAAGAGGTGTATATCTATATACTATACACGTGCACATTGGGAAACCAATTGTTGCAGAAATACAGGGTCAAATGGCTGTCTATTATGTAACAGTACTGCTGCTCTTCCACATACAGAGTGGTCTTTGCTGTACTTTATGATTTCAGACTGCATGTAGGTATAAATCTATTCAATTGAAGTAGTTGAAGACTGGCCCTTGATTATAGCAATGATTCCCATCTTTATATCTTCTAGTTATAGATCTCTCTACTCGCTAACAGTATAATATACTCAAGACTTCCCAAGAGAATTAAAAGTTCTTGAAGTTTAGTCATCAGCATCATCTCCACATGGATACATACCAGCATGAAGTAATCATCAAATTACTGATGGTTGGCGTATGAGCATTAAGTAACAGCCAGGATGCAGAGATTGTTTTCATCCTATGGGATTGCATAGGATCAGATGGATTCATTAAATCTATTTGAGAAGGCAGATCAAACCTTCTGTTACCACACCATCCACATGGCAACACTGCCAGTTGGTGCCAAAGTTATGTGCTTGTTACTGTGGTGAAATTCCATGGCCTGACTCAGAGACAAGAATGTTATGTTACTACTGAACCATAGAAAGCATTCCGTCTGGATGCATAACAGTTTGGTATAGCAACTGTTGTGCATGTGCTCACAAGAAACTGCAGAGTTGTGGATACAGCTCAGCACATCACAGGAACTGGCCTTCCCTCTATTGACTCTGTCTACACTTCTTGCTGCCTCAGTAAAGCAGCCACCATAATCAAAGACCTCACCCACTCCAAACACTCTCTTTTCTCCCCTCTCTCACTGGACAGAAAATACAAAGGACTGAAAGCATACATAGTGGATTCTGGTTAATTGGAACACATTGGGACGAGTACATTTTGGCCCAATTAAGTGGCTGCCCCAATTAACCAAAGTTTCATGAAAATAGTAAAAGTTATAAAAAAGGCAAACTACCATTAAACTGAGTAAGAAATTATATATTTAAATAAAATACAGAACAAATTAGAACAGTATCAATACTAATACAGTATTATAAAACCGTGTATTTGTTCTTAATAGTTATTGATGGAGGAATTAATCCAGTGTATGCAGCTTTGTTCTTTTGATTGACTGTAAATGAATAAAATCAGTGTAGATACCTAGTGGAGATAATGGCTGCTTTCATACAATGCTTTCGATTATTGCATCCTCCAAATCTTCAGTTTCATTGTAACTTTCAAGTTGATTGTCAATACCTTCAAGTTCTTCATAGGTCCGAACTTGTTGAAGTAATGGAATTGTTTCATTTTCACTTCCAGCCATTTCTGGCGTCTCCAAGTCCGGAAGCTTGAAACCATAGTGAGCAAAATAGATTTGAATTGTCTTACTGTTTATTTCTTGCCAACTATCGGTGACAAAAATCACTACTTCTTGAACACAAACACATGCAGCTGACGCTATTTAAAAACTGTTCACTTGAAGCACGGTGTAGTGTCTAACGGCCACACAGGTGCACATGACTGACGCTAATTAGAAACTGTTCGGCAACAGTCTCCTGTCTCAAATAAGTAGCATTGTGTTCCAAATAAACAAATGGAATCTCGGCTATTTTCTCAATTAGTTCTTTAAGAGCTGTCCCAAATAAGTGGCTGCTCTGATTAACCGATGGTGCAATTAAATGAAATCCACCGTACCACCAAGCTCAAGGACAGCTTCAGACTGTCGGATGGACCTCTTGTACAATAAATGGACTCTTATCCTCATAATCTACCTTGTTATGATCTTGCAGTTTATCATTTACCTGCACTGCACTTTTTCTGTAGCTTTTACACTTTATTCTGCATTGTTATTGTTTTACCGTATTCCAGCTCAATTCACTGTGTAATGATCTGATCTGTATGAACAGTATGCAAGACAAGCTTTTCACTGTATCTTGGCGCATGTGACAATAATATACTAATACCAATACCAATACGATGGCTGATGTGTGACTGAGTGGAGTTGTGGTGTTTCATGCCTCTGCCACGTTTTCTGGAGTTTCATAGTCCAGGGACTGGATTGTTACAAGAGCAAAGTTGGCCCCTTATTCTCAGTCCTTATCATTGTGCTGATGAGGGAAAAGACACTGATAGTAAATCACCTCAAGTAGAAGTGTTAATCAAAAGTTGGCTTCACACATGAGGAGTTCAGTGTTGTGGCTGAGATCTGAATGCCAAGGAAAGTCAATAATCCCACAGGTTTGTTCACCAAGATATAGAAGGCTATGGACCAAGTGCTGGTATGAGGGATTCATGTGGTTGGGTAATAAAAGGTTGACATGGATATGGAAGATGGAAGGGCCTGTTTGTGTGCTGTAAAACTATGACTGCAATGAGTGACTGCTGGTGGTTTAGGGGTTAACTAGGGCAAACCAGTGATGGCTGCTGTGTGTGAGGTGAGCTGCAATAGTCCAGGACAAGTTGAGAATTAGAATCAGAATCAGATTTATTATCATTGGCATGTGTTGTGAAATGTGTTAACTTAGCAGCAGCAGTACAATGTGATATATGATCATATAGAAAGTAAAAAATAAATAAGTAAATCAATTACAGTAAATATATATGTGTATATTAAATAGATTAAGATAGTGCAAAACAGAAGTAGTATACTGTATATTAAGAAAAGTAGTGAGATAGTGTTCATGGGTTCAATGTCCATTTAGGAATCATATGGCAGAGGGAAAAAGCTTTCCTGAATCATTGAGTGTGTGTCTTCAGGTTTCTTACCTCCTTTCCAATGAGAACAAGGCATGTCTGGGTGGTGGGGGTACTTAGTGATGGACGTTGCCTTTCACCGCTCCTTGGACCCTACAGGTTGGTGTCTGTAGGGTGAGTTAAGATGCACAGGGACTTGGTGTGGCTGTGCATTTGGTGAGCTGGGACCTTGAGGGACAGATGGCTGGTGGGTGTGTGGAGTGAAGTGGGACATGTCAGGGTGGGGAACATAAAAACGTTAAAATAATAGAAGTGGCATTAGGTCAGTTGGCCTCACAAACCTCCCCTACCATTCAATATCATCATGGTTGATCTTTCTCAACTTTCAACTCCTCTAATATGCTAGTTCCACAGATCCTTGAATTCCTCACTTTTTTACAAAAATATTTGTTTCCTCTTTAAATCTGCTGAATAATCTTTGAGGTATTTAAAAAAGAAGTTCCTACATGCCTCAGTTTGAAATGAAAACCCCCAATCTTTTGACTATGTCTACTTATGTCAGATATTGGTGTTCCCACTCTTTGACAGATTATGTTATGTGGGCGGGTTGTCTTCCATATATGATTACTGATTACTGACTACTGAGATTTATGTAGAGTGGGACGGTGCAGCTACCTGTATGTGCAGCTGTTCCCTGCCCAGTTTTATTTCTAAACCTGATTGGATGTAGAAAGTATGACCTGCCTGTGCTGTGAAACTGGAAGAAGAATCAAAACTGGTTTAGAGCAAATAGTGAAGGAACACGGATGGACCAGTATTTCTAGCTTTCTAAGTTTGAAGTCAATGTAAGTAATTAAGTATATTTATCAAAGTTAAATTTCTGAGCTGCCAGTTTCTGTCTGCTTGCTGCTGGTCCGTTGGTGTGTATATGAGGAGGCAGTAGGCACCATCCAAGTTGCTGCTTCTTGCCTCAGAGATTGAATGTCTTTAACAAAATAATAGGATTTGAATTCGTAGAATACTACAAAATAGCAGGAGCCCTTCAGCTCACAATTGTACCACCTCTTAGATAGAAATCCCCAGTTAGTTTTTCTTCATTGCAATTTACCCATCTTCACCAGGAAAAAAAATTTCAAGGATATAATTAATTGAGAAATACTAATCAATCTTCTTCCACCATTGCTATGGGTAGTATATTTACTTTAACTTTTAACTTTTTAAAAGCTCTCTTCCTGGGTTCAGGATTAACCCTTCTTGGGGATCAGGTTCTGCATTCAATACCTTTCACTGAGGTCAGTTGGATGAACACCATGGCTCACTGGGGTTCATATTCCATGGTACTGTCTCAGGTCGATGTCTATGTTCTGGTTGTTAGCTCTCATCTAGTTCTATGTTTGCTGTTAGACATTGGAGTCTGGTTTTGTGGGCATTGCTCCTTTTTGTAGTTTGGGTCTCTAAGGCAATGTATTTCACTGGAGGCCAATTTTACAGGTACCACCCCTCAAAAAGGGTTTGGGTTCCCTGCATTCTGTTTCTCACTGGTACACTGTTCCATGGATATTGTCTATCATTGGAACCAAGGATATGGGGGGGTTATCTGATGCTGATGGATTTGGACTTATTTTCACTTGAGTTTAGAAAAAGGAGAGCCAGTCTTGAAATAAATAAAATCCCAATAGGCAGATGCTAAGAGGCTTTTTCCACTTGTTGGAGAGCCAAGAAACAGGGAATAAACTGAGGATAAGGGGTTGACCAACTCGAAATGAGTTGAGGAGACATTTCTGTAATTAGGTGGTTACGAATCTTTGGAATTCCTTATTAGAGGGTCATGGATGCTTATTTATTGATAATATTTATATCTGCGGTTGGTAGGTTTATGACATTGGATTGCAGATGCTATTGAATGGAGGAGAACCTGGTCAGTCAGAGAGCCTGCTCCTACTTCCATCTCGCATATTCCCATGGTGATCTGGTGGACTACCTTCCAGATTATTGCTGTTCTTTTTGTGGAAAATGCTTCCTGATTACACTCCTGAATGATCAACTCTAATTTTAAGTTTAAGTCTCCTTGTGAAATACCCCTGCAGTGGATTCACGTCACAGATTACATAAATCTGGCTTGTATTTTCATGAGGCTGGAAGATGGAAGGAGGATATGACTGAAGGTTTTAAGATAGTAGCAATTTAATATGCCAATCACACATAGACACTCTTTAAAGAGGAATGGGGGGCTACTTATCCTTTGATCACACATAAAAATTGGTGACCATTTATGCGATTGCTGACTGAGGGATCTTGTGAGGGCAGACTTGTATCTATTTGCCTAAATTACAACTGTGATTACACTTCTGAAGGTACTTACTTAGCTAGGAAGTGTTTTTTATGTCTGAAGATCATGGAAGGGACTGTATGAGTACAGGTTATAGCAATAACTTAATCATGGATTTCCATATAGTCTGAGAGTGTGTTATAATTGCATTGGTGGATCAGTGTAAACCGCGGCTCTCGATCACTAAGTACCTGATACTATGTCACTTTTTATTAAATTGTTCTCCTAATGGTGCTTGGCTACTCCTAGAAAAACTGCTAGATGAATACCTTCAATATATGTCATTGAAATCCTTAATTGTAGGATTGAAAAAAAATAGGTGTGGTAAATAGGTGTATCCTTTCATGTTTCTAATCAAGAGGTGTGTTTACATCTGAACCGTAAATTAGATGAAATGAAGTCGAACCAGTTTGCTATAAACAACTTTGATCAGAAATCTAGACCATACAGTTCAATTCTGCAATTTAACACTTTTACACATACTGTGACCAAATAAACTTATATTTTGCTGTCACTGTTCTTTGCATTCAGTTGATTTTTTATACATATGACCATTCTTCATATGTCAGTTATATCAGAGCATTCATGAACTACAGTATGTAATGCCTGAAGATCATTTTGGGGGGGGGGGGCGGCATGGTAGCATAGTGGTTAGTGGTTAGCGCAATGCTTTACAGTACCAGAAGCTGTAAGGAGTTTGTACATTCTGTCCATGACCGCATGGGTTTCCTCAAGGTGCTATCGGTTATTCTGGACAGAGATGGGAAGAAACATCTTCACCCAGTGGTAAATCTTTGGAGTTCTCTATCCAGGAGAGCAATAAGGTTCAGTTTGTGAGTGCATTCAAAACAGTGAGCCATAGATTTGGGGATGTTGTGGGATCTAGGGTTAGTGCAGGAAAATGACACTGAGGTCAAGGACCAGTCAAGATGAACCAAGGATAAGCAAAAATCTGCAGATGCTGGAAGTCCAAGCAGCACACTCAAAATGCTGGAGGAATTCAGCATCTATAGAAAAGTGTACAGTCGACTTTTCGGGCTGAAACCCTTCGGCAGGACTGATTTTCACTCAACTTCACTTGCCCATCATTGAAATGATCCCACAGCCAATAGAAACAACAGGAATTCTGCAGATGCTGGAAATTCAAGCAACACATATCAAAGTTGCTGGTGAACGCAGCAGGCCAGGCAGCATCTCTAGGAAGAGGTACAGTCGACGTTTTGGGCCGAGACCCTCCGTCAGGACTAACTGAAGGAAGAGTTAGTAAGAGATTTGAAAGTGGGAGGGGGAGGGGGAGATCCAAAATGATAGGAGAAGACAGGAGGGGGAGGGATGGAGTCAAGAGCTGGACAGGTGATAGGCAAAAGGGATACGAGAGGATCATGGGACAGGAGGCCTAGGGAGAAGGAAAAGGGGGAGGGGGGAAACCCAGAGGATGGGCAAGGAGTATAGTGAGAGGGACAGAGGGAGAAAAAGGAGAGTGAGAGAAAGAATGTGTGTATAAAAATAAATAACAGATGGGTTACGAGGGGAAGGTGGCATGAACATTGACTTCTCTAACTTCTGCTAATGCCCCACCTCCCCCTCGAAGGGTCTCGGCCTGAAACGTCGACTGCACCTCTTCCTACAGATGCTGCTTGGCCTGCTGCGTTCACCAGCAACTTTGATGTGTGTTGTTTCAAATCTCTTACTAGCTCTTCTTTCAGTTAGTCCTGACAAAGGGTCTCGGCCTGAAACGTCGACTGTACCTCTTCCTAGAGATGTTGCCTGGCCTGCTGTGTTCACCAGCAACTTTGATGTGTATTCCACAACCAATGGATTCACTTTCAAGGATTCTTCATCCCATGTTCTCAATATTTATTGCTTATTTATTTATTATTATTATTTCTTCTTTTGTATTTGTACAGTTTGTTGTCTTCTGCACTCTGGTTGAAAACCCGAGTTGGGTGGTTTTTCAATGATTCTGTTATGGTTATTATTCTGTAGATTTGTTGAGTATGCCCACAAGAAAATGAATCTCAGTGTTGTACATGGTTACATGTGTGTACTCTGATGATAAATTTACTGTGAACTTTGAACTTTTACCAGGTGGTGGTGATCCTTGCCCACCTGCATTTCCAGGGCATGGACTACCATTATAGGCACCTTAAAACACTAGAGGGATATCATCCTCACGGTTCACTTAAACCAAATCTCAGTGCAGTCTAGGTTCAAGAAAGAATGTACCATAGCACCAAAACTCTTCTTGAAATTCCATGGTGCAAACTTCACACAGGAAGTGATCACAATTCTATCTCCTTTACCATAGCATTGGAGAAGGATAGGAACAGACAAGTTAGGAAAGCGTTTAATTGGAGTAAGTGGAAATATGAAGCTATCAGGCAGGAACTTGGAAGCATAAATTGGGAACAGATGTTCTCAGGGAAATGTACAGCAGAAATGTGGCAAATGTTCAGGGGATATTTGCATGGTGCTCTGCATAGGTACGTTCCAATGAGATGGAAAGGGTGGTAGGGTACAGGAACAGTGGTGTACAAAGGCTGTAGAAAATCTAGTCAAGAAGAAAAGAAAAGCTTACGAAAGGTTCAAAAAACTAGGTAATGATAGAGATCTAGCAGATTATAAGGCAAGCTGGAAGGAGTTTAAGAAAGAAAATTAGGAGAGCCAGAAAGGGCCATGAGAAGGCCTTGGCAGACAGGATTAAAGAAAACCCCAAGGCATTCTACAAGTATGTGAAGAGCAAGAGCGAGGATAAAACATGAGAGAATAGGACCAATCAAGTGTGACAGTGGAAAAGTGTGTATGGAACTGGAGGAGATAGCAGAGGTACTTAATGAATACCTTGCTTCAGTATTCACTATGGAAAAGGATCTTGGCGATTGTAGGGATGACTTACAGTGGATTGAAAAGCTTGAGCATATGGACATTAAGAAAGAGAATGTGCTGGAGCTTTTGGAAAGCATCAAGTTGGGTAAGTCTCCAGGACTGGACGAGATGTACCCCAGGCTACTGTGGGAGGCGAGGGAAGAAATTGCTGAGCCTCTGGCAATGATCTTTGCATCATGAATGGGGATGGGGGAGGTTCTGAAGGATTGGAGGGTTGTAGATGTTGTTCCCTTATTCAAGAAAGGGAGTAGAGATAGCCCAGGAAATTACAGATCAGTGAATCTTACTTCAGTGGTTAGTAAGTTGATGGAAAAGATCCTGAGAGGCAAGATTTATGAACATTTGGAGAGGCAATGATATGATTAGGAATAGTCAGCATGGCTTTGTTAAAGGCAGGTCGAGCCTTACGAGCCTGATTGAATTTTTTGAGGATGTGACTAAACACGTGATGAAGGTAGAGCAGTAGATGTAGTGTACATGGATTTCAGCAAGTCATTTGATAAGGTACCCCATGCAAGACTTATTGAGAAAGTAAGGAGGTATGGGATCCAAGGGGACCTTGCTTTGTTGATCTAGAATTGGCTTGCCCACAGAAGGCAAATAGTGGTTGTAGATGGGTCATATTCTGCGTGGAGGTCGGTCACCAGTGGAGTGCCTCACGGATCTGTTCTGGGACCCTTACTCTTCGTGATTTATATAAATGACCTGGATGAGGAAGTGGAGGAATGGGTTAGTAAATTTGCTGATGACACAAAGGTTGTGGGTGTTGTGGATAGTGTGGAGGGCTGTCAGAGGTTACAACGGGACATTGATAGGATGTAAAACTGGGCTGAGAAGTGGCAGATGGAGTTCAACCCAGATAAGGGTGCAGAGGAGATTTACAAGGATGTTGCCTGGATTGGGGAGCATGCCTTATGAGAATAGGTTGAATGAACTTGGCTTTTTCTCCTTGGAGCGACGGAGGATAAGAGGTGACCTGATAGAGGTGTATAAGATGATGAGAGGCATTGATCGTGTGGACAGTCAGAGGCTTTTTCCCAGGGCTGAAATGGCTATCACAAGAGGGCACAGGTTTAAGGTGCTTGGAAGTAGGTACAGTGGAGATGTCAGGGGTAAGTTTTTTACGCAGATGGTGGTGAGTGTGTGGAATGGGCTGCCAGCAATGGTGGTGGAGGCAGATACGATAGGGTCTTTTTAGAGACTCCTGGATAGGTAGATGGAGCTTAGAAAAATAGAGGGCTATGGGTAACCCTAGGTAATTTCTAAAGTAAGGAAATGTTTGGCACAGCATTGTGGGCCGAAGGGCCTGTATTGTGCTGTAGGTTTTCTGTGTTTCTATGTTTCTATGAATACAATTAATCCGTAGAAAGAACATGAATTTGCTCACTCTTTCTCACATCGGCTTCAGAATCAAGGTATCCCAAACCCTGCATATTTCAGTTCAATGAGCAAGATAAGCAAGCCATCATAATCCTTTCTCTGCCAACATCATGAATCTCTCTGTCTCAATCTACTGCCTTCCTGTTGCAAAATCTGTTGTTTCTGAATTGCCTGTTTTTGCTGCACCCATCCCTTTTCCTCTTAATTCATTGTATGCGGGCCGGTGGCATTAAAACTGAAGCCACCTGAAGCACAGCTGCAGCATCTGACAGTAGTAATAGACATTTAACAAGCCCTTGATCCAGTAGAAAGCCTGTAGGTGTGGGTGTGAATGTGAGCTAAGACTAGTTCCTTTCTGGAATTAAGTGCAGACTAATGCTTCCGGAGTTTTGCCTTTCTTTGATGTTCCTTGTACGTCACCATAGCAGCCATCATAATATTACTACTGAATGGTTTATACCTTCTGAAGGATGTTGATTTTGACCACGGTGTCTTGATGTTCTGATACTAACCTTTCCTCCAAGATGCTGGGTTGCTCACACCCCAGGAAAGAAGCAACAATGAGGAAAATCAGAGGGCAATAAAGTAAGAACAGATTCATCTGTTGTGTATGTTAGTTGCAAAAATAATGGTGAATAGAAAGTGAAGCCAGTTTGACTGAGAGTCAGGGACCATCCAGGTTGTTAACAATGAATCTGTCTGCTTTCCAGCTGACACAGAAAGACAGGGCCCCCTGAAGATTGACATGGTTGACCATTAGGCTGGTGGTTGTGCATGGGTTGAACAGTGTCTGAATGACACGCATACACAAGATGTTGGAGGAACTCACCAGGTCAGGTGCCATCTACGGTCTTGACCCAAAACATCAATGGTCCACTTCCCACCATAGATAATGCCTGACCCATTGAGTTCCTCAGCATCTTATATGTTGCTCCAGATTCCAGCCTCCTCAGTCTCTGGTGTCTCCAGGACTCTGATCAATCTTGATACACAGATGCATCTAGATCCATGGGACTGGAGCAGTTGGAAGAAGATACTCAAGGTTTCCAAATTTACCCAGATACCATATGGGACTGGTGTCTAAACTCCATACTAACACCCAGTTTCTGTTTCAGTGTTAGACTCCACTGTATGAAGTGGAGAATGGTTTTTCACTGAAGGACATGCTCCATGATCTACACAGTCTTGTGTCTTCAGCCTGAAACATTAACTCTGTTTCTTTTACCACAGATGCCGCCTGACCAGCTGAGTGTTCCCAAATCTTCTGTTTATATGTCAATATGTAAGGACACAGGGATTGATACACAGGCCAAGAGATCATGAATGATGCATTTTGATACAAACATTAAAATTGTATTATAATGTGCTTTTTTATTAAGGCAAAATCCAAAGGATATTTTTCCATACTATTAACTGTGTGTACTTTGATAATTGTTTAATGGTGGTTTGTGCTGTGCTAGTGATTGTATAGGAATGAACATTTTGTTAATCTGAGCCAACCCGAGCATTCACAGGACAAAGGGCAAGGGGTAAAGTAGTTGTTATGTCACAATAGAGCAGATGTGCAAAAGATTCTACACATCATCCAATAGATCCTTGCATTACTGACTTGAGTACAGAATACAGCAAATGGTCCACTAAGGATAGTTGTTCTCCCTTGAAAGAATAAAATCGATTGATGGTCTTGAGGTCCTGGTGCCACGCACGGGAGTGTTCGACTGAATTTGCAGCAGCTGTTTCAGCTGTGGGTCCCTCTGTTCAAGAATGGAGTGAGGAGAGCCAGGAGAGGCCGTGAAATATCCTTCACAAGTAGGATGAAAGAGAATCCTAAGACAGTCGACATATACATCAAGAGAAACGGAATAACTAGGGAAAGAAGGTGATGAAGATAATTGATGAAGGTTGATAGAACATAGAACATAGAAAACCTACAGAACAATACAGGCCCTTCGGCCCACAATGCTGTGCTGAACATGTACTTACTTTAGAAATTACCTCGGGTTACCCATAGCCCTCTATTTTTCTGAGCTCCATGTACCTATCCAGGAGTCTCTTAAAAGACCCTATAGTATCCACCTCCACCACCGTCACTGGCAGCCTATTCCACGCACTCACCACTCTCTGCGTAAAAGACTTACCCCTGACATCTCCTCTGTACCCACTTCCAAGCACCTTAAAACTGTGACTTCTCGTGTTAGCCATTTCAGCCCTGGGAAAAAGCCCCTGACTATCCACACGATCAATGCCTCTCATCATCTTATACACCTCTATCAGGTCACCTCTCATTCTCCGCTGCTCCAAGGAGAAAAGGCCAAGTTCATTCAACCTATTCTTGTAAGGCATGCTCCCCAATGCAGGCAACCTCCTTGTAAATCTCCTCTGCACCCTTTCTCTAGCTTCCACATCCTTCCTGTAGTGAGGTTACCAGAACTGAGCACAGTACTCTAAGTGGTGTCAGAACAGGGTCCTATATAGCTGCAACATTACCTCTCGGCTCTTAAACTCAATCCCACAGTTGATGAAGGCCAATACACCGTATGCCTTCTCAACCATAGAGTCAACCTGTACAGCAGCTTTGAGTGCCCTATGGACTCGGACCCCAAGGTCCCTGTGATCCTCCACACTGCCAAGAGTCTTACCATTAATACTATATTCTGCCATCGTATCTGACCTACCAAAATGAACCACTTCACACTTATCTGGGTTGAACTCCATCTGCCACTTCTCAGCCCAGTTTTGCATCCTATCGATGTCCCATTGTAACCTCTGACAGTCCTTCACACGATCCACAACACCCACAACACTTGTGTCATCAGCAAACTTACTAACTCATTCCTCCACTTTCTCATTCAGGTCATTTATAAAAATCACAAAGAATAGGGGTCCCAGAACAGATCCCTGAGGCACACCACTGGTCACCGACCTCCACGCAGAATATGACCCATCCACAACCACTCTTTGCCTCCTGTGGGCAAGCCAATTCTGGATCAACAAAGCAAGGTCCCCTTGGATCCCATGCCTCCTTACTTTCTCAATAAGTCTTGTATGGGGTACCTCATCAAATGCCTTGCTGAAATCCATATACACTACATCTACTGCTCTACCTTCATCAATGTGTTTAGTCACATCCTCAAAAAATTCAATCAGGCTTGTTAGGCACGACGTGCCTTTGACAAAGCCATTTTAACTATTCCTAATCATATCATTGCCTCTCCAAATGTTCATAAATCCTGCCTCTCAGGATCTTTTTCATCAACTTACTAACCACTGAAGAAGACTCACTGGTCTATAATTTCCTGGGCTATCTCTACTCCCTTTCTTGAATAAGGGAACAACATCCACAACCCTCCAATCCTCCTGAACCTCTCCCGTCTCCATTGACGATGCAAAGATCATCGTCAGAGGCTCAGTAATCTCCTCCCTCGCCTCCCACAGTAGCCTGGGGTACATCTCGTCTGGTTCCATTGACTTATCCAATTTGACGCTCTCCAAAAGCTCCAGCACATCCTCTTTCTTAATATATACATGATCAAGCTTTTCACTCCATTGTAAGTCATCCCTACTGTCACCACGATCCTTTTCCGTAGTGAATACAGAAGCAAAGCATTCATTAAGTACCTCTGCTATCTCCTCCGGTTCCATACACACTTTTCCACTGTCACACTTGATTGATCCTATTCTCTCATGTCTTATCTTCTTGCTCTTCACATACTTGTTGAATGCCTTGGGAGTTTCTTTAATCCTGTCTGCCAAGGCTCTCTCATGGCCCCTTCTGGCTCTCCTAATTTCATTCTTAAGCTCCTTCATACTAGCCGTATAATTTTCTAGATCTCTATCATCACATAGTTTTTTGAACCTTTTGTAAGCTTTTCTTTTCTTCTTGACTAGATTTTCAACAGCCTTTGTGCACCACATTTCCTGTACCCTACCATCCTTTCCCTGTCTCATTGGAAAGTGCCTATGCAGAACGCCACTCAAATATCCCCTGAACATTTGCCATATTTCTGCTGTACATTTCCATGAGAACATCTTCTCCCAATTTATGCTTCCAAGTTCCTGCCTGATATCTTCATATTTCCCCTTACTCCAATTAAACGCTTTCCTAACTTGTCTGTTCCTATCCTTCTCCAATGCTATGGTAGAGGAGATAGAATTGTGATCACTATCTCCAAAATGCTCTCCCACTGAGAGACCTGACATCTGACCAGGTTCATTTCCCAATACCCTTCTCTATCACCTGCCTGTCCTCCCTCTCGCACAGTCTCCAAGCTTTCTCTATTTGTGAGTTAACAACCCTTTCCTCCATCTCTTCAGTTCAGTTCTAGTTTAAACTCTCCCCAAAAGCTTTAGCAAACCTTCCTGCCAGGATATTGGTCCCCCTCAGATTCAAGTGCAACCCATCTTTTTTGTACAGGTCACACCTGCCCCAAAAGAGGTCCCAGTGATCCAGAAATCTGAATCCCTGCCCCCTGCTCGAATCCCTCAGCCAGGCGTTTATCCTCCACCTCACTCTATTCCTATACTCACTGTCATGTGGCACAGTTGAGTTGTGGATGTTGTCTATGCAGATTTTGGTAAGATCTTTGACAAAGTCCCTCATAGAGGGCTCATTCAGAAGACAAAGATGCATGGGATCCTTGGTGACGTGAGTTTTTGGATTCAGAATTGACGTGCCCATAGAAGACAAAGTGTAATGGTCAATAGGACTTACCCTGGTTGGAGGTTTGTGACTAGTGGTGTTCCACAGTGATCTGTACTGTTTGCGATATATATAAGTGATCAAGATGAAAATATAGCCAGCTGTGTTAGTAACTTTGCAGATGATGCAGAGATAGGTGGTGTTGTGAACAGTGTATAAGACTATAAACGTGCAGTCTAAATATAGCTGGGCTATATTTGTGCGTGTGTGAGAGTATTTGTAATGAAACAAAAACAGAAAACATTAGGAATACTCAGTAGGTCAGGCAGCATCTGTTGGGCGTGCCACTGTTAATGTTTCAAGACTACACACACTGTACATTCATCATAGATCAGTTAGCATGGAAACAGGCTCTTTGGGCCCCATTACCCATACTGATCCTTTTGCCCATCCACACTGGCCCCATTTGCCTGAAAGGGAGATGAGATTGGAAGAAGTGCAAGGGACAAGGTATAAGGACAGGTGCTACACGCTCCAGTTGCATGGGAAAGTGCAGTAAGAAGGGGAGTCACTGGTTCCCTTTCCTATTATCTACTTCACTTTTCCATCGACATCCTTCTTAAAGTTATCTCCCATTTCATATTTTGAGCATCTGTATTTTTTTTAATTTTCATTTTGTGAAAGTCTACATGTACTTATATGTTTGTATATTCAACTGTACATTTTAGTGGAACCTGTAACCATTTTCCTTCTCATTCAGGTCCTGCTACAGCCTGCTGATACACCCATGACTGAGTACGAGAACTTGGATGATCACCATTCAGAAGGAACTGACAACGTGGAGCCAGGTAGAATTTCAATTGATTCCGACCTGTTGCATGTTACAGACTGCAGAGTCAGACTTCTCCTTATACCCTGAAGCCTGCAGCCACCTCAGCCAACAGTTTCAAAATACTAATGCCTAGAAATTGGACCTGGTGTATCTGTATTCCAAGATGTTTCCGCTCCTCTAACTCACCTAGACATGCCTTTCAAGTAATATATGACCACTCTGTTTTTCCTACCAAAATGTACTGCCTCTAACCATCTGTCTTGAAGTTCAATAGCCAATTATTTCCCTATTTGTTGTGTTTATTGATGTATTTCTCAATCTTGGCTCACTGGGTATCGTGGGAAAATTTAGAAATTATGTTTTGATTCCACACTCCAAAGAATGAACAAAGGAAGTCCCAGCACCAATTCTTGTGCAACACCATTTCCCATCCTTGTGCACTGCCAGACTTTGCTCCCAACTTGGCTTCCTGTCCTGAATCCAGCTAGCAATTCACTCTGCTCGTTGATCTGTGACTCCAGACTGAACCTACTCTGTATCTATTACAGGTTGTGCCGGATTTTTTGTGGGATACACAGAACAATCTTTTTTTCAGCCCTACTCTGGCCCACCCCCACAATGCTTTTTCCTGTAGATTGGTGACTGCATTGGTGCTGCTTCCCTACAGAACTCGAAAATGCCGTCACTTTCTTGCTGCCATTTTACACACTGCTCTTGTCCTCATGTGGTCCATCTCTCACCCTTCCCTTTCTGGGTGTTCCTGGCTAGTTTGGCTGTGCATCATCCATCTTTCTCTCTCTCGGTTACTGTGGCTTGACCTGCTCAGCATGTCTGACAGCTCTGCACTTTATCTCATTCACATTCCTTTTGTTGTGGGTCCTCCATTAATCCGCCATCAAGAGCTTCTCACCATGGCAACCCTGGCCGCACCCTATCAAAATTATACCCTGTATCCTAACTATTCTCTGCAAATGAAAACTGATTTATGTTCTCTCTCTATCCTGAATATTAACTCTTTTCACAGACAGCACACGCAGATGATGCAGAGATAGGTGGTGTTGTGAACAGCGTATAAGACTATTAACATGCAGTCCAATTATAGCTGGGCTATATTTGTGTGTGTGTGTGAATAAAACAACTTTTTTTCTCAAGTTGTTGCCAGGATTCTCATTCTGTTGGGATTTTAAAAATTTATTTTGGTTGGCCTGCATTCAAGAATTGTGAATTAGACTTTATTGAGGTGATGTACAGGTATGTGTACTCATTCAAAGGATGTTTTCAGAAGCACAATTAGTTCACTGAGGTATACACTTTGTATCATGTTGGAATATGAGTACTATATATGAATATTAGAGGGTTTGGCAAACACTGCAGGAAAATACTTCCTGCCTTATCGTGGATCCCAAGATTTTATCAGCCCAAAGGATGGTTGAGCACTTGATAAATGTGTCTGTGCAGTCTATATTCTCAGTGCTGGTATTATATACTGTGTGTGTGTGTGTGTGTGTGTGTGTGTGTGTGTGTGTTTCTGTACGTGTGGTTTGTGTAGCTTGCGTATGGCTCTGTGTGAGTATGTGGGTGTGTCTGTACACAGGAAAATATTTAATATCCACCTTTCTTTAAAGGAGACATTAAAAATCTAATTAGCTAGTTGCTTATATTCATAATTGAACATGTGGCTCTAATATGTTAAAAGCTATTTAGTTGTTTCACTGCTAACAAACAAACCTTGTTAAAAACGCAAAGGAGATATTTGGGCTTGTTAAAGAGTAAGCTTTAACGTGTGTCTTATGAGAAGAAGAGTGAGGCTGTGAGCTGTGGATGGATCCCAGAGTTTACAATTTGGGCACAAGAAATTTCCCTGTTACAATGCTGTTGATTACAATCTGCAATGCACACAAGGAGAGAGGTGGAGGAATAGATGGCAGAATCAGAGGGTTATGGGGCTGGAAGAGATTGCAGAAGAAAGGGAGGGGTATGGTAAGACAGATGTTTTCATAAGTACTGTTGAGAGTTTAAAATTAGATGTATTGGTGTTGGAGGAGAAGTCTGGAAGCCATGAACTTAAGCAGCCTATTTTTGGAAGCTAAAGGTGGAGTCAACATACCATTAGTGAAAAATAATATATACTTATGTTTGAATTTTTATTTTCTCTGTTTCCTTGAACAAATTTATTTTGTTTAACTTAGATACTTGTCTGTGAGTGTAAGTGAAATTTTACCTCTGTGGATTGTAACTCATGTAAGAGGAAGATGGAAGGGCCTGTTTGTGTGCCCTTCCATCTGTCTCTAATCTGTGTAGCTCTAATAAGCTCTTCAGAGCTTTTGCTTATCCATCTCTTGATGTAACTCATGAATGTCATACACTGTTAAACGTAACTTTTCCTTCCATCAGTTTTTCCCGTCCACTGGACAAGGTGCCTTCTTTCAAAAGGGCAATAGGGATGGTGATCCCTGCATCATCAGCGGGGAAACTATTGGGCGCCACAGTAGCGTAGTGGTTAGCGCAATGCTATTACAGCTCATGGCGTTAGACTGCAGAATTCAATTCCAATATCATCCAATATCTGTAAGGAGTCTGTACGTCCTCCCTGTGGAATGCATGGATTTCCTCCGGGTGCTCTGGCTTCCTCACACAGTCTGAAGATGTACCAGTTGGTAGGTTAGTCGGTCATTGTAAATTATCTTGGGATTTGGCTACAGTTAAATTGGTGGTTGCTGGGCGATGAGGCTCTAAATCAACCAAGTTGGAGAAGTATCTTGAAGGTAGGATTACTCAGATTTGAGAATGAATAGACATATAAGGGATGGTCAGTGTGGTTTTGTGCAGACCTGGTGATATCTTTTTTGAGAAAGTGGTGAAGATGATTGAGAGTATTGTAGTAGGAAGTAGACTTCATGGTCATTAGTGTAGCACAAAACAGGGTTCCTTATAGTACACACAGAAAGTGCTGTGGGAACTCAACAGATCAGGCAGCATTTATGGAAAAGAGTAATCAGTCGATGCTTTGGGCCAAGATCCTTCTCAGGACCTACCACACATAGTTAGGTGAAGAAGAGTCTTGGCCCGAAACATTGACTGTTTACTTCATAGATGCTGCCTGGCTTGCTGAGTTCCTCCAGCATATTGTGTGTGTTGCTCTGGATTTCCAGCATCTGCAGATTTTCTCTTGTTTATTCCTTATAGTAGACTGATCCAGAAGATTGAGGCACATGGAGTCCATGGTGACTTGGTAGAATATTGAGACACATGGGATCCTTGGAAACTTGGTAAAAAATTGAGGCACATGGGTCCATGGTGACTTGGTAGAAGACTGAGGCACATGGAGTCCTTGGTGGCTTGGTAGATTAGATTCAAACTTGGCTTGACCATTGGGGATGGAGGGAAGCGATGGAACAGTGTTATTCTAACTGGAGGACTGTGACGAGTGGTGCTCCATGGGGTCAGTGCTGGGACCTTTGTTTGATATATACAATATGCATAAATTATTTAAAGGAAAATATAGGTTGCCTGATTAATGAGTTTGCAGATGATACAAAAATATACAGAGTTGTGGATAGTGAGGAAGGTTGTCAAAGAATACAGCAGGACTTGGATCAGTTGGAAATATGGGCAGAGAAATGGCAGATGGACTTTAATCCAGACAAGTGTGAAGTGTTGCATTTTGAGAGACCAAAAGGTAAAGGAATGTGCACAGTAAACAGCAGGAGCCTTTGGAGCATTAATGTACTGTAGAGGGATTTTGGGATGCAAGCTATAGCTCTCTGAAAGTGGTAACACAAGTGGATAGGGTGGTAAAGAAAGAAGATTTTGCCTTTGTCAGTTGGGGCATTGACTTTAAAAGTCAAAGTCATGTTGCAGCTGTATAAAAATTTGGTGAGGATGTATTAGGAGTATTGTTTGGTTGTTCTGGTCACTGGAGGGATGTGGAAACTTTGGAGAAGGTGCAAGAGAGGTTCAACAATATATTATCTGGTTTGGAGTACATTAGCTTTAAGGAGAGGTTTGACAAACTATTGTTTTCGCTGGAGTGTCAGAGTTGAAGGGTAGCTCGAGAGTATGTGAAATTTTTGCAAGGCATAGGTAGAGTAGATAGAGTATTTTCCCAGGGTGGACATCAAAGTTCAAAGTAAATTTATTATCAAAGTATGTACATATCACCATATACTACCCCGAGATTCAATTTCGTAGTATTTGATTTGTCAAATACTAGAAAGCTTCACTTTTAAGGTGAGTGGAAGAAGTTTAAAGGAGGCTGACAAGATTTTTTTAGATAGTGTGTGGTAGGTGACTGGAGCACATGACTCGTGAGGTGGTGGAAGCAGGTAGGATAGCAACGTTAAAGAGGGATTTAGACCGGCATGTGAACAGGCAGGGGTGGAGGGATATAGATTACTTTCAAGTCGATGGGATCCGTTTGGCAATGTGGCCGGCATAGACATTATGGGCTGAATTGTACTGTTCTATGTTCTGTGAATTAAGTACATTAGATTAGAAGAGGTGCAAGTGAATCACTGCTTAGCCCGAAAAGACTGGTTCCCTGGCTAATGGGAAGAAAGAGATGAAAGGACAAATCAGAATCAGGATCAGAATCAGAATCAGGTTTATTATCACTGGCACATGATGTGAAATTTGTTAACTGAGCAGCAGCAGTTCAATGCAATACATAATATAGCAGAGAAAGAGAGAAAAAAATAATAATAAATAAAATAAGACATAAGAATAAATAAACAAGTCAATTACTTATATTGAATAGATTTTTAAAAATATGCAAAAACAGAAATACTGTATATTAAAACAAATGGGGTAGTGTCCAAAGTTTCAAAGGCCATTTAGGAATCGGATGGCGGAGGGGAAGAAGCTGTTCCTGAATCGCTGAGTGTGTGTCTTCAGGCTTCTGTACCTCCTACCTGATGGTAACAATGAGAAAAGGGCATGCCCTGGGTGCTGGAGGTCCTTAATAATGGACGCTGCCTTTCTGAGGCACCGCTCCCTAAAGATGTCCTGGGTACTTTGTAGGCTAGTACCCAAGATGGAGCTGACTAGATTTACAACCCTCTGCAGCTTCTTTCGGTCCTGCACAGTAGCACCCTGCCGTACCAGACAGTGATGTAGTCTGTCAGAATGCTCTCCATGGTACAACTATAGAAGTTTCTGAGTGTATTGATTGCTCACAGTTGTAACAAAGGGAGTTGTTGGAGGGATTGGAGAAAACTGGACCGGGGAGTTTTCAAAGGGAATGGTCCTTGCAAAATGTTGAAGGCGGAGGAGAGAAGAAGATATGTCTGATGGTGGAATCTCTTTGAAGGAGGTGGAAAATGTGGAGAATGATCTGTTGAATTCAGAGACCAGTGGGATGGCATGTGAGGACCAGGGGAGCTCCATCCATGTTCTGTCCTGAAGAGGAGAGCAGAGCCATGGGAAGTAGATGAGATGAAGCCAAGGACTTTGTAAACAATAGTAGAGTGGAAGCTATGGTTTAGGAAGGAAGAGGGCAGTTCAGTGTCCACTGTATGGAGTATCTCCTCTCTGGAGCAAATACGACAGCATATTGGGACTGGGAGAATGGAATAGAAAAGAGGTAGGATGAGTTGAAGGAAAGTGGAAATAGTTGTTAGTCAGTAAGTTTGTAATTAATGTTAGTTGCTGGCCTATCTCCTAAGATGGAGAGGGAAAGATTCAGCAAAGGAAGAAAGAGTAAGAGATTGACCATAGGAAGGTGAGAGCAGGTGGAAATTGGCAACAAAGTAATGAATGTCTTTCTTCTGAAACAGTAATCCATTGTATCTGTGTTCTCTACTTACAAGAAAATGGGAACAGGAGTAGGCCACTTGGCCCATCAAACTTGCCAAAGTTCAAAGTAACATTTATGATCAGAGTACAGACATGTTATCACATGCAACCATTCAATATGATATTTACAGATCTTCCCCAAAGCCTCAACTGATCTGCTGTGCCAATTCCCCATAGCCTTTAATTCCCTGATTTTTCAAGAATTTGTCTCCTTTCTTCTTAAGCATCTCCAGTGATCCAACCTCTGGGGAACTCCAGAGATTCGCCATCCTTTGTGCCGAGAATGGAAAGATCAACTTCAGGCTGGAGAGAAGGATGGGCTTTGCACCAACTATTCACACTGTGCTCTAATGTCACAATCTCTATTAGCTTTGAAAAGAACGCTAAAACATTTATCTTGTTACTGAGGAATACTGTAGAAAGGTACATAATTGCAAATCTAATCCCTGAGGTAAGAATCAAATGTTTTCTGAGGATGCCATAAAGAGGCACAGGAGAATTAATGGTGTGCTGATCTTGTGTGTTTAACTGCACGGTTTTTCTTATTGAATTGGCCACCATCAGAATTAGAGCCAGATCTATTGTCACAGACTTATATCATGTTTATATCTATGATGTGAAACATGCTGTTTCATGGCAGCAGTATAGTGCAAATACATAAAATCACTATTATGTATAAAATAAACAAGGAGTGTAAAAAAGGAATACTGCAGTAGTGTTCAGGGGTTCATGAACCATTCAGAAATCTGATGTCGGAGAGGAAAAAGCTGTTTCTCAGTCTTTGAGTGTGAGTCTTCAGGCTCCTGTACCTCCTCCCTGATTGTAGTACTGAGAAGAGAGCATGTCCCTGGATGGTGAGGCTCCTTAGTGATGCATGCCGCCTTTGAGGCACCACCTCAGTTACATTCATTTTATTGGAATAGTCAGTACTTGGAGACAGCAGTGATCGGTAACTGGATTAACCCTAATGGAAGGGGGTTTTGTACCTGAGGCCAAATGCTGAGATCAGTAGATTAATGCACCACTGCACACGTGTAATGGCTAGCTGTAATTAAGATGAACTATCAGAGTCTGGAAAACTAAAGTGAGGGAGAAACGGAGGTCAGAGACGGTGGATAGATTCTGTGGCATTGAAATATTAGCATCCAAAACAAGGGTTACCTGCATTTGTAAAGAGAAAGCAAGCCCTGCTGGATATCTGAAATAAGAGCAGAGCCATTTGGAACAGCAGGTCAGGTAGGGCATGTGGAGACAGAAATGTTCAAGTTGAATGATCTTTCCACTGGAGAACTTAGTGTTGTAAAATATAGGCAACACACAAAATGCTGGAGGAACTCAGCAGGCCAGACAGCATCTATGGAAAAGAGTAAACAGTCCTGAAGAAGGGTCTTGGCCCAGAACATCAACTGTTTACTCTTTTCCGTAGATGCTGCCTGACCAGCTGAGTTCCTCCAGCATTTTGGGTTTGCTGCTTGGATTTCCAGCATCTGCAGATTTTCTCTTGTTTGATCTTGAGATACAGACACAGTTTGGTATTGAGTCACTCACAGATATGTACCTGCAGATAGTCAAAAGGTGAAAGTACATTTTTTATCAATGTATGTATACTACATACAACCTTGAGATTCGTCTCTTTACAGGCATCCAAAAAACAAAGAAACCCAATAGAACCCAGTTAAAAAAAACGTCAAACACTGAATGTGCAAAAAAAACAAGAAGTTGTGCAAACAATAAAAGTAAGCAAATAACATTCAGAACTTTAGTTCACAAAATGAGTCCACAGCCCGGAAGCCAGTCACCACTGCAAGCCGGTCCAGGAGCCTATTAGTTGCAGGCCACAGCCTCAGTTCAGTGCAGAGATGAGTAAACCTCCTCAAGCAGCAAACTGAACACTGGCCCATCCCTTGCCTCTGGCTTCAACACCCTGACCTTTTCAATCTGGCCTGGGACTTAAATCGGCCAAACATTGACTCATTCCTCACTCCTGGGCATGGGCTCTACTGCCTTGATTCAGCCTGTACCCAACCTCTCTGATCTGGCCTATCGAAAGGACAGACTGATGGGCAGTGGGGTGGGGTGGCTCTGTTGGTGAAGAATGATATTCAGTCCCTTGCGAGGGGGGACATAGAATCAGGAGACGTAATCAGTATGGATAGAACTGAGAAATTCTAAGGGTAGGAAGACCCTAATGGGAGTTATCTACAGGCCCCCAAACAGTAGTCTGGATGTAGGGTGTAAGTTGAATCAAGAGTTAAAATTGGCATGTCGCAAAGGTAATGCTACAGTTGTTATGGGGGATTTCAACATGCAGGTAGACTGGAGGAATCAGGTTGGTACTGGACCCCAAGAAAGGGAGTTTGTGGAGTCCCTCCGAGATGGATTCTTACAACAGCTTGTACTGGAGCCTACCAGAGAGAAGGCAATTCTAGATTTAGTGTAGTGCAATGAACCGGATTTGATCAGGGACCTCGAGGGAAAGGAGCCATTAAGAGGTAGTGACCATAATATGGTAAGTTTTAATCTACAATTTGAGAGGGAGAAGGGAAACTTGGAAGTGTCAGTATTACAGTTGAACAAAGGGAACTATGGTGCTATGAGGGAGGAGCTGGCCAAAGTTCAATGGAACAATACCCTAGCAGGGATGACTGTGGAACAGCAATGGCAAGTGTTTCTGGGAATAATGCGGAAGGTGCAGGATCAGTTCATTCCAAAGAGGAAGAAAGATCCGAAGGGGAGTAAGGGGAGGCCGTGACTGACAAGGGAAGTAATGGACAGTATAAAAATAAAAGAGAAGTATAACATAGCAAAGACGAGTGGGAAGCCGGAGGATTGGGAAACTTTTAAAGAGCAACAGAAGGTAACTAAAAAGGCAATACGCACAGAAAAAATGAGGTACGAAGGTAAACTAGCCAAGAATATAAAGGAGGATAGTAAAAGCTTCTTTAGTTATGTGAGAAGGAAAGAAATAGTTAAGACCAAAATTGGGCCCTTGAAGACAGAAACGGGTGTATTTATTATGGGGAAGAAGGAAATGGCAGATGAGTTGAACAGGTACTTTGGATCTGTCTTCATTAGGGAAGACACAAACAATCTCCCAGATATAATAGTGGCCAAAGGACCTAGGGTAATGGATGAACTGAAGGAAATTTATATTAAGCAGGAAATAGTGTTGGATAGACTGTTGGGTCTGAAGGCTGATAAGTCCCCGGGACCTGATGGTCTGCATCCCAGGGCGCTTAAGGAGGTGGCTTTAGAAATCGTGGACGCATTGGTAATAATTTTCCAATGTTCTATAGATTCAGGATCAGTTCCTGAGGATTGGAGGGTGGCTAATGTTGTCCCTCTCTTCAAGAAGGGAGGAAGAGAGAAAATAGGGAATTATAGACCGGTTAGCCTGCCGTCGGTGGTGGGAAAGATGCTGGAGTCAATTATAAAAGATGAAATTACGACACATCTGGATAGCAGTAACAGGATCGGTCCGAGTCAGCATGGATTTACAAAGGGGAAATCGTGCTTGACTAATCTTCTGGAATTTTTTGAGGATGTAACTATAAAAATGGACAAGGGAGAGCCAGTGGGTGTAGTGTACCTGGACTTTCAGAAAGCCTTTGATTAAGTCCCACATAGGAGATTAGTGGGCAAAATTAGGGCACATGGTATTGGGGGCAGAGTACTGACATGGATTGAAAATTGGCTGGCTGACAGAAAACAAAGAGTAGCGATTAACGGGTCCCTTTCAGAATGGCAGGCGGTGACCAGTTGGGTACCGCAGGGTTCAGTGCTGGGACCGCAGCTGTTTACAATATATATTAATGATTTAGATGAGGGAATTAAAAGTAACATTAGCAAATTTGTCGATGACACAAAGCTGGGTGGCAGTGTGAAATGTGAGGAGGATGTTATGAGAATGCAGGGTGACTTGGACAGGCTGGGTAAGTGGGCAGATGCATGGCGGATGCAGTTTAATGTGGATATATGTGAGGTTATCCACTTTGGTGGTAAGAACAGGAAGGCAGATTATTATCTAAATGGATTCAAGTTAGGAAAAGGGGAAGTACAACGAGATCTAGGTGTTCTTGTACATCAGTCACTGAAAGCAAGCACGCAAGTACAGCAGGCAGTGAAGAAAGCTAATGGCACGCTGGCCTTCATAACAAGGGGAACTGAGTATAAGAGCAAAGAGGTCCTTCTGCAGCTGTACAGGGCCCTGATGAGACCACACCTGGAGTACTGTGTGCAGTTTTGGTCTCCAAATTTAAGGAAGGACAGTCTTGCTATTGAGGGAGTGCAGCGTAGGTTCACAAGGTTAATTCCCGGGATGGCGGGACTGTCATATGTCGAAAGATTGGAGCGAATGGGCTTGTATACTCTGGAATTTAGAAGGCTGAGAGGGGATCTTATTGAAACATATAAGATTATTAAGGGCAAGATTATTAAGGGATTGGACACGCTGGAGGCAGGAAGCATGTTCCCGCTGATGGGTGAGTCCAGAACCAGAGGCCGCAGTTTAAGAATAAGGGGTAGGCCACTTAGAACGGAGTTGAGGAAAATCTGTTTCACCCAGAGAGTGGTGGATGTATGGAATGCTCTGCCCCAGAAGGCTGTGGAGGCCAAGTCTCTGGATGCTTTCAAGAAAGAGATGGATAGAGCTCTTAAAGATAGCGGAATCAAAGGTTATGGGGATAAGGCAGGAACTGGATACTGATTGTGGATGATCAGCCATGATCACAGTAAATGGCGGTGCTGGCTCGAAGGGCCAAATGGCCTACTCCTTCACCTATTGTCTATTGTCTATAAATGGAACTGGTGATCATTGTTGCCAATTGGTTGAATGGCCTTTTTCAGTCCAAGCGTTCTTATGTCTCTTCTGGTCTACAAATCAGGCTGAGAGTACCCCAACCTCCTGGGTTTACGGTGTGATGGATACAGATCAAATACTGGTACTAGATCAGTGTGGAGATCCAGAAGTCATGTCTGTGACCACACTGTACCCTCTGTTCACTTGTCACTGAAGTGATCCTAATCTTTGAAACAGAACCTAATCCTAGCAAAGAGAATTAAGTGGTGAGCAGGAACAGAAAATTGAACCAACTTCACTCTCTTCTCACTCAGGAGCACTGTGATTGATCATGTCTGTTATCTAACATTTAATTCAGCCCAGGCTAGATAATGACCCAGTATCTTTCCTGTCTATGAGGTTATCACTCATTTTAAATTGAATTTCAGTCTCTTTTAGTTGAAAACATATCTCTGCTTAGTGTTAAAATAGGTTGTTGAGGTATCTTATTAATAGACTAACTACTAAGAATTTTCCACAGTTGTTTCATGATTATTGCTAGGTGAGGGAAATGCAGATTATAATTTCCATAAATTTGATTTCTGAATGCCTGCATGAAATGCCCTGCAGCCTAGTTGTACCAGTGGGGGGAGAAAAAGAGTTGTGTTTTGGATCTATAACCTCCCATTAGAGCTAGAAAAAGCAAGCAGAAAAGCATTTTTAAGATGCAGAGAAATAGGCAAGGGGAGAAGGGCAGAGAAGAAAAGAGAGGTCTATGATCAAATAGAGAGAAGGAATTATTAAATGACTGAAGAGACAACGGAGAAAGGAAATGATAATATAAAAAATGGGTCAAGAAGTGGTGTAAATGTGGTGAATATTGCTCAGTCTAGAAAGCTGTAGTATGCATAGTCAGATGCAGAGGTGCTATCATTTAAATTTATATTAAGTTTCATTGGAAAAGCAGTGGTAATGAAATATAGAATGAAAATGGCGAGTTACAGAAAACTGGGCTGAAGGGGGTGTTTTGAGAATTAATCATCCAATCTTCATTTGGTCTGCTCATTTTAGGGGAAATCACATTGTGAATGCAGAAACATAGAAGGATGGAAAATAGTAGGAATATACCAATCTGCTCTTCGGTCATTCTCTACCAGTCAGCATGATTCTGAGTGGTCATTCATTTCAGTAGATTGTACCCATCTGTTCCCCATATTTCTTAATTGTTTTAGTATTAAGAAATGTAGCCACTTCTGGAATATAATTCCTGATGGCCTCCACTGCTCTCTATAGTAGAGAACTCCAGTAGTCCACCAACCTCTGGGTCTTGGTTCTAAATATTTGTCTAGTATCTCAGTCCTATACTCTCCGGCCACTAGGAACAAACTCCCTGTATCCATTCCATCCAGACTTGTTAGAATTTTTCAGGTTTCCATGGGATTGTAAATCTCTAAGCTCCTGTGAATATAGTCATAATTGATCTAATCTTCCCTTGTGCTTCAATCTTGCCACCCCACGATCCAGTGTAGTAACCTTTGTTGTACTCTCTTCATGGCGAATACATCCTTCCTCATAAAAGGAGACCAAAACAGCAAACAAGGGTTCTAATTTGTGTCTCACTAATGTCTTGTATGTCACTGCAATAAATCCCTGTTTTTGTTCTCAAATCCTCTTGCAATGAAGGCTAACATACCATTTACCTTCTTAGTTCACTGAACCTGAACAATTGCTCTCAGTAACTGGTGTACATAGACACCCTTGTCTTGTTGCCCTTTTCCTTTACTCAATTTATCAACAATTGGATTATCTGTTTTTTAACCTCACAGTTATCCACATTAAACTGCATCTGCCATACGTTTGCCCACTCACCCAACTTGTCCAAATTACATACATTGGACTCTCTTTGCATCATCCTGAAAGCTCACCCAACTCTCATCTCCAGCTCTTTGCAAATATGCAAATGCTACATTTTGTCCCTTCATCCATATCTTGAGTGTATTTTGTGAATAGAGAAGACTAAATTAAAGAAGCCCTAGTAAATCAGCTTAGTGTTCCTGGGAAGGATGGAGATACAAGGACTGGTATTGCTGCTCTTGCAATTGCATTGGCCCACCAGCACATTTACTTCCTGAGAAAGCTAAAGAAACTTGGCCTGTCCCCTAAAATCCTCACTAATTTTTATAGATGCACCGTAGAAAGCATTCTTCTAGGGTGCATCACAACCTGGTATGGAAGTTGTCCTGTCCAAGACCAGAAGAAGCTGCAGAAGATCGTGAACACAGCAAAGCACATCACACAAACCAATCTTCCGTCCTTGGACTCACTTTACACCGCACGCTGTTGGAGCAGTGCTGCTGGGATAATAAAGGACACGACCCACCCAGCCAACACACTTTTCATCCCTCTTCCCTCAGGGAGAAGGCTCAGGAGCTTGAAGACTCATACGGCCAGATTTGGGAACAGCTTCTTTCCAACTGTGATAAGACTGCTGAACGGATCCTGACCCGGATCTGGGCCGTACCCTTCAAATATCCGGACCTGCCTCTCGTTTTTTTTTTTTTGCTGTACCTTACTTTCCCTTTTCTATTTTCTACTTATGAATTATAATTTAAATTTTTAATATTTACTATCGATTTGTAATCCAGGGAGTGCGAAGCGCAGAATCAAATATCGCTGTGATGATTGTACGCTCTAGTATCAATTTGTTTGGCGACAAAGTAAGGTAAAGTAAAGAGCTATTATAGGTAGGGAGGAGGTGTTGAAGGTGACCAAAGAATGGACCAGCACAGAAGAGAAAAATGATGAGTGCGGAAGATGCTTCTGAACTGCCACAATTGTGGAGATTGACCCATTGTTCATTGAAGCTGGTCAGACAGAATCTGATGTCAAGATTCCTATCTTAGTTCTGGAGGTGAAGAGAAATGAAGGAAAGACATGGAAGGATGAGAGGTGGATCACATGATGGTGAAGGGAGGGTGGGACTTGGCAGCAAAATCAACATTTTCCATCTTAGGGTAAAATAAGAACACAGCCACATTATAGTCATCAAGGTACCAAAACAAGAGTTAAGGGAGCTGATCTAAGTAGTGTTAGGTCAAGTAATTTTCTTCATAACGTATGAACCAACAGGGGCTTTCAGGTCACAACTTTTATAGGGAGTAATGAGTGGACTCAAAAGAAAATGTTTAATGTGATAACAGGTGGAGTTGGCTGTTGGCGGAGTGGAACGGGTCAGGGAAATGGAAATTGTTAATGTTGGTGAAGGAAAGAGAGTCACAAATGGAGTAACAGGCTTAGCAAGAGCTGGAGGAGCCGTTACCCTGCCCTGTCTGGTGGCAAGGCTTTAAGGTGGCAACTGAATCATTAGCGAGCACGTAATAAGGACCCATGCCCAAAGATCGTGGACTCCTTCCTTAAGTCATTCTGTCCCCCCGTGTATCTTATTATTCCAGGCCTGAATCAGAGAATCATGGGGAGTTCACTGCCAGAGTAACTCTGCCAGGAATAGGATCAAGCCTTGGAAATTCACAGCTTTTGTTTCCTTGTGGGTCCCCCTTTGGGCCCCACAAGGAGGCCATTGACTCCGCTATTCTGGTCTTGTCCCCTGTTGCCCTGCTACCTGCCTACAGTCTACTGCTGTTCAGTTCTTCTCATCGTGAGCTGACAACATTAGATAGAGCTACTACTGGACCAGCAGGATACCAAGACCAGCCCAGAACAGGTTAAAGGTTCTCTGGAATGTGGGAGGGGTGTCGGATTCTGACTGTCTATGCTAGTTTTAGTGTCACTGAGTAATAAGAATGGCACTTGTTTCCCCACAGGAAGTTAACCGAGAACAATTAAAACACGTGGATCCAATCTATTGCTACCTTGTGAGGTAGAACTAGTTCCACAGCTCCAGCAACTGAGGCAGTAGATGGGACTGACCCCCTCCATACAGTTACAGTGCACCTTTATAAACAGGTGTTCAAAACACCACAGAGATCAGGGATATTCCTCTCTGAGGATGTTGACAAGAAAGTTCACCAATGCATCTATTTCTTCAGGAAGCTAAATAAATTTGGCATGTCCCCTTCGACTCTTACCAATTTTTATCGATGCACCATGGAAAGCATTCTGTCTGGACGTATAACAGCTTGGTTTGGTAACTGCTCTGCGCATGACCACAAGAAGCTGCAGAGAGTTGTGGACACAGCTCAGCGCATCACAGGGACCAGTTTCACCTCTATGGGCTCTGGCTATCCTTCTTGCTACCTCAGCAAAGCAGCCGGCATAATCAAAGACCTCACTCACTCCAAACAGTCCCTCTTCTCCCTTCTCCCATTGGACAGAAGATACAATACCCTGTAAGCACACACTACCAGGTTCCAGGATAGCTTCTTCTCACTGTTATCAGACTCTTGGATGGACCTCTTGTATGATAAGATAGATTCTTGGCTCCATAATCTACTCTGTTAAGATCTTGCACTTCATTGATTTCTTGCACTGCACTTTTTCAGTAGCATTTTATTCTGCATTTTTATAGTTTTACCTTATTTTAACTCAATACACTGTGTATTGATTTGATCAGTATGAATAGTATGCAAGACAAAACTTTTCACATGTGATAAGTACATGTGATAATAATAAACCAATTCCAGTACCTGCTGAGTATTTTCAGTATTGCCAACAACTTTCTTTTGATAGGAGTTGATTTATTTCAAGGCCATTTGGAATCTTTTTGGACACGCCTTCTTTATTAACCCTGTCCCTCTTGATCACAGATATCCCAAGTGCCCAGTGTTGTGAGGAGTGTGCAGTTAATTACCCTTCTGCACCTTGGAATTGGAACTGGTTTATTATTACCCCATGTACTGAGGTGAAAAACTTGTCTTGCATTCTGTTCATACAGATCCAATGATTACACAGTGCATGAAGGTAGTGACAAGGCAAAACAACAACAAAACAGAATAAAGTGTAACAGCTACAGAGGAAGTACAGGGCAGGTAAACAATAAGGTGCAGTTTCTTACCGTCACGTGCAGAGCAGTTGCTGTACTGAGCTGTTAAGCATCCAGATAGAATGCTTTTTGTGGTGCTTTGATAAAAATTGGCAAGGGGCATGCCAAATGTCTTTAGCCTGTTGGTGAACTTTCTTAGAGGCGACATCAACATGGTTGGAGCAGGACAGGCTTTTGGAGATGTTCATTCCTAGGAACTTGAAGCTCTCAATCCTCTTAACCTCAACACTTTTATGTAAACAGGAGCATGCGCACTGTCCCCCTTCCTGAAATCAATAACCAGATCTTTTGTTTTGTTGTCATGACACCATGTCACTAAGCACTCTATATTATAGATTTAAGGTCAGAGGGGCCAGATTTAAAGGGGACCCAATGGACAACTTTTTTCATGCAGAGGTCAGTGGGTGCGTAGAATGAGCTGCTAGAGGAAGTGATGAAGCTGGGTATGTTAATAGCATTTAAAAGACATTTGGAAAGGTTCATGGGTGGAAAATGTTAGAGGTGTATGTGCTAAATGCAGGCAAATGGGGCTAGCTCTCGAAGGGACCTTGGTTGGTATGGATGAGATGTGCCAAACGGTCTGGTTCTGTGCTGCATAACTAGGAAATTGAGGAAATAAGCATTTGAAAGTTCAAAGTAAATGTTATTATCAAAGTGCATATACATCGCCATACACAACCCTGATATTCAGTTTCTTGTGGGCGTACTCAATAAATCTATAGAATAATAACCACAACAGAATCAATGAAAGACCACACCAACTTGGGTGTTGAACCAGAATGCAGAAGATAACAAACTGTGCAAATATCAAAAGAGGAAATAATAATAATAATAATAATAATAATAATAATAATAATAAATAAGCAATAAATATTGAGAACATGAGATGAAGAGTCCTTGAAAGTGAGTCCATTGGTTTTGGGAACATTTCAATGATGGGGCAAGTGAAGATGAGTGAAGTTATCCCATTTGGTTTAAGAGCCTCATGATCGAGGGGTAGTAAGAAATTTGCCCCACATTTCTAATCCATGATGTTTTCTGTTCCTTTCTATATTGCTTTGTTAAATGAAGACATATTTCAGATGTCCCAGATAAGTTTTTATTCATACCAGCATTAACATTTAGTGCAACTTGTGGGATCATGCTGTGCATTAACAGGAAACCATGTTTCCTACAACAGTGTGTTGAAAAGTATTTCATTGGTTGTAGATTATTTTTGGATCAGATCATCTCCTGAGACTGTGAAGGTGCTGTTGCAATGCTCACTATCCTTTCCATCTCCTGGCTTACTCTTGTAATTTATTCCGGTGTTGGATGAAAGGCTGCCTCCTTTTTCATCCGCTATCCCACTGGATGATTGCCAAGATCAATCGATCAAATCTCTTCACATCTGAGTTAATTCTTGCACAGAAACAATCTGGATATTCCCAAAGAAGTATTTGGTGATTTAAAACAACTCGCAACTTGCCTTTGGTTTCCCGCGTTTCCATTGATTCAGTGAAGACAGTGCTCCCTCACCCATCAAATGCACTATTGTCTTTCTGTTTCTTTTTTTTCTTTTTCAATCTTTTTATTAGTTTCATAAAAATATAAACATAACGTGGTAGTAGTACAAAGTTATCGGGAATACATTGTTATAATTAACATGAGTGATCACAAAGCCAGATAATACTTAAATGATAAAACTCCCAATCATATAGGATACAAGTGAATAATATAAAACAAAGAAAAATGTCTAAAAAACATGAAAAAAGAAAAAAAAATAATAACCCCCCCCCAAAATATATTAATCTAAACAGAATTAATCAACTAAACTAAAAAAAAAGACCTGGGCTGTTTTAACATCGTAAAGAATGGGAGAAAAGAAAACCTTAGTGTTGACGACTCCGTTCCTCTCAACCAACACTACCGAGAAGTAAATTAAGTTTGGAAATGGTCAAATTACATCATATGAAAATGCTGAATAAATGGCCTCCAAGTCTTTTAGAATTTAATGGAAGGGTCATAAACAACATTTCTAATTTTTTCCAAATTTAAACACAACATAGCTTGTGAAAACCAATGAAATATGGTAGGAGGATTAATCTCTTTCCAATTCAGCAAATTGGATCTTCTAGCCATTAAAGTAAGAAATGCAATCATCTGATGAGCTGAAGAGGTTAAATGATTTGATTCTATCATTGGTAACCCAAAAATAGCAGTAATTGGGTGAGGTTGTAAGTCTATATTCAAAACCATTGAAATAATATCAAAAATATCTTTCCAATATTTTATCAACAAAGGACATGACCAAAACATGTGAGTTAAAGAAGCTATCTCGGAGTGACATCTATCACATATAGGATTTATATAAGAGTAATAATAAGATAATTTATCTTTGGACATATGAGCCCTGTGCACTACTTTAAACTGTATCAATGCATGTTTAGCACATATAGAAGATGAATTAACTACTGAAGAATTTTTTCCCATTTTTCAATTGGTACAGTAATCTTAAGTTCTTTTTCCCAATCAGTTTTAATTTTATTAGATACATCAGGACATAAATTCATAATTGTATTATAAATAATTGCTACAACACCTTTCTGAGAAAGATTTAAATCTAAAATTTTTTCCAAGATATCCATTGGATATAAGTGTGGAAAATTAGGAGAAACAGTAATTAAAAAGTTTCTAACCTGTAGATATCTAAAAAAGTGAGATCTAGGTAAATTATATTTATTAGATAGTTGATCAAAGGACATAAAACAATTATCCAAAAATAAATCATGAAATCGTACTATACCTTTGATTCTCCAATCTAAATAAGCTTGATCCATAGTGGAAGGTTGAAAAAAGAAATTAGATATAATAGGACTTGCTCAAGTAAATTGGTTTTACCCAAAAAATTTTCAAAATTGAAACCATATACGTAAAGTATGCTTAACTATTGGATTATTCATTTGTTTATACAATTTAGAAAGAGCGAGAGGAAGCGAAGTCCCTAAAACAGAATGCAATGAAAACCCTTGTAATGAATTACATTCAAGATTTACCCAATGTGGACTTGAAATTGCATCCAAGTCTCGTAACCAAAATTTTAAGTATCGAATATTAATTGCCCAATAATAAAATCCAAAATTCGGGAGTGCTAACCCCCCTCTTTTTTAGATTTCTGTAAGTGCCTTTTACCTAGCCTAGGGTTTTTGTTCTGCCATATATATAAAGAAATTTTGGAATCAACATTATCAAAAAAAGATTTTGGAATAAAAATTGGAACCGATTGAAATACATATAAAAATTTAGGCAAAATAATCATCTTGATAGCATTGATCCGACCGATCAGTAACAAAGACATTGATGACCATTTAGTAAACAAAAGTTTAATCTGATCAATTAAAGGTACAAAAATTAGCTTTAAATAAATCTTTATGCTTTTTCGTGATTATAATCCCTAAATATATAAAAGAGTCAGTAACCAATTTAAATGGTAAATATCCATAAATAGGAACCTGCTTATTTAGGGGAAATAATTCACTCTTATTAAGGTTTAATTTATAACCAGAAAAATTACTAAATTGAGCCAACAAAGACAAAATAACAGGAGTTGATTTCTCCGGATTAGAGATATAATAACAAGTCATCTGCAAATAGTGATAATTTATGTATTTCATTTCCGCGGGTAATACCAAAAATGTTGGGCGAGTCACGGATAGCAATTGCTAAAGGTTCAAGGGAAATGTTAAATAATAAAGGACTAAGAGGGCATCCTTGCCTAGTACTGCGAGATAGACGAAAAAAGGGAGATCTTTGATTATTAGTACAAACCGAAGCTACAGGGTTATGATATACTGCATCAATTTAATCCAGGATATAAATATTGGACTAAAATTAAATTTCTCGAACACACTAAATAAATAAAGCCATTCAACTCTATCAAAGGCTTTCTCAGCATCTAATTAAATAATACATTCCGGAGTGTTAAATGAGGGGGTATAAACAATATTCATTAACCTCCTAATATTAAAAGATGAATAACGGTTTTTAATAAATCCTGTTTGGTCCACAGATATAATTCGAGGTAATACCTTCTCTAACCTAGTTGCTAAAATTTTTGAAAAAATTTTTGAATCTACATTCAAAAGAGATATCGGTCTATATGATGCATAATCAGTAGGATCTTTATTCTTTTTAAGAATTAAAGAAATAGAAGCTTCATAAAACAATTGTGGTAATTTAGCTAAACTGATTGCTTCTTTAAATATTCTAGACAGCCAAGGAGAGAGAACAGAGAATAAAGGCTTAAAGGATTCTACTGTTAAAACACCCAGACCAGGTGCTTTACCAGAATTCATTGATGAGATTACAGCCGTTATTCCTTCCTCTGTAATAGGAGCTTCTAATGATAAGCAGTCCTCGGGTGATAATTTCAGAAAATTCAATTTACTTGAAAAATCATTCATGATGTTAAAATCATGAGGAAAATCAGAATGGTATAAAGAGGTATAAAATTCTTGAAAGGTTTTGTTTATCTCGTCATGTTCAACTGTCAAAGTATCATCGTATTTACGAATCTTAGTAATTTGACGTTTAACCGAAGTAGATTTCAATTGATTAGCTAATAATTTACCCAATTTATCACTATGAATATAAAACTCACTTCTAGTTTTCATTAATTGATTTTTGATCGAGGATGTTAATAGTAAAGTTCAACTCTCTGTTTATAAAGCTCCTTGCTAGGAGCAATAGCATATTTTTTTAATCAATTTCTTTAATTTTATCAACCAACAAGAGTAGTTCATTCTTAGTACATTTTTTCAAACCAACCGAATAGGAAATAATCTGTCCGTGGATATAAACTTTAAAAGCATCCCATACTGTTCCGTTGGAAGTTTCTTCCGTAATATTAGTTAAAAAGAGGAAATCAGTCTGTCCCTTCATAAACTTAACAAAGTCCAAGTCTTGAAGCAAATTAGAATTAAATCGCCATTGTCTATTAGTAGAAGAAGTATCCATTAACTTAATAGAAAGTTTCATTGGAGCATGATCTGAAATGGCGATTACAATCAATTACAGATGGGATTAATTGAGAGTCAATAAAAAAATAGTCAATTCGAGAATAAGAATGATAAACATGTGAAAAGAATGAGAATTCTTTGTCCTTTAGGTGTAGAAATCTCCAAATTTCTGAAATCCCAGAATCAGTCATAAAAGAGTTGATAAGAGTAGCTGACTTATTCGGTAGAGCCGGACTATCTATCCAACATGGGATTTAAACATAAATTAAAATCACCGCCCATTATCAACATATACTCGTTTAAGTTAGGAAAGGAAGTGAATAGGTGCTTAAAAAATTCAGGATAATCCACACTTGGAGCATAAACATTAACCATAGCAACCTTTTTATTGAAAAGTAACCCAGTATTTAACAAGAATCTACTACTAGGATCTGAGATAATGTCTTGATAAATAAATGTAATTGAAGGATCTATAAAAATTGAAACGCCTTTGACTTTGGCTTGGAAGTTCAAGTGGTATTGTTAATCTTTCCAAAACTTAAAGAAGTGTTGGTTGTCCTCTTTCCTTACATGAGTTTCTTGTGCAAAGATAATGTGAGCATTCAGTCTTTGGAATACTTTGAAAATCTTTTTCCGTTTTATTGGATGGTTTAGACCATTTGTATTCCAAGAGACAAAATTAATAATGTGAGCCATAATTTAATGTTAACCCTTTGGTGTGTAAGAGGTTAACTATAACGTAAACTCATGAGATCGGAAGAGGGATAAATGGTCAGAGAGGAATCTGAAATCTCGACACTACAGACATCTTTGTAGTACTAAATCAGCCCAATAGAAAAAATAAGTAAAAAATAAAAAAGAAACTCCCCCTGAGAACCCCGAACTAAGCCAGAGGAGGCTGAAGAAAGAACTAACTAACACTAAGTCTAACCCCATTTCTGCAGGAGGCAATTCCAAAAATATATGTTATAAGAAGACCCCCCCGAAATCTGATATAAAAAAAATTAAACACTGTACTATAATAATCTACATATTGTGATTTCTAAAATACATGAGAAAAAAAAAGTTAATACCAGTACAACAGGAATTCTGCAGATGCTGGAAATTCAAACAACACACATCAAAGTTGCTGGTGAACGCAGCAGGCCAGGCAGCATCTCTAGGAAGAGGTGCAGTCGACGTTTCAGGCCAAGACCCTTCATCAGGACTAACTGAAGGAAGAGTGAGTAAGGGATTTGAAAGTTGGAGGGGGAGGGGGAGATCCAAAATGATAGGAGAAGACAGGAGGGGGAGGGATGGAGCCAAGAGCTAGACAGGTGATTGGCAAAAGGGGATACGAGAGGATCATGGGACAGGAGGTCCGGGAAGAAAGACAGGGGGGGGGGGGACCCAGAGGATGGGCAAGGGGTATATTCAGAGGGACAGAGAGAAAAAGGAGAGTGAGAGAAAGAATGTGTGCATAAGTAACAGATGGGGTACGAGGGGGAGGTGGGGCCTAGCGGAAGTTAGAGAAGTCGATGTTCATGCCATCAGGCTGGAGGCTACCCAGACGGAATATAAGGTGCTGTTCCTCCAACCTGAGTGTGGCCAACCTGAGTGTGGCTTCATCTTTACAGTAGAGGAGGCCGTGGATAGACATGTCAGAATGGGAATGGGATGTGGAATTAAAATGTGTGGCCACTGGGAGATCCTGCTTTCTCTGGCGGACAGAGCGTAGATGTTCAGCAAAGCGGTCTCCCAGTCTGCGTCGGGTCTCGCCAATATATAAAAGGCCACATCGGGAGCACCGGACGCAGTATATCACCACAGTTGACTCACAGGTGAAGTGTTGCCTCACCTGGAAGGACTGTTTGGGGCCCTGAATGGTGGTAAGGGAGGAAGTGTAAGGGCATGTGTAGCACTTGTTCCGCTTACATGGATAAGTGCCAGGAGGGAGAGCAGTGGGGAGGGATGGAGGGGACGAATGGACAAGGGAGTTGTGTAGGGAGCGATCCCTGTGGAATGCAGAGAGAGGTGGGGAGGGAAAGATGTGCTTAGTGGTGGGATCCCGTTGGAGGTGACGGAAGTTACGGAGAATAATATGTTGGACGCGGAGGCTGGTGGGGTGGTAGGTGAGGACCAGGGGAACCCTATTCCTAGTGGGGTGGCGGGAGGATGGAGTGAGAGCAGATGTACGTGAAATGGGGGAGATGTGTTTAAGAGCAGAGTTGATAGTGGAGGAAGGGAAGCCCCTTTCTTTAAAAAATGAAGACATCTCCCTCGTCCTAGAATGAAAAGCCTCATCCTGAGAGCAGATGCGGCGGAGACGGAGGAATTGCGAGAAGGGGATGGCGTTTTTGCAAGAGACAGGGTGAGAAGGGGAATAGTCCAGATAGCTGTGAGAGTCAGTAGGCTTATAGTAGACATCAGTGGATAAGCTGTCTCCAGAGACAGAGACAGAAAGATCTAGAAAGGGGAGGGAAGTGTCGGAAATGGACCAGGTAAACTTGAGGGCAGGGTGAAAGTTGGAGGCAAAGTTAATAAAGTCAACGAGTTCTGCATGCGTGCAGGAAGCAGCGCCAATGCAGTCGTCGATGTAGCGAAGGAAAAGTGGGGGACAGATACCAGAATAGGCACGGAACATAGATTGTTCCACAAACCCAACAAAAAGGCAGGCATAGCTAGGACCCATACGGGTGCCCATAGCTACACCTTTAGTTTGGAGGAAGTGGGAGGAGCCAAAGGAGAAATTATTAAGAGTAAGGACTAATTCCGCTAGACGGAGCAGAGTGGTGGTAGAGGGGAACTGATTAGGTCTGGAATCCAAAAAGAAGCGTAGAGCTTTGAGACCTTCCTGATGGGGGATGGAAGTATATAAGGACTGGACATCCATGGTGAAAATAAAGCGGTGAGGGCCAGGGAACTTAAAATCATCGAAAAGTTAATACCAGTACGTATGATTAGTCAATTACAAATAAAAGTAATTAAAAATGTTGCTTCCAAAAAAAAGGGATTATGGGAAGAAGAAACCTAAGAACATGGCATACACAAAAAGAATAAAGGAAATTATGCAAAAAGGAAAACAAATCGCCATTTTAATTATACAAAAGCAAAGATAAAGAAAGTGTTTCTCCATATAGTTAAACATGATTATCAAATCAAATCGTTGATGACAATGTTGGAAATCAAATAGTTAAAAAAAATAACTAGTTAAAGAAAAGTAAGGTTACTTGCAAAAAAAAACTTTTTAGATAAGTTGTGAAACAATACCTACACCACTAACCACAAACAAGAATTTTGAACTTGTAAAAAACTTCCTTCATACAGTAATTGAAGGTTTATTATTGAAAGGCTGCCTCCTTTTTCATCCGCTATCCCACTGGATGATTGCCTAGATCAGTCGATCAAATCTCACATCTGAGTTAATTCTTGCACAGAAGCAATCTGGAAATTCCCAAAGAAATATTTGGTGGTGAAGGACCACCCCCGTCTGCCAATGGAGCAGCAGTATTTTTCTGCTGCTCTTAGTTTTCTTTCTTTCCCCCTAGTTTAAGCTTTGAGTTTAAAATTTTTACTTGTTGATTCTTGAGGGGGATCAATATGTCTATGTCTACAAGAAGTGGGAAGAATTTACCTGAACCTAGTGATAAAGGTAATGGGAAAGGAAAGGTGCAAAAGGAAAGATCTGATGAAATGCCATGGTGGGCTGAAGATATCGATCGGACACTGAATTCAATTAAGGATCAGAATGGATCAATTAAAGACCAACTGGAAAAGAATAGTAATGAAATGAAGTCGTTTCTGGGAAAACTTAAAGACCTGGAAACTCAAGTTATTTCACATGAAGAGGAATTGAAGATAACTAAGCAAAAGTTGTCTGAAGCTACAACTCGTTTGGAAAGATATCAAAATAAGATTATAGACCTGGAAACTAGGTCTTGACTAAGGAATATAAGAATTGTTGGGCTGCAGGAAGGAGCTGAAGGTGGAGATCTAATGGCTTACTTTGGTAAGCTTTTCCACACTTTATTTCCTACCATTCTATCAAAGCCACCTGCTATAGAAAGGGCACACAGGGCGTTTATCTCAAAATCGAAGGACTCTAGTAAACCAAGATCTGTTCTGGTTTGCCTTCATCACTTTAAAATTAAAGATCAAATAATATGACAAGCAAGAAAACAGAGACTTTTTAGATTTATGGAATCTGAGCTCTGCTTCTACGGATATTATCCAAGAGAGATAATGGAAAAAAGATCAAGATTTGCCCTGGTAATGAAACAAGCATATGATAAGAATCTTTTCCCATCTTTGAGGTATCCAACAAGAGTTAAAATTTTCCCTCCTAATTCTCCTCCTCGTACCTTTTTTGATCCAAAAGCTGCACTGGATTTTGTTCAGGCTTTGCCTGCCGCTGTCATCGACACCGCTGTTGGATGATCCATCTGAAAGGCTGTTTGGCTATTTGTATATTATTCGCATTTTGGGAAGAAGATTTATGAAGGTCACTTGTATATTTCATCGAGAGACTAATTAAAGAACACGGGGAGTTGTTCTTTATTGCATATTATTGGTTTTCCTTTGGAAAGATTTATGGTTTAAGTATCTCTGCCTTTATTGTCTTTTTCACAAGGTCACTCTACTTTTTTACTAACTGGAGGGAGGGAAAGAAAACACAGACAGAGCAGTCAGCAGCTTTGAATTCTATCGTAGATCGCCTGCCTTTTTCGGGTTTCTGGGTGTGGGTGGGTGGGCTTAGAGTTAGTTTTTTCCCATTGGGTGGTTCCGGAGCATGCGTGTTTTTTATTTGGTTGTATTCTTCATCGCCGCCATCTTTGATCATCCTGCATTGGTATGTGCTTTGTGCATGTATAAAGTAGAATGAAATTATAGTGTGCTGTTCAAACGGATTAATATAATAAGTTGGAATGTACGTGGTTGGAATCTTCCTATTAAACGAAAGAAGACTTTTAAAATTATTAACCGATTCCAACCTGATATAATTTTTGCTCAAGAGACACATATCAGGGCAGGAGATCAAAATAGATTATTTAGTTGGTGGAATAGTTTGCAATTCCACTCTACTTCTCAGAGTAAATCAAAAGGTGTGTCTATTTTCATTAAACCTAATATATTTATTCAAGAGGATATTGAATCAGATTCTAATGGTAGATTTTTAATTGTTAAAGGAACAATCTGTAACAGAAAAGTTGTTTTGGTTAATTTGTATGGTCCTAACTTAGATGATCCTTTTTTGAAAAAGGTATTTGCTTTACTGCCTTACTTAAATGAATATATATGCTCATAATGGGTAGGAATTTTAATTGTTGTTTAAATCCTATGATTGATAAGAGCTCAACCAATCAGTGACTTCCAAATCGATCCGCGTCATTTATTAATTCCTTTTTGATTGATTTTGGTTTGATTGATTTGTGGAGGTATCTTCATCCCAACGATAGAGAATATTCTTTCTTCTCACATGTTTATAAAAAATATTCGAGGATCGATTATATTATAATCGATCCTCGCTTCTTGCCTAGTGTTAAAACTTGTGAATATGACGCTATTGCTATACCTGATCATGTGCCTCTGAGTTTGTCTTTTGAATTTGATGATGTCACTCTTGCCTGCCCACCTTGGCGCATGTCTCAGACATTATTGCAAAACTCTGACTTTGTCACTTTTATTGAAACCCAGATAAAAGAATTTTTTCTTTTTAATGACATAGGGGGTATGTCTAAATTAGTTATATGGGATACATTTAAAGCATTTTTACGTGGTCAGATTATTTCTTATTCAGCTAAACTTAAAAAACAAACTAAAGTAGAATTAGATAGAATTTCAAGACAAATTAAAGATTGAGATAATATTTATGCAATTTCCCCCAATACTGATTTATTTAAACAAAGGGTGGAACTTCAATCACAATATAACCTGTTATTAACTCATCCTATTGAAGGTTATTTGCTTAAGTTAAAGAGCCAATTTTATATGTCTGGAGGTAAAAATAATAAACTGCTTGCATCTCAATTAAAAATGGCTGCAGCCAAAAGGCAAATCATGAAAATTCATAGGAAAGATGGTACCTTAGCTCAGGAATATGAGGAAATTAATAAGATCTTTCAAGACTTTTATGCTGAGCTATATAAATCTCAATGTCCGTTAGATTCCTCTAAAATGAATGCTTTTTTACGAAAGATTGTTTTTCCTAAAATCTCGGCTGAGGATCAAAAGATTCTCGATGCTCAAATGACTGAAGCCGAAATTCATAAAGCTATTTTTTCAATGCAATCTGGTAAGTCCCCAGGACTTGATGGCTATCCCGTAGAATTTTATAAAAAATTTGGAAAGTTGCCCTCTCTGTATATGTTGGAAATGTTTAAGGATTCTTTTGTGAAAGGTGACTTACTCTCTACTTTTTATGAGGCCTCTATTTCTTTAACTCTTTAAAAAAGATAAAGATCCTACTGACTGTGCTTCATACAGACCTATTTCATTACTGAATGTTGACGCTAAGATTTTGTCAAAGATAATGGCCAATCGGTTGGAGAATATTTTGGGTAAAATTATTTGTAAAGATCGAACAGGCTTTATAAAGGGTCGCTATTCCTTTTCAAATGTTCGGAGACTACTTAACATTATATATTCATCCTCTTCTAAAATTGCACAATGTGTTGTATCTTTGGATGCTGAAAAAGCGTTCGACCGAGTCGAATGGAAATATTTATTCAATGTTTTAGAGAAATTTGGCTTTGGTGTTAATTTTAATAATTGGATTAAAATGATATATAAAGCCTCTATTGCTACTGTTGTTACTAACAATTGTAGGTCTCCTTTTTTTCAGCTTTCACGGGGGACAAGGCAAAGCTGTCCATTAAGTCCTTTGTTGTTTAATTTAATATTAGAACCCCTTGCTATTGCTGTTTGTGAGGCTAAAAATATCCATGGGATCTTTGTGAATGAGACCATACATAAGGTCTCTCTTTATGCTGATGATTTATTGGTTTATATATCTAACCCTGACGAATCCATTCATGCCCTGCTAAAATCATTTAATGAATTCGGAGGTTTTTCAGGATATAAAATTAATTTTAGTAAAAGTGAATTGTTTCCTTTAAATGATTCTGTTTCTATATATGATAATACTCCTTTTAAAGTTTCAGACTCTTTTAGATATTTAGGTATTATAATTACTAAAACATATAAGGATCTTTATAAAGCTAATTTTGTTCCCTTAGTAGACTCTGTGAAGTATTTATTTAGTAGATGGAGTCCACTTACATTTTCACTTGTTGGTCGTATTCATATAGTTAAAATGATGATTCTACTGAAATTTTTATATTTATTTCAGAATATTCCTGTTTTTTTGACTAGGAAGTTTTTTGATCGGATTGATTCTATTATTTTGTCTTTCATTTGGAATAATAAAAGACCAAGAATTAGTAAATGTCATTTACAGAAATTGAAAAAGGATGGAGGTCTTGCTTTGCCTAATTTTAGAATGTATTATTGGGCTGTTAATTTGCGATATATGTCTTCTTGGTTATACTGGGTTGATAAGAGTGATCGGCCAATTTGGGAAGACCTGGAACTAAAAGTTGTAAAACAGTTTTATTTAACCTCGTTATTGGGGGCTCCTTTACCTATGCAATTAGGTAAAGTTGTTAATTTAAATCTATATCCTGTGATTAAGTATTCTTTACAAATTTGGCTCCAGTTCCGCAATTTTTTTAATCTTAAAAAATTTAAACTTTGTAGTTTAATTTACCGAAATTACTTTTTTAAGCCTTCTTTGAGTGATCCAATTTTTTTACTTTGGAAAAATAAAGGTATTAATTCTTTTTTGGATTTATTTAAAGAAGATAGATTGATGTCCTTTGAACAATTAATTGATAAATATTCTCTTTCATACTCACACTTTCTGCAATACCTTCAAGTTAGATATTTTTTACAAAAATATTTAAGTAATTTCCCTTACATATTGGAGGCTGACCTGTTAGATACTATTATGAGTATGAATCCTTTGATTAAGGGTTCTATTGGAAGAATTTATAATTTACTATTACAATGGGATAAGCGTCCTTTGTCTAAGATCAAACAGGATTGGGAAAAGGAACTTAATTTGACTTTTATGACAGAGGATTGGATGCGAATATTGAAGTTGGTTAATTCTTCTTCAATTTGTGCTAGCCATTCGTTGATTCAATTTAAAATTGTACATCGTTATCATTTGACAAAGGAGAGACTTTCTAAAATCTTTCCTAATGTTGATAGTCATTGTGATAGATGTAAAACTAAGATAGCTACGCTGACACATATGTTTTGGTCTTGTTCTATATTGGAACAGTTCTGGAAGTCGGTTTTTTCAACAATTTCTAAAGCACTTAAAATTAATTAGCAACCTAATAAATTAACTGTGCTTTTTGGAATAGTTCCTCAAAATATTCATGGTATTTCTGTGTCTGACCAACATGTTATTACATTTGTTACATTGATAGCTAGGAGGGCCATTTTGTTGAAGTGGAAGGATACATCAGCTCCCACGTTGTCACAATGCTTCTCTCAAGTGATGCTATGTCTTAGTTTGGAGAAAATTAGAAGTCGAACCTTTGAACCTTTATTTGATTTTGAGAAAAGATGGGGCTCATTTGCTCATTATTATCATTTGAGTTAACTAATATAATTTTTCCATGATCTAATTGTAAATTTTTTTAGTATATTTTCTTTTCTTGCTGACGGTTTGATGTTTATTTTTAGAAGCTTTTTGTAAGACGCATGGCTCCGGGATTGTACACCTAATGGGTTCTTTTTTTTCTCTCACTTTTCTGCTCAGTAGGTTTTTTTTTTGTTATCACAAAATTTTGTTTTCAATCTTTAAGATGATGTTTTTTTTTGAGGCATTGTAAGTGTTGTTACTTCGATGTACTAGTTATTTTTCCTATATATACAATAAAAATGTTTGGAAAAAAAAAGAAAAAAAATTTGGTGATTTAGAACAACTCACAACTTGCCTTTGGTTTCCTGCGCTTCCATTGATTCAGTGAAGACAGTGCTCCCTCACTCATCAAATGCACTATTGTCTTTCTGTTCCTTGTTCCAGCTTCAAAACCACAGCTTCCTCAAGTGAATGGACAAGCCTGGAGGAGACTGCTGGTGAGTGTGTTCGTGCCAAGCTAGGGGGCAGGTGTGGGGCAGACTGCTCAATCATTGTGGAATATACATTTTGTAATCTTGTGAGGAACATGAGTGATGAGTGGGAGTTGTGGTGTATGGGGAATGTTTGCTGGGTCAGGGTTTTTTTCTGTGACTGGGTGTGGGTTGCTGCTGGGCTTGCAGGTAGGGATGCCTGCTGGGAGGATGGCTTTTGTACTCTGGGTGGTATTAGTTGTTGGTGAGCTGGAGCTGGCTGTAGTTTGGACCATGATGCATTGTTAGTGAGCTAGATTACTCATTTGTCTTGTGTAACACTTCTCCACAGAAGAAGTTAATAGGCATTTACTGTACCATGAACTTGTTTGTGAATTTTCACTGCAAAAAGCTGGAATCAGTAATTGCAGCTGCAAAACTCCCAGATAGAAACCATAGAAACCATAGAAAAACTACAGCACAGAAACAGCCTTTTTGGCCCTTCTTGGCTGTGCCGAACCATTTTCTGCCTAGTCCCACTGACCTGCACACGGACCATATCCCTCCATACACCTCCCATCCATGTATCTGTCCAATTTATTCTTAAATGTTAAAAAAGAACCCGCATTTACCACCTCATCTGGCAGCTCATTCCATACTCCCACCACTCTCTGTGTGAAGAAGCCCCCCCTAATGTTCCCTTTAAACTTTTCCTCCCTCACCCTTAGCCCATGTCCTCTGGTTTTTTTCTCCCCTTGCCTCAGTGGAAAAAGCCTGCTTGCATTCACTCTATCTATACCCATCATAATTTTATATACCTCTATCAAATCTCCGCTCATTCTTCTACGCTCCAGGGAATAAAGTCCTAACCTATTCAACCTTTCTCTGTAACTGAGTTTCTCAAGTCCCGGCAACATCCTTGTAAACCTTCTCTGTACTCTTTCAACCTTATTTATATCCTTCCTGTAATTTGGTGACCAAAACTGAACACAATACTCCAGATTCGGCCTCACCAATGCCTTATACAACCTTATCATAACATTCCAGCTCTTATACTCAATACTTTGATTAATAAAGGCCAATGTACCAATAGCTCTCTTTACGACCCTATCTACCTGTGACGCCACTTTTAGGGAATTTTGTATCTGTATTCCCAGATCCCTCTGTTCTACTGCACTCCTCAGTGCCTTATCATTAACCCTGTATGTTCTACCTTGGTTTGTCCTTCCAACGTGCAATACCTCGCACTTGTCTGTATTAAACTCCATCTGCCATTTTTCAGCCCATTTTTCCAGCTGGTCTAAGTCCCTCTGCAGGCTCTGAAAACCTTCCTCACTGTCTACTACACCTCCAATCTTTGTATCATCAGCAAATTTGCTGATCCAATTTACCACATTATCATCCAGATCATTGATATAGATGACAAATAACAATGGACCCAGCACTGATCCCTGTGGCACACCACTAGTCACAGGCCTCCACTCAGAGAAGCAATTCTCTACTACCACTCTTTGGCTTCTACCATTGAGCCAATGTCTAATCCAATTTACCACCTCTCCATGAATACCTAGCGACTGAATTTTCCTAACTCACCTCCCATGCAGAACCTTGTCAAAGGCCTTACTGAAGTCCATGTAGACAATATCCACTGCCTTCCCTTCATCCACTTTCCTGGTAACCTCGTCGAAAACTCCAGTAAATTGTTGGTGGTTTCCACCTGCTTCTCCAGTGCAAGAAATTAACCTCCTTCAGACAATTACAAAAGGTGATTCCAAACTCAAACCTTTCTCTGAACTGTGAGCTAAATGGAATTATGATCTTACACACTTGATGATGCTTTTTGCCGAGGCTGATTCCTGTTGGTTGGCAGGGAGCACTTGATAATAATCTGCACCATTCAGCAACTATGGGAGGGAAAAGGTTGACAGGTGACATTTGGTGCCACAAACTTTGCTGATTGCTGAAATGTACTGATGGGTTCTTCATTTCCAGAAAGTCTTTGACTTGTCCTTGGCTGCAATCTTCATTTTGATCACCGAATTCTTTGAAAAGCTTGCTTACTTTGGTCTGAGAGGTAAGGGCAAATGTCTATAAATGTCCTGTAGTCAAGAGCCCTTCCTAATAGACGCAGGGATCAAAGGTTGCCCCTCAAGACCTGGCAGACTATTATGGAGATGGATGGCTCTTGCAGCTTAAGAAGTTGGTTGTTGTTCCTTTTCTGTACCTTGTGGCGCATCGGGTGGCATTTTTTTTTGCCATTTCCTTAGCTTTTGCCTATTCTTAAGAGGCCAAGTTGCTAGCTCGATGCTCAACCTTGCACGGATGGATAACGTGCAAGGAGCTGGCCAAATCCAAACTTGGGGGCATTCACCTCTCAGTGCAGTGCTGATGCCACTACACCACCAGCCAGCAAAGAAATTGGTTACTATTGGTTTATTATTGTCACCTGTACTTAGATAGAGTGAAAAGTGTTTGTTTTGCATGCCATCCAGGCAGATCATGCCATACATAAATGCATCAAAGCAGTAAAAGGAAACAGAATGCAGAGTATAGTGCAGCAGCTACAGACAAAGTTCAGTGCAGGTAGACAAATAAATTGCAAGGGCCATGCCGAGGTGGACTGGAAGATCACAATTTCATCTTTTCATGTCTGAGAGGTCCATTCAGGAGCCCAATAACAGTGGGGTAGAAGCTGTCCTTACATTTGGTGGCATTGCTCTGCAGCTTTGTATCTTCTGCCTGACAGGAGAGGGGAGAAGAACGAATGACTGGGATAGGAGAAATTATTAATTATGAGGGGCCCCTGAACACTCTGTAGTGGTAAAGTGCTTTACTAATTGTCTTGGTCTGAGAAGTTCTTTCACTGAAAAAGCTTTCCCTAAACATCATGGGTCATTGATTCACTCACTGAACACTTTGGGTCAGAATATTCGTCACTGAAGATCTTGAGGTACAATTAGTTATCCTGAGTGCCACGGTAGAGTAGTGGTCAGTGCGACGTTATTACAGTTCGGGGCATTGGAGTTCACAGTTCAATCCCAGTGTGCTCTGTAAGAAGTCTCTGTACGTCCTCCTCATGGAGTGTGGGGGTTTTCTCTGGGCCCTTTGCTTTCCTCCCACAGTCCAAAGAAGTATGGGGTAGGTAATTTGGTCATTGTAAATTGTCCCGTGATTAATTTAGGGCTAAATCAGGTTTGTTGGCAGTTGTTGGGCAGTGCAGCAGGAAGGGCCTAATCTGTGCCGTATCTCTAAATAAATAAATATCAAGTTAATCATTAAATATCCCAGGATCAGAAAGATTAGGCACATGACTTTCATCCATTGAATTCCCAGGTCCTGGGACTGGGAATTGAACTCACATCTTTCTGACTCGGTGGTGGTGGTGCGGGGGGGGGGCGTAATTTTCCTACCATTGAATTACAGTGGAAGGGAAATAGTTAATCAATATAAACCACTCAGTTAATTTGGTCAAGACAGCTTTGTAATGAGTCTCTGTGAATGTATCGATGTATCTCAATAGGTAGATTTTCACAATAACACTTTTGTATCTTGTTTGAGCTATCCTGGTGCTGTACTTCACTGATGCGCTGCTGTTGACCGACAGTAAAGCCACATCTTTCTACCATGTTTTCATCTTCTTCTCCGTATCCTTCACCATCTTGGGAGCATTCCTTTCGGACTTCTGCTTTGGTCGATACAGGTATGAGACAATCCAGCTTTAGAAGCTCAAGAGGTAATTTATGATTATGAGGACACGCAGTCCCCTTTTATTATCATTTAGTAATGCATGCATTAAGAAATGATAAAAATGTTTTTCCAGAATGATATCATGAAAACACATGATAAACCGACTGAAAAACTGACAAAAACCACATAATTATAACATATAGTTACAACAGTGCAAAGCAATACCATAATTTGATAAGAACAGACCATGGCACAGTAAAAGTTTCAGAATCTCTCGAAAGTACCATCATCTCACGCAGACGGTAAATCCCCAGTGCCGCCAACTTGCCGATGCAGCATCCCGGAAGCATCCGACCACAGTCCGACCCGAATCCGTCCGAAAAACTCTGAGCCTCCGACCACCTCCCGACACCGATGCACCAAGCACCATCTCTGCCGAGCGTTTCAATCCTGGTCCCAGCAACAAGCGATACACAAAGCTGAGGATTTGGGGCCTACGTCTCTTGGAGATTTACCAGAGATGCAAGAGTTTAAATGACTGAATGGTATAGATTTCAATTATGAGGAGATAAAAAAAAAGTTGAGTCTGTTCTTCTTAGAACAGAGGAGGTAGGGAGAGAACATCATTGAGCTACATAAAATTATGAGCGCTATAGAAAGGGTAGACAGCATGAAACGTTTCTCCATATCAGAGGTGGATAAGATTAGATATTAGAACATGGACAGCATGGTAGCATAGTGGTTAGCACAACACTTTACAGCACCAGTCACCCGGGTTCAACTCCCGCCACTGCCTGCAAGGAGTTTGTATGTTCTCCTGCGTGGGTTTCCTCCAGGTGCTCTGGTGTCCTCCCACAGTTCAGAGACGTACCGGTAGGAGATTAATTGGTCATTGTAAATCATCCGTGGTTAGGCTAGGATTAAATTGGTGAGTTGATGGGTGGTGACTGTAGAGTGGTGTATCTCAATAAATAAATTTTAAAAAATAGATTTAGGGTAAGGGATCAGGCTTAGTGGGACTTAACACACTACCAGAGAAGGTGGTGACAGCATTTAAGAGGTGTCTAGATGAATACTTGAATCACGAAGGGATGGATGATAGATTAAACTGATGAGCATCCATTGATCAGTATGGGTGTGATGGGCTGAATGGCATATTCCTGTGCTGTAGGACTCTACGGCCCTTAAAGTTGTGGGTCAACTGAAAGTTGATGTGCTGTTGTTGGATCAAGAGCATGGCATTAAGGAATAGATGCAGTCTAGCAACAGCCCAGCTGAATGGGGACTAGGTTTAGGCAAAAGGACAACAGCCTTTGGAGCAGATTTAACCTTCACAACTCTGCTGCATGGTCACCATTACCATAATCTCCAGCTCACTGGAGCCAAATGTAGCTCTTTGAACTCGTGCCTTCAACGTGGTTCATTGGAGAGACTGAGCCCAGGGCCACTTGTGAGGCACTCTGTCAGGTGTTAATAGGTTTCTGAAAAAGGATAAATTGGATGTTTAAGTTGCTTTCCAACATGTTATCTGGTTGCTGTTTCTCTTGTCCGAGGATTAAATAACACTCCTGAGAGAGGAGCAGCTCATTAGTTAATGCTCCTGTTACACACCAGGTATGCTGGGACACCTGAGAAGTATTTGATCCAATAATCCAGCCTCTGCTTCCTGCTCCACTTACTGACGAGCTATTACTGCTGCTTCTGTAGATACGTACTTGGGTCAAATTCCTGCAAGTATCAGACAGATGGGTAGGAGCATTTGAAACAAATTTAACTTTCATAACCCTGCTGATTGGCCATTGTTGGAATAATATCAAATTGTCATTGGAACCAGATTTATCTCTTGGAAACTGATCCTACTGTTGAATCTCTTAATAGAAAGCACATACAGTCCAGTGGAATTGTGGAGGATTGATTCACCAGGATGATAATGGGGGATATAAACATAGCAACATTGGTAGAAAGATAGAGACATTCGGACCCACAAACTTGTCCAAAGGCATTGTAGTACATTGCACATCGGTAAGTGTGCTGTCCAGTCACCCACTCAAAATGATGTCATCTCCTGGATAAAAGAACTACAAAATTCCCCTACAGTCCCTTGGAGATAATAGAAAGGAGGGAATTACTCTGGCCCTGAGCTCTTGCAATCTAATCTTTTGCAGAAGCTGTTGAACCCAGTCAGAAACAAGTGCTGACTATTCTTGAAAGGAATCAGTACTCTACTGCACAGATCAGCAACTTGCGGCATTGATCTGTGGGAAACTAGAATTGGACATTGAACTTTGTTTGGGTCTTTACAGCATATAGATAGGACCATAAGACATACAATAGGAGCAGAATTAGGCTATTCGGCCTATCGAGTCTGCTCCGCCATTTCATCATGTTGATCCATTATCTCTCTCAACCCCATTCTCCAGCCTTCTCTCCGTAACCTTTCACGCCCTGACTAATCAAGAACCTATCAACCTCCGCCTTAAATACATCAAATGACCTGGCCTCCACAGCCGCCTGTGGCATCAAATTCCACAGATTCACTACCGTCTGGCTAAGGAAATTCTCCTCATCTCCATTTTAAACGGACGCCCCTTTATTCTGAGGCTGTGCCCTCTGTTCCTAGATTCCCCCACGATAGGAGACTTCCTCTCCACATCCACTCTCTATAGGCCCTTCAATATTCGATATATTCTAATGGGAATCCCTCCCTCCCTTATTCCTTATTCTTCTATACTCTAGCGAGTAGAGACCCAGAGTCATGAAATGCTCCTCATATGATAACCCTTTCATTCCCGGAATCATACTCATGAACCTCCTCTGTACTCTCTCCAATGTCAGGGCATCCTTTCTTAGATAAGGGGCCCAAAACTGCTCACTGTGCAGTCTGACCAATGCCATATAAAGACCCAGCATCCTTTCTTTTATGTTCTAGTCCTCTTGAAATGAATGCTAATGTTGTATGAAATACAACACAATTCCTCATCCTCTGTTACCCATTTAACTAGAACAAGCTGACAACTAGGATGATATATTTCTGTCAGACTTCAAAATCCTCAGCCAGTTCACACTTAAACTCACATCTCCCTAAGGAGCAGTGTCCCTTCTCCCTTAGCCTTCTCCAATAAATCACTGTCATTTTGTGGAGTACCTGACCTCGTTTCACCCCTGCACTCTTTCCAAAACTTCGGTCTCACCCATGGGCAACTGTGGTTATCAACAGCAACGTGTCATACCAGGAAGGAGGACCTAAGAGAAGTTGCAATTGTTCTGATTACAGGGCAGAGAAGGTTAAAGAGAGATTGCAATTGAACTGTTCAAAGTTATTATGGGTTTTGAGAAGAAAAACGATTTCCACTGACAGGAGGTGAACAGTGGATATGCATTTTAATTAATTAGATAAATTTAATGAGATGTAAGAAAGGGAGAGACAATTCATACAGCTAATTTTATAGACAAAGGGAATAGATTCTAAAATAAATTTCACAAAGCAATTAGACATACGGGTCGACCTTCACTAATCCGACTACCTGTAATCCGGTTCCTTCGATAATCTGGCACTGATTATGCTTAACGTGATCCTTCTGTAATTTGGCATTTTCACTAATCCAGCACTCCTCAGGTCCCAATGGTGCCGGATTAGTGAAGGTCGACCTGTACTATATCAACATGAAAAGTGTTATGGGTGCAGAGCTGGGGATTAATTAAACAGCTATATCAAGGAACTGATGCACTTACAATGTATGAAATGGTCTCCTCCTGTGCCAATAAATTCCGGTGCCTGTGCATTGGATAAGTGGGGCTTTGGCCATTTAGGTAATGGTGGGTAAAGGTAGGAGACCAACAAGAAGTCGATTGTGTGACATTGTCCCTAACCCTTGTCTTCTCCAACTTGAATTCCAGGTGTATTCTGATCGCCACCATATTGTTCCTGTGTGGTAGCATTATTTTGTCAACTACTGCCACTCCAGTACTAAATGGAAAGTCAGAGTGAGTCATGAACCTGTCCTGGATGAGTGTGGGTGTGGCTGGTGGGGTCCATCTGTAATGTGTCTGGGACCTCTCAAAATGATCAGTAGCATTATTTCACTGATTTCTTTAATCCCCACTCAGTTTTATTCTTACCCTGTTCACCTTGTTACCCCTGATTAACTGGATCTTGACAACTTGCACTTGTTTCTCAATCATACTTTTATTTACTTGAGTACAATGTGGATAACCCAATAGAATTCTGTTGGGCTGCTCTGTTGCAGCTTAGAAAACAAGACACTTTATAGTTATATTTAACCAATTTCCACAGCACATGATAGCTTACACAATGCTTTTAAGTCTATAATTGTTCATTGCAGATCCAGGCTGCCTAGAGCACAGCACTCCTCTAGTCACATAGCTGTGGCTATGGCTCTAGGCTTCCAATGAGAGGAGGATACCCAATTTCTCTTATTCACTTCTGTCTTGCCAGCAACTGGTGGGGTCATATGACAGTGGTTGCTGAAATCTTGACAGGACCGCTCAGGGTGCAGTTTTTTACTTACATGTCCTGCCATGAATACCCATTTACAGACACCCTAACACCAATGCAGAGGGAAAGCACCAATTTTTCTACAACTTGGACGTGCCACCTCCGGTTCCTGTACAACTTGGTTTGGGCCCTGGATGTACAAAGTGAATCTCCAGGATTCACAAAAATAGCCTGGCTTACTTCCTCCAGGGTGATAGTGATCACACCCCCACCCACATAAATCAAGCCCCCGCACCTAACTCTCCCACCTAGTCTGTTGGTCTGGCCTGTGTCAAATGAGGGAACTTATCCATTTGGTGCCCTATAGCTCAGATTGTAACTGAGACCAGAGTCTCAAAATAGCTGCAGAATCTTCACCATGGCAATGGGTAACTAACTGAGGTTAAGACTGTCCACAAAATTCTCTTCTGGACCTTGAAATTAATAATGGGCCTATGAAACTCCATGGACTTGAGTGACCATCCTTTGCATTAGGTCACGTAGCCAAGAATCAATTCTTCATACATTAGCTCCTGCCCATTGTTTTTGTCTCAGTGGGGCAGTTGCCCAGGTAGCTGACTGGATGTGGCAGGAAGGAATGCGCCACTCAAGTGTTTTGTGGAGCTACTTACAGTATATCCCATTTAAACATGGCCCATGGTACATACAACCAAGCGATGGACCAAAGCTGTGATACCTGGACTGGAGTGAACCTATTGTGTGTTTGGCCAGGATCCTTCATTCACAAAACCCTTGAAAACAGTCTTCCTTCTCCCTTCGTAATGAAGCCCAGTCGTGACTGGCAATCATCTTGTTCGTATTGGGAGCCAGGAGATCAGCTGATGGCAGTCACTAGGCTCACCAGCCTTGCCCTTCTCAATCATGGTATTATTATCTGCAGACCTCAGACTCCTGTCCCCTTCCTGCTCCTGCCATCTAATGGGGAAAGATGCTTCTGTTTCGAAGTTCTGTCTGGGTAAGAATGGCCAGAGCCTGGGTCTGCCCTCTCCATTGGGGTGATTGATTGGAGAGGATTTTCCTTTTACCTTATTCTATCCACGTTAAGCCGAGCCCTGCCCTTGTTTCTCCCATCCACCCCAACATCTTAGACTACTTGCATTGACTGGACTCTCTCTCTGTTTGCAGTGTGGGTTCCTATATTGGATTCTTCCTCATCACCTTGGGATCTGGCTGCAACCGATCCAACATGTCACCTTTTGGTGCTGATCAGATTGGTGCAAAAGAGGTGAGGACAGACTGACTGCGTGGTTATTGAAGTTAGTAAATTGTAGCTAATTCACAGAATAATGACCTAGAGTTTGGGATGGCCTGCCGCCACGTGAAGGAACTTAAGGAGACTTGAAGAAAGGCTGACCTGAGGAACGATGGAAGAGGCTTTGAGTGGGGTATAGCGACAGCAGAGCCTCCACCCTTGTTTCACTGCTGTAAGTTCTATCTATTTCAAGGTCATTATTCTGTGAATTAGCTACAATTTACTAACCTCAATAATGTGAGAAAATTCAGTGGAATATTACAAATACACTATTTTTCCAAATCTCTCAGGAGCTGCACAGTGCATTTTGAAGGACAGATGGTTCTGCTATAACATGATAGCTACGTTCCTGAAAAATCTCATGTTATAAAATGTCATGTTGTAACAGAACAGTCTGCAGTTATCTTCAAAACACAGATTTAAACAGGCTTTCCCATTTGTTTCCAATGTGACCCACGTAATGACAATTATGTTCCATAATCTGTAATCACTGTAGATAGGTGCAGCAGCTTGTTAGTTCAGTGACATAGGCACATTAATACCTTCAGGGCCAGTTGGACCTGTTTTTGGTTGAGGTGGACATCACCTCAAGAAATTCTGGACGAGTGTAATCTCATAGAGAGGGTATGTCTAAATAATTCCTCAGTGGCCCATTTCCATAGCTGGCCACTTGCTTCTCTCCCCTTTGCCTTTTGGATGGATCGGGAGGAAGTGTGTATTGATATGTACAAGGCATTTCAGTACATGAGATGGGCAAGAGGGACAGAGATTTGTAACATCCTACAAGCATGAACCAAATCTTTGACTGAGGGAGAAATATTGGTTGTGGAACTGGGAGAATAGTCAACTCTTTAAATAGAATTGTGGTAGACTTAACAGACAATGAATGTGAGAAGTCTTATGGGGCATCCCAAGGACTTGAGTAGAAGTTCAAAGGCACACGTTTGCACAGTTGTACATATCGGACCCTAGCTCAGCATCACTCAGCCTGGAGTCCCAGACACTGGTGAATAGGCTACATCCAGGAATAGCTTTTCCTTGCAGGGTACATAATGCATGTCAGTTGTCTGAGGTTCTGCCTCCCAGGCTGTGATTGATGCAAGAAGGTTGTGGGGGAGATCAGAGAATTGGAAGAAGTTTGTTAGGGCAGGAGGAATTTGCAGAGGCTATGGCTCCACAGTTCAGGGAAGATACCTGAGGAGCAGAAAACACTATTATTCATAATAAAGATAAATGTATGAACACAAAGATGCAGTTTAACAATGATAGTGGATATTTCTAGGAATGATAAGGGGCAGGATCTTGAGAAGTATTGATTAGAGAAAGGCAGCATGGACTGGTTAAAAGCAATGTTTGAGAAACCAACATGATAGAGGTTTTTAAAGAACTGAAGAAGAGGGCTGATCAGGGAAATGTGGTAGATGTAGTGTATATGGATTTCCAAAAGCATTTGATAAGCACGCTTCCACCTACTGGAGAGTCTTGCATCTTGATAACATCAGTGACTGCTGAAGACCATAAGACCATCAGGCATAGGAACACTGGACAATCAGCAATTCTGGAATGGGTGTTGTGCAATGAACCAGAATTGATTAGAGAGTTTAAGGTAAAAGAACCCTTAGGGGAAAGTGAGCCTAAAATGATCGAATTCACCCTGAAATTTAAGGAGAAGCTAAAGGAGAAGCTATGTGTATTACGGTGGAGTAAAGGGAATTACAGAGCCATGAGGGAGGAGCTGGCCAGAATTGATTGGACAAGAATACTGGCAGGGATGATGGCAGAGCAGCAATGGTTGGAATTTCTGGAAGGAATTCGGAAGGCACAGGATATATACATCCCAAAGAGGAAGAAGCATACTCAAGGAAAGATGACACAACCGTGGCTAACAAGAGGAGTCAATGCCAACATAAAAGCCAAAGAGAGGGCATATAATAGAGCAAAAATTAGTTGGAAGTTAGAGGATTGGGAAGCTTTTAAAAAGCAACAGAAGGTAACTAAAAAAGTCATTAAGAAGGTAAAGATGGAATACGAAAGTAAGCTAGCCAACAGTATGAAAGAGTGGTGAGTTTCTTCAGATACATAAAGTGTAAAAGGGAGGCGATAGTAGATATTGGACCCCTGGAAAACGATGCTGGAGAGGTAGTAATGGGGGACAACGAAATGGCGAACAAACTGAATAAGTATTTTGCATTAGTCTTCACTGTGGAAGACTTTAGAAGTACGTGGAAGTTCCAGGTGTCAGGGGTCATGACTGGGCAAAGAAAAGGCAGATGGAATACAGAGTGGGGAAGTGTATGGCCATGCACTTTGGTAGAAGAAATGAAAGGGTTGACTATTTTCTAAATGGTGAGAAAATACAAAAAACTGAGGTGCAAAGGGACTTGGGAGTCCTTGTGCAGGATTCACTAAAGGTTAATTTGCAGGTTGAGTCCGTGGTGAGGAAGGCAAATGTGATGTTAGCATTCGTTTCAAGAGGACTGAAATATAAAAGCAAGGATGTAATGTTGATACTTTATAAAGCACTGGTGAGACCTCATTTGGAATATTGTTAGCCAATTTGAGCCTCTTATCTTAGAAAGGAAGTGCTGAAACAGGAGAGGGTTCAAAGGAGGTTCACAAAAATAATTCCAGGATTGAATGGCTTGTCATATGAAGAGCACACGATGATTCTGGGTCTGTATTCACTAGATTTCTGAAGAAAGAGGGGTGACCTATTGAATAGTGAAAAGCCTCAATAGAGTGGAAGTGGAGAGGATGTTTCCTGTGGTGGGCGAGTCTAAGACCAGATGACACAGCCTCAGGATGGAGGAGCGTCCTTTTAGAAAGGAGATGAGGATGAGTTTCTTTAGCCAGAGAGTGGTGAATCCGTGGAGTCTTTTGCCACGGGCAGCTGTGGAGGCCAGGTCTTTATGTATATTTAAGGAAGAGGTTGATAGATTTTGATTGATCAGGGCATGAAGGGATACGGGGGAAGGCAGGAGATTGGGGCTGAGAGGAAAATTGGATCAGCCATGTTGAAATGGCGGAGCAGACTTGATGGGTCAAATGGCCTAATTCTGCTCCTATATATTATGATCTTATGGTCTAATTAGGCCATTTGGCCCAAGAAATTTGCTCTGCCATTCCATCATTGCTAATTTATTATCCCTGTCAATCCCATTCTCCTGCCTTCTCCCCATAACCTTTGACATCATTACCAATCAAAAAACCTATCAGCCTCCATTTTAAATATACCCAATAACTTGGCCTCCACAGCTGTATGTGGCAACGAATTCCTCAGATTCACCACCCTCTGGCTAAAGAAATTCCTCCTCATCTTTGTTCTAAAGGGACGTCCTTCTATTTTGAGTCCGTGCCCTCTTGACCTAGACTCACCCACTGTAGGAAACATCCTCCCTATGTCCACTCTATCTAGGCCTTTCAAAATTTGATAGGTTTCAATCAGATTTCACACCACCCCCCCCGACCCTGACTTCAAACCTCAGCAATTACAGGCCTAGAGCCAAATGTCCCTCATATGTTAACCCTTTCATTGCTGGGATCATTCCCGTGAGCCTCCTCTGGAGTAAAACAGTAAGCAATCTCTCATAAGAACCTGACGTGTAGAAGCAGGCTATTTTGGCCCTCAAATCTGCTCCAAAGTCAAAGTCAAAGTTATGTTTACTGTCAAATACACAAGTATATGTTGCAAAAGTGTAATGCAAAACCTACTTGCTCAGTATAACAGGCACATGCTGTCAGATACACAGCATATACAAAAACATAAATTAAACATAAATCATATACAGATTTTACAAGAAGATGTTATAACACAACATTTTATACCATGAGATTTTTCAGGAATGTAACTATAGTGTTATCGCAGAACTATCTGTCCTTCACAATGCATAATGCAGTTCCTGAGAAATTTGAGAAAATGGTATTTGTAATATCCCCTGAACTTTCCATTCACATTATTGAGGTTAGTAAATTGTAGCTAATTAACAGAATAATGACCTTGAAATAGATAAAATTTACAGCAGTGAAACAAGGGTGGAGGCTCTGCTGTTGCTACACCCTACTCAAAGCCTCTTCCATCCTTCCTCAAGTCAGACTTTCATCACAGAAGGGAAATCATTTTAGAAGCAATCTCATTAGCAATATTGTAGCAAGATATTTCTGCCACTCAAATCTTCTTGTGCTAAATCTCTGTATTCCATTGTTCTCTGAGTTCTTGCTGTAACCAGTACATAACTCCCTACAATTCTTGTGCAAGGATACCCAGATTGCTCTGAATATCAACACTTTTTGTACTTCTAACATTTAAAAAGTCTCCATTTGTTTTTTTTCCCTAGCTAAGTGGGTGACTGCTTATTTTTCCATATTCCATTTGCCATGTCCTTGTCTATTCACCCAATTTCTCTGCACCTTCTCAAAGTGCCATAGCACTGATCTCCACAGTGCTTCACTTTATGCTCCCCCTCTCTGTTCTCTGCTTCTTTACACATCCTCATTTCACAGCAGCACATAACCCTCAATATCATGTGCACCAATTTTATTGAATAGGTGTGGCACCTATTTGAAATGTTTTCTAAAAGTCAAGTACACCACTTCTTTTACGAGTTAACACCTCAACAAAAGCATCCAACATGTTTGTCAACCATGAAATCCATTTCTGTATTGATTCTGCCCAGTCCCATGATTACTTTTGAAATTGCTGTTCTCCACACAAATAAATTCTATTATTCTTACAAGTCTGTTTTTCCTCATTCACCCTCTCCCCACCTTTGTTAGATAATGGATTTGCTACCTTCTATTTTATCTAGAATCTATGGATCTTTGGAATCTGGCATTCAGTGTGTTCACTATCTCTATAGCCACCTCTTCAAAACCTTGGGATGCAGGTCATCAGTTTTTAGGGATTATTGGCTTTCAGTCCCATTACTTTCTCAGAAACCTTTTCTTCCGTGATGCTAATTTCTTGCAGCACCCCATGCACTCTGGACTCATTGCTTTCTATTTCTTTTCCGTGTCTTCAGCATAGACTGAAGCAGAGTATTGCTGTAATTTCTACCACTGGTCCTCATTCTCTAATATAATTCCGCCCATTTCAGTCTGTCAACAAACAGATTAACTACTGCCAATCTTTCCCATTTTGCATCCCCCATAGAGACTTTTGCAGACAGTTTTTATGTTTCTCATTCAGTTACTCCTGTTTTCTGCTTTTCCTTTCCTTGTCAATTTGTTTGGTGCTCTACAAAGTTCTGAGTCTTTTTTAATCCATAGTTTATGACTCTCTTTGTTGCCTTTTACTTTTGTTAAATGGCCAGACAATCTTTCCTGTTGTTTTTGTTTGTGCCTTGAAGGTTTTAATATTTAGTATAAACTGTGCATTGGCTCTTTCAGTGTTATTCATTGCTTACTTGCTGCCGTACCTTTTAATGTCGTTTTCTAATTCACTGTGGGACAAAGCAGACACAGCGGGCAGTTTTGGGTAAGAGATGTTTCAGGGTGCAGAGAAGGGTGAGTCATATGCAGAGCGGGCTGAGAACAGTCTGGCTTCTATGGAGTTTATTGCAACGGGGTTTCAGTATTCTTGAGCCTTCAGTGTTAGTGGAGAGTGTCCATGGTTTTATGCATCAGTGTGGCTAAAGATCTTGGTTATGACAAAGTTTGCCCATTGGTCTACTGTGATGCCATTTCCATGAAATGGAACATCATAGCTGTCAAGCACAAGTACTTTGCTTAAAATACATCCGATAGTAGCAACTGGCAGTGAGGTATGCAGCGTGTGAGTTGCCGCGTGTGAGTTGCCCCTGGTGTGCAGGTGAGTGGTAACATCTGGGGTGGGGGGAGGGAGGAGGTGATAGGAATGTAGGAAAATAGGTTTTGTGGAAAATAAGTAGGGAATAGGATTGTCTTTTTGAACCAGCATCGAACCCAGTGGCTGAAATGGCCTCCTTTATGTTATAAGGAAACAGGGACATAGAAGTGGTTTAATTCAGATCTCAAATTTGCAGCAGTTATTTTCAAAATTTCAAAGTAAGTTTATTATCAAAGCACATATGTGACACCATATACAACCCTGAGATTCATTTTCTTGCAGGCAATCATTGTAAATACAAGTAACACAATAGAATCAATGAAAGACTGCATGCTGCCGTGCTTTCTTCCTAATGGCACTTTTGACCTTGCGCAAACATATTTATAGGCTCTTGTGAATATTTACTGCCACTCCTGACCTCAGGATGTCTCAAGCCAGTGAACTATTTCCATTTAACTGGTTGCTTCGTGTAAATTCATCGTAGACTCTAAAAAGAAGAAATGTACAAGTGAATGTGTGAAGGCTTGCATGAGAGAGTGTGTGAGGGAGTGTGGAAAGGAGTGTGTGTTGTTACTAACTGGCTTTGTTTTTTCTTTGTAGGAGAAACGATACCGGATGTACTTCTCATTTTATTACTTTTTGATAAATTTGGCATCTTTAATCTCTGGTATTGCCATACCGATTCTGAGAGGTAGGGAAGCGTGAATTATAGTATAATGTTGGGTTTATGTTAATAGCGACCTGAGAAGAGGACAGTTGCAGAAGCACAACATAATTTTTGCTGCCACAATATGGATTTATGTCGAGGAAATTGTATTTAGGTTATATCTATTAAATTTTTGAGCTAGTATCTACTAGGATATATAAAGGGGTAAAATAGAAGGATGGCAGAAGGCCTTGTTGGCAATTTTGTGTTGGTCAGGCATCCAGAAATTGGTTTATCTGGCTCTATTCTCTCTGAAGTTTAAGTTCAAGCTCAAGTTTAATTGTCATTCAACCATGCATGAATACCCATGAATACAGGCAAACAAAGCAGCGTTGCTCTGGGGCCAAGGTGCAAAATACAGTACCAACAGTCATACACTGCACACGACACATAGCAGATATAACCATGATAGCAGAAAATCATACAAAATTAATGTAGCCCCTGAGTGTCATGGCTTGTAGATTGATGCTGTATGGGATATTATCCTGGAGCCATGTTTCCGCAAGAACAAGCACGCAGCAGTTCCTCATCACTCGCTAGTGTAGCCGCAGACGAACGCAAACCAGCTTGTCATCCACCGAGTGAACATGAGAGGGCAGCACCAATGGGAGCCTGAGTGCCAGTGCACCCACAGAGGCCTCTCCTCTCTCCCATACTGCCTCTGGCATCTCCTGTCTTGGGCTGCTGCAACAGGTGAGACCACGGCATGAGGGCCAGTCCTACATCAACTGCATGGTCCATTCTGTCCTCCCTCTGTATCACCTCACCAGTGCCCGATCATCCAAAAGCACCACCTCATCTACCCTCCTGACCATCTGTTTATTTCTATCATGTCTGCCAATCATCCTTTTGCTTTCTCCTGGCCTCTGAGTCTGAAGTGCCTGGTGCTCCTACGTTTTTTGCACCCAAGATCTGCAGCATAGCTATTGGAGGGCTTCTAACTGCGAGTGAAGGAGTCTGCAGAAAATACACTATCAGTTAACTTTTTACTCGAGGCAAACCAGGTAGCTACAGTTTGGTGAGCCTGACTTTGTATGTGGGAAATTATGTCTGACAAATCTGCAAGAGATTTTTGAGAGGTAACCAAGAGGATAGATGAAGGCAGGGTGGTGGTGTTGTCTATATGGACAAGTCCTCCCATGCAGGACAGTGTCCATGCATACAAGGTCTTGCATCGTAGGCTAGAATGGAACACACACAAAATGCTGGAGGAACTCAGTAGGCTAGGCAGCATCTAATGAAAAAAGTAAACAGTCAACGTTTCGGGCCATGACCCTTCATCAGGACTCACAAAGGGTCTTGGCCCGAAACGTCGACTATTTATTCTTTTTCATAAACGCTGTCTGACCTGCTGAGTTCTTCCAGCATTTTGTTTGTGTTGCTCTGGATTTCTGGCATCTGCAGATTTTCTCAGGCAAGAATGGAAGGTTAGATCACAATGATCCTGGGAGAACTAGCTAACTGTACTCATAATTGGCTTGATGGTAAGAAGAGAGGGTGATGGTGGAAGGTTGTTTCTTGAACAAGAGGCCTATGTCTCTGTTCTTGTTTTGTTCTTTATAGCTAGGAAAACAAATATAAGTAGTCCACTTCTTATCCATACCTGTTTCTTTAACCCCTTCAAATTCTTGTTGACGCTGTTCCACAATGACCTCAATCATCAGTTCTTTAGTAATTAAGGGTGTTGATTGGTGATTTTGTAATTCTTCAGACTGTCACTTTCAGAGGATGTCTGTTCCAGAGCATCCTTATCTGTTTGTTCTGTGCTCAAGGCCAGCTCACAGAGCTGTGTTGGTATCATTTTACTTAGTCACATTCATGCTTACCAAGTGTCAATTATGTGACCTCCCTCCAGTGTGCATATTTTACTGTGTCATTCCCAGCATCTCTCTCTCTCCCCCTCTCTCTCCTCTCTCTTCTCTCCTCTCCTTAGGTAGCAGAGTGTCTTTCAAGAGCTAGTTGATATACTTGACATCTCTCTGGCTGCTACTCTATTGACTCATTTCCTATAACTACCTCATTGGAGCTTTAGCCTGTAGCCCTTGGTTGCCAGTAACTGCTTGATGGGGATAGGTTGTTCCCTTCCAAGTACTCTGCACAATGTGAATTTCATTTGGAGTCTTTATTACCCAACACAATTAGGCTTTTCAAAGCACAGTGCTGCAATTCCAGTGACAATTCTCATGCTCGTATCCATATCCAACCATCTTTGATAGATATCCAGCAGCTCATCGCTTCTGCAGTGCCCAGTGTATCTCCCGAACATATGCATAACAATTGCACTTCCTGAGAGGGAGATAGTGCAAATGTTAGTTTTATCCTATCGCCCACAACAAGGCCTCCTGCCACAGAATTTTGTCTTTAGCACTCACCGGACCTGTTGGTTCTGTCTGTCTATGTCTTGCTTTACAGCGGTTGGCACCCAGCTTAATGGTGCATTACCGCCACCTTCTGCTCCGGAGTGTGCAATAGACTTACATTCTAAATCCCTTCACCCAATCACACACGCACACACACACATACCCTAACTATACTTTATCCTCCCATCTTTGGCCATCCTAGTACCCTATTCCTGTTTATCCGTCATATCCTATATACCTGTTGGTTTCGCTTTGAATACAAACAGTGTAAATGTTGCTTAGCCTTTAAAAAGACCACATCACCATTGCACACAGAGTATGCTTGTTCCTGGTCTGCATCTTGATTCATCCCCCAAGATATTCCTAGGCTCCAACTTCCTGCTGGTGGCTTTCTTGTTTTTCCCTCAAGTTTTGGGCCCTTTATGTTCACTCATTTCACTTGAATTCTCCTGACAATTTTGGATTGAATGTGAAACAATCTCTCTGGGTCTGCATCAAAGATCCTCACCACCTGGACCATCTTCTTGCAGCTACCATTGGGCAGGAGGTACAGAAGCCCCACACCATCAACTTCAAGAACAATTGCTTCCCTTCAACCATTCGTTCTTGAACCAACCTGCAAAACCCTAGTCACTCCCTCAGCACAGCAACACTATGGCCACTTTGTGCTACAATGGACCTTGATTGTTCTTGTTCTAGTTATGTTCTTTCCTGCATAATTTTGCATAACATGATAAATTTATGTTTTTCTTGTGAACGTTATCTGATACACTGTACCTGTGATGCTGCTGTAAGTAAGTTTTTCATTGCACCTGTGCATATACGTACTTGTGCAGATGACAGTAAACTCAACTTGACTTTGGCAGTACGTCCTAACCTAATACCTGAGTAATAGTTTGTGGACTTTACAATGTCTAATTTGTTCCCAACCCTATCACAGGCAGCTACGTTACTTCTTCTCATAGGCCATTATTTTACTTTGTTCTCAGCTCTTCTGGGTGACATCAATTTTGCAATTCATTTTAAAGGACAACCTTACATGGTCCATGCGCTGGGCGCAAGGCTGAAGCTGTTTTCTTTGCTCAAGCTTCCGGAGGTTTCGCACACACCCATTTCTTACCATTTTTGGCATCCCACTCAGTGACGTTAGATCTCTGGTTCCTGTCACTCACACAGCAGAAGCGTCTCATCCTGATTTATACTTGTGCGTACTAGCTTGTGTCTTAGCCTACGCAAGCAGGCTACACTATTGTGAGCATTTATACTTGTGCGTTGGTGTGTCTGCGTTGTGCTGCAATTCACCACCAAGACGCTAGTTGGTGGGGTTTCTATGCCACTGTGTTGAGTTTCTTCGTGTTGAAACTCAACATGAAGAAACTCAAACTTCAAGCAATGGCGACTGAAACTGAAGGAGGGTGAATTTTCTGTGCTTGTCCGGCCACTGAGAGACATGGACGAGGAAATGCATTTCAAATATTTTGGGATGTCGGCAGGTAGATTTGACAAATTGGTTCATCGTCTTCAACCATTAATATCGCATCAGTGTACGCACAGTATACTCAGAGACTGGCAATCATCATTAGAATTTTAGCTTCAGGTGGAAGTCAACAGGCTGTAGCAGCTAGCTACAAACTGGCGTCAAGCACAGGGTCCTCCATAATTTCGGAGGTCTGTAAAGCTTTATGGAAAGCACTGCAGCCAGAGTTCTTTCCCTGCCCTTCAGTCGCCCAATGGCAAGCTATTGCAGCGTAGGAGGACATGCGATGCTACCAAGCGGACCAATCACAGTTGTTGCGGTCTGCATCGCCACGACGCGTAGTTACATTCTGGGAGAGCTGCGCGTTAGACTACGGCGTAGGGTTCAGCGTAGATACTGCGTAGGGTTCGCGGCTACGCCATACCTATGGCGTACATTTAACGCACAAGTATAAATTAGCCTTTAGCCATGTGTTTTCCGTGGGTTTCTTTGCAAGTTCCACCACTCAGACTAAAGTGGAGTGAACAAGATATTCTTTACCGAAAACACTCATTCTCAAACTACAGTAAACAGCTCTGCCTGGTAGATGCTCATGCCACCTTATACACTCAGTTCTTCAATATACACTCACACTTACAGGGATATGGTCTCAGAAAAGGAACCAATCAGTGATGACTAGGATGAGGACATATTTCTTTGCTCTAAAAGTCATAAATCTTTGGAATTTTTTATTACAGATAACTGTATGCCTATTATTTTAGTGTATTCAAAATAGAGATCCTCAGGTTTCTAGGAATATAAGGAATGAAGGGATATGGGGATCAATACAGGAAGTATCAAGATCAATTCAGAATAAGATCAGCCATGAATCATGGAGCAAGCTCAAAGCTACAAATGGTCCATTTTTGCTCCTGTTAGTCTGGTTATCTGGTGCTAGTTCTCCACTATTTAACCTATATGTCACCTTGTCTAACCACTGGGTATTGGTATTTGTGTGCATTAATATCTTATGTCAGTTTGCCAAATCCACAGCAATGTCTTATCTCAGTCTGTATTCCACATTCGTCTATTACTGCCTGCTCTGTGGTCTCTTTGTCTAACTACAGTTCATTGATGACTGAGAGATGGATATTTTGGTTTACATGTACTCTGGACTGTGGTGGAAGTGATAATAGTTACTGTCATAATGAATTATTCTTTCTCTCCACTTACAGAGGATGTCCATTGTTTCAATGCAGACTGCTACCCCCTTGCATTTGGAGTTTCTGCGATAGCTCTATTAGTGGCTTTAGGTAAGCTGGATCTATTTTCAGTGGGCACAGTGTAGAGCAGGTGAGGCAGGTCTGTCAATGCTTCCATATTTTCTTGCAACACAAAAGACAGCCAATCAGCCCATTGAGGCTATACTAGTCCATAGGCCAATCCATCCCCACACAAATTCTCCCTGTAATCTGCTCACCGCACACTCACAACAAACACACTACCCACCTCCCCTAGGAGTAACATACCCTGGCCAATTAACCTGCTAACTTGTAACATCTTTACGATGTTGGGGGTGTGTGTGGGGAGAGATCTGGCACACTGAATTACAGAGTAACATGCAAACCCCACACAGACAGCACCAGAAGTCAGGATTAAACCCAGGTCACTGGAGTTCTGGAGTAGCAGCTCTACAATTGTGCCACCTTTGTTAGAACAAAATACTAAAAGAAGAACTGATTATTTAGATTTATTTCCTGATTCTTGGCAAAGCATCAAGTAAACTGTTCAGCTGTCTGACTCTCCCTCAATATTGAATCTGGCTCCTCAACTCTTCCTCTTCAGCTTTCTTGATTGAAATGAAGGATTAACAAGCTGCTGATTGGCCTCTTGGTTCTCTCAAGCTTTCTTATCCTATTTGTAAATTCCCATCACTTGCAGCTCTTAATTCTTATAATCCCAATCTTGTGTTATGGGCCAAGACTCAAGACTCAAAGAGGAAGAGCACCCCTGTTGCATTCTGCTTTTTATTTGCCTTTCACATTAAGAGTGTCTGCTCTAAGTGAGCTGCACGCAGGGTTGGAGAGTCCACACTCTGCGATATGGGGAGTGGTGTGGAGTGAAGGTGAGGGCAGAGATGCTCCGGTTTCCAGCAGATGAAGATGTCTAAGCTGGCAGCAATGCAGTACTTGGACCTGCCCTCATGACACAGAATCATAGTACTACAGCATAGAAACAGACCCTTCAGCCCAACATATCCATGCTAACCAACTGTCAAAACATTCAGATATGGTCCAAGTGTGAAGAGAGAGACACTGAAGCGGGTTAACAGTTCACTGACTTTAATGAGAACTGTTGCAGAGTTTAAAGAAAAAGAAAAACGATAACTGCTAGTCCAACAGGGCCGTTAACTAAAACTCTCAAACTGAAAGTTAAATGCCAGCACTGTGGCTGGAAGTAATAACTAAGTACTAAATACTGCCTCTTTACAGTTTCAATCTATACAGCGTAAATGTTGCTGTGCTTTTGGTCAAGTCTTGACAAGACTAGAATGAAAAGAAGGGAGTTAAATATCACCATAATTAAACACTAGTTAGCTGGAATCTGCATACTCTCGAGCTCAATTGCCGAATCTGTTCTGCAGCCTGCCTGCACGGGTGCAGAGACATCACAACAGAGTCCTTGGTTGTGACACCAGTGTCTTTGCTATAGCTAGTCCTATTTGCCTGTGTTTGTCCCATATCCCTCTAAACTTTTTCTATTCATTTCAACTTGCCAAATGTCTTTTAGATGCAGTAATTGTACCTGTCACCACTTTCTCTAGCAGTTTTATACTGTATACCCATTACCCTCTGTGTGGAAAAGTTGCCCCTCAGGTCCCCTTTAAATATTTCTCCTCAAAAACAGTTTTAGACTCCCACTACCCCAGGGATTGACTGTGACCATCCACCTCATCTACACTATGACTTATAAACCTCTATAAGGTCACCTCTCAGCCTCTTTCACTCCAGGAAAAACAATCCAGGCTATTCAATCTCTCCTTATAACTCAAGTCCTACAGTCCTGGTAGCATCAGTGTGAATCCTTACAGTGCCCCCTCCAGCTTAATCATAACAGTTCCATTGTATGATGACCAGAACTGCACACAAAACTCCAATGTCATGTACAGCTGTATCTGTTGTATTCTTGCATTTATTTCCCTGCCCAATGAAGGCTAGAGTGTCATACACCTTCTTCACCACCCTGTCTACATGTGTCATCACTTTTAGGGAACCGTGTACCTGTATCTTTTGGTCCCTCTGTACATCAACACTCTCTAGGGCCCTGCTATGCACTGTGTCTGTCCTGGCTTGGTTTAACTTCCCAAAATACACCACTTTGCACTTAACTGAGTCAAATTCCACTTGCCATTTCATAGTCCATTTTCCCAGTTTATCTAGATCCTGTTGTAATGTTAGACAACTTCTGTTACTGTCGACTATATTGTTGTCTTTCGCAAGCAGTGCTGATCACGTCACCTACGTTGTCATCCAAATGGCAAATAACGGTGGATCCAGCACTAGCACTATTGGTTACAGGCCTTCAATCTCAAAAACAACTCCCCACTACCACCTCAAAGTTGCTGGTGAACGCAGCAGGCCAGGCAGCATCTCTAGGAAGAGGTACAGTCGACGTTTCAGGCCGAGACCCTTCGTCAGGACTAACTGAAATAAGAGCTAGTAAGAGATTTGAAAGTGGAAGGGGGAGGGGAAATAGACTCAGAGGCAAGAAGGAAAGTTGGAAAGCATAATGAAAATCTTACTGTCAGATGAAGTTCAAGAGCAATTTTGAATAAAGATGAAAAGTGATGAAAGTAAGTGAGAGGAAGCTGTTACAGAGGAGGAGATGAATCACCTAGACATAGAGTAATAGAACTATACACCATGGAAACAGGCCCTTCAGCCCAACTGGCCCATGCCATCCACGCTCCCATTTTCTGGCAATTGGCCCATAACCTTTGAAGCCTTTCCTATTTATACACATACCTGTCTAATTGTATTTTAAAAGTTGTTAATGTACGTGCCTCAACCACTCTTTCGGGTGGCTTGATCCATATCTGACCACCATTTGTCTGGAAAAAGTCACCCTTCAGCTTCCTGTTAAATCTATATGGAAATAAGAGGGCCATGTAGTGGTGTGAGGTTTCACATCTAATCCAGGGCTGAATTGGGCCTTAGTGGTCAAGTTCCGTTCAGTGTGAAGCTACCATTATATAATGATGTTATTAAATAACGACTGTCAGGAAACAGGACCAACGTTAGCATGGGACAAGGTACTGTGGCTTCTTGGGAGATGTAAGCGGCAGCATTGACTACTGTGTCAGTGGGAAGTGGAGAGGGAGAAATAAAGTGTTCTGTAATCATACTAAGTAACAGAGAATGAATCCTCTTTGATGCAAACTGTCCTGTTTTCCAGTGGTTTTTGGACTGGGCACTTTCAGTTACAAGATCTACCCACCAACTGGAAACATGTTCTGCAAAGTGGCCTCTGCCTCAAGAGTAAGTGATACACTGTGCACCTACACACAGCTTCCTGACCAGTGGAACAGGGAGCAAATTCAACAGGTTTAAAAACAGTCCATTCATTGTTAGTAAATTTCTGAAATGCTTTGGTAATGTAAATGTGCAGTGTGTTTCATATCGATGTTCTATTTTAGGAACCTTAGATCAGTCCTGGCCTAGATTCGTAGGGTTAAAATTTTCTTCAACTCTCTGTGTACCTGAGTCCTAAATAAAGAGAGAACAAGTTCTGTCATTGGGCACCAGCTTGCTGATCTGGTCCTATATCGGCAACCTAAACGATCAGTACCTCTAACGAAGGCACATGACAAGCCAGTGTATATTACAATCAGAATCAGAATCAGGTTTCTCATCACTGGCATGTGTTGTGAAATTGCTTCAGCATATTATTCTCCGTAACTTCCGCCACCTCCAACGGGATCCCACCACTAAGCACATCTTTCCCTCCCCCCCCCCTCTGCATTCCACAGGGATCGCTCCCTACACGACTCCCTTGTCCATTCGTCCCCCCATCCCTCCCCACTGATCTCCCTCCTGGCACTTATCCTTGTAAGCGGAACAAGTGCTACACATGCCCTTACACTTCCTCCCTTACCACCATTCCGGGGCCCAGACAGTCCTTCCAGGTGAGGCGACACTTCACCTGTGAGTCGGCTAGGGTGATATACTGCGTCTGGTGCTCCCGATGTGGCCTTCTATATATTGGCGAGACCCGACGCTGACTGGGAGATCGTTCCGCTGAACACCTATGCTCTGTCCTCCAGAGAAAACAGGATCTCCCGGTGGCCACACATTTTAATTCCACATCCCATTCCCATTCTGACATGTCTATCCACAGCCTCCTCTACTGTAAAGATGAAGCCACACTCAGGTTGGAGGAACAACACCTTGTATTCCGTCTGGGTAGCCTCCAACCTGATGGCATGAACATCGACTTCTCTAACTTCCGCTAAGGCCCCACCTCCCCCTCGTACCCCATCCGTTATTGATTTATTTATATACACACATTCTTTCTCTCTCTCTCTCCTTTTTCTCCCTCTGTCCCTCTCACTATACCCCTTGCCCATCCTCTGGGCTTCCCCCCTTCCACTTTTCTGTCTCCCTGGGCCTCCTGTCCCATGATCCTCTCATATCCCTTTTGCCAATCAACTGTCCAGCTCTTGGCTCCATCCCTCCCCCTCCTGTCTTCTCCTATCAATTCGGATCTCCCCCTCCCCCTCCTACTTTCAAATCCCTTACTAGCTCTTCTTTCAGTTAGTCCTGACGAAGGGTCTTGGCCTGAAACGTCGACTGTACCTCTTCCTAGAGATGCTGCCTGGCCTGCTGCATTCACCAGCAACTTTTATATGTGTTGCTTGTTATGCATTCAGACAGGATGCTTTCTATGGTTCATTGAAAAAAATTGATAAGTATTGGCATGGACATGCCAAATTTCTTGAGATTCCTGAGGAAGTAGAGTCGTTGGTGAGCTTTCTTGGCTGTGTTATCAATGTGGTTGTACTATTAGTATGTCCACATCTTGGAACTTGAAGCTTTCAACCGTCTCAACCTCAGTATTGTTGATGTAGAAATGAGCTTATACACCACTCTCTTTCTGAAGTCAATGACCTGCTTTTTTGTTTTGCTGACTTGATGGTTGTCATCATGACCCCATGTTACCAAACTCTCTTTCTCCTTCCTGTACTCTGACTCGTGTGTCATGAGTGTACAGGGAACAGGGTAGGCTGTTATGGACACAACCTTGTGAAGCACCAGTGTTTAGAATTATTGTGGCGGAGGTGTTGCTGCCTCTCCTTATTGATTGTGATCTGTTGGTCAGGAAGTTAAGGATCCAGTTGCAGTGGGAGGCATTAACTCCCAGTCTCAGGGTCTGGAGTTTGGTGATGAATTTGCCTGGAACTATAGTATTGAAAGTAGAACTGTAATCAATAAACAATAGTAAAACATGCATGACTTTGCTGTCCAGATGCTCCAGAGATGAGTGTAGGGACAGGCAGCTAGTGTCTGCCATGGTCCTATTTCAGCAGTAGGTGAATTGCAGTGATTTGAGGTTGTCTGGAAAGTTGAAGTTGATGCGTGCCATGTCCAGCCTCTCTAAGCACCTCACGGTGGTTTATGTCAGATCCTCTGGACCGTAGTCAGAGCCTCTGGGTGGTAGTCATTGATGAATTTCTACTGGGAATGATTGATGGACACTTTCAATGGAACTTTATTCTCTTTTTAACCGGTAATGACCTTTCATTGTCAGTAACTGAATGAAAAGTGTACTTTAAATAATAGTTTTGAAGGTGTTTTACTTGGTATCTGACTAGTGATGATCTCTTACTAGTCATATTTATATAATATTTATAAGAACCATATAGAAGCAGTGCTACTCTCTATCTAATCTGTCCTGAGCTTGCGCTGGGAGCGATTGAGTAGTCAGCATACAAGGAGCTTTACTCTGTATCTAACTGGATTTCTCAGTGTACAGTATATGGGAAGCCTTATGCTCTATCATTTGTAGCTGAGTGATTGTTTAGGCAGCATTGAAGGAGCTTTCCTCTGTACTAAGCCCTTGAAGAATTTGCTTCAATGGTGTTTTAATCATATGGTATCATAAACATATAGTCAACGTTAGAGCTTCATTTTGTCTTTGCTGTGCTGAAGTTGTGCATGGTGTGTGTTTGAATGGGTAGTGTGGAAACAGCTCTATATAGCTTGTGAAGCAGGATTATTCAAATAATGATAAAAACATGAGAAACAGAAGCAGGAGTAGGCCATTCAGCCCCTCTTTTGCCTGATCAGCATGAAATGACATCATGACTGATCATTGACCTCAGTGCCATTTTTCAGTGTCAACTCCACATCCTTGATTTCAAAAATTGTCTGAAAGGAAGTTTGTGTAAGTGAAACGTGTTTACCTTGTACTCGGAATGTAAGAATGGGCAATACTGTTCCATATTTAAACAGATTTAAACTAACACTGTGAGTGTTTGAAAGGGAAATATCAAAGAAACTTTACTCTGTCTGGGACCTCTGGTGAACTGGCACAAGGGGAGTGTAAGATAAGCTTGTCTAACCCATAATGCATGCACTAATAGTGACAGAAGACGGAGTTATACTGTGTAACTAACCCTCTCCGACTGTGAACTTTAAGGTCTTATGTAGGTGATGTGGAGTGAGCTCTAATCTATATTTTACACACATTGTTGATCCAGTTGATCCAATGTCCTTGATGAGCTCAAGACCACCTTCAATAAGCATGCTGTGAATCACATGCTGTACAATGGGTGTACAGTGGGATGAGCACCTATCTATTAGCTGTCTTTAGATTGGACGAATTATACCTGACTACTCAATGGACTAACCATGTGCTGTTTGGGTTATACAGAGTGCTCTCAAAAACAAGATCAAATGGTTGATGAATAAGAGGAAGGAGAAAGCTAAAGACCATTGGTTGGACTGGGCTGACCCAAGCTATGAGGTAGGTAACTTTGTGTACAGTAATGCCCTCTAGAATACCAGCAATATATATTGTGAAGGCAGCACTGGGAGGTATTTACACTGTTGCCATGAATGGTACTGTAGGGAACTTGGTGTAAAGTCAGTGTGTGTCACCAGCTGCATTGAATGATAGTTCTTTACACTCCTGGCTCAGATAAGCATTGGTAGAGCTATTTGGGACAGGTTCCTGCTCTCCTGGGGATCTCTATCTTTTGCAAACATCTTTTAAATTCTGCTGGGGGTGCAGAGGCTGATGGGAGAGACTGAAGAGGCAGAGGGGTGCAGGTCTGGTGCAGTATCACCCAGTGAACACCTTGCTATTAATTGTCCGTTACTTCTATTTGTATTAACTTTCTGTCCTGAATGTTCCCTTTGTGCTGAAGAGTTGGGCTCCTTGTGTTGCTGAATGCCTCACACCCTGCCTGAAAGTGGGTACTGAGTGAAAGTCAATCCCAGTCAATCTTGCAGATGTATTTGGTGATAACACTTCTCAACTTTTCAGTTTCCCAAAGGGATTGATGGAGGATAGGTGCCACAAAGTATTGCTCATAAACTCTGAATTTCATAGGCTCCAGGACACAGACGACAATTCAGTATGTCCATCAGGGACCATTTGTGGGTTAAGACATTAAACCAAAATCCTGCCTGTCCTCTTGCCAAGGATCCCAGGGCAGATGGGCTGAATGGACATCAGGGTGAATCTCCTGGAGTCACAGCCTATGTTTATCCTGCAAATAACAGTACTACCGAAGGTCTAGACATTACCACATGGCTGTTAAAGGGAACTTACTGAATTGGCTCCTGAGTTTCTGTGGATTTAGGACATGATGAGACAACAAAGGGCACAATCTAAATGCACAATCTGGTTGAAGAAAGTAAACATGTCGGTGCAGCGGGCCATTGGCTTTCATAATGAAAGGATTTGAGGACAGGAGTAGCAATGACTTACTGAAGGCAGGAGAATGGGGTTGAGAGGCATAATAAACCAGCCATGATGGAATGGTGAAGCAGACTCAGTGGGCCATACGGCTCAGTTCTTAGGAAAAGGGGAGAAAGTAGGTTCAGGGTCCTGAATTTGGATCGTCAGTATTGTTGGCGTCAAAGGGCTGAAACACATAATCAAAATCAGAATCATAATCACATTTAATATCACTGACATATGTTGTGAAATTTGTTTTGCGGCAGCAGTACAGAGCAATATATTAAAAAATTATATATACGAATACATACAAAGTAAATAAATTGAACAAAACAGTGAGGGGGTGTTGATAGGTTCATAGACTGTTCAGAAATCTGATGTTGTTCATAGACTGTTCAGAAATCTGATGTTGTTCTCCAAATGCTGAGTGTGGTTCTTCAGGCTCTGTACCTTCTTCCTGATGGCAATAATAAGAAGAGGGCATACCTGTACCCACTCCCATTTTCAGCATTTCTGTTTCTCCTGGATTGAACTGATTTGTAATACCCCATGGAAATAAATTACATCTTGTTCTAATTGCATTTCCTCATAAAAATATGGTATAATTTATGTTTTTCTTATGCATGCTATTTATATGATACTATGCACCTGTGATGCTGTTGTAGCTAAATCTTTCATTACACCTGTGCATATATGTACTTGTGCACATAACGATAAACCCGATTTTGACTTTGTATCGGTTGAAGCAATTATTTTTAACATTTTCTAATGGGGAGGTGGTAGTCAGGTTTTGAGGGAGAAAGGGAGGCAATGCCCCAATTCCAAAACATGGTAATTTGGTTGAAATGAGATACTGATATTACGTTTGTTGCTCAAATTTATTGTGTTTCAGAAAAAGATAATCAGCGATGCGAAGCGCCTGTACAACTTGTTGGCGTTATTCCTCTTGCTGCCAATGTACTGGGCCCTCTATGAGCAGCAGGGCTCACGGTGGACCCTTCAGGCCCAGGAGATGAATCGCAACGTGGGTTCGCTCGAACTGAAACCTGACCAATTACAGGTATGGCCACCTTAGATCTCTCAGTGGTGACAGGGCCAAGGGTGTAAGTTGATTGAAAGCACGGGGACAATGCTTTAAATGCTCTGACAGAGTGCTGACCTAATGCATCCCAGGACATTGCCTGGATGCTGTGGGGGGGGTGCAGTTTAGTGGGCTGTATAGATCAGATTTAGATTGCGTTATCAAAGGTCTAACACACAAATAGCGTGAGGGCATGAATCCAAGAGGACAAGAGACGCAGAGCCTCACATTAGCAGGCAATGGGCATGAGCTCCGGAGCTTAAGAGAGAGCGGCATGAACTCTTGAGTCAGAGGTCGAGTGTCATTCACCCCTGGAGGGTCAGAGTGAAACATGAACTTCAGGGATGTTGAGGAGTTTATTAGGGACCTGAAGAAAGCTTCGGAAATGTGCAGGCAGAACTGAAAGGGTGGGGGCTCTTAGAAGAATTTTGTAGGTGGACAACAGACAAAAGGGGAAAGTACATAAGGCAGATGATGTGAAGCAGAGTCAGACTTCCTTCTTGTGACTCTGAGTTTCCTGATTCACATCTATTAATCTGGACATCATGCCATTTGCCCTCTGACTATGGTTTAGTCAGACCATGATTTTGGGGTCCATGCCCCACTCTGTGGCTCTAGAGTTCACTTACTTCTTTGGGATTTTATCCCTCTCCCCAGGTCTATGGGTCTTATACCCTCTCCTTCTTACAACTGATTCACGCCTCTCCATCTTGATTTATATTTCTCTTTTATTTTCAGTGTATTTAGCTCATTCACTAACTATATCTATAGCTTTCACTAAAGTATGATTTAAAAAGGGGACGGGCTGGCTGTTTAACATTCAGGCTGAAGAGCTTTTCAGGATGAAATGGTGGAGTACTAGATAATAAAGGGAGGAGTGTTCTCAATGTTAGTTCAATAAATGACAGCTTTTTGATAGATTAGAAGGAAATACCACAGGAGGTTTTATGAGTTGAAAAGAGAATGGCATTTCTGAAGTACATTGGAGACTTCCAGAGAGTTGAGAGAAGTCGCAGAGAGAGGAGGGAAATTTGTGATATATGGGAAGTGACCAGTGTAGTGAAAGTGGGATATTTAATTACCCAAATCTAACTGGGATGTAATCAGTGGTATAAAAGGTATAGATGACATAGAATTCTTAAACTGCAGTGAAGTTTATATGCCAGTTTAGAGCAAGGTTGACAAGAGGAAGGTGGGTTTGGGGATTCAGTTTTCGAGAATGAAGTTGGGCAGCTGAGATGATGTTCATAAATCAGTTTAATTTAATATAGTTCGGGAAAGTGGCAGAGGATGAAGTAGGGTTAAGCAGGGATAGGGCAAGCATTTAAGAAAGTATTTAAAATTGAACTGAAGTAGCTCAGTGGCAGGCATATGAGGAGATTCGAGGAGCACAAGCTGAGTATTTCCACAAAGATACAGGGAGGGACAGCCAAATCTGGAGCCCCTGATCCATAAGGCCAAAAGGGGGTATGATAAGGTAGGAAAAGGAAGACAATAAGAACTTAGGACTACAAAAAGCCCCTGAAGCATCAGAATAAGACCATAAGATCATAAAATATAGAAGCAGATTTAGGCCATCGAGTCTGCTCTGCAATTTCATCATGGCTGATCCAGTTTTCCTCTCACACCCAGTCTCCTGCCTCCCCCCCCCCCCCATATCCCTTCATGCCCTGACCAGTCAAGAATCTATCAAGCTCTGCCTTAAGTATACATAAAGATTTGGCCTCCAAGCTGCCTGTGGCAAAGAATTCCACAGATTCACTGATCTCTGGCTAAAGAAATTCATCCTCATCTCAGTTCTAAAAGGGCACCCTTCTATTCTGAGGCTGCATCCTCTGGTCTTAGACTCTCTCAGCATAGGAAACATCCTCTTCACATCCACTCTGTCAAGGCCTTCCACCATTCAGCAAGTTTCAATGAGGTCACCCTCATTCTTCTGAATTGTAGTGAATACAGGCCCAGAGCTATCAAACACTCTTCATCTGACAAGTCATTCAATACTGGAATCATTTTCGTGAACCTCCTTTGAACACTCTGCAGTTTCAGCACATCCTTTCTAAGATAAACAGCCCAAACCTGCTCACAATACTCCAAGTGAGGCCTCACCAATGCTTTCTTAAGTCTCAACATTACATCCTTGCTTTTATGTTCTAGTGCATTTGTCTTTTTCACCACAGACTCAACCTACAAATTAGCCTTTAGAGAAACCTGCACAAGGACTCCCAAGTCCCTTTGTACCTCAGATTTTTGAATTTTCTCTCCATATAGAAAATAGTTAACCCTTTCATTTCTTCTACCAAAGTGGATGACCATACACATCTCAACATTGTATTCTATCTGCCACTTCTTTGCCCACTCTCCTAATCTGTCCAAGTCCTTCTGTAGACTCTCTTCTTCCTCAAAACTACCTTCCCCTCCACCTATCTTTGTATTGTCTGAAAACTTTGCAATAAAGCCATCAATTCTGTCATCCAAATCATTGACATATAACGTAGAAAGAATCGGTCCCAACACAGACCCCGGGGAACACCACTAGTTACCAGCAGCCAACCAGAAAAGGCTCCCTTCATTCCCACTCTTTACCTCCTGCCAATCAGCCACTGCTTTATCCATACTAGAATCTTTCCTTTAATACCATGGGCTCGTAGCTTGTGAAGAAGTCTCACGTGGCACTTTGCCTACATGGACTTCAGAAAGTTTTTTGACAACATCCCCTGTGGCTGGCTAATCAAAAAAAATTCATGGGATTCAAGGGAGATTGGAAAATTGGATCCAAGGTTAGTTCAGCAGCTTGAAGTAAAGGACCAATCTTGGTGGAAACTTTTGTAACTGGAAGGTTTCTACCAGTGGGAAGTCACAGGGCTCAATGCTTAATCTCTTGCTACTAGTTGTAGATATTATTGATACAGACTTAAACATTTCATCAAGGAATTGGTGTAGGAGGGAGGACATTGGATTTTTGGATCATTGGGCTCTCTTCCAGGGAAGGTGGGACCTATACAGGAGGGATGGTTTGCACCTGAACTGGAGGGGGAAACTAATAACCTGGCAGAAAGGTTTGTTAACGCTGCACGGTGGGGTTTACATAGAAACATAGAAACATAGAAAATAGGTGCAGGAGTAGGCCATTCGGCCCTTCGAGCCTGCACCGCCATTTATTATGATCATGGCTGATCATCCAACTCAGAACACCGCCCAGCCTTCCCTCCATACCCCCTGACCCCCGTAGCCACAAGGGCCATATCTAACTCCCTCTTAAATATAGCCAATGAACTGGCCTCAACTGTTTCCTGTGGCAGAGAATTCCACAGATTCACCACTCTCTGTGTGAAGAAGTTTTTCCTCATCTCGGTCCTAAAAGGCTTCCCCTCTATCCTCAAACTGTGACCCCTCATTCTGGACTTCCCCAACATCGGGAACAATCTTCCTGCATCTAGCCTGTCCAATCCCTTTAGGATCTTATACGTTTCAATCAGATCCCCCCTCAATCTTCTAAATTCCAACGAGTACAAGCCCAGTTCATCCAGTCTTTCTTCATATGAAAGTCCTGCCATCCCAGGAATCAATCTGGTTTAAACTAGGGTTGCAGGGAGATGGGAACCAGAGTGTCAGAACAGTTAGAGGAGAGGTTGTGGAGACAGATGTTGGCAAGACATCAGGCAAAGTCAGGAATCAAAAGGTTAAGCATGCTGCAACTAGTGTCCTGAGCTGCATATATTTCAATGCAAGAAATATTGTAGGAAAAGCAGATGAGCTTGGGGCACGGATCAACATCTGGGATTATGGCATTGTAGCCATCAGTGAAGCTTGCTTGCAGGAGAGGCAGGACTGGCAACTCGATATTCCGAGGTTCTTTTGCTTTAGACATGACAGTGGGAGGGATTAAAGGAGGAAGGGTGGCTTTACTAGTCAGGGAAAATGTCACAGCAGTGCTCAGTCAGGACAGATCGGAGAACTTGTTTAGTGAGGCATTATGGGTGAAACTGAGAAATAGGAAAGGTATGACCACGTTAATGGGGCTATATTACAGACCACCCAACAGTCCGAGGGATTTAGAGGAACAAATTTGTAGTGAGCTTGCAGAATTCTGCAAGAAATATAAGATTGTTATAGCAGGTGATTTTAACTTTCCCCATAGTGACTGGGACTCCCATACTGAAAAAGGGCTAGATGGGATAGAGCTTTTCAAATGTTTTCAGGAAAGTTTCCTTCATCAGTACATAGAAGTCCTAATGAGGGAGTGTGTGATACTGGATCTGCTATTAAGGAATGAGACAGGGCAAGTGACAGAAGGGCTGGAGAAAGCAACACACATCAAAGTTGCTGGTGAACGCAGCAGGCCAAGCAGCATCTGTAGGAAGAGGTGCAGTCGACGTTTCAGGCCAAGACCCTTCGTCAGGACTAACTGAAGGAAGAGTGAGTAAGGGATTTGAAAGTGGGAGGGGGAGGGGAGATCCAAAATGATAGGAGAAGACAGGAGGGGGAGGGATGGAGCCAAGAGCTGGACAGGTGATTGGCAAAGGGGATATAAGAGGATCATGGGACAGGAGACCCAGGGAGAAAGAAAAGAGGAAAAGGGGGGGGAACCCAGAGGATGGGCAAGGGGTATATTCAGAGGGACAGAGGGAGAAAAAGGAGAGTGAGAGAAAGAATGTGTGCATAAAAATAAGTAACAGATGGGGTATGAGGGGGAGGTGGGGCCTTAGCGGAAGTTAGAGAAGTCGATGTTCATGCCATCAGGTTGGAGGCTACCCAGACGGAATATAAGGTGTTGTTCCTCCAACCTGAGTGTGGCTTCATCTTTACAGTAGAGGAGGCCGTGGATAGACATGTCAGAATGGGAATGGGATGTGGAATTAAAATGTGTGGCCACTGGGAGATCCTGCTTTCTCTGGCGGACAGAGCGTAGATGTTCAGCAAAGCGGTTTCCCAGTCTGCGTCGGGTCTCGCCAATATATAAAAGGCCACATCGGGAGCACCGGACGCAGTATATCACCCCAGTCGACTCACAGGTGAAGTGAAGTGAAGGGCTGGAGAAAGGCCAATTTTGGTGGGATCAGAGAGGATCTGGCTAATGTAGATTGGGACAGGTTATTTTCTGGTAAAGGTGTACTTGGCAAGTGGGATGCCGTCAAAAGTGAAATTTTGAGAGTATAAAGCTTGTATGTGCCATTCAGGATAACAGGTAAAGACAACAGGTTTAGGGAACCTTGGTTTTCAAGAGATATTGAGACCCTGATTAAGAAAAAAAGGAGGTGCATAGCAGGTATAGGCAGGTAGGAACAAATGAGGTGCTTATGGAGTATAAGAAATGCAAATGAACACTTAAGGAAGAAATCAGGAGGGCTAAAAGAAAGCATGAGGTTGCCCTAGCAGACAAGATGAAGGAGAATCCTAAAGGATCCCACAGATGAGAGCAAAAGGATTGCAAGGGTCAAAATTGGTCCTCTGGAAGATCAGAATGATAATCTATGTGTGGAGCCCAAAGAGATGGGGGAGATCTTAAATGAATTTTTAGCATCTGTATTTACTCAGGAGATGGACACAGAGTCTACAGAAATGAGCCAAAGCGGCATCAACTTCCTGGTTTGCTGTCTTGAGACAAATCAGGGTGGATAAATCCCCAGGGCCTGACAAGGTGTTCTCTTGGACCTTGTGGGTGGCAAGTGCAGAAATTGCAGGGGCCCTAGCAGAGATATTTAAATCTCCTTAGTGACAGGTGAGCTATCAGAAGACTAGGGGTTAGCTAATGTTGTTCTGCTGTTTAAGAAAGGCTCTAAACATAAACCAGGAAATTGTAGGCCAGTGAGTCTGACATCAGTTGTGGGAAACTTGTTGGAAGGTATTTGGATAGACAGGGATTGATTAGGGACAGTCAACATGGCTTTGTTTGTGGTAGGTCGTGTCTTACTAATCTCATAGAGTTTTTTGAGGATGTTACCAGGAAAGTGGATGAAAGCAAGGCAGTGGAAGTCATCGACATGGACTTTAGCAAGGCACTTGATAAGGTCATTCATGGGAAGTTAGTCAATAAGGTTCAGTTGCTTGGCATTCAAGATGACGTAGTAAACTGGATTAGACACTTGCTTTGTGGGAGAAGCCAGAGAGTGGTAGTAGATAGTTGCCACTCTGACTGAAGGTCTGTGACTAGTGGAGTGCCGCAGGGATCGGTGCTGGGTCCTTTGTTGTTTGTCATCTATATCAACAATCTGGATAATAACGTGGTTAACTAGATCAGCAAATTTGCAGATGATACCAAGACTGGGAGTGTAGTGGACAGTGAGGAAGACTATCGGTGGGATCTAGAGAAGTTGGAAAAATGGGCTGAAAAGTGGCAGATGGAATTTAATGCAGAAAGTGCGAGGTTTTGCACTTAGATAGGACCAACCAGGGTAGGCCTTACACAGAGAACGATGGGGTGCTGAGGAGTGCAGTAGAACAAAGGGATCAACTTCATAAATCAAGGTTTTAAGTACAGAAGAAGGAATGCTATGTTGAAGTTGCATAGGACATTGGTAAGGTCTAATTTTAGAGTATGGTGTCCAGTTTTGGTTAACCACCCCCAGGAAAGATGTAAATAAGGTTGAATGAATACAGAGAAAATTTATAAGGATGTTACCAAGACTGGAGAAACTGAGTTATAAGGAAAGATTGAATAGGTTATGACTTTATTTCTTGGAATGTAGAAGATTGAGAGGAGATTTGATAGAGATATACATAATTATGAGGGGTATAGATAGGGTAAATGCAAGCAGGCTTTTTCCATTGAGGTTGGGTGGGACTACCACTACAGGCCATGGGTTAAGGGTGAAAGGTGAAAAGTTTAAGGGGAACATGAGGGGAAACTTCTTCACTCAGAGGGTGGTGAGAGTGTGGAATGAGCTGTCAGCGCAAGTGGTGCATGCAAGCTTGATTTCAACATTTAAGAAAAGTTTGAATAGATACAAGGATGTTAGGGTTATAGAGGGCTATGTTCCATAGGGACATGCAAGTCGATGGGAGTAGGCAGTTTAAATGGTTCAGCATGGACTGGATGGGCTGAAGGGCCTGTTTCTGTGCTGTACTTCTCTATGTCTCCATGTAATACAAATACTGGCAGTGTGGTTGACATAGAGAAGGTGAGCTCTCATCTGCAGGAAGATTTGCAATTGGAATTGAAAATGATTGGCTATAATAATGATAATTATAATAATAAACCTCTTCCGATTCCAGTTCTGAAGACTTAGATAGTCTGGTTGGTTGGGCAGAGAAGTGGAAAATGGAACTTAATGCAGAGGTAGATGAAGTAATGCATTTGGTAAGGTAGGGATTGTACAATAAGTGAATGATGTCGAGGAAGAGAGAGACCTTTGAGAGTACATTCATGGATACTTAGAAGTAGCAGAACAGATAATTACATGGTTTAAAAAGCATATAGGATCCTTTCTTTTATTAACCAGAGCATAAGAACTGTGAGGTTTTGCTGAGACAGTGTACAATGCTTCTAAGGCCAGAGCTCATTTATTGTAGACAGTTTTATTCACATCATGGGAAAGATGAAACTGCAATTCAGAGAGCATAATGGAGATAAAGTCGTACCGCACAGAAACAGGCTCTTCAGTGCAACTAATCAATGATTCCTATCCAAGCTTGGCTGATTTACCTGTTTGGCCCATATCTAAGGCAGATATGAGCTAACTGAAGACATACATTGTTGGAAGCGCTCAGTAGCTCAGGTAGCATCTGTGCAGAGAAAACCAGGTAATTATTTCAGGCCAATAACTTCTCTTCAGATTTCCAACATCTATAGCTTTTTCCTCCAGGTTAATGAGAACATTGCCCATTCTATAAAATGTTCGCTTCATGGAAAAATTGAATACGCTGGAGCTGTTTTCTCAGGAATAGAGGAGGCTTTGGCAAACAAATTGAAATGAGATGTATAAAGTTGTGAAGAGCCTAAACAGGGCTGTCCCATTTACTGTTTTCTTAGCACAAAGCAAAAAAAAAGGGGGCAGAGATTTAAAGTAATTAGTAGATGTAACAGTGGGAGGAGGAGAAATTTTGCTTAAAAAAAGTGTGGTGGGAATCTGAAACTCACGGCCTGAAAGGGTGAACAGCAGACTCAAAGGGAGGGGATGTCAACCAATCAAAGGGGGGAGGGAGAGGTGTGAACCTCTCATTGGGGGAGGGATGTGAACCCAGAAGTGAGTGGGAAAGTGACCTGATCCCCAGAGTCACAGTGAGCTGAGGTAAAGGCTTGGTTGGCAAGAGAAGAACATGGGCTTCATCACCCAGCCCTGGAGCTTCAACGTTCCCACAGTCTGCAGGGGTTATTCTGATTTACTTTGCACCCTTTACCTCCATGTTTCTACTCTGTTCTAGACCCTGAACGTACTCTTTGTGCTGTTGCTGTTGCCATTGTTTGAAGGAGTCATCTATCCTCTGTTTGAGAAGATAAGCTTACAATTTCAGTAAGAACCATTGGTCTATACTTCACCCTTCTTGTTACATATGCGCGGTGCAAGAATGACAATGGAGTAGTATTGTTTAACGTTTTTACTTGTAATGTTAGTAACAGTACACGCCGGACAGCTTACAGTGTGGAACTGACGAACTGGGCCTGCTGAGACAAAAAACGTGCACGCTAGAAAGCCTGCACCAAAAAGAGAAAGCCCTCCTTGCATAGGAGGCCCAATCGATTCATTGTGCTATCAAATGGCCGCATCCACACTCACCACATTCTCACAATCAGTATGATTTGACACATCCCTGCCCCCTGTCGATGAGAACCGCAGAGGAAGGGAGTAAGTGAGTAAACGGTGAAAAATGGTGAAATGTATATCCCTGCTTGGTACCATCAGCTGACCGGCATACCTTTGTAGAATGCTGCGGGGGTAGTGTGGTAGCTTCCCTCTGTGCTTTCCTGGTTAGCTAATGTTGAGGGCACTGGGCTGTAAGTTTCCTCTTCTCTTGATGTAGAGTCCATTGGTTCATCTGCTGGGACGCTGGCTTCATCAGCAGAGGGAACTGCTGTAGCTTCCCAGTGTCTCCCGCCAGTTCGCTAGCAATATAACCCAAATGTCACCTCGCAATTCGTCAGTCTGTCAGCTCAAGCTCACCTACTTGACCGTAACAAGCCGGACACAGCCAGTAGCCAGTTTTCTTCCTGTGAGATTCACATGTAGACTTTATCTCTGGTACCAAACATTCATGGCCTGACACTACTTGCCACAAATTTGCCAACTGAGGAGATCTGCTCTCTGCAGTTGATCAGGTTCTTCTACCTCTGAGCCCACCGCATATGGCACTGGATGGGCCTTGTAAAACATAGGCTGGCAGTTCTCCTTAAACTGGAACTTAGCTGCCGGACCATGCTGGTGCTCTTGTACAAGAGAATTCAATGCTGCTTCCCCCAACATGGTTGATGCAGGACAGCGCTTTCTAAACCTATTTCTGTTCAATGAAGGGCAAAAATAGGATGATGGTACAGACAAATGAGTGAGGAGCTGGTGCAGGGGGCAGGGGTTCAGATTTCTCGATCATTGGGACCTCT